>NC_087450.1:2668200-3370934 GCF_036321535.1 Camelus dromedarius | reverse complement strand
CATTTATCTCTCCGAACTGAGCAAGTGGAGAGAAGTTCGTTCATCTAGCACCAAGGGAACGGGTTGCAGGAGACACATTTTCTCTGTTTCTCAGTCTGTTTCCTAGTGCCGGTTTGAAGTTCCTGCTGTTTTAACTGTAAAACCTAGTTGGAGCTTCTACCTCCCCATATATATGTATGGAATGGAGTTTGCAACTGAAAAGAAACTTTGTGTTCAAAACAAGCTAGGTGAAGGACGGCTTTCACACACACCTATCTCTCAGAACTGAGCAAGTGGAGAGACGTTCGTTCATCTAGCACCAAGGGAACGGTTTGCAGGAGACACTTTTTCTCTGCTTTCTCAGTCTGTTTCCTAGTGTCGGTTTGAAGTTTCTACAGTTTTCACTGTCAAACCGAGTTGGAGCTTGTACCTCCCCATATATATGTATGGAATGGAGTTTGCAATTGAAAAGAAACTTTGTGTTCCCAAAAAGATAGGTGAAGGACGGCTTTCACACACACTTATCTCTCAGAAATGAGCAAGTGGAGAGATGTTCGTTCATCTAGAACCAAGGGAACGGGATGCAGGAGACACTTTTTCTCTGCTTCCTCAATCTGTTTCCTAGTGCCGGTTTGAAGTTCCTGCAGTTTTCTCTGTCAAACCTAGTTGGAGCTTGTACCTCCCCATATATATGTATAGAATGGAGTTTGCAACTGAAAAGAAACTTTGTGTTCCCAACAAGCTAGGTGAAGGACGGCTTTCACACACACTTATTTCTCAGAACTGAGCAAGTGGACAGACGTTCGTTCATCTAGCACCAAGGGAACGGGTTGCAGGAGACACTTTTTCTCTGCATTCTCAGTCTGTTTCCTAGTGCCGGTTTGAAGTTCCTGCAGTTTTCACTGTCAAACCGAGTTGGAGCTAGTACCTCCCCATATATATGTATGGAATGGAGTTTGCAACTGAAAAGAAACTTTGTGTTCCCAACAAGGTAGGTGAAAGACGGCTTTCACACACACTTATCTCTCAGAACTGAGCAAGTGGAGAGACGTTCGTTCATTTAGCACAAAGGGAACGGGTTGCAGGAGACACATTTTCTCTGCTTTCTCAGTCTGTTTCCTAGTGCCAGTTTGAAGTTCCTGCAGTTTTCACTGTAAAACCGAGTTAGAGCTTCTACCTCCCCTTATATATGTATGGAATGGAGTTTGCAACTGAAAAGAAACTTTGTGTTCCCAACAAGCTAGTTGAAGGACGGCTTTCACACACACTTATCTCTCAGAACTGAGCAAGTGGAGAGACGTTCGTTCATCTAGCACCAAGGGAACGGGATGCAGGAGACACATTTTCTCTGCTTTCTCAGACTGTTTCCTAGAGCCGGTTTGAAGTTCCTGCAGTTTTCACTGTCAAACCGAGTTGGAGCTTGTACCTCCCCATATATATGTATGGAATGGAGTTTGCAACTGAAAAGAAACTTTGTGTTCAAAACAAGCTAGGTGAAGGACGGCTTTCACACACACTTATCTCTCAGAACTGAGCAAGTGGAGAGACGTTCGTTCATCTAGCACCAAGGGAACGGTTTGCAGGAGACACTTTTTCTCTGCTTTCTCAGTCTGTTTCCTAGTGTCGGTTTGAAGTTTCTACAGTTTTCACTGTCAAACCGAGTTGGAGCTTGTACCTCCCCATATATATGTATGGAATGGAGTTTGCAATTGAAAAGAAACTTTGTGTTCCCAAAAAGATAGGTGAAGGACGGCTTTCACACACACTTATCTCTCAGAAATGAGCAAGTGGAGAGATGTTCGTTCATCTAGAACCAAGGGAACGGGATGCAGGAGACACTTTTTCTCTGCTTCCTCAGTCTGTTTCCTAGTGCCGGTTTGAAGTTCCTGCAGTTTTCACTGTAAAACCGAGTTGGAGCTTCTACCTCCCCTTATATATGTATGGAATGGAGTTTGCAACTGAAAAGAAACTTTGTGTTCCCAACAAGCTAGGTGAAGGACGGCTTTCACACACACTTATCTCTCAGAACTGAGCAAGTGGAGAGACGTTCGTTCATCTAGCACCAAGGGAACGGGTTTCAGGAGACACATTTTCTCTGCTTTCTCAGTCTGTTTCCTAGTGCCGGTTTGAAGTTCCTGCAGTTTTCACTGTAAAACCGAGTTGGAGCTTCTACCTCCCCATATATATGTATGGAATGGAGTTTGCAACTGAAAAGAAACTTTGTGTTCCCAACAAGCTAGGTGAAGGACGGCTTTCACACACACTTATCTCTCAGAACTGAGCAAGTGGAGAGACGTTCGTTCATCTAGCACCAAGGGAACGGGTTGCAGGATACACTTTTTCTCTGCTTTCTCAGTCTGTTTCCTAGTGCCGGTTTGAAGTTCCTGCAGTTTTCACTGTCAAACCGAGTTGGAGCTAGTACCTCCCCATATATATGTATGGAATGGAGTTTGCAACTGAAAAGAAACTTTGTGTTCCCAACAAGCTAGGTGAAGGACGGCTTTCACACAAACTTATCTCTCAGAACTGAGCAAGTGGAGAGACGTTCATTCATTTAGCACCAAGGGAACGGGTTGCAGGAGACACATTTTCTCTGCTTTCTCAGTCTGTTTCCTAGTGCCGTTTTGAAGTTCCTGCAGTTTTCTCAATCAAACAGAGTTGGAGCTTCTACCTCCCCATATATATGTATGGAATGGAGTTTGCAACTTAAAAGAAACTTTGTGTTCCCAACAATCTAGGTGAAGGACGGCTTTCACACACACTTATCTCTCAGAACTGAGCAAGTGGAGAGACGTTCGTTCATCTAGCACCAAGGGAACGGGTTGCAGGAGACACTTTTTCTCTGCTTTCTCAGTCTGTTTCCTAGTGCCGGTTTGAAGTTCCTGCAGTTTTCACTGTAAAACCGAGTTGGAGTTTCTACCTCCCCTTATATATGTATGGAATGGAGTTAGCAACTGAAAAGCAACTTTGTGTTCCCAAGAAGCAAGGTGAAATACGGCTTTCACACACACTTATCTCTCAGAACTGAGCAAGTGGAGAGACGTTCGTTCATCTAGCACCAAGGGATCGGGTTGCAGGAGACACATTTTCTCTGCTTCCTCAGTCTGTTTCCTAGTGCCGGTTTGAAGTTCCTGCAGTTTTCACTGTAAAACCGAGTTGGAGCTTGTACCTCCCCATATATATGTATGGAATGGAGTTTGCAACTGAAAAGAAACTTTGTGTTCCCAACAAGCTAGGTGAAGGACGGCTTTCACACACACTTATCTCTCAGAACTGACCAAGTGGAGAGACGTTCGTTCATCTAGCAACAAGGGAACGGGTTGCAGGAGACACTTTTTCTCTGCTTTCTCAGTCTGTTTCCTAGTGCCGGTTTGAAGTTCCTGCAGTTTTCACTGTCAAACCGATTTGGAGCTCGTACCTCCCCATATATATATATGGAATGGAGTTTGCAACTGAAAACAAACTTTGTGTTCCCAACAAGCTAGGTGAAAGACGGCTTTCACACACACTTATCTCTCAGAACTGAGCAAGTGGAGAGACGTTCGTTCATCTAGCACCAAGGGAACGGGTTGCAGGAGACACATTTTCTCTGTTTCTCAGTCTGTTTCCTAGTGCCGTTTTGAAGTTCCTGCAGTTTTCACTGTAAAACCGAGTTGGAACTTCTACCTCCCCATATATATGTATGGAATGGAATTTGCAACTGAAAATAAACTTTGTGTTCCCAAGAAGCTACTTGAAGGACGGCTTTCACACACACTTATCTCTCAGAACTGAGCAAGTGGACAGACGTTCGTTCATCTAGCACCAAGGGAACGGGTTGCAGGAGACACTTTTTCTCTGCTTTCTCAGTCTGTTTCCTAGTGCCGGTTTGAAGTTCCTGCAGTTTTCACTGTTAAAACGAGTTGGAGCTAGTACATCCCCATATATATGTATGGAATGGAGTTTGCATCTGAAAAGAAACTTTGTGTTCCCAAAAAGCTAGGTGAAGGACGGCTTTCACACACATTTATCTCTCCGAACTGAGCAAGTGGAGAGAAGTTCGTTCATCTAGCACCAAGGGAACGGGTTGCAGGAGACACATTTTCTCTGTTTCTCAGTCTGTTTCCTAGTGCCGGTTTGAAGTTCCTGCTGTTTTAACTGTAAAACCTAGTTGGAGCTTCTACCTCCCCATATATATGTATGGAATGGAGTTTGCAACTGAAAAGAAACTTTGTGTTCAAAACAAGCTAGGTGAAGGACGGCTTTCACACACACCTATCTCTCAGAACTGAGCAAGTGGAGAGACGTTCGTTCATCTAGCACCAAGGGAACGGTTTGCAGGAGACACTTTTTCTCTGCTTTCTCAGTCTGTTTCCTAGTGTCGGTTTGAAGTTTCTACAGTTTTCACTGTCAAACCGAGTTGGAGCTTGTACCTCCCCATATATATGTATGGAATGGAGTTTGCAATTGAAAAGAAACTTTGTGTTCCCAAAAAGATAGGTGAAGGACGGCTTTCACACACACTTATCTCTCAGAAATGAGCAAGTGGAGAGATGTTCGTTCATCTAGAACCAAGGGAACGGGATGCAGGAGACACTTTTTCTCTGCTTCCTCAGTCTGTTTCCTAGTGCCGGTTTGAAGTTCCTGCAGTTTTCTCTGTCAAACCTAGTTGGAGCTTGTACCTCCCCATATATATGTATAGAATGGAGTTTGCAACTGAAAAGAAACTTTGTGTTCCCAACAAGCTAGGTGAAGGACGGCTTTCACACACACTTATTTCTCAGAACTGAGCAAGTGGACAGACGTTCGTTCATCTAGCACCAAGGGAACGGGTTGCAGGAGACACTTTTTCTCTGCATTCTCAGTCTGTTTCCTAGTGCCGGTTTGAAGTTCCTGCAGTTTTCACTGTCAAACCGAGTTGGAGCTAGTACCTCCCCATATATATGTATGGAATGGAGTTTGCAACTGAAAAGAAACTTTGTGTTCCCAACAAGCTAGGTGAAAGACGGCTTTCACACACACTTATCTCTCAGAACTGAGCAAGTGGAGAGACGTTCGTTCATCTAGCACAAAGGGAACGGGTTGCAGGAGACACATTTTCTCTGCTTTCTCAGTCTGTTTCCTAGTGCCAGTTTGAAGTTCCTGCAGTTTTCACTGTAAAACCGAGTTAGAGCTTCTACCTCCCCTTATATATGTATGGAATGGAGTTTGCAACTGAAAAGAAACTTTGTGTTCCCAACAAGCTAGTTGAAGGACGGCTTTCACACACACTTATCTCTCAGAACTGAGCAAGTGGAGAGACGTTCGTTCATCTAGCACCAAGGGAACGGGATGCAGGAGACACATTTTCTCTGCTTTCTCAGACTGTTTCCTAGAGCCGGTTTGAAGTTCCTGCAGTTTTCACTGTCAAACCGAGTTGGAGCTTGTACCTCCCCATATATATGTATGGAATGGAGTTTGCAACTGAAAAGAAACTTTGTGTTCAAAACAAGCTAGGTGAAGGACGGCTTTCACACACACTTATCTCTCAGAACTGAGCAAGTGGAGAGACGTTCGTTCATCTAGCACCAAGGGAACGGTTTGCAGGAGACACTTTTTCTCTGCTTTCTCAGTCTGTTTCCTAGTGTCGGTTTGAAGTTTCTACAGTTTTCACTGTCAAACCGAGTTGGAGCTTGTACCTCCCCATATATATGTATGGAATGGAGTTTGCAATTGAAAAGAAACTTTGTGTTCCCAAAAAGATAGGTGAAGGACGGCTTTCACACACACTTATCTCTCAGAAATGAGCAAGTGGAGAGATGTTCGTTCATCTAGAACCAAGGGAACGGGATGCAGGAGACACTTTTTCTCTGCTTCCTCAGTCTGTTTCCTAGTGCCGGTTTGAAGTTCCTGCAGTTTTCTCTGTCAAACCTACTTGGAGCTTGTACCTCCCCATATATATGTATAGAATGGAGTTTGCAACTGAAAAGAAACTTTGTGTTCCCAACAAGCTAGGTGAAGGACGGCTTTCACACACACTTATTTCTCAGAACTGAGCAAGTGGACAGACGTTCGTTCATCTAGCACCAAGGGAACGGGTTGCAGGAGACACTTTTTCTCTGCATTCTCAGTCTGTTTCCTAGTGCCGGTTTGAAGTTCCTGCAGTTTTCACTGTCAAACCGAGTTGGAGCTAGTACCTCCCCATATATATGTATGGATTGGAGTTTGCAACTGAAAAGAAACTTTGTGTTCCCAACAAGCTAGGTGAAAGACGGCTTTCACACACACTTATCTCTCAGAACTGAGCAAGTGGAGAGACGTTCGTTCATCTAGCACAAACGGAACGGGTTGCAGGAGACACATTTTCTCTGCTTTCTCAGTCTGTTTCCTAGTGCCGGTTTGAAGTTCCTGCAGTTTTCACTGTAAAACCGAGTTAGAGCTTCTACCTCCCCTTATATATGTATGGAATGGAGTTTGCAACTGAAAAGAAACTTTGTGTTCCCAACAAGCTAGTTGAAGGACGGCTTTCACACACACTTATCTCTCAGAACTGAGCAAGTGGAGAGACGTTCGTTCATCTAGCACCAAGGGAACGGGATGCAGGAGACACATTTTCTCTGCTTTCTCAGACTGTTTCCTAGAGCCGGTTTGAAGTTCCTGCAGTTTTCACTGTCAAAACGAGTTGGAGCTTGTACCTCCCCATATATATGTATGGAATGGAGTTTGCAACTGAAAAGAAACTTTGTGTTCCCAACAAGCCTGGTGAAGGACGGCTTTCACACACACTTATCTCTCAGAACTGAGCAAGTGGAGAGACGTTCGTTCATCTAGCACCAAGGGAACGGGTTGCAGGAGACACTTTTTCTCTGCTTTCTCATTCTGTTTCCTAGTGCCGGTTTGAAGTTCCTGCAGTTTTCTCTGTCAAACCTAGTTGGAGCTTGTACCTCCCCATATATATGTATGGAATGGAGTTTGCAACTGAAAAGAAACTTTGTGTTCCCAACAAGCTAGGTGAAGGACGGCATTCATACACACTTATCTCTCAGAAATAAGCAAGTGGACAGACGTTCGTTCATGTAGCACGAAGGGAACGGGTTGCAGGAGACACTTTTTCTCTGCTTTCTCAGTCTGTTTCCTAGTGCCGGTTTGAAGTTCCTGCAGTTTTCACTGTAAAACTGAGTTGGAGCTAGTACCTCCCCATATATATGTATGGAATGGAGTTTGCAACTGGAAAGAAACTTTGTGTTCCCAAGAAGCTAGTTGAAGGACGGCTTTCACACACAATTATCTCTCGGAACTGAGCAAGTGGAGAGACGTTCGTTCATCTAGCACAAAGGGAACCGGTTGCAGGAGAAACTTTTTCTCTGCTTTCTCAGTCTGTTTCCTAGTGCCGGTTTGAATTTCCTGCAGTTTTCACTGTCAAACCGAGTTGGAGCTTCTACCTCCCCATATATATGTATGGAATGGAGTTTGCAACTGAAAAGAAACTTTGTTTTCCCAACAAGCTAAGTGAAGGACGGCTTTCACACACACTTATCTCTCAGAACTGAGCAAGTGGAGAGACGTTCGTTCATCTAGCACCAAGGGAACGGGTTGCAGGAGACACATTTTCTCTGCTTTCTCAGTCTGTTTCCTAGTGCCGGTTTGAAGTTCCTGCAGTTTTCACTGTCAAACCGAGTTGGAGCTAGTACCTCCCCATATATATGCATGGAATGGAGTTTGCAACTGAAAAGAAACTTTGTGTTCCCAACAAGCTAGGTGAAGGACGGCTTTCACACACACTTATCTCTCAGAACTGAGCAAGTGGAGAGACGTTCGTTCATCTAGCACCAAGGGAACGGGTTGCAGGAGACACTTTTTCTCGGCTTTCTCAGAATGTTTCCTAGTGCCGGTTTGAAGTTCCTGCAGTTTTCTCTGTCAAACCTAGTTGGAGCTTCTAGCTCCCCATATATATGTATGGAATGGAGTTTGCAACTGAAAAGAAACTTTGTGTTCCCAACAAGCTAGGTGAAAACCGGCATTCACACACACTTATCTCTCAGAACTGAGCAAGTGGACAGACGTTCGTTCATCTAGCACCAAGGGAAAGGGTTGCAGGAGACACTTTTTCTCTGCTTTCTCAGTCTGTTTCCTAGTGCCGGTTTGAAGTTCCTGCAGTTTTCACTTTAAAACCGAGTTGGAGCTAGTACCTCCCCATATATATGTATGGAATGGAGTTTGCAACTGAAAAGAAACTTTGTGTTCCCAAGAAGCTAGTTGAAGGACTGCTTTCACACACAATTATCTCTCGGAACTGAGCAAGTGGAGAGACGTTCGTTCATCTAGCACCAAGGGAACGGGTTGCAGGAGAAACTTTTTCTCTGCTTTCTCAGTCTGTTTCCTAGTGCCGGTTTGAAGTTCCTGCAGTTTTCACTGTAAAACCGAGTTACAGCTTCTACCTCCCCTTATATATGTATGGAATGGAGTTTGCAACTGAAAAGAAACTTTGTGTTCCCAACAAGCTAGTTGAAGGACGGCTTTCACACACACTTATCTCTCAGAACTGAGCAAGTGGAGAGACGTTCGTTCATCTAGCACCAAGGGAACGGGATGCAGGAGACACATTTTCTCTGCTTTCTCAGACTGTTTCCTAGAGCCGGTTTGAAGTTCCTGCAGTTTTCACTGTCAAACCGAGTTGGAGCTTGTACCTCCCCATATATATGTATGGAATGGAGTTTGCAACTGAAAAGAAACTTTGTGTTCCCAACAAGCCTGGTGAAGGACGGCTTTCACACACACTTATCTCTCAGAACTGAGCAAGTGGAGAGACGTTCGTTCATCTAGCACCAAGGGAACGGGTTGCAGGAGACACTTTTTCTCTGCTTTCTCAGTCTGTTTCCTAGTGCCGGTTTGAAGTTCCTGCAGTTTTCTCTGTCAAACCTAGTTGGAGCTTGTACCTCCCCATATATATGTATGGAATGGAGTTTGCAACTGAAAAGAAACTTTGTGTTCCCAACAAGCTAGGTGAAGGACGGCATTCATACACACTTATCTCTCAGAAATAAGCAAGTGGACAGACGTTCGTTCATGTAGCACGAAGGGAACGGGTTGCAGGAGACACTTTTTCTCTGCTTTCTCAGTCTGTTTCCTAGTGCCGGTTTGAAGTTCCTGCAGTTTTCACTGTAAAACTGAGTTGGAGCTAGTACCTCCCCATATATATGTATGGAATGGAGTTTGCAACTGGAAAGAAACTTTGTGTTCCCAAGAAGCTAGTTGAAGGACGGCTTTCACACACAATTATCTCTCGGAACTGAGCAAGTGGAGAGACGTTCGTTCATCTAGCACAAAGGGAACCGGTTGCAGGAGAAACTTTTTCTCTGCTTTCTCAGTCTGTTTCCTAGTGCCGGTTTGAATTTCCTGCAGTTTTCACTGTCAAACCGAGTTGGAGCTTCTACCTCCCCATATATATGTATGGAATGGAGTTTGCAACTGAAAAGAAACTTTGTTTTCCCAACAAGCTAAGTGAAGGACGGCTTTCACACACACTTATCTCTCAGAACTGAGCAAGTGGAGAGACGTTCGTTCATCTAGCACCAAGGGAACGGGTTGCAGGAGACACATTTTCTCTGCTTTCTCAGTCTGTTTCCTAGTGCCGGTTTGAAGTTCCTGCAGTTTTCACTGTCAAACCGAGTTGGAGCTAGTACCTCCCCATATATATGCATGGAATGGAGTTTGCAACTGAAAAGAAACTTTGTGTTCCCAACAAGCTAGGTGAAGGACGGCTTTCACACACACTTATCTCTCAGAACTGAGCAAGTGGAGAGACGTTCGTTCATCTAGCACCAAGGGAACGGGTTGCAGGAGACACTTTTTCTCGGCTTTCTCAGACTGTTTCCTAGTGCCGGTTTGAAGTTCCTGCAGTTTTCTCTGTCAAACCTAGTTGGAGCTTCTAGCTCCCCATATATATGTATGGAATGGAGTTTGCAACTGAAAAGAAACTTTGTGTTCCCAACAAGCTAGGTGAAAACCGGCATTCACACACACTTATCTCTCAGAACTGAGCAAGTGGAGAGACGTTCGTTCATCTAGCACCAAGGGAACGGGTTGCAGGAGACACTTTTTCTCTGCTTCCTCAGTCTGTTTCCTAGTGCCGGTTTGAAGTTCCTGCAGTTTTCACTGTAAAACCGAGTTGGAGCTTGTACCTCCCAATATGTATGTATGGAATGGAGTTTGCAACTGAAAAGAAACTTTGTGTTCCCAAAAAGATAGGTGATGGACGGCTTTCACACACACTTATCTCTCAGAACTGAGCAATTGGAGAGACGTTCGTTCATCTAGCACCAAGGGAACGGGCTGCAGTAGATACGTTTTCTCTGCTTTCTCAGTCTGTTTCCTAGTGCCGGTTTGAATTTCCTGCAGTTTTCACTGTAAAACCGAGTTGGAGCTAGTACCTACCCATATATATGTATGGAATGGAGTTTGCAACTGAAAAGAAACTTTGTGTTCCCAACAAGCTAGGTGAAGGACGGCTTTCACACACACTAAACTCTCAGAACTGAGCAAGTGGAGAGACGTTCGTTCATCTAGCACCAAGGGAACGGGTTGCAGGAGACACATTTTCTCTGCTTTCTCAGTATGTTTCCTAGTGCCGGTTTGAAGTTCCTGCAGTTTTCACTGTAAAACCGATTTGGAGCTTCTACCTCCCCATATATATGTATGGAATGGAGTTTGCAACTGAAAAGAAACTTTGTGTTCCCAACAAGCTAGGTGAAGGACGGCTTTCACACACACTTATCTCTCAGAACTGAGCAAGTGGAGAGACGTTCGTTCATCTAGCACCAAGGGAACGGGTTGCAGGATACACTTTTTCTCTGCTTTCTCAGTCTGTTTCCTAGTGCCGGTTTGAAGTTCCTGCAGTTTTCACTGTCAAACCGAGTTGGAGCTAGTACCACCCCATATATATGTATGGAATGGAGTTTGCAACTGAAAAGAAACTTTGTGTTCCCAACAAGCTAGGTGAAGGACGGCTTTCACACACACTTATCTCTCAGAACTGAGCAAGTGGAGAGACGTTCGTTCATCTAGCAACAAGGGAACGGGTTGCAGGAGACACTTTTTCTCTGCTTTCTCAGTCTGTTTCCTAGTGCCGGTTTGAAGTTCCTGCAGTTTTCACTGTCAAACCGATTTGGAGCTCGTACCTCCCCATATATATATATGGAATGGAGTTTGCAACTGAAAACAAACTTTGTGTTCCCAACAAGCTAGGTGAAGGACGGCTTTCACACACACTTATCTCTCAGAACTGAGCAAGTGGAGAGACGTTCGTTCATCTAGCACCAAGGGAACGGGTTGCAGGAGACACATTTTCTCTGTTTCTCAGTCTGTTTCCTAGTGCCGTTTTGAAGTTCCTGCAGTTTTCACTGTAAAACCGAGTTGGAGCTTCTACCTCCCCATATATATGTATGGAATGAAATTTGCAACTGAAAATAAACTTTGTGTTCCCAAGAAGCTACTTGAAGGACGGCTTTCACACACACTTATCTCTCAGAACTGAGCAAGTGGACAGACGTTCGTTCATCTAGCACCAAGGGAACGGGTTGCAGGAGACACTTTTTCTCTGCTTTCTCAGTCTGTTTCCTAGTGCCGGTTTGAAGTTCCTGCAGTTTTCACTGTTAAAACGAGTTGGAGCTAGTACATCCCCATATATACGTATGGAATGGAGTTTGCAACTGAAAAGAAACTTTGTGTTCCCAAAATGCTAGGTGAAGGACGGCTTTCACACACATTTATCTCTCCGAACTGAGCAAGTGGAGAGAAGTTCGTTCATCTAGCACCAAGGGAACGGGTTGCAGGAGACACTTTTTCTCTGTTTCTCAGTCTGTTTCCTAGTGCCGGTTTGAAGTTCCTGCTGTTTTAACTGTAAAACCTAGTTGGAGCTTCTACCTCCCCATATATATGTATGGAATGGAGTTTGCAACTGAAAAGAAACTTTGTGTTCAAAACAAGCTAGGTGAAGGACGGCTTTCACACACACTTATCTCTCAGAACTGAGCAAGTGGAGAGACGTTCGTTCATCTAGCACCAAGGGAACGGTTTGCAGGAGACACTTTTTCTCTGCTTTCTCAGTCTGTTTCCTAGTGTCGGTTTGAAGTTTCTACAGTTTTCACTGTCAAACCGAGTTGGAGCTTGTACCTCCCCATATATATGTATGGAATGGAGTTTGCAATTGAAAAGAAACTTTGTGTTCCCAAAAAGATAGGTGAAGGACGGCTTTCACACACACTTATCTCTCAGAATTGAGCAAGTGGAGAGATGTTCGTTCATCTAGAACCAAGGGAACGGGATGCAGGAGACACTTTTTCTCTGCTTCCTCAGTCTGTTTCCTAGTGCCGGTTTGAAGTTCCTGCAGTTTTCTCTGTCAAACCTAGTTGGAGCTTGTACCTCCCCATATATATGTATAGAATGGAGTTTGCAACTGAAAAGAAACTTTGTGTTCCCAACAAGCTAGGTGAAGGACGGCTTTCACACACACTTATTTCTCAGAACTGAGCAAGTGGACAGACGTTCGTTCATCTAGCACCAAGGGAACGGGTTGCAGGAGACACTTTTTCTCTGCATTCTCAGTCTGTTTCCTAGTGCCGGTTTGAAGTTCCTGCAGTTTTCACTGTCAAACCGAGTTGGAGCTAGTACCTCCCCATATATATGTATGGAATGGAGTTTGCAACTGAAAAGAAACTTTGTGTTCCCAACAAGCTAGGTGAAAGACGGCTTTCACACACACTTATCTCTGAGAACTGAGCAAGTGGAGAGACGTTCGTTCATCTAGCACAAAGGGAACGGGTTGCAGGAGACACATTTTCTCTGCTTTCTCAGTCTGTTTCCTAGTGCCGGTTTGAAGTTCCTGCAGTTTTCACTGTAAAACCGAGTTAGAGCTTCTACCTCCCCTTATATATGTATGGAATGGAGTTTGCAACTGAAAAGAAACTTTGTGTTCCCAACAAGCTAGTTGAAGGACGGCTTTCACACACACTTATCTCTCAGAACTGAGCAAGTGGAGAGACGTTCGTTCATCTAGCACCAAGGGAACGGGATGCAGGAGACACAGTTTCTCTGCTTTCTCAGACTGTTTCCTAGAGCCGGTTTGAAGTTCCTGCAGTTTTCACTGTCAAACCGAGTTGGAGCTTGTACCTCCCCATATATATGTATGGAATGGAGTTTGCAACTGAAAAGAAACTTTGTGTTCCCAACAAGCCTGGTGAAGGACGGCTTTCACACACACTTATCTCTCAGAACTGAGCAAGTGGAGAGACGTTCGTTCATCTAGCACCAAGGGAACGGGTTGCAGGAGACACTTTTTCTCTGCTTTCTCAGTCTGTTTCCTAGTGCCGGTTTGAAGTTCCTGCAGTTTTCTCTGTCAAACCTAGTTGGAGCTTGTACCTCCCCATATATATGTATGGAATGGAGTTTGCAACTGAAAAGAAACTTTGTGTTCCCAACAAGCTAGGTGAAGGACGGCATTCATACACACTTATCTCTCAGAACTGAGCAAGTGGACAGACGTTCGTTCATGTAGCACGAAGGGAACGGGTTGCAGGAGACACTTTTTCTCTGCTTTCTCAGTCTGTTTCCTAGTGCCGGTTTGAAGTTCCTGCAGTTTTCACTGTAAAACTGAGTTGGAGCTAGTACCTCCCCATATATATGTATGGAATGGAGTTTGCAACTGAAAAGAAACTTTGTGTTCCCAAGAAGCTAGGTGAAGGACGGCTTTCACACACACTTATCTCTCAGAAGAGAGCAAGTGGAGAGACTTTCGTATATCTAGCACCAAGGGAACGGGTTGCAGGAGACACTTTTTCTCTGCTTCCTCAGTCTGTTTCCTAGTGCCGGTTTGAAGTTCTTGCAGTTTTCACTGTAAAACCGAGTTGGAGCTTGTACCTCCCCATATATATGTATGGAATGGAGTTTGCAACTGAAAAGAAACTTTGTGTTCCCAACAAGCTAGGTGAAGGACGGCTTTCACACACACTTTTCTCTCAGAAGATAGCAAGAGGAGAAACTTTCGAATATCTAGCACCAATGGAACGGGTTGCAGGAGACACTTTTTCTCTGCTTCCTCAGTCTGTTTCCTAGTGCCAGTTTGAAGTTCCTGCAGTTTTCCCTGTAAAACCGTGTTGGAGCTAGTACCTCCCCATATATATGTATGGAATGGGGTTGGCAACTGAAAAGAAACTCTGTGTTCCCAACAAGCTAGGTGAAGGACGGCTTTCACACACACTTATCTCTCAGAACTGAGCAAGTGGAGAGACTTTCGTTCATCTAGCACCAAGGGAACGGGTTGCAGGAGACACTTTTTCTCTGCTTTCTCAGTCTGTTTCCTAGTGCCGGTTTGAAGTTCCTGCAGTTTTCACTGTAAAACCGAGTTTGAGCTTCTACCTCCCCATATATATGTATGGAATGGAGTTTGCAACTGAAAAGAAACTTTGTGTTCCCAACAATCTACGTGAAGGACGGCTTTCACACACACTTATCTCTCAGAACAGAGCAAGTGGAGAGAAGTTCGTATATCTAGCACCAAGGGAACGGGTTGCAGGAGACACTATTTCTCTGCTTCCTCAGTCTGTTTCCTAGTGCCGGTTTGAAGTTCCTGCAGTTTTCACTGTCAAACCGAGTTGGAATTATTACCTCCCCATATATATGTATGGAATGGAGTTTGCAACTGAAAAGAATCTTTGTGTTCCCAACAAGCTAGGTGAAAGACGGCTTTCACACACACTTATCCCTCAGAACTGAGCAAGTGGAGAGACGTTCGTATATCTAGCACCAAGGGAACGGTTTGCAGGAGAAACATTTTCTCTGCTTTCTCAGTCTCTTTCCTAGTGCCGGTTTGAATTTCCTGCAGTTTTTACTGTAAAACCTAGTTGGAGCTACTACCTCCCCATATATATGTATGGAATGGAGTTTGCAACTGAAAAGAAACTTTGTGTTCCCAACAAGCTAGGTGAAGGACGGCTTTCACACACACTTATCTCTCAGAACTGAGCAAGTGGAGAGACGTTCGTTCATCTAGCACCAAGGGAACGGGTTGCAGGAGACACTTTTTCTCTGCTTTCTCAGTCTGTTTCCTAGTGCCGGTTTGAAGTTCCTGCAGTTTTCACTGTCAAACCGAGTTGGAGCTAGTACCTACCCATATATATGTATGGAATGGTATTTGCAACTGAAAAGAAACTTAGTGTTCCCAACAAGCAAGGTGAAGGACGGCTTTCACACACAATTATCTCTCAGAACTGAGCAAGTGGACAGACGTTCGTTCATCTAGCACCAAGGGAACGGGTTGCAGGAGACACTTTTTCTCTGCTTTCTCAGTCTGTTTCCTAGTGCCGGTTTGAAGTTCCTGCAGTTTTCACTTTCAAACCGAGTTTGAGCTAGTACCTCCCCATATATATGTATGGAATGGAGTTTGCAACTGAAAAGAAACTTTGTGTTCCCAACAAGATAGGTGAAGGACGGCTTTCACACACACTTATCTCTCAGAACTGAGCAAGTGGAGAGACGTTCGTTCATCTAGCACCAAGAGAACGGGTTGCAGGAGACACTTTTTCTCTGCTTTCTCAGTCTGTTTCCTAGTGCCGGTTTGAAGTTCCTGCAGTTTTCACTGTCAAACCGAGTTGGAGCTAGTACCTCCCCATATATATTTATGGAATGGAGTTTGCAACTGAAAATAAACTTTGTGTTCCCAACAAGCTAGGTGAAAGACGGCTTTCACACACACTTATCTCTCAGAACTGAGCAAGTGGAGAGACATTCGTTCATCTAGCACCAAGGGAACGTGTTGCAGGGGACACTTTTTCTCTGCTTTCTCAGTCTGTTTCCTAGTGCCGGTTTGAAGTTCCTGCAGTTTTCACTGTAAAACCGAGTTGGAGCTAGCACCTCCCCATATATATGTATGGAATGGAGTTTGCAACTGAAAAGAAACTTTGTGTCCCCAACAAGCTAGGTGAAGGACGGATTTCACACACACTTATCTCTCAGAACTGAGCAAGTGGAGAGACGTTCGTTCATCTAGCACCAAGGGAACGGGTTGCAGGAGACACTATTTCTCTGCTTTCTCAGTCTGTTTCCTAGTGCCGGTTTGACGTTCCTGCAGTTTTCACTGTAAAACAGAGTTGGAGCTTCTACCTCCCCATATATATGTATGGAATGGAGTTTGCAACTGAAAAGAAACTTTGTGTTCCCAACAAGATAGGTGAAGGACGCCTTTCACACACACTTATCCCTCAGAACTGAGCAAGTGGAGAGACGTTCGTATATCTAGCACCAAGGGAACGGGTTGCAGGAGAAACTTTTTCTCTGCTTTCTCAGTCTCTTTCCTAGTGCCGGTTTGAATTTCCTGCAGTTTTTACTGTAAAACCTAGTTGGAGCTACTACCTCCCCATATATATGTATGGAATGGAGTTTGCAACTGAAAAGAAACTTTGTGTTCCCAACAAGCTAGGTGAAGGACGGCTTTCACACACACTTATCTCTCAGAACTGAGCAAGTGGAGAGACGTTCGTTCATCTAGCACCAAGGGAACGGGTTGCAGGAGACACTTTTTCTCTGCTTTCTCAGTCTGTTTCCTAGTGCCGGTTTGAAGTTCCTGCAGTTTTCACTGTCAAACCGAGTTGGAGCTAGTACCTACCCATATATATGTATGGAATGGTGTTTGCAACTGAAAAGAAACTTAGTGTTCCCAACAAGCAAGGTGAAGGACGGCTTTCACACACACTTATCTCTCAGAACTGAGCAAGTGGACAGACGTCCGTTCATCTAGCACCAAGGGAACGGGTTGCAGGAGACACTTTTTCTCTGCTTTCTCAGTCTGTTTCCTAGTGCCGGTTTGAAGTTCCTGCAGTTTTCACTGTTAAAACGAGTTGGAGCTAGTACCTCCCCATATATATGTATGGAATTGAGTTTGCAACTGAAAAGAAACTTTGTGTTCCCAACAAGCTAGGTGAAGGACGGCTTTCACACACACTTATCTCTCCGAACTGAGCAAGTGGAGAGAATTTCGTTCATCTAGCACCAAGGGAACGGGTTGCAGGAGACACTTTTTCTCTGCTTTCTCAGTCTGTTTCCTAGTGCCGGTTTGAAGTTCCTGCAGTTTTCACTGTAAAACCGAGTTAGAGCTTCTACCTCCCCTTATATATGTATGGAATGGAGTTTGCAACTGAAAAGAAACTTTGTGTTCCCAACAAGCTAGTTGAAGGACGGCTTTCACACACACTTATCTCTCAGAACTGAGCAAGTGGAGAGACGTTCGTTCATCTAGCACCAAGGGAACGGGATGCAGGAGACACATTTTCTCTGATTTCTCAGACTGTTTCCTAGAGCCGGTTTGAAGTTCCTGCAGTTTTCACTGTCAAACCGAGTTGGAGCTTGTACCTCCCCATATATATGTATGGAATGGAGTTTGCAACTGAAAAGAAACTTTGTGTTCCCAACAAGCTAGGTGAAGGACGGCTTTCACACTCACTTATCTCTCAGAACTGAGCAAGTGGAGAGACGTTCGTTCATCTAGCACCAAGGGAACGGGTTGCAGGAGACACTTTTTCTCTGCTTTCTCAGTCTGTTTCCTAGTGCCGGTTTGAAGTTCCTGCAGTTTTCTCTGTCAAACCTAGTTGGAGCTTGTACCTCCCCATATATATGTATGGAATGGAGTTTGCAACTGAAAAGAAACTTTGTGTTCCCAACAAGCTAGGTGAAGGACGGCATTCATACACACTTATCTCTCAGAACTGAGCAAGTGGACAGACGTTCATTCATGTAGCACGAAGGGAACGGGTTGCAGGAGACACTTTTTCTCTGCTTTCTCAGTCTGTTTCCTAGTGCCGGTTTGAAGTTCCTGCAGTTTTCACTGTAAAACTGAGTTGGAGCTAGTACCTCCCCATATATATGTATGGAATGGAGTTTGCAACTGAAAAGAAACTTTGTGTTCCCAAGAAGCTAGGTGAAGGACGGCTTTCACACACACTTATCTCTCAGAAGAGAGCAAGTGGAGAGACTTTCGTATATCTAGCACCAAGGGAACGGGTTGCAGGGGACACTTTTTCTCTGCTTCCTCAGTCTGTTTCCTAGTGCCGGTTTGAAGTTCTTGCAGTTTTCACTGTAAAACCGAGTTGGAGCTTGTACCTCCCCATATATATGTATGGAATGGAGTTTGCAACTGAAAAGAAACTTTGTGTTCCCAACAAGCTAGGTGAAGGACGGCTTTCACACACACTTTTCTCTCAGAAGATAGCAAGAGGAGAAACTTTCGAATATCTAGCACCAAGGGAACGGGTTGCAGGAGACACTTTTTCTCTGCTTCCTCAGTCTGTTTCCTAGTGCCAGTTTGAAGTTCCTGCAGTTTTCCCTGTAAAACCGTGTTGGAGCTAGTACCTCCCCATATATATGTATGGAATGGGGTTGGCAACTGAAAAGAAACTCTGTGTTCCCAACAAGCTAGGTGAAGGACGGCTTTCACACACACTTATCTCTCAGAACTGAGCAAGTGGAGAGACTTTCGTTCATCTAGCACCAAGGGAACGGGTTCCAGGAGACACTTTTTTTCTGCTTTCTCAGTCTGTTTCCTAGTGCCGGTTTGAAGTTCCTGCAGTTTTCACTGTAAAACCGAGTTTGAGCTTCTACCTCCCCATATATATGTATGGAATGGAGTTTGCAACTGAAAAGAAACTTTGTGTTCCCAACAATCTACGTGAAGGACGGCTTTCACACACACTTATCTCTCAGAACAGAGCAAGTGGAGAGAAGTTCGTATATCTAGCACCAAGGGAACGGGTTGCAGGAGACACTATTTCTCTGCTTCCTCAGTCTGTTTCCTAGTGCCGGTTTGAAGTTCCTGCAGTTTTCACTGTAAAACCGAGTTGGAATTATTACCTCCCCATATATATGTATGGAATGGAGTTTGCAACTGAAAAGAATCTTTGTGTTCCCAACAAGCTAGGTGAAAGACGGCTTTCACACACACTTATCCCTCAGAACTGAGCAAGTGGAGAGACGTTCGTATATCTAGCACCAAGGGAACGGTTTGCAGGAGAAACATTTTCTCTGCTTTCTCAGTCTCTTTCCTAGTGCCGGTTTGAATTTCCTGCAGTTTTTACTGTAAAACCTAGTTGGAGCTACTACCTCCCCATATATATGTATGGAATGGAGTTTGCAACTGAAAAGAAACTTTGTGTTCCCAACAAGCTAGGTGAAGGACGGCTTTCACACACACTTATCTCTCAGAACTGAGCAAGTGGAGAGACGTTCGTTCATCTAGCACCAAGGGAACGGGTTGCAGGAGACACTTTTTCTCTGCTTTCTCAGTCTGTTTCCTAGTGCCGGTTTGAAGTTCCTGCAGTTTTCACTGTCAAACCGAGTTGGAGCTAGTACCTACCCATATATATGTATGGAATGGTATTTGCAACTGAAAAGAAACTTAGTGTTCCCAACAAGCAAGGTGAAGGACGGCTTTCACACACACTTATCTCTCAGAACTGAGCAAGTGGACAGACGTTCGTTCATCTAGCACCAAGGGAACGGGTTGCAGGAGACACTTTTTCTCTGCTTTCTCAGTCTGTTTCCTAGTGCCGGTTTGAAGTTCCTGCAGTTTTCACTGTCAAACCGAGTTTGAGCTAGTACCTCCCCATATATATGTATGGAATGGAGTTTGCAACTGAAAAGAAACTTTGTGTTCCCAACAAGATAGGTGAAGGACGGCTTTCACACACACTTATCTCTCAGAACTGAGCAAGTGGAGAGACGTTCGTTCATCTAGCACCAAGAGAACGGGTTGCAGGAGACACTTTTTCTCTGCTTTCTCAGTCTGTTTCCTAGTGCCGGTTTGAAGTTCCTGCAGTTTTCACTGTCAAACCGAGTTGGAGCTAGTACCTCCCCATATATATGTATGGAATGGAGTTTGCAACTGAAAATAAACTTTGTGTTCCCAACAAGCTAGGTGAAAGACGGCTTTCACACACACTTATCTCTCAGAACTGAGCAAGTGGAGAGACATTCGTTCATCTAGCACCAAGGGAACGTGTTGCAGGGGACACTTTTTCTCTGCTTTCTCAGTCTGTTTCCTAGTGCCGGTTTGAAGTTCCTGCAGTTTTCACTGTAAAACCGAGTTGGAGCTAGCACCTCCCCATATATATGTATGGAATGGAGTTTGCAACTGAAAAGAAACTTTGTGTTCCCAACAAGCTAGGTGAAGGACGGCTTTCACACACACTTTTCTCTCAGAAGATAGCAAGAGGAGAAACTTTCGAATATCTAGCACCAAGGGAACGGGTTGCAGGAGACACTTTTTCTCTGCTTCCTCAGTCTGTTTCCTAGTGCCAGTTTGAAGTTCCTGCAGTTTTCCCTGTAAAACCGTGTTGGAGCTAGTACCTCCCCATATATATGTATGGAATGGGGTTGGCAACTGAAAAGAAACTCTGTGTTCCCAACAAGCTAGGTGAAGGACGGCTTTCACACACACTTATCTCTCAGAACTGAGCAAGTGGAGAGACTTTCGTTCATCTAGCACCAAGGGAACGGGTTGCAGGAGACACTTTTTCTCTGCTTTCTCAGTCTGTTTCCTAGTGCCGGTTTGAAGTTCCTGCAGTTTTCACTGTAAAACCGAGTTTGAGCTTCTACCTCCCCATATATATGTATGGAATGGAGTTTGCAACTGAAAAGAAACTTTGTGTTCCCAACAATCTACGTGAAGGACGGCTTTCACACACACTTATCTCTCAGAACAGAGCAAGTGGAGAGAAGTTCGTATATCTAGCACCAAGGGAACGGGTTGCAGGAGACACTATTTCTCTGCTTCCTCAGTCTGTTTCCTAGTGCCGGTTTGAAGTTCCTGCAGTTTTCACTGTAAAACCGAGTTGGAGCTAGTACCTCCCCATATATATGTATGGAATGGAGTTTGCAACTGAAAAGAATCTTTGTGTTCCCAACAAGCTAGGTGAAAGACGGCTTTCACACACACTTATCCCTCAGAACTGAGCAAGTGGAGAGACGTTCGTATATCTAGCACCAAGGGAACGGTTTGCAGGAGAAACATTTTCTCTGCTTTCTCAGTCTCTTTCCTAGTGCCGGTTTGAATTTCCTGCAGTTTTTACTGTAAAACCTAGTTGGAGCTGCTACCTCCCCATATATATGTATGGAATGGAGTTTGCAACTGAAAAGAAACTTTGTGTTCCCAACAAGCTAGGTGAAGGACGGCTTTCACACACACTTATCTCTCAGAACTGAGCAAGTGGAGAGACGTTCGTTCATCTAGCACCAAGGGAACGGGTTGCAGGAGACACTTTTTCTCTGCTTTCTCAGTCTGTTTCCTAGTGCCGGTTTGAAGTTCCTGCAGTTTTCACTGTCAAACCGAGTTGGAGCTAGTACCTACCCATATATATGTATGGAATGGTATTTGCAACTGAAAAGAAACTTAGTGTTCCCAACAAGCAAGGTGAAGGACGGCTTTCACACACACTTATCTCTCAGAACTGAGCAAGTGGACAGACGTTCGTTCATCTAGCACCAAGGGAACGGGTTGCAGGAGACACTTTTTCTCTGCTTTCTCAGTCTGTTTCCTAGTGCCGGTTTGAAGTTCCTGCAGTTTTCACTGTCAAACCGAGTTTGAGCTAGTACCTCCCCATATATATGTATGGAATGGAGTTTGCAACTGAAAAGAAACTTTGTGTTCCCAACAAGATAGGTGAAGGACGGCTTTCACACACACTTATCTCTCAGAACTGAGCAAGTGGAGAGACGTTCGTTCATCTAGCACCAAGAGAACGGGTTGCAGGAGACACTTTTTCTCTGCTTTCTCAGTCTGTTTCCTAGTGCCGGTTTGAAGTTCCTGCAGTTTTCACTGTCAAACCGAGTTGGAGCTAGTACCTCCCCATATATATGTATGGAATGGAGTTTGCAACTGAAAATAAACTTTGTGTTCCCAACAAGCTAGGTGAAAGACGGCTTTCACACACACTTATCTCTCAGAACTGAGCAAGTGGAGAGACATTCGTTCATCTAGCACCAAGGGAACGTGTTGCAGGGGACACTTTTTCTCTGCTTTCTCAGTCTGTTTCCTAGTGCCGGTTTGAAGTTCCTGCAGTTTTCACTGTAAAACCGAGTTGGAGCTAGCACCTCCCCATATATATGTATGGAATGGAGTTTGCAACTGAAAAGAAACTTTGTGTCCCCAACAAGCTAGGTGAAGGACGGCTTTCACACACACTTATCTCTCAGAACTGAGCAAGTGGAGAGACGTTCGTTCATCTAGCACCAAGGGAACGGGTTGCAGGAGACACTATTTCTCTGCTTTCTCAGTCTGTTTCCTAGTGCCGGTTTGACGTTCCTGCAGTTTTCACTGTAAAACAGAGTTGGAGCTTCTACCTCCCCATATATATGTATGGAATGGAGTTTGCAACTGAAAAGAAACTTTGTGTCCCCAACAAGCTAGGTGAAGGACGGCTTTCACACACACTTATATCTCAGAACTGAGCAAGTGGAGAGACGTTCGTTCATCTAGCACCAAGGGAACGGGTTGCAGGAGACACTATTTCTCTGCTTTCTCAGTCTGTTTCCTAGTGCCGGTTTGACGTTCCTGCAGTTTTCACTGTAAAACAGAGTTGGAGCTTCTACCTCCCCATATATATGTATGGAATGGAGTTTGCAACTGAAAAGAAACTTTGTGTTCCCAACAAGATAGGTGAAGGACGCCTTTCACACACACTTATCCCTCAGAACTGAGCAAGTGGAGAGACGTTCGTATATCTAGCACCAAGGGAACGGGTTGCAGGAGAAACTTTTTCTCTGCTTTCTCAGTCTCTTTCCTAGTGCCGGTTTGAATTTCCTGCAGTTTTTACTGTAAAACCTAGTTGGAGCTACTACCTCCCCATATATATGTATGGAATGGAGTTTGCAACTGAAAAGAAACTTTGTGTTCCCAACAAGCTAGGTGAAGGACGGCTTTCACACACACTTATCTCTCAGAACTGAGCAAGTGGAGAGACGTTCGTTCATCTAGCACCAAGGGAACGGGTTGCAGGAGACACTTTTTCTCTGCTTTCTCAGTCTGTTTCCTAGTGCCGGTTTGAAGTTCCTGCAGTTTTCACTGTCAAACCGAGTTGGAGCTAGTACCTACCCATATATATGTATGGAATGGTATTTGCAACTGAAAAGAAACTTAGTGTTCCCAACAAGAAAGGTGAAGGACGGCTTTCACACACACTTATCTCTCAGAACTGAGCAAGTGGACAGACGTTCGTTCATCTAGCACCAAGGGAACGGGTTGCAGGAGACACTTTTTCTCTGCTTTCTCAGTCTGTTTCCTAGTGCCGGTTTGAAGTTCCTGCAGTTTTCACTGTCAAACCGAGTTTGAGCTAGTACCTCCCCATATATATGTATGGAATGGAGTTTGCAACTGAAAAGAAACTTTGTGTTCCCAACAAGATAGGTGAAGGACGGCTTTCACACACACTTATCTCTCAGAACTGAGCAAGTGGAGAGACGTTCGTTCATCTAGCACCAAGAGAACGGGTTGCAGGAGACACTTTTTCTCTGCTTTCTCAGTCTGTTTCCTAGTGCCGGTTTGAAGTTCCTGCAGTTTTCACTGTCAAACCGAGTTGGAGCTACTACCTCCCCATATATATGTATGGAATGGAGTTTGCAACTGAAAAGAAACTTTGTGTTCCCAACAAGCTAGGTGAAGGACGGCTTTCACACACACTTATCTCTCAGAACTGAGCAAGTGGAGAGACGTTCGTTCATCTAGCACCAAGGGAACGGGTTGCAGGAGACACTTTTTCTCTGCTTTCTCAGTCTGTTTCCTAGTGCCGGTTTGAAGTTCCTGCAGTTTTCACTGTCAAACCGAGTTGGAGCTAGTACCTACCCATATATATGTATGGAATGGTATTTGCAACTGAAAAGAAACTTAGTGTTCCCAACAAGAAAGGTGAAGGACGGCTTTCACACACACTTATCTCTCAGAACTGAGCAAGTGGACAGACGTTCGTTCATCTAGCACCAAGGGAACGGGTTGCAGGAGACACTTTTTCTCTGCTTTCTCAGTCTGTTTCCTAGTGCCGGTTTGAAGTTCCTGCAGTTTTCACTGTCAAACCGAGTTTGAGCTAGTACCTCCCCATATATATGTATGGAATGGAGTTTGCAACTGAAAAGAAACTTTGTGTTCCCAACAAGATAGGTGAAGGACGGCTTTCACACACACTTATCTCTCAGAACTGAGCAAGTGGAGAGACGTTCGTTCATCTAGCACCAAGAGAACGGGTTGCAGGAGACACTTTTTCTCTGCTTTCTCAGTCTGTTTCCTAGTGCCGGTTTGAAGTTCCTGCAGTTTTCACTGTCAAACCGAGTTGGAGCTAGTACCTCCCCATATATATGTATGGAATGGAGTTTGCAACTGAAAATAAACTTTGTGTTCCCAACAAGCTAGGTGAAAGACGGCTTTCACACACACTTATCTCTCAGAACTGAGCAAGTGGAGAGACATTCGTTCATCTAGCACCAAGGGAACGTGTTGCAGGGGACACTTTTTCTCTGCTTTCTCAGTCTGTTTCCTAGTGCCGGTTTGAAGTTCCTGCAATTTTCACTGTAAAACCGAGTTGGAGCTAGCACCTCCCCATATATATGTATGGAATGGAGTTTGCAACTGAAAAGAAACTTTGTGTTCCCAACAAGCTAGGTGAAGGACGGCTTTCACACACACTTTTCTCTCAGAAGATAGCAAGAGGAGAAACTTTCGAATATCTAGCACCAAGGGAACGGGTTGCAGGAGACACTTTTTCTCTGCTTCCTCAGTCTGTTTCCTAGTGCCAGTTTGAAGTTCCTGCAGTTTTCCCTGTAAAACCGTGTTGGAGCTAGTACCTCCCCATATATATGTATGGAATGGGGTTGGCAACTGAAAAGAAACTCTGTGTTCCCAACAAGCTAGGTGAAGGACGGCTTTCACACACACTTATCTCTCAGAACTGAGCAAATGGAGAGACTTTCGTTCATCTAGCACCAAGGGAACGGGTTGCAGGAGACACTTTTTCTCTGCTTTCTCAGTCTGTTTCCTAGTGCCGGTTTGAAGTTCCTGCAGTTTTCACTGTAAAACCGAGTTTGAGCTTCTACCTCCCCATATATATGTATGGAATGGAGTTTGCAACTGAAAAGAAACTTTGTGTTCCCAACAATCTACGTGAAGGACGGCTTTCACACAAACTTATCTCTCAGAACAGAGCAAGTGGAGAGAAGTTCGTATATCTAGCACCAAGGGAACGGGTTGCAGGAGACACTATTTCTCTGCTTCCTCAGTCTGTTTCCTAGTGCCGGTTTGAAGTTCCTGCAGTTTTCACTGTAAAACCGAGTTGGAGCTAGTACCTCCCCATATATATGTATGGAATGGAGTTTGCAACTGAAAAGAATCTTTGTGTTCCCAACAAGCTAGGTGAAAGACGGCTTTCACACACACTTATCCCTCAGAACTGAGCAAGTGGAGAGACGTTCGTATATCTAGCACCAAGGGAACGGTTTGCAGGAGAAACATTTTCTCTGCTTTCTCAGTCTCTTTCCTAGTGCCGGTTTGAATTTCCTGCAGTTTTTACTGTAAAACCTAGTTGGAGCTACTACCTCCCCATATATATGTATGGAATGGAGTTTGCAACTGAAAAGAAACTTTGTGTTCCCAACAAGCTAGGTGAAGGACGGCTTTCACACACACTTATCTCTCAGAACTGAGCAAGTGGAGAGACGTTCGTTCATCTAGCACCAAGGGAACGGGTTGCAGGAGACACTTTTTCTCTGCTTTCTCAGTCTGTTTCCTAGTGCCGGTTTGAAGTTCCTGCAGTTTTCACTGTCAAACCGAGTTGGAGCTAGTACCTACCCATATATATGTATGGAATGGTGTTTGCAACTGAAAAGAAACTTAGTGTTCCCAACAAGCAAGGTGAAGGACGGCTTTCACACACACTTATCTCTCAGAACTGAGCAAGTGGACAGACGTCCGTTCATCTAGCACCAAGGGAACGGGTTGCAGGAGACACTTTTTCTCTGCTTTCTCAGTCTGTTTCCTAGTGCCGGTTTGAAGTTCCTGCAGTTTTCACTGTTAAAACGAGTTGGAGCTAGTACCTCCCCATATATATGTATGGAATTGAGTTTGCAACTGAAAAGAATCTTTGTGTTCCCAACAAGCTAGGTGAAGGACGGCTTTCACACACACTTATCTCTCCGAACTGAGCAAGTGGAGAGAATTTCGTTCATCTAGCACCAAGGGAACGGGTTGCAAGAGACACTTTTTCTCTGCTTTCTCAGTCTGTTTCCTAGTGCCGGTTTGAAGTTCCTGCTGTTTTCACTGTAAAACCTAGTTGGAGCTTCTACCTCTAAATATATATGTATGGAATGGAGTTTGCAACTGAAAAGAAACTTTGTGTTCCCAACAAGCTAGGTGAAGGACGGCTTTCACACACACTTATCTCTCAGAACTGAGCAAGTGGAGAGACGTTCGTTCATCTAGCACCAAGGGAACGGTTTGCAGGAGACACTTTTTCTCTGCTTTCTCAGTCTGTTTCCTAGTGTCGGTTTGAAGTTTCTGCAGTTTTCAGTGTCAAACCGAGTTGGAGCTATTACCTCCCCATATATATGTATGGAATGGAGTTTGCAATTGAAAAGAAACTTTGTGTTCCCAAAAAGATTGGTGAAGGACGGCTTTCACACACACTTATCTCTCAGAAATGAGCAAGTGGAGAGACGTTCATTCATCTAGAACCAAGGGAACGGGATGCAGGAGACACTTTTTCTCTGCTTCCTCAGTCTGTTTCCTAGTGCCGGTTTGAAGTTCCTGCAGTTTTCTCTGTCAAACCTAGTTGGAGCTAGTACCTCCCCATATATATGTATGGAATGGAGTTTGCAACTGAAAAGAAACTTTGTGTTCCCAACAAGCTAGGTGAAGGACGGCTTTCACACACACTTATCTCTCAGAACTGAGCAAGTGGACAGACGTTCGTTCATCTAGCAGCAAGGGAACGGGTTGCAGGAGACACTTTTTCTCTGCTTTCTCAGTCTGTTTCCTAGTGCCGGTTTGAAGTTCCTGCAGTTTTCACTGTAAAACCGAGTTGGAGCTAGTAACTCCCCATATATATTTATGGAATGGAGTTTGCAACTGAAAAGAAACTTTGTGTTCCCAACAAGCTAGGTGAAAGACGGCTTTCACACACACTTATCTCTCAGAACTGAGCAAGTGGAGAGACGTTCGTTCATCTAGCACAAAGGGAACGGTTTGCAGGAGACAATTTTTCTCTGCTTTCTCAGTCTGTTTCCTAGTGCCGGTTTGAAGTTCCTGCAGTTTTCACTGTAAAACCGAGTTAGAGCTTCTACCTCCCCTTATATATGTATGGAATGGAGTTTGCAACTGAAAAGAAACTTTGTGTTCCCAACAAGCTAGGTGAAGGACGGCTTTCACACACACTTATCTCTCAGAACTGAGCAAGTGGAGAGACGTTCGTTCATCTAGCACCAAGGGAACGGGTTGCAGGAGACACTTTTTCTCTGTTTCTCAGTCTGTTTCCTAGTGCCGGTTTGAAGTTCCTGCAGTTTTCACTTTCAAACAGAGTTGGAGTTTCTACCTCCCCATATATATGTATGGAATGGAGTTTGCAACTGAAAATAAACTTTGTGTTCCCAACAAGCTAGGTGAAGGACGGCTTTCACACACACTTATCTCTCAGAACTGAGCAAGTGGAGAGACGTTCGTTCATCTAGCACCAAGGGAACGGGTTGCAGGAGACACATTTTCTCTTCTTTCTCAGACTGTTTCCTAGTGCCGGTTTGAAGTTCCTGCAGTTTTCACTGTCAAACCGAGTTGGAGCTAGTACCTCCCCTATATATGTATGGAATGGAGTTTGCAACTGAAAAGAAACTTTGTGTTCCCATGAAGCTAGTTGAAGGTCGGCTTTCACACACAATTATCTCTCGAAACTGAGCAAGTGGAGAGACGTTCGTTCATCTAGCACCAAGGGAACGGGTTGCAGGGGAAACTTTTTCTCTGCTTTCTCAGTCTGTTTCCTAGTGCCGGTTTGAAGTTCCTGCAGTTTTCACTGTCAAACCGAGTTGGAGCTTCTACCTCCCCATATATATGTATGGAATGGAGTTTGCAACTGAAAAGAAACTTTGTGTTCCCAACAAGCTAGGTGAAGGACGGCTTTCACACACATTTATCTCTCAGAACTGAGCAAGTGGAGAGACGTTCGTTCATCTAGCACCAAGGGAACGGGTTGCAGGAGACACATTTTCTCTGCTTTCTCAGTCTGTTTCCTAGTGCCGGTTTGAAGTTCCTGCAGTTTTCACTGTCAAACCGAGTTGGAGCTAGTACCTCCCCATATATATGTATGGAATGGAGTTTGCAACTGAAAAGAAACTTTGTGTTCCCAACAAGCTAGGTGAAGGACGGCTTTCACACACACTTATCTCTCAGAACTGAGCAAGTGGAGAGACGTTCGTTCATCTAGCACCAAGGGAACGGGTTGCAGGAGAAACTTTTTCTCTGCTTTCTCAGTCTGTTTCCTAGTGCCGGTTTGAAGTTCCTGCAGTTTTCTCTGTCAAACCTTGTTGGAGCTTTTAGCTCCCCATATATATGTATGGAATGGAGTTTGCAACTGAAAAGAAACTTTGTGTTCCCAACAAGCTAGGTGAAGGACGGCATTCACACACACTTATCTCTCAGAACTGAGCAAGTGGACAGACGTTCGTTCATCTAGCAGCAAGAGAACGGGTTGCAGGAGACACTTTTTCTCTGCTTTCTCAGTCTGTTTCCTAGTGCCGGTTTGAAGTTCCTGCAGTTTTCACTGTAAAACCGAGTTGGAGCTAGTACCTCCCCATATATATGTATGGAATGGAGTTTGCAACTGAAAAGAAACTTTGTGTTCCCAACAAGCTAGGTGAAGGACGGCTTTCACACACACTTATCTCTCAGAACTGAGCAAGTGGAGAGACGTTCGTTCATCTAGCACCAAGGGAACGGGTTGCAGGAGACACATTTTCTCTTCTTTCTCAGAATGTTTCCTAGTGCCGGTTTGAAGTTCCTGCAGTTTTCACTGTCAAACCGAGTTGGAGCTAGTACCTCCCCTATATATGTATGGAATGGAGTTTGCAACTGAAAAGAAACTTTGTGTTCCCATGAAGCTAGTTGAAGGTCGGCTTTCACACACAATTATCTCTCGAAACTGAGCAAGTGGAGAGACGTTCGTTCATCTAGCACCAAGGGAACGGGTTGCAGGGGAAACTTTTTCTCTGCTTTCTCAGTCTGTTTCCTAGTGCCGGTTTGAAGTTCCTGCAGTTTTCTCTGTCAAACCTTGTTGGAGCTTTTAGCTCCCCATATATATGTATGGAATGGAGTTTGCAACTGAAAAGAAACTTTGTGTTCCCAACAAGCTAGGTGAAGGACGGCATTCACACACACTTATCTCTCAGAACTGAGCAAGTGGACAGACGTTCGTTCATCTAGCAGCAAGAGAACGGGTTGCAGGAGACACTTTTTCTCTGCTTTCACAGTCTGTTTCCTAGTGCCGGTTTGAAGTTCCTGCAGTTTTCACTGTAAAACCGAGTTGGAGCTAGTACCTCCCCATATATATGTATGGAATGGAGTTTGCAACTGAAAAGAAACTTTGTGTTCCCAAGAAGCTAGTTGAAGGACGGCTTTCACACACAATTATCTCTCGAAACTAAGCAAGTGGAGAGACGTTCGTTCATCTAGCACCAAGGGAACGGGTTGCAGGAGAAACTTTTTCTCTGCTTTCTCAGTCTGTTTCCTAGTGCCGGTTTGAAGTTCCTGCAGTTTTCACTGTCAAACCGAGTTGGAGCTTCTACCTCCCCATATATATGTATGGAATGGAGTTTGCAACTGAAAAGAAACTTTGTGTTCCCAACAAGCTATGTGAAGGGCGGCTTTCACACACACTTATCTCTCAGAACTGAGCAATTGGAGAGACGTTCGTTCATCTAGCACCAAGGGAACGGGTTGCAGGAGACACTTTTTCTCTGCTTTCTCAGTATGTTTCCTAGTGCCGGTTTGAAGTTCCTGCAGTTTTCACTGTAAAACCGAGTTGGAGCTTCTACCTCCCCTTATATATGTATGGAATGGAGTTTGCAACTGAAAAGAAAATTTGTGTTCCCAACAAGCTAGGTGAAAGACGGCTATCACACACACTTATCTCTCAGAACTGAGCAAGTGGAGAGACGTTCGTTCATCTAGCACCAAGGGAACGGGTTGCAGGAGACACTTTTTCTCTGCTTCCTCAGTCTGTTTCCTAGTGCCGGTTTGAAGTTCCTGCAGTTTTCACTGTAAAACCGAGTTGGAGCTAGTACCTCCCAATATGTATGTATGGAATGGAGTTTGCAACTGAAAAGAAACTTTGTGTTCCCAAAAAGATAGGTGATGGACGGCTTTCACACACACTTATCTCTCAGAACTGAGCAAGTGGAGAGACGTTCGTTCATCTAGCACCAAGGGAACGGGCTGCAGGAGATACTTTTTCTCTGCTTTCTCAGTCTGTTTCCTAGTGCCGGTTTGAATTTCCTGCAGTTTTCACTGTAAAACCGAGTTGGAGCTAGTACCTACCCATATATATGTATGGAATGGAGTTTGCAACTGAAATGAAACTTTGTGTTCCCAACAAGCTAGGTGAAGGACGGCTTTCACACACACTAAACTCTCAGAACTGAGCAAGTGGAGAGACGTTCGTTCATCTAGCACCAAGGGAACGGGTTGCAGGAGACACATTTTCTCTGCTTTCTCAGTATTTTTCCTAGTGCCGTTTTGAAGTTCCTGCAGTTTTCACTGTAAAACCGAGTTGGAGCTTCTACCTCCCCATATATATGTATGGAATGGAATTTGCAACTGAAAAGAAATTTTGTGTTCCCAACAAGCTAGGTGAAGGACGGCTTTCACACACACTTATCTCTCAGAACTGAGCAAGTGGAGAGACGTTCGTTCATCTAGCACCAAGGGAACGGGTTGCAGGAGACACTTTTTCTCTGCTTTCTCAGTCTGTTTCCTAGTGCCGTTTTGAAGTTCCTGCAGTTTTCACAGTCAAACAGAGTTTGAGCTTCTACCTCCCCATATATATGTATGGAATGGAGTTTGCAACTTAAAAGAAACTTTGTGTTCCCAACAAGCTAGGTGAAGGACGGCTTTCACACACACTTATCTCTCAGAACTGAGCAAGTGGAGAGACGTTCGTTCATCTAGCACCAAGGGAACGGGTTGCAGGAGACACTTTTTCTCTGCTTTCTCAGTCTGTTTCCTAGTGCCGGTTTGAAGTTCCTGCAGTTTTCACTGTAAAACCGAGTTGGAGTTTCTACCTCCCCTTATATATGTATGGAATGGAGTTTGCAACTGAAAAGCAACTTTGTGTTCCCAACAAGCTAGGTGAAATACGGCTTTCACACACACATATCTCTCAGAACTGAGCAAGTGGAGAGACGTTCGTTCATCTAGCACCAAGGGAACGGGTTGCAGGAGACACTTTTTCTCTGCTTCCTCAGTCTGTTTCCTAGTGCCGGTTTGAAGTTCCTGCAGTTTTCACTGTAAAACCGAGTTGGAGCTTCTACCTCCCCATATATATGTATGGAATGGAGTTTGCAACTGAAAAGAAACTTTGTGTTCCCAACAAGCTAGGTGAAGGACGGCTTTCACACACACTTATCTCTCAGAACTGAGCAAGTGGAGAGACGTTCGTTTATCTAGCAACAAGGGAACGGGTTGCAGGAGACACTTTTTCTCTGCTTTCTCAGTCTGTTTCCTAGTGCCGGTTTGAAGTTCCTGCAGTTTTCACTGTCAAACCGATTTGGAGCTCGTACCTCCCCATATATATATATGGAATGGAGTTTCCAACTGAAAACAAACTTTGTGTTCCCAACAAGCTAGGTGAAGGACGGCTTTCACACACACTTATCTCTCAGAACTGAGCAAGTGGAGAGACGTTCGTTCATCTAGCACCAAGGGAACGGGTTGCAGGAGACACATTTTCTCTGTTTCTCAGTCTGTTTCCTAGTGCCGTATTGAAGTTCCTGCAGTTTTCACTTTCAAACAGAGTTGGAGCTTCTACCTCCAAATATATATGTATGGAATGGAGTTTGCAACTGAAAATAAACTTTGTGTTCCCAACAAGCTATTTGAAGGACGGCTTTCACACACACTTATCTCTCAGAACTGAGCAAGTGGACAGACGTTCGTTCATCTAGCAGCAAGGGAACGGGTTGCAGGAGACACTTTTTCTCTGCTTTCTCAGTCTGTTTCCTAGTGCCGGTTTGAAGTTCCTGCAGTTTTCACTGTAAAACCGAGTTGGAGCTAGTAACTCCCCATATATATTTATGGAATGGAGTTTGCAACTGAAAAGAAACTTTGTGTTCCCAACAAGCTAGGTGAAAGACGGCTTTCACACACACTTATCTCTCAGAACTGAGCAAGTGGAGAGACGTTCGTTCATCTAGCACAAAGGGAACGGTTTGCAGGAGACAATTTTTCTCTGCTTTCTCAGTCTGTTTCCTAGTGCCGGTTTGAAGTTCCTGCAGTTTTCACTGTAAAACCGAGTTAGAGCTTCTACCTCCCCTTATATATGTATGGAATGGAGTTTGCAACTGAAAAGAAACTTTGTGTTCCCAACAAGCTAGGTGAAGGACGGCTTTCACACACACTTATCTCTCAGAACTGAGCAAGTGGAGAGACGTTCGTTCATCTAGCACCAAGGGAACGGGTTGCAGGAGACACTTTTTCTCTGTTTCTCAGTCTGTTTCCTAGTGCCGGTTTGAAGTTCCTGCAGTTTTCACTTTCAAACAGAGTTGGAGTTTCTACCTCCCCATATATATGTATGGAATGGAGTTTGCAACTGAAAATAAACTTTGTGTTCCCAACAAGCTAGGTGAAGGACGGCTTTCACACACACTTATCTCTCAGAACTGAGCAAGTGGAGAGACGTTCGTTCATCTAGCACCAAGGGAACGGGTTGCAGGAGACACATTTTCTCTTCTTTCTCAGACTGTTTCCTAGTGCCGGTTTGAAGTTCCTGCAGTTTTCACTGTCAAACCGAGTTGGAGCTAGTACCTCCCCTATATATGTATGGAATGGAGTTTGCAACTGAAAAGAAACTTTGTGTTCCCATGAAGCTAGTTGAAGGTCGGCTTTCACACACAATTATCTCTCGAAACTGAGCAAGTGGAGAGACGTTCGTTCATCTAGCACCAAGGGAACGGGTTGCAGGGGAAACTTTTTCTCTGCTTTCTCAGTCTGTTTCCTAGTGCCGGTTTGAAGTTCCTGCAGTTTTCACTGTCAAACCGAGTTGGAGCTTCTACCTCCCCATATATATGTATGGAATGGAGTTTGCAACTGAAAAGAAACTTTGTGTTCCCAACAAGCTAGGTGAAGGACGGCTTTCACACACATTTATCTCTCAGAACTGAGCAAGTGGAGAGACGTTCGTTCATCTAGCACCAAGGGAACGGGTTGCAGGAGACACATTTTCTCTGCTTTCTCAGTCTGTTTCCTAGTGCCGGTTTGAAGTTCCTGCAGTTTTCACTGTCAAACCGAGTTGGAGCTCGTACCTCCCCATATATATATATGGAATGGAGTTTCCAACTGAAAACAAACTTTGTGTTCCCAACAAGCTAGGTGAAGGACGGCTTTCACACACACTTATCTCTCAGAACTGAGCAAGTGGAGAGACGTTCGTTCATCTAGCACCAAGGGAACGGGTTGCAGGAGACACATTTTCTCTGTTTCTCAGTCTGTTTCCTAGTGCCGTATTGAAGTTCCTGCAGTTTTCACTTTCAAACAGAGTTGGAGCTTCTACCTCCAAATATATATGTATGGAATGGAGTTTGCAACTGAAAATAAACTTTGTGTTCCCAACAAGCTATTTGAAGGACGGCTTTCACACACACTTATCTCTCAGAACTGAGCAAGTGGACAGACGTTCGTTCATCTAGCAGCAAGGGAACGGGTTGCAGGAGACACTTTTTCTCTGCTTTCTCAGTCTGTTTCCTAGTGCCGGTTTGAAGTTCCTGCAGTTTTCACTGTAAAACCGAGTTGGAGCTAGTAACTCCCCATATATATTTATGGAATGGAGTTTGCAACTGAAAAGAAACTTTGTGTTCCCAACAAGCTAGGTGAAAGACGGCTTTCACACACACTTATCTCTCAGAACTGAGCAAGTGGAGAGACGTTCGTTCATCTAGCACAAAGGGAACGGTTTGCAGGAGACAATTTTTCTCTGCTTTCTCAGTCTGTTTCCTAGTGCCGGTTTGAAGTTCCTGCAGTTTTCACTGTAAAACCGAGTTAGAGCTTCTACCTCCCCTTATATATGTATGGAATGGAGTTTGCAACTGAAAAGAAACTTTGTGTTCCCAACAAGCTAGGTGAAGGACGGCTTTCACACACACTTATCTCTCAGAACTGAGCAAGTGGAGAGACGTTCGTTCATCTAGCACCAAGGGAACGGGTTGCAGGAGACACTTTTTCTCTGTTTCTCAGTCTGTTTCCTAGTGCCGGTTTGAAGTTCCTGCAGTTTTCACTTTCAAACAGAGTTGGAGTTTCTACCTCCCCATATATATGTATGGAATGGAGTTTGCAACTGAAAATAAACTTTGTGTTCCCAACAAGCTAGGTGAAGGACGGCTTTCACACACACTTATCTCTCAGAACTGAGCAAGTGGAGAGACGTTCGTTCATCTAGCACCAAGGGAACGGGTTGCAGGAGACACATTTTCTCTTCTTTCTCAGACTGTTTCCTAGTGCCGGTTTGAAGTTCCTGCAGTTTTCACTGTCAAACCGAGTTGGAGCTAGTACCTCCCCTATATATGTATGGAATGGAGTTTGCAACTGAAAAGAAACTTTGTGTTCCCATGAAGCTAGTTGAAGGTCGGCTTTCACACACAATTATCTCTCGAAACTGAGCAAGTGGAGAGACGTTCGTTCATCTAGCACCAAGGGAACGGGTTGCAGGGGAAACTTTTTCTCTGCTTTCTCAGTCTGTTTCCTAGTGCCGGTTTGAAGTTCCTGCAGTTTTCACTGTCAAACCGAGTTGGAGCTTCTACCTCCCCATATATATGTATGGAATGGAGTTTGCAACTGAAAAGAAACTTTGTGTTCCCAACAAGCTAGGTGAAGGATGGCTTTCACACACATTTATCTCTCAGAACTGAGCAAGTGGAGAGACGTTCGTTCATCTAGCACCAAGGGAACGGGTTGCAGGAGACACATTTTCTCTGCTTTCTCAGTCTGTTTCCTAGTGCCGGTTTGAAGTTCCTGCAGTTTTCACTGTCAAACCGAGTTGGAGCTAGTACCTCCCCATATATATGTATGGAATGGAGTTTGCAACTGAAAAGAAACTTTGTGTTCCCAACAAGCTAGGTGAAGGACGGCTTTCACACACACTTATCTCTCAGAACTGAGCAAGTCGAGAGACGTTCGTTCATCTAGCACCAAGGGAACGGGTTGCAGGAGACACTTTTTCTCTGCTTTCTCAGTCTGTTTCCTAGTGCCGGTTTGAAGTTCCTGCAGTTTTCTCTGTCAAACCTTGTTGGAGCTTTTAGCTCCCCATATATATGTATGGAATGGAGTTTGCAACTGAAAAGAAACTTTGTGTTCCCAACAAGCTAGGTGAAGGACGGCATTCACACACACTTATCTCTCAGAACTGAGCAAGTGGACAGACGTTCGTTCATCTAGCAGCAAGAGAACGGGTTGCAGGAGACACTTTTTCTCTGCTTTCTCAGTCTGTTTCCTAGTGCCGGTTTGAAGTTCCTGCAGTTTTCACTGTAAAACCGAGTTGGAGCTAGTACCTCCCCATATATATGTATGGAATGGAGTTTGCAACTGAAAAGAAACTTTGTGTTCCCAACAAGCTAGGTGAAGGACGGCTTTCACACACACTTATCTCTCAGAACTGAGCAAGTGGAGAGACGTTCGTTCATCTAGCACCAAGGGAACGGGTTGCAGGAGACACATTTTCTCTTCTTTCTCAGACTGTTTCCTAGTGCCGGTTTGAAGTTCCTGCAGTTTTCACTGTCAAACCGAGTTGGAGCTAGTACCTCCCCTATATATGTATGGAATGGAGTTTGCAACTGAAAAGAAACTTTGTGTTCCCATGAAGCTAGTTGAAGGTCGGCTTTCACACACAATTATCTCTCGAAACTGAGCAAGTGGAGAGACGTTCGTTCATCTAGCACCAAGGGAACGGGTTGCAGGGGAAACTTTTTCTCTGCTTTCTCAGTCTGTTTCCTAGTGCCGGTTTGAAGTTCCTGCAGTTTTCTCTGTCAAAACTTGTTGGAGCTTTTAGCTCCCCATATATATGTATGGAATGGAGTTTGCAACTGAAAAGAAACTTTGTGTTCCCAACAAGCTAGGTGAAGGACGGCATTCACACACACTTATCTCTCAGAACTGAGCAAGTGGACAGACGTTCGTTCATCTAGCAGCAAGAGAACGGGTTGCAGGAGACACTTTTTCTCTGCTTTCTCAGTCTGTTTCCTAGTGCCGGTTTGAAGTTCCTGCAGTTTTCACTGTAAAACCGAGTTGGAGCTAGTACCTCCCCATATATATGTATGGAATGGAGTTTGCAACTGAAAAGAAACTTTGTGTTCCCAAGAAGCTAGTTGAAGGACGGCTTTCACACACAATTATCTCTCGGAACTAAGCAAGTGGAGAGACGTTCGTTCATCTAGCACCAAGGGAACGGGTTGCAGGAGACACTTTTTCTCTGCTTTCTCAGTCTGTTTCCTAGTGCCGGTTTGAAGTTCCTGCAGTTTTCACTGTAAAACCGAGTTGGAGCTAGTACCTCCCAATATGTATGTATGGAATGGAGTTTGCAACTGAAAAGAAACTTTGTGTTCCCAAAAAGATAGGTGATGGACGGCTTTCACACACACTTATCTCTCAGAACTGAGCAAGTGGAGAGACGTTCGTTCATCTAGCACCAAGGGAACGGGCTGCAGGAGATACTTTTTCTCTGCTTTCTCAGTCTGTTTCCTAGTGCCGGTTTGAATTTCCTGCAGTTTTCACTGTAAAACCGAGTTGGAGCTAGTACCTACCCATATATATGTATGGAATGGAGTTTGCAACTGAAATGAAACTTTGTGTTCCCAACAAGCTAGGTGAAGGACGGCTTTCACACACACTAAACTCTCAGAACTGAGCAAGTGGAGAGACGTTCGTTCATCTAGCACCAAGGGAACGGGTTGCAGGAGACACATTTTCTCTGCTTTCTCAGTATTTTTCCTAGTGCCGGTTTGAAGTTCCTGCAGTTTTCACTGTAAAACCGAGTTGGAGCTTCTACCTCCCCATATATATGTATGGAATGGAATTTGCAACTGAAAAGAAATTTTGTGTTCCCAACAAGCTAGGTGAAGGACGGCTTTCACACACACTTATCTCTCAGAACTGAGCAAGTGGAGAGACGTTCGTTCATCTAGCACCAAGGGAACGGGTTGCAGGAGACACTTTTTCTCTGCTTTCTCAGTCTGTTTCCTAGTGCCGTTTTGAAGTTCCTGCAGTTTTCACAGTCAAACAGAGTTTGAGCTTCTACCTCCCCATATATATGTATGGAATGGAGTTTGCAACTTAAAAGAAACTTTGTGTTCCCAACAAGCTAGGTGAAGGACGGCTTTCACACACACTTATCTCTCAGAACTGAGCAAGTGGAGAGACGTTCGTTCATCTAGCACCAAGGGAACGGGTTGCAGGAGACACTTTTTCTCTGCTTTCTCAGTCTGTTTCCTAGTGCCGGTTTGAAGTTCCTGCAGTTTTCACTGTAAAACCGAGTTGGAGTTTCTACCTCCCCTTATATATGTATGGAATGGAGTTTGCAACTGAAAAGCAACTTTGTGTTCCCAACAAGCTAGGTGAAATACGGCTTTCACACACACATAACTCTCAGAACTGAGCAAGTGGAGAGACGTTCGTTCATCTAGCACCAAGGGAACGGGTTGCAGGAGACACTTTTTCTCTGCTTCCTCAGTCTGTTTCCTAGTGCCGGTTTGAAGTTCCTGCAGTTTTCACTGTAAAACCGAGTTGGAGCTTCTACCTCACCATATATATGTATGGAATGGAGTTTGCAACTGAAAAGAAACTTTGTGTTCCCAACAAGCTAGGTGAAGGACGGCTTTCACACACACTTATCTCTCAGAACTGAGCAAGTGGAGAGACGTTCGTTTATCTAGCAACAAGGGAACGGGTAGCAGGAGACACTTTTTCTCTGCTTTCTCAGTCTGTTTCCTAGTGCCGGTTTGAAGTTCCTGCAGTTTTCACTGTCAAACCGATTTGGAGCTCGTACCTCCCCATATATATATATGGAATGGAGTTTCCAACTGAAAACAAACTTTGTGTTCCCAACAAGCTAGGTGAAGGACGGCTTTCACACACACTTATCTCTCAGAACTGAGCAAGTGGAGAGACGTTCGTTCATCTAGCACCAAGGGAACGGGTTGCAGGAGACACATTTTCTCTGTTTCTCAGTCTGTTTCCTAGTGCCGTATTGAAGTTCCTGCAGTTTTCACTTTCAAACAGAGTTGGAGCTTCTACCTCCAAATATATATGTATGGAATGGAGTTTGCAACTGAAAATAAACTTTGTGTTCCCAACAAGCTATTTGAAGGACGGCTTTCACACACACTTATCTCTCAGAACTGAGCAAGTGGACAGACGTTCGTTCATCTAGCAGCAAGGGAACGGGTTGCAGGAGACACTTTTTCTCTGCTTTCTCAGTCTGTTTCCTAGTGCCGGTTTGAAGTTCCTGCAGTTTTCACTGTAAAACCGAGTTGGAGCTAGTAACTCCCCATATATATTTATGGAATGGAGTTTGCAACTGAAAAGAAACTTTGTGTTCCCAACAAGCTAGGTGAAAGACGGCTTTCACACACACTTATCTCTCAGAACTGAGCAAGTGGAGAGACGTTCGTTCATCTAGCACAAAGGGAACGGTTTGCAGGAGACAATTTTTCTCTGCTTTCTCAGTCTGTTTCCTAGTGCCGGTTTGAAGTTCCTGCAGTTTTCACTGTAAAACCGAGTTAGAGCTTCTACCTCCCCTTATATATGTATGGAATGGAGTTTGCAACTGAAAAGAAACTTTGTGTTCCCAACAAGCTAGGTGAAGGACGGCTTTCACACACACTTATCTCTCAGAACTGAGCAAGTGGAGAGACGTTCGTTCATCTAGCACCAAGGGAACGGGTTGCAGGAGACACTTTTTCTCTGTTTCTCAGTCTGTTTCCTAGTGCCGGTTTGAAGTTCCTGCAGTTTTCACTTTCAAACAGAGTTGGAGTTTCTACCTCCCCATATATATGTATGGAATGGAGTTTGCAACTGAAAATAAACTTTGTGTTCCCAACAAGCTAGGTGAAGGACGGCTTTCACACACACTTATCTCTCAGAACTGAGCAAGTGGAGAGACGTTCGTTCATCTAGCACCAAGGGAACGGGTTGCAGGAGACACATTTTCTCTTCTTTCTCAGACTGTTTCCTAGTGCCGGTTTGAAGTTCCTGCAGTTTTCACTGTCAAACCGAGTTGGAGCTAGTACCTCCCCTATATATGTATGGAATGGAGTTTGCAACTGAAAAGAAACTTTGTGTTCCCATGAAGCTAGTTGAAGGTCGGCTTTCACACACAATTATCTCTCGAAACTGAGCAAGTGGAGAGACGTTCGTTCATCTAGCACCAAGGGAACGGGTTGCAGGGGAAACTTTTTCTCTGCTTTCTCAGTCTGTTTCCTAGTGCCGGTTTGAAGTTCCTGCAGTTTTCACTGTCAAACCGAGTTGGAGCTTCTACCTCCCCATATATATGTATGGAATGGAGTTTGCAACTGAAAAGAAACTTTGTGTTCCCAACAAGCTAGGTGAAGGACGGCTTTCACACACATTTATCTCTCAGAACTGAGCAAGTGGAGAGACGTTCGTTCATCTAGCACCAAGGGAACGGGTTGCAGGAGACACATTTTCTCTGCTTTCTCAGTCTGTTTCCTAGTGCCGGTTTGAAGTTCCTGCAGTTTTCACTGTCAAACCGAGTTGGAGCTAGTACCTCCCCATATATATGTATGGAATGGAGTTTGCAACTGAAAAGAAACTTTGTGTTCCCAACAAGCTAGGTGAAGGACGGCTTTCACACACACTTATCTCTCAGAACTGAGCAAGTGGAGAGACGTTCGTTCATCTAGCACCAAGGGAACGGGTTGCAGGAGACACTTTTTCTCTGCTTTCTCAGTCTGTTTCCTAGTGCCGGTTTGAAGTTCCTGCAGTTTTCTCTGTCAAAACTTGTTGGAGCTTTTAGCTCCCCATATATATGTATGGAATGGAGTTTGCAACTGAAAAGAAACTTTGTGTTCCCAACAAGCTAGGTGAAGGACGGCATTCACACACACTTATCTCTCAGAACTGAGCAAGTGGACAGACGTTCGTTCATCTAGCAGCAAGAGAACGGGTTGCAGGAGACACTTTTTCTCTGCTTTCTCAGTCTGTTTCCTAGTGCCGGTTTGAAGTTCCTGCAGTTTTCACTGTAAAACCGAGTTGGAGCTAGTACCTCCCCATATATATGTATGGAATGGAGTTTGCAACTGAAAAGAAACTTTGTGTTCCCAACAAGCTAGGTGAAGGACGGCTTTCACACACACTTATCTCTCAGAACTGAGCAAGTGGAGAGACGTTCGTTCATCTAGCACCAAGGGAACGGGTTGCAGGAGACACATTTTCTCTTCTTTCTCAGACTGTTTCCTAGTGCCGGTTTGAAGTTCCTGCAGTTTTCACTGTCAAACCGAGTTGGAGCTAGTACCTCCCCTATATATGTATGGAATGGAGTTTGCAACTGAAAAGAAACTTTGTGTTCCCATGAAGCTAGTTGAAGGTCGGCTTTCACACACAATTATCTCTCGAAACTGAGCAAGTGGAGAGACGTTCGTTCATCTAGCACCAAGGGAACGGGTTGCAGGGGAAACTTTTTCTCTGCTTTCTCAGTCTGTTTCCTAGTGCCGGTTTGAAGTTCCTGCAGTTTTCTCTGTCAAACCTTGTTGGAGCTTTTAGCTCCCCATATATATGTATGGAATGGAGTTTGCAACTGAAAAGAAACTTTGTGTTCCCAACAAGCTAGGTGAAGGATGGCATTCACACACACTTATCTCTCAGAACTGAGCAAGTGGACAGACGTTCGTTCATCTAGCAGCAAGAGAACGGGTTGCAGGAGACACTTTTTCTCTGCTTTCTCAGTCTGTTTCCTAGTGCCGGTTTGAAGTTCCTGCAGTTTTCACTGTAAAACCGAGTTGGAGCTAGTACCTCCCCATATATATGTATGGAATGGAGTTTGCAACTGAAAAGAAACTTTGTGTTCCCAAGAAGCTAGTTGAAGGACGGCTTTCACACACAATTATCTCTCGGAACTAAGCAAGTGGAGAGACGTTCGTTCATCTAGCACCAAGGGAACAGGTTGCAGGAGACACTTTTTCTCTGCTTTCTCAGTCTGTTTCCTAGTGCCGGTTTGAAGTTCCTGCAGTTTTCACTGTCAAACCGAGTTGGAGCTTCTACCTCCCCATATATATGTATGGAATGGAGTTTGCAACTGAAAAGAAACTTTGTGTTCCCAACAAGCTATGTGAAGGGCGGCTTTCACACACACTTATCTCTCAGAACTGAGCAATTGGAGAGACGTTCGTTCATCTAGCACCAAGGGAACGGGTTGCAGGAGACACTTTTTCTCTGCTTTCTCAGTATGTTTCCTAGTGCCGGTTTGAAGTTCCTGCAGTTTTCACTGTAAAACCGAGTTGGAGCTTCTACCTCCCCTTATATATGTATGGAATGGAGTTTGCAACTGAAAAGAAAATTTGTGTTCCCAACAAGCTAGGTGAAAGACGGCTATCACACACACTTATCTCTCAGAACTGAGCAAGTGGAGAGACGTTCGTTCATCTAGCACCAAGGGAACGGGTTGCAGGAGACACTTTTTCTCTGCTTCCTCAGTCTGTTTCCTAGTGCCGGTTTGAAGTTCCTGCAGTTTTCACTGTAAAACCGAGTTGGAGCTAGTACCTCCCAATATGTATGTATGGAATGGAGTTTGCAACTGAAAAGAAACTTTGTGTTCCCAAAAAGATAGGTGATGGACGGCTTTCACACACACTTATCTCTCAGAAATGAGCAAGTGGAGAGACGTTCGTTCATCTAGCACCAAGGGAACGGGCTGCAGGAGATACTTTTTCTCTGCTTTCTCAGTCTGTTTCCTAGTGCCGGTTTGAATTTCCTGCAGTTTTCACTGTAAAACCGAGTTGGAGCTAGTACCTACCCATATATATGTATGGAATGGAGTTTGCAACTGAAATGAAACTTTGTGTTCCCAACAAGCTAGGTGAAGGACGGCTTTCACACACACTAAACTCTCAGAACTGAGCAAGTGGAGAGACGTTCGTTCATCTAGCACCAAGGGAACGGGTTGCAGGAGACACATTTTCTCTGCTTTCTCAGTATTTTTCCTAGTGCCGGTTTGAAGTTCCTGCAGTTTTCACTGTAAAACCGAGTTGGAGCTTCTACCTCCCCATATATATGTATGGAATGGAATTTGCAACTGAAAAGAAATTTTGTGTTCCCAACAAGCTAGGTGAAGGACGGCTTTCACACACACTTATCTCTCAGAACTGAGCAAGTGGAGAGACGTTCGTTCATCTAGCACCAAGGGAACGGGTTGCAGGAGACACTTTTTCTCTGCTTTCTCAGTCTGTTTCCTAGTGCCGTTTTGAAGTTCCTGCAGTTTTCACAGTCAAACAGAGTTTGAGCTTCTACCTCCCCATATATATGTATGGAATGGAGTTTGCAACTGAAAAGAAACTTTGTGTTCCCAACAAGCTAGGTGAAGGACGGCTTTCACACACACTTATCTCTCAGAACTGAGCAAGTGGAGAGACGTTCGTTCATCTAGCACCAAGGGAACGGGTTGCAGGAGACACTTTTTCTATGCTTTCTCAGTCTTTTTCCAAGTGCCGGTTTGAAGTTCCTGCAGTTTTCTCTGTCAAACCTAGTTGGAGCTTGTACCTCCCCATATATATGTATGGAATGGAGTTTGCAACTGAAAAGAAACTTTGTGTTCCCAACAAGCTAGGTGAAGGACGGCATTCACACACACTTATCTCTCAGAACTGAGCAAGTGGACAGAAGTTCGTTCATGTAGCACCAAGGGAACGGGTTGCAGGAGACAATTTTTCTCTGCTTTCTCAGTCTGTTTCCTAGTGCCGGTTTGAAGTTCCAGCAGTTTTCACTGTAATACCGAGTTGGAGCTAGTACCTCCCCATATATATGTATGGAATGGAGTTTGCAACTGAAAAGAAACTTTGTGTTCCCAACAAGCTAGGTGAAGGACGGCTTTCACACACAATTATCTCTCGGAACTGAGCAAGTGGAGAGACGTTCGTTCATCTAGCACCAAGGGAACCGGTTGCAGGAGAAACTTTTTCTCTGCTTTCTCAGTCTGTTTCCTAGTGCCGGTTTGAATTTCCTGCAGTTTTCACTGTCAAACCGAGTTGGAGCTTCTACCTCCCCATATATATGTATGGAATGGAGTTTGCAACTGAAAAGAAACTTTGTGTTCCCAACAAGCTAGGTGAAGGACGGCTTTCACACACACTTATCTCTCAGAACTGAGCAAGTGGAGAGACGTTCGTTCATCTAGCACCAAGGGAACGGTTTGCAGGAGACACATTTTCTCTGCTTTCTCAGTCTGTTTCCTAGTGCCAGTTTGAAGTTCCTGCAGTTTTCACTGTAAAACCGAGTTGGAGCTAGTACCTCCCAATATGTATGTATGGAATGGAGTTTGCAACTGAAAAGAAACTTTGTGTTCCCAAAAAGATAGGTGATGGACGGCTTTCACACACACTTATCTCTCAGAACTGAGCAATTGGAGAGACGTTCGTTCATCTAGCACCAAGGGAACGGGCTGCAGTAGATACGTTTTCTCTGCTTTCTCAGTCTGTTTCCTAGTGCCGGTTTGAATTTCCTGCAGTTTTCACTGTAAAACCGAGTTGGAGCTAGTACCTACCCATATATATGTATGGAATGGAATTTGCAACTGAAAAGAAACTTTGTGTTCCCAACAAGCTAGGTGAAGGACGGCTTTCACACACACTAAACTCTCAGAACTGAGCAAGTGGAGAGACGTTCGTTCATCTAGCACCAAGGGAACGGGTTGCAGGAGACACATTTTCTCTGCTTTCTCAGTCTGTTTCCTAGTGCCGGTTTGAAGTTCCTGCAGTTTTCACTGTAAAACCGAGTTGGAGCTAGTACCTCCCAATATGTATGTATGGAATGGAGTTTGCAACTGAAAAGAAACTTTGTGTTCCCAAAAAGATAGGTGATGGACGGCTTTCACACACACTTATCTCTCAGAACTGAGCAATTGGAGAGACGTTCGTTCATCTAGCACCAAGGGAACGGGCTGCAGTAGATACGTTTTCTCTGCTTTCTCAGTCTGTTTCCTAGTGCCGGTTTGAATTTCCTGCAGTTTTCACTGTAAAACCGAGTTGGAGCTAGTACCTCCCCATACATATGTATGGAATGGAGTTTGCAACTGAAAAGAAACTTTGTGTTCCCAACAAGCTAGGTGAAGGACGGCTTTCACACACAATTATCTCTCGGAACTGAGCAAGTGGAGAGACGTTCGTTCATCTAGCACCAAGGGAACGGGTTGCAGGAGAAACTTTTTCTCTGCTTTCTCAGTCTGTTTCCTAGTGCCGGTTTGAATTTCCTGCAGTTTTCACTGTCAAACCGAGTTGGAGCTTCTACCTCCCCATATATATGTATGGAATGGAGTTTGCAACTGAAAAGAAACTTTGTGTTCCCAACATGCTAGGTGAAGGACGGCTTTCACACACACTTATCTCTCAGAACTGAGCAAGTGGAGAGACGTTCGTTCATCTAGCACCAAGGGAACGGGTTGCAGGAGACACATTTTCTCTGCTTTCTCAGTCTGTTTCCTAGTGCCGGTTTGAAGTTCCTGCAGTTTTCACTGTCAAACCGAGGTGGAGCTAGTACCTCCCCATATATATGTATGGAATGGAGTTTGCAACTGAAAAGAAACTTTGTGTTCCCAACAAGCTAGGTGAAGGACGGCTTTCACACACACTTATCTCTCAGAACTGAGCAAGTGGAGAGACTTTCGTTCATCTAGCACCAAGGGAACGGGTTGCAGGAGACACTTTTTCTCTGCTTTCTCAGTCTGTTTCCTAGTGCCGGTTTGAAGTTCCTGCAGTTTTCACTGTCAAACCGAGGTGGAGCTAGTACCTCCCCATATATATGTATGGAATGGAGTTTGCAACTGAAAAGAAACTTTGTGTTCCCAACAAGCTAGGTGAAGGACGGCTTTCACACACACTTATCTCTCAGAACTGAGCAAGTGGAGAGACTTTCGTTCATCTAGCACCAAGGGAACGGGTTGCAGGAGACACTTTTTCTCTGCTTTCTCAGTCTGTTTCCTAGTGCCGGTTTGAAGTTCCTGCAGTTTTATCTTTCAAACCTAGTTGGAGCTTGTAGCTCCCCATATATATGTATGGAATGGAGTTTGCAACTGAAAAGAAACTTTGTGTTCCCAACAAGCTAGGTGAAGGACGGCATTCACACACACTTATCTCTCAGAACTGAGCAAGTGGACAGACGTTCGTTCATCTAGCACCAAGGGAACGGGTTGCAGGAGACACTTTTTCTCTGCTTTCTCAGTCTGTTTCCTAGTGCCGGTTTGAAGTTCCTGCAGTTTTCACTGTAAAACCGAGTTGGAGCTAGTACCTCCCTATATATATGTATGGAATGGAGTTTGCAACTGAAAAGAAACTTTGTGTTCCCAAGAAGCTAGTTGAAGGACGGCTTTCACACACAATTATCTCTCGGAACTGAGCAAGTGGAGAGACGTTCGTTCATCTAGCACCAAGGGAACGGGTTGCAGGAGACACTTTTTCTCTGCTTCCTCAGTCTGTTTCCTAGTGCCGGTTTGAAGTTCCTGCAGTTTTCACTGTAAAACCGAGTTGGAGCTAGTACCTCCCAATATGTATGTATGGAATGGAGTTTGCAACTGAAAAGAAACTTTGTGTTCCCAAAAAGATAGGTGATGGACGGCTTTCACACACACTTATCTCTCAGAACTGAGCAATTGGAGAGACGTTCGTTCATCTAGCACCAAGGGAACGGGCTGCAGTAGATACGTTTTCTCTGCTTTCTCAGTCTGTTTCCTAGTGCCGGTTTGAATTTCCTGCAGTTTTCACTGTAAAACCGAGTTGGAGCTAGTACCTACCCATATATATGTATGGAATGGAGTTTGCAACTGAAAAGAAACTTTGTGTTCCCAACAAGCTAGGTGAAGGACGGCTTTCACACACACTAAACTCTCAGAACTGAGCAAGTGGAGAGACGTTCGTTCATCTAGCACCAAGGGAACGGGTTTCAGGAGACACATTTTCTCTGCTTTCTCAGTCTGTTTCCTAGTGCCGGTTTGAAGTTCCTGCAGTTTTCACTGTAAAACCGAGTTGGAGCTTCTACCTCCCCATATATATGTATGGAATGGAGTTTGCAACTGAAAAGAAACTTTGTGTTCCCAACAAGCTAGGTGAAGGACGGCTTTCACACACACTTATCTCTCAGAACTGAGCAAGTGGAGAGACGTTCGTTCATCTAGCACCAAGGGAACGGGTTGCAGGATACACTTTTTCTCTGCTTTCTCAGTCTGTTTCCTAGTGCCGGTTTGAAGTTCCTGCAGTTTTCACTGTCAAACCGAGTTGGAGCTAGTACCTCCCCATATATATGTATGGAATGGAGTTTGCAACTGAAAAGAAACTTTGTGTTCCCAACAAGCTAGGTGAAGGACGGCTTTCACACACACTTATCTCTCAGAACTGAGCAAGTGGAGAGACGTTCATTCATTTAGCACCAAGGGAACGGGTTGCAGGAGACACATTTTCTCTGCTTTCTCAGTCTGTTTCCTAGTGCCGTTTTGAAGTTCCTGCAGTTTTCTCAATCAAACAGAGTTGGAGCTTCTACCTCCCCATATATATGTATGGAATGGAGTTTGCAACTGAAAAGAAACTTTGTGTTCCCAACAAGCTAGGTGAAGGACGGCTTTCACACACACTAAACTCTCAGAACTGAGCAAGTGGAGAGACGTTCGTTCATCTAGCACCAAGGGAACGGGTTGCAGGAGACACATTTTCTCTGCTTTCTCAGTCTGTTTCTAGTGCCGGTTTGAAGTTCCTGCAGTTTTCACTGTAAAACCGAGTTGGAGCTTCTACCTCCCCATATATATGTATGGAATGGAGTTTGCAACTGAAAAGAAACTTTGTGTTCCCAACAAGCTAGGTGAAGGACGGCTTTCACACACACTTATCTCTCAGAACTGAGCAAGTGGAGAGACTTTCGTTCATCTAGCACCAAGGGAACGGGTTTCAGGAGACACATTTTCTCTGCTTTCTCAGTCTGTTTCCTAGTGCCGGTTTGAAGTTCCTGCAGTTTTCACTGTAAAACCGAGTTGGAGCTTCTACCTCCCCATATATATGTATGGAATGGAGTTTGCAACTGAAAAGAAACTTTGTGTTCCCAACAAGCTAGGTGAAGGACGGCTTTCACACACACTTATCTCTCAGAACTGAGCAAGTGGAGAGACGTTCGTTCATCTAGCACCAAGGGAACGGGTTGCAGGATACACTTTTTCTCTGCTTTCTCAGTCTGTTTCCTAGTGCCGGTTTGAAGTTCCTGCAGTTTTCACTGTCAAACCGAGTTGGAGCTAGTACCTCCCCATATATATGTATGGAATGGAGTTTGCAACTGAAAAGAAACTTTGTGTTCCCAACAAGCTAGGTGAAGGACGGCTTTCACAGAAACTTATCTCTCAGAACTGAGCAAGTGGAGAGACGTTCATTCATTTAGCACCAAGGGAACGGGTTGCAGGAGACACATTTTCTCTGCTTTCTCAGTCTGTTTCCTAGTGCCGTTTTGAAGTTCCTGCAGTTTTCTCAATCAAACAGAGTTGGAGCTTCTACCTCCCCATATATATGTATGGAATGGAGTTTGCAACTTAAAAGTAACTTTGTGTTCCCAACAATCTAGGTGAAGGACGGCTTTCACACACACTTATCTCTCAGAACTGAGCAAGTGGAGAGACGTTCGTTCATCTAGCACCAAGGGAACGGGTTGCAGGAGACACTTTTTCTCTGCTTTCTCAGTCTGTTTCCTAGTGCCGGTTTGAAGTTCCTGCAGTTTTCACTGTAAAACCGAGTTGGAGTTTCTACCTCCCCTTATATATGTATGGAATGGAGTTAGCAACTGAAAAGCAACTTTGTGTTCCCAAGAAGCAAGGTGAAATACGGCTTTCACACACACTTATCTCTCAGAACTGAGCAAGTGGAGAGACGTTCGTTCATCTAGCACCAAGGGATCGGGTTGCAGGAGACACATTTTCTCTGCTTCCTCAGTCTGTTTCCTAGTGCCGGTTTGAAGTTCCTGCAGTTTTCACTGTAAAACCGAGTTGGAGCTTGTACCTCCCCATATATATGTATGGAATGGAGTTTGCAACTGAAAAGAAACTTTGTGTTCCCAACAAGCTAGGTGAAGGACGGCTTTCACACACACTTATCTCTCAGAACTGAGCAAGTGGAGAGACGTTCGTTCATCTAGCAACAAGGGAACGGGTTGCAGGAGACACTTTTTCTCTGCTTTCTCAGTCTGTTTCCTAGTGCCGGTTTGAAGTTCCTGCAGTTTTCACTGTCAAACCGATTTGGAGCTCGTACCTCCCCATATATATATATGGAATGGAGTTTGCAACTGAAAACAAACTTTGTGTTCCCAACAAGCTAGGTGAAGGACGGCTTTCACACACACTTATCTCTCAGAACTGAGCAAGTGGAGAGACGTTCGTTCATCTAGCACCAAGGGAACGGGTTGCAGGAGACACATTTTCTCTGTTTCTCAGTCTGTTTCCTAGTGCCGTTTTGAAGTTCCTGCAGTTTTCACTGTAAAACCGAGTTGGAGCTTCTACCTCCCCATATATATGTATGGAATGGAATTTGGAACTGAAAATAAACTTTGTGTTCCCAAGAAGCTACTTGAAGGACGGCTTTCACACACACTTATCTCTCAGAACTGAGCAAGTGGACAGACGTTCGTTCATCTAGCACCAAGGGAACGGGTTGCAGGAGACACTTTTTCTCTGCTTTCTCAGTCTGTTTCCTAGTGCCGGTTTGAAGTTCCTGCAGTTTTCACTGTTAAAACGAGTTGGAGCTAGTACATCCCCATATATATGTATGGAATGGAGTTTGCATCTGAAAAGAAACTTTGTGTTCCCAAAAAGCTAGGTGAAGGACGGCTTTCACACACATTTATCTCTCCGAACTGAGCAAGTTGAGAGAAGTTCGTTCATCTAGCACCAAGGGAACGGGTTGCAGGAGACACATTTTCTCTGTTTCTCAGTCTGTTTCCTAGTGCCGGTTTGAAGTTCCTGCTGTTTTAACTGTAAAACCTAGTTGGAGCTTCTACCTCCCCATATATATGTATGGAATGGAGTTTGCAACTGAAAAGAAACTTTGTGTTCAAAACAAGCTAGGTGAAGGACGGCTTTCACACACACCTATCTCTCAGAACTGAGCAAGTGGAGAGACGTTCGTTCATCTAGCACCAAGGGAACGGTTTGCAGGAGACACTTTTTCTCTGCTTTCTCAGTCTGTTTCCTAGTGTCGGTTTGAAGTTTCTACAGTTTTCACTGTCAAACCGAGTTGGAGCTTGTACCTCCCCATATATATGTATGGAATGGAGTTTGCAATTGAAAAGAAACTTTGTGTTCCCAAAAAGATAGGTGAAGGACGGCTTTCACACACACTTATCTCTCAGAAATGAGCAAGTGGAGAGATGTTCGTTCATCTAGAACCAAGGGAACGGGATGCAGGAGACACTTTTTCTCTGCTTCCTCAGTCTGTTTCCTAGTGCCGGTTTGAAGTTCCTGCAGTTTTCTCTGTCAAACCTAGTTGGAGCTTGTACCTCCCCATATATATGTATAGAATGGAGTTTGCAACTGAAAAGAAACTTTGTGTTCCCAACAAGCTAGGTGAAGGACGGCTTTCACACACACTTATTTCTCAGAACTGAGCAAGTGGACAGACGTTCGTTCATCTAGCACCAAGGGAACGGGTTGCAGGAGACACTTTTTCTCTGCATTCTCAGTCTGTTTCCTAGTGCCGGTTTGAAGTTCCTGCAGTTTTCACTGTCAAACCGAGTTGGAGCTAGTACCTCCCCATATATATGTATGGAATGGAGTTTGCAACTGAAAAGAAACTTTGTGTTCCCAACAAGCTAGGTGAAAGACGGCTTTCACACACACTTATCTCTCAGAACTGAGCAAGTGGAGAGACGTTCGTTCATCTAGCACAAAGGGAACGGGTTGCAGGAGACACATTTTCTCTGCTTTCTCAGTCTGTTTCCTAGTGCCAGTTTGAAGTTCCTGCAGTTTTCACTGTAAAACCGAGTTAGAGCTTCTACCTCCCCTTATATATGTATGGAATGGAGTTTGCAACTGAAAAGAAACTTTGTGTTCCCAACAAGCTAGTTGAAGGACGGCTTTCACACACACTTATCTCTCAGAACTGAGCAAGTGGAGAGACGTTCGTTCATCTAGCACCAAGGGAACGGGATGCAGGAGACACATTTTCTCTGCTTTCTCAGACTGTTTCCTAGAGCCGGTTTGAAGTTCCTGCAGTTTTCACTGTCAAACCGAGTTGGAGCTTGTACCTCCCCATATATATGTATGGAATGGAGTTTGCAACTGAAAAGAAACTTTGTGTTCAAAACAAGCTAGGTGAAGGACGGCTTTCACACACACTTATCTCTCAGAACTGAGCAAGTGGAGAGACGTTCGTTCATCTAGCACCAAGGGAACGGTTTGCAGGAGACACTTTTTCTCTGCTTTCTCAGTCTGTTTCCTAGTGTCGGTTTGAAGTTTCTACAGTTTTCACTGTCAAACCGAGTTGGAGCTTGTACCTCCCCATATATATGTATGGAATGGAGTTTGCAATTGAAAAGAAACTTTGTGTTCCCAAAAAGATAGGTGAAGGACGGCTTTCACACACACTTATCTCTCAGAAATGAGCAAGTGGAGAGATGTTCGTTCATCTAGAACCAAGGGAACGGGATGCAGGAGACACTTTTTCTCTGCTTCCTCAGTCTGTTTCCTAGTGCCGGTTTGAAGTTCCTGCAGTTTTCTCTGTCAAACCTACTTGGAGCTTGTACCTCCCCATATATATGTATAGAATGGAGTTTGCAACTGAAAAGAAACTTTGTGTTCCCAACAAGCTAGGTGAAGGACGGCTTTCACACACACTTATTTCTCAGAACTGAGCAAGTGGACAGACGTTCGTTCATCTAGCACCAAGGGAACGGGTTGCAGGAGACACTTTTTCTCTGCATTCTCAGTCTGTTTCCTAGTGCCGGTTTGAAGTTCCTGCAGTTTTCACTGTCAAACCGAGTTGGAGCTAGTACCTCCCCATATATATGTATGGATTGGAGTTTGCAACTGAAAAGAAACTTTGTGTTCCCAACAAGCTAGGTGAAAGACGGCTTTCACACACACTTATCTCTCAGAACTGAGCAAGTGGAGAGACGTTCGTTCATCTAGCACAAAGGGAACGGGTTGCAGGAGACACATTTTCTCTGCTTTCTCAGTCTGTTTCCTAGTGCCGGTTTGAAGTTCCTGCAGTTTTCACTGTAAAACCGAGTTAGAGCTTCTACCTCCCCTTATATATGTATGGAATGGAGTTTGCAACTGAAAAGAAACTTTGTGTTCCCAACAAGCTAGTTGAAGGACGGCTTTCACACACACTTATCTCTCAGAACTGAGCAAGTGGAGAGACGTTCGTTCATCTAGCACCAAGGGAACGGGATGCAGGAGACACATTTTCTCTGCTTTCTCAGACTGTTTCCTAGAGCCGGTTTGAAGTTCCTGCAGTTTTCACTGTCAAACCGAGTTGGAGCTTGTACCTCCCCATATATATGTATGGAATGGAGTTTGCAACTGAAAAGAATCTTTGTGTTCCCAACAAGCCTGGTGAAGGACGGCTTTCACACACACTTATCTCTCAGAACTGAGCAAGTGGAGAGACGTTCGTTCATCTAGCACCAAGGGAACGGGTTGCAGGAGACACTTTTTCTCTGCTTTCTCAGTCTGTTTCCTAGTGCCGGTTTGAAGTTCCTGCAGTTTTCTCTGTCAAACCTAGTTGGAGCTTGTACCTCCCCATATATATGTATGGAATGGAGTTTGCAACTGAAAAGAAACTTTGTGTTCCCAACAAGCTAGGTGAAGGACGGCATTCATACACACTTATCTCTCAGAAATAAGCAAGTGGACAGACGTTCGTTCATGTAGCACGAAGGGAACGGGTTGCAGGAGACACTTTTTCTCTGGTTTCTCAGTCTGTTTCCTAGTGCCGGTTTGAAGTTCCTGCAGTTTTCACTGTAAAACTGAGTTGGAGCTAGTACCTCCCCATATATATGTATGGAATGGAGTTTGCAACTGGAAAGAAACTTTGTGTTCCCAAGAAGCTAGTTGAAGGACGGCTTTCACACACAATTATCTCTCGGAACTGAGCAAGTGGAGAGACGTTCGTTCATTTAGCACCAAGGGAACGGGTTGCAGGAGACACATTTTCTCTGCTTTCTCAGTCTGTTTCCTAGTGCCGTTTTGAAGTTCCTGCAGTTTTCTCAATCAAACAGAGTTGGAGCTTCTACCTCCCCATATATATGTATGGAATGGAGTTTGCAACTTAAAAGAAACTTTGTGTTCCCAACAATCTAGGTGAAGGACGGCTTTCACACACACTTATCTCTCAGAACTGAGCAAGTGGAGAGACGTTCGTTCATCTAGCACCAAGGGAACGGGTTGCAGGAGACACTTTTTCTCTGCTTTCTCAGTCTGTTTCCTAGTGCCGGTTTGAATTTCCTGCAGTTTTCACTGTAAAACCGAGTTGGAGTTTCTACCTCCCCTTATATATGTATGGAATGGAGTTAGCAACTGAAAAGCAACTTTGTGTTCCCAAGAAGCAAGGTGAAATACGGCTTTCACACACACTTATCTCTCAGAACTGAGCAAGTGGAGAGACGTTCGTTCATCTAGCACCAAGGGATCGGGTTGCAGGAGACACATTTTCTCTGCTTCCTCAGTCTGTTTCCTAGTGCCGGTTTGAAGTTCCTGCAGTTTTCACTGTAAAACCGAGTTGGAGCTTGTACCTCCCCATATATATGTATGGAATGGAGTTTGCAACTGAAAAGAAACTTTGTGTTCCCAACAAGCTAGGTGAAGGACGGCTTTCACACACACTTATCTCTCAGAACTGAGCAAGTGGAGAGACGTTCGTTCATCTAGCAACAAGGGAACGGGTTGCAGGAGACACTTTTTCTCTGCTTTCTCAGTCTGTTTCCTAGTGCCGGTTTGAAGTTCCTGCAGTTTTCACTGTCAAACCGATTTGGAGCTCGTACCTCCCCATATATATATATGGAATGGAGTTTGCAACTGAAAACAAACTTTGTGTTCCCAACAAGCTAGGTGAAGGACGGCTTTCACACACACTTATCTCTCAGAACTGAGCAAGTGGAGAGACGTTCGTTCATCTAGCACCAAGGGAACGGGTTGCAGGAGACACATTTTCTCTGTTTCTCAGTCTGTTTCCTAGTGCCGTTTTGAAGTTCCTGCAGTTTTCACTGTAAAACCGAGTTGGAGCTTCTACCTCCCCATATATATGTATGGAATGGAATTTGCAACTGAAAATAAACTTTGTGTTCCCAAGAAGCTACTTGAAGGACGGCTTTCACACACACTTATCTCTCAGAACTGAGCAAGTGGACAGACGTTCGTTCATCTAGCACCAAGGGAACGGGTTGCAGGAGACACTTTTTCTCTGCTTTCTCAGTCTGTTTCCTAGTGCCGGTTTGAAGTTCCTGCAGTTTTCACTGTTAAAACGAGTTGGAGCTAGTACATCCCCATATATATGTATGGAATGGAGTTTGCATCTGAAAAGAAACTTTGTGTTCCCAAAAAGCTAGGTGAAGGACGGCTTTCACACACATTTATCTCTCCGAACTGAGCAAGTTGAGAGAAGTTCGTTCATCTAGCACCAAGGGAACGGGTTGCAGGAGACACATTTTCTCTGTTTCTCAGTCTGTTTCCTAGTGCCGGTTTGAAGTTCCTGCTGTTTTAACTGTAAAACCTAGTTGGAGCTTCTACCTCCCCATATATATGTATGGAATGGAGTTTGCAACTGAAAAGAAACTTTGTGTTCAAAACAAGCTAGGTGAAGGACGGCTTTCACACACACCTATCTCTCAGAACTGAGCAAGTGGAGAGACGTTCGTTCATCTAGCACCAAGGGAACGGTTTGCAGGAGACACTTTTTCTCTGCTTTCTCAGTCTGTTTCCTAGTGTCGGTTTGAAGTTTCTACAGTTTTCACTGTCAAACCGAGTTGGAGCTTGTACCTCCCCATATATATGTATGGAATGGAGTTTGCAATTGAAAAGAAACTTTGTGTTCCCAAAAAGATAGGTGAAGGACGGCTTTCACACACAATTATCTCTCAGAAATGAGCAAGTGGAGAGATGTTCGTTCATCTAGAACCAAGGGAACGGGATGCAGGAGACACTTTTTCTCTGCTTCCTCAGTCTGTTTCCTAGTGCCGGTTTGAAGTTCCTGCAGTTTTCTCTGTCAAACATAGTTGGAGCTTGTACCTCCCCATATATATGTATAGAATGGAGTTTGCAACTGAAAAGAAACTTTGTGTTCCCAACAAGCTAGGTGAAGGACGGCTTTCACACACACTTATTTCTCAGAACTGAGCAAGTGGACAGACGTTCGTTCATCTAGCACCAAGGGAACGGGTTGCAGGAGACACATTTTCTCTGCATTCTCAGTCTGTTTCCTAGTGCCGGTTTGAAGTTCCTGCAGTTTTCACTGTCAAACCGAGTTGGAGCTAGTACCTCCCCATATATATGTATGGAATGGAGTTTGCAACTGAAAAGAAACTTTGTGTTCCCAACAAGCTAGGTGAAAGACGGCTTTCACACACACTTATCTCTCAGAACTGAGCAAGTGGAGAGACGTTCGTTCATCTAGCACAAAGGGAACGGGTTGCAGGAGACACATTTTCTCTGCTTTCTCAGTCTGTTTCCTAGTGCCAGTTTGAAGTTCCTGCAGTTTTCACTGTAAAACCGAGTTAGAGCTTCTACCTCCCCTTATATATGTATGGAATGGAGTTTGCAACTGAAAAGAAACTTTGTGTTCCCAACAAGCTAGTTGAAGGACGGCTTTCACACACACTTATCTCTCAGAACTGAGCAAGTGGAGAGACGTTCGTTCATCTAGCACCAAGGGAACGGGATGCAGGAGACACATTTTCTCTGCTTTCTCAGACTGTTTCCTAGAGCCGGTTTGAAGTTCCTGCAGTTTTCACTGTCAAACCGAGTTGGAGCTTGTACCTCCCCATATATATGTATGGAATGGAGTTTGCAACTGAAAAGAAACTTTGTGTTCAAAACAAGCTAGGTGAAAGACGGCTTTCACACACACTTATCTCTCAGAACTGAGCAAGTGGAGAGACGTTCGTTCATCTAGCACCAAGGGAACGGTTTGCAGGAGACACTTTTTCTCTGCTTTCTCAGTCTGTTTCCTAGTGTCGGTTTGAAGTTTCTACAGTTTTCACTGTCAAACCGAGTTGGAGCTTGTACCTCCCCATATATATGTATGGAATGGAGTTTGCAATTGAAAAGAAACTTTGTGTTCCCAAAAAGATAGGTGAAGGACGGCTTTCACACACACTTATCTCTCAGAAATGAGCAAGTGGAGAGATGTTCGTTCATCTAGAACCAAGGGAACGGGATGCAGGAGACACTTTTTCTCTGCTTCCTCAGTCTGTTTCCTAGTGCCGGTTTGAAGTTCCTGCAGTTTTCTCTGTCAAACCTACTTGGAGCTTGTACCTCCCCATATATATGTATAGAATGGAGTTTGCAACTGAAAAGAAACTTTGTGTTCCCAACAAGCTAGGTGAAGGACGGCTTTCACACACACTTATTTCTCAGAACTGAGCAAGTGGACAGACGTTCGTTCATCTAGCACCAAGGGAACGGGTTGCAGGAGACACTTTTTCTCTGCATTCTCAGTCTGTTTCCTAGTGCCGGTTTGAAGTTCCTGCAGTTTTCACTGTCAAACCGAGTTGGAGCTAGTACCTCCCCATATATATGTATGGATTGGAGTTTGCAACTGAAAAGAAACTTTGTGTTCCCAACAAGCTAGGTGAAAGACGGCTTTCACACACACTTATCTCTCAGAACTGAGCAAGTGGAGAGACGTTCGTTCATCTAGCACAAAGGGAACGGGTTGCAGGAGACACATTTTCTCTGCTTTCTCAGTCTGTTTCCTAGTGCCGGTTTGAAGTTCCTGCAGTTTTCACTGTAAAACCGAGTTAGAGCTTCTACCTCCCCTTATATATGTATGGAATGGAGTTTGCAACTGAAAAGAAACTTTGTGTTCCCAACAAGCTAGTTGAAGGACGGCTTTCACACACACTTATCTCTCAGAACTGAGCAAGTGGAGAGACGTTCGTTCATCTAGCACCAAGGGAACGGGATGCAGGAGACACATTTTCTCTGCTTTCTCAGACTGTTTCCTAGAGCCGGTTTGAAGTTCCTGCAGTTTTCACTGTCAAACCGAGTTGGAGCTTGTACCTCCCCATATATATGTATGGAATGGAGTTTGCAACTGAAAAGAAACTTTGTGTTCCCAACAAGCCTGGTGAAGGACGGCTTTCACACACACTTATCTCTCAGAACTGAGCAAGTGGAGAGACGTTCGTTCATCTAGCACCAAGGGAACGGGTTGCAGGAGACACTTTTTCTCTGCTTTCTTAGTCTGTTTCCTAGTGCCGTTTTGAAGTTCCTGCAGTTTTCTCTGTCAAACCTAGTTGGAGCTTGTACCTCCCCATATATATGTATGGAATGGAGTTTGCAACTGAAAAGAAACTTTGTGTTCCCAACAAGCTAGGTGAAGGACGGCATTCATACACACTTATCTCTCAGAAATAAGCAAGTGGACAGACGTTCGTTCATGTAGCACGAAGGGAACGGGTTGCAGGAGACACTTTTTCTCTGGTTTCTCAGTCTGTTTCCTAGTGCCGGTTTGAAGTTCCTGCAGTTTTCACTGTAAAACTGAGTTGGAGCTAGTACCTCCCCATATATATGTATGGAATGGAGTTTGCAACTGGAAAGAAACTTTGTGTTCCCAAGAAGCTAGTTGAAGGACGGCTTTCACACACAATTATCTCTCGGAACTGAGCAAGTGGAGAGACGTTCGTTCATCTAGCACAAAGGGAACCGGTTGCAGGAGAAACTTTTTCTCTGCTTTCTCAGTCTGTTTCCTAGTGCCGGTTTGAATTTCCTGCAGTTTTCACTGTCAAACCGAGTTGGAGCTTCTACCTCCCCATATATATGTATGGAATGGAGTTTGCAACTGAAAAGAAACTTTGTTTTCCCAACAAGCTAAGTGAAGGACGGCTTTCACACACACTTATCTCTCAGAACTGAGCAAGTGGAGAGACGTTCGTTCATCTAGCACCAAGGGAACGGGTTGCAGGAGTCACATTTTCTCTGCTTTCTCAGTCTGTTTCCTAGTGCCGGTTTGAAGTTCCTGCAGTTTTCACTGTCAAACCGAGTTGGAGCTAGTACCTCCCCATATATATGCATGGAATGGAGTTTGCAACTGAAAAGAAACTTTGTGTTCCCAACAAGCTAGGTGAAGGACGGCTTTCACACACACTTATCTCTCAGAACTGAGCAAGTGGAGAGACGTTCGTTCATCTAGCACCAAGGGAACGGGTTGCAGGAGACACTTTTTCTCGGCTTTCTCAGACTGTTTCCTAGTGCCGGTTTGAAGTTCCTGCAGTTTTCTCTGTCAAACCTAGTTGGAGCTTCTAGCTCCCCATATATATGTATGGAATGGAGTTTGCAACTGAAAAGAAACTTTGTGTTCCCAACAAGCTAGGTGAAAACCGGCATTCACACACACTTATCTCTCAGAACTGAGCAAGTGGACAGACGTTCGTTCATCTAGCACCAAGGGAAAGGGTTGCAGGAGACACTTTTTCTCTGCTTTCTCAGTCTGTTTCCTAGTGCCGGTTTGAAGTTCCTGCAGTTTTCACTTTAAAACCGAGTTGGAGCTAGTACCTCCCCATATATATGTATGGAATGGAGTTTGCAACTGAAAAGAAACTTTGTGTTCCCAAGAAGCTAGTTGAAGGACTGCTTTCACACACAATTATCTCTCGGAACTGAGCAAGTGGAGAGACGTTCGTTCATCTAGCACCAAGGGAACGGGTTGCAGGAGAAACTTTTTCTCTGCTTTCTCAGTCTGTTTCCTAGTGCCGGTTTGAAGTTCCTGCAGTTTTCACTGTAAAACCGAGTTACAGCTTCTACCTCCCCTTATATATGTATGGAATGGAGTTTGCAACTGAAAAGAAACTTTGTGTTCCCAACAAGCTAGTTGAAGGACGGCTTTCACACACACTTATCTCTCAGAACTGAGCAAGTGGAGAGACGTTCGTTCATCTAGCACCAAGGGAACGGGATGCAGGAGACACATTTTCTCTGCTTTCTCAGACTGTTTCCTAGAGCCGGTTTGAAGTTCCTGCAGTTTTCACTGTCAAACCGAGTTGGAGCTTGTACCTCCCCATATATATGTATGGAATGGAGTTTGCAACTGAAAAGAAACTTTGTGTTCCCAACAAGCCTGGTGAAGGACGGCTTTCACACACACTTATCTCTCAGAACTGAGCAAGTGGAGAGACGTTCGTTCATCTAGCACCAAGGGAACGGGTTGCAGGAGACACTTTTTCTCTGCTTTCTCAGTCTGTTTCCTAGTGCCGGTTTGAAGTTCCTGCAGTTTTCTCTGTCAAACCTAGTTGGAGCTTGTACCTCCCCATATATATGTATGGAATGGAGTTTGCAACTGAAAAGAAACTTTGTGTTCCCAACAAGCTAGGTGAAGGACGGCATTCATACACACTTATCTCTCAGAACTGAGCAAGTGGACAGACGTTCGTTCATGTAGCACGAAGGGAACGGGTTGCAGGAGACACTTTTTCTCTGCTTTCTCAGTCTGTTTCCTAGTGCCGGTTTGAAGTTCCTGCAGTTTTCACTGTAAAACTGAGTTGGAGCTAGTACCTCCCCATATATATGTATGGAATGGAGTTTGCAACTGAAAAGAAACTTTGTGTTCCCAAGAAGCTAGTTGAAGGACTGCTTTCACACACAATTATCTCTCGGAACTGAGCAAGTGGAGAGACGTTCGTTCATCTAGCACCAAGGGAACCGGTTGCAGGAGAAACTTTTTCTCTGCTTTCTCAGTCTGTTTCCTAGTGCCGGTTTGAATTTCCTGCAGTTTTCACTGTCAAACCGAGTTGGAGCTTCTACCTCCCCATATATATGTATGGAATGGAGTTTGCAACTGAAAAGAAACTTTGTTTTCCCAACAAGCTAAGTGAAGGACGGCTTTCACACACACTTATCTCTCAGAACTGAGCAAGTGGAGAGACGTTCATTCATCTAGCACCAAGGGAACGGGTTGCAGGAGACACATTTTCTCTGCTTTCTCAGTCTGTTTCCTAGTGCCGGTTTGAAGTTCCTGCAGTTTTCACTGTCAAAACGAGTTGGAGCTAGTACCTCCCCATATATATGTATGGAATGGAGTTTGCAACTGAAAAGAAACTTTGTGTTCCCAACAAGCTAGGTGAAGGACGGCTTTCACACACACTTATCTCTCAGAACTGAGCAAGTGGAGAGACGTTCGTTCATCTAGCACCAAGGGAACGGGTTGCAGGAGACACTTTTTCTCGGCTTTCTCAGTCTGTTTCCTAGTGCCGGTTTGAAGTTCCTGCAGTTTTCTCTGTCAAACCTAGTTGGAGCTTGTAGCTCCCCATATATATGTATGGAATGGAGTTTGCAACTGAAAAGAAACTTTGTGTTCCCAACAAGCTAGGTGAAAACCGGCATTCACACACACTTATCTCTCAGAACTGAGCAAGTGGACAGACGTTCGTTCATCTAGCACCAAGGGAACGGGTTGCAGGAGACACTTTTTCTCTGCTTTCTCAGTCTGTTTCCTAGTGCCGGTTTGAAGTTCCTGCAGTTTTCACTTTAAAACCGAGTTGGAGCTAGTACCTCCCCATATATATGTATGGAATGGAGTTTGCAACTGAAAAGAAACTTTGTGTTCCCAAGAAGCTAGTTGAAGGACTGCTTTCACACACAATTATCTCTCGGAACTGAGCAAGTGGAGAGACTTTCGTTCATCTAGCACCAAGGGAACGGGTTGCAGGAGAAACTTTTTCTCTGCTTTCTCAGTCTGTTTCCTAGTGCCGGTTTGAATTTCCTGCAGTTTTCACTGTCAAACCGAGTTGGAGCTTCTACCTCCCCATATATATGTATGGAATGGAGTTTGCAACTGAAAAGAAAATTTGTGTTCCCAACAAGCTAGGTGAAAGACGGCTATCACACACACTTATCTCTCAGAACTGAGCAAGTGGAGAGACGTTCGTTCATCTAGCACCAAGGGAACGGGTTGCAGGAGACACTTTTTCTCTGCTTCCTCAGTCTGTTTCCTAGTGCCGGTTTGAAGTTCCTGCAGTTTTCACTGTAAAACCGAGTTGGAGCTAGTATCTCCCAATATGTATGTATGGAATGGAGTTTGCAACTGAAAAGAAACTTTGTGTTCCCAAAAAGATAGGTGATGGACGGCTTTCACACACACTTATCTCTCAGAACTGAGCAAGTGGAGAGACGTTCGTTCATCTAGCACCAAGGAAACGGGCTGCAGGAGATACTTTTTCTCTGCTTTCTCAGTCTGTTTCCTAGTGCCGGTTTGAATTTCCTGCAGTTTTCACTGTCAAACCGAGTTGGAGCTAGTACCTCCCCATATATATGTATGGAATGGAGTTTGCAACTGAAAAGAAACTTTGTGTTCCCAACAAGCTAGGTGAAGGACGGCTTTCACACACACTTATCTCTCAGAACTGAGCAAGTGGAGAGACGTTCGTTCATCTAGCACCAAGGGAACGGGTTGCAGGAGACACTTTTTCTCTGCTTTCTCAGTCTGTTTCCTAGTGCCGGTTTGAAGTTCCTGCAGTTTTCTCTGTCAAACCTAGTTGGAGCTTGTAGCTCCCCATATATATGTATGGAATGGAGTTTGCAACTGAAAAGAAACTTTGTGTTCCCAACAAGCTAGGTGAAGGACGGCATTCACACACACTTATCTCTCAGAACTGAGCAAGTGGAGAGACGTTCGTTCATCTAGCACCAAGGGAACGGGTTGCAGGAGACACTATTTCTCTGCTTTCTCAGTCTGTTTCCTAGTGCCGGTTTGAAGTTCCTGCAGTTTTCACTGTCAAACCGAGTTGGAGCTAGTACCTCCCCATATATATGTATGGAATGGAGTTTGCAACTGAAAAGAAACTTTGTGTTCCCAAGAAGCTAGTTGAAGGACGGCTTTCACACACAATTATCTCTCGGAACTGAGCAAGTGGAGAGACGTTCGTTCATCTAGCACCAAGGGAACGGGTTGCAGGAGAAACTTTATCTCAGCTTTCTCAGTCTGTTTCCTAGTGCCGGTTTGAATTTCCTGCAGTTTTCACTGTCAAACCGAGTTGGAGCTTCTACCTCCCCATATATATGTATGGAATGGTGTTTGCAACTGAAAAGAAAATTTGTGTTCCCAACAAGCTAGGTGAAAGACGGCTATCACACACACTTATCTCTCAGAACTGAGCAAGTGGAGAGACGTTCGTTCATCTAGCACCAAGGGAACGGGTTGCAGGAGACACTTTTTCTCTGCTTCCTCAGTCTGTTTCCTAGTGCCGGTTTGAAGTTCCTGCAGTTTTCACTGTAAAACCGAGTTGGAGCTAGTACCTCCCAATATGTATGTATGGAATGGAGTTTGCAACTGAAAAGAAACTTTGTGTTCCCAAAAAGATAGGTGCTGGACGGCTTTCACACACACTTATCTCTCAGAACTGAGCAAGTGGAGAGACGTTCGTTCATCTAGCACCAAGGGAACGGGCTGCAGGAGATACTTTTTCTCTGCTTTCTCAGTCTGTTTCCTAGTGCCGGTTTGAATTTCCTGCAGTTTTCACTGTAAAACCGATTTGGAGCTAGTACCTACCCATATATATGTATGGAATGGAGTTTGCAACTGAAAAGAAACTTTGTGTTCCCAACAAGCTAGGTGAAGGACGGCTTTCACACACACTAAACTCTCAGAACTGAGCAAGTGGAGAGACGTTCGTTCATCTAGCACCAAGGGAACGGGTTGCAGGAGACACATTTTCTCTGCTTTCTCAGTATGTTTCCTAGTGCCGGTTTGAAGTTCCTGCAGTTTTCACTGTAAAACCGAGTTGGAGCTTCTACCTCCCCATATATATGTATGGAATGGAGTTTGCAACTGAAAAGAAACTTTGTGTTCCCAACAAGCTAGGTGAAGGACAGCTTTCACACACACTTATCTCTCAGAACTGAGCAAGTGGAGAGACGTTCGTTCATCTAGCACCAAGGGAACGGGTTGCAGGAGACACTTTTTCTCTGAATCCTCAGTCTGTTTCCTAGTGCCGGTTTGAATTTCCTGCAGTTTTCACTGTAAAACCGAGTTGGAGCTTGTACCTCCCCATATATATGTATGGAATGGAGTTTGCAACTGAAAAGAAACTTTGTGTTCCCAACAAGCTAGGTGAAGGACGGTTTTCACACACACTTAACTCTCAGAACTGAGCAAGTGGAGAGACGTTCGTTCATTTAGCACCAAGGGAACGGGTTGCAGGAGACTCTTTTTCTCTGCTTTCTCAGTCTGTTTCCTAATGCCGGTTTGAAGTTCCTGCAGTTTTCACTGTCAAACAGAGTTGGAGCTTCTACCTCCCCATATATATGTATGGAATGGAGTTTGCAACTGAAAAGAAACTTTGTGTTCCCAACAAGCTAGGTGAAGGACGGCTTTCACACACACTTATCTCTCAGAACTGAGCAAGTGGAGAGACGTTCGTTCATCTAGCACCAAGGGAACGGGTTGCAGGAGACACATTTTCTGTGTTTCTCAGTCTGTTTCCTAGTGCCGTTTTGAAGTTCCTGCAGTTTTCACTGTAAAACCGAGTTGGAGCTTCTACCTCCCCATATATATATATGGAATGGAGTTTGCAACTGAAAATAAACTATGTGTTCCCAACAAGCTAGTTGAAGGACGGCTTTCACACACACTTATCTCTCAGAACTGAGCAAGTGGAGAGACGTTCGTTCATCTAGCACCAAGGGAACAGTTTGCAGGAGACACTTTTTGTCTGCTTTCTCAGTCTGTTTCCTAGTGTCGGTTTGAAGTTTCTAAAGTTTTCACTGTCAAACCGAGTTGGAGCTAGTACCTCCCCATATATATGTATGGAATGGAGTTTGCAATTGAAAAGAAACTTTGTGTTCCCAAAAAGATAGGTGAAGGACGGCTTTCACACACACTTATCTCTCAGAAATTAGCAAGTGGAGAGACGTTCGTTCATCTAGAACCAAGGGAACGGGATGCAGGAGACACTTTTTCTCTGCTTCCTCAGTCTGTTTCCTAGTGCCGGTTTGAAGTTCCTGCAGTTTTCTCTGTCAAAACTAGTTGGAGCTTGTACCTCCCCATATATATGTATAGAATGGAGTTTGTAACTGAAAAGAAACTTTGTGTTCCCAACAAGCTAGGTGAAGGACGGCTTTCACACACACTTATCTCTCAGAACAGAGCAAGTGGACAGACGTTCGTTCATCTAGCACCAAGGGAACGGGTTGCAGGAGACACATTTCTCTGCATTCTCAGTCTGTTTCCTAGTGCCGGTTTGAAGTCCCTGCAGTTTTCACTGTCAAACCGAGTTGGAGCTAGTACCTCCCCATATATATGTATGGAATGGAGTTTGCAACTGAAAAGAAACTTTGTGTTCCCAACAAGCTAGGTGAAAGACGGCTTTCACACACACTTATCTCTCAGAACTGAGCAAGTGGAGAGAAGTTCGTTCATCTAGCACAAATGGAACGGGTTGCAGGAGACACATTTACTCTGCTTTCTCAGTCTGTTTCCTAGTGCCGGTTTGAAGTTCCTGCAGTTTTCACTGTAAAACCGAGTTAGAGCTTCTACCTCCCCTTATATATGTATGGAATGGAGTTTGCAACTGAAAAGAAACTTTGTGTTCCCCACAAGCTAGGTGAAGGACGGCTTTCACACACACTTATCTCTCAGAACTGAGCAAGTGGAGAGACGTTCGTTCATCTAGCACCAAGGGAACGGGTTGCAGGAGACACTTTTTCTCTGCTTTCTCAGTCTGTTTCCTAGTGCCGGTTTGAAGTTCCTGCAGTTTTCAATTTCAAATAGAGTTGGAGCTTCTACCTCCCCATATATATGTATGGAATGGAGTTTGCAACTGAAAAGAAACTTCGTTTTCCCAACAAGCTAGGTGAAGGACGGCTTTCACACACACTTATCTCTCAGAACTGAGCAAGTGGAGAGACGTTCGTTCATCTAGCACCAAGGGAACGGGTTGCAGGAGACACATTTTCTCTGCTTTCTCAGTATGTTTCCTAGTGCCGGTTTGAAGTTCCTGCAGTTTTCACTGTAAAACCGAGTTGGAGCTTCTACCTCCCCATATATATGTATGGAATGGAGTTTGCAACTGAAAAGAAACTTTGTGTTCCCAACAAGCTAGGTGAAGGACAGCTTTCACACACACTTATCTCTCAGAACTGAGCAAGTGGAGAGACGTTCGTTCATCTAGCACCAAGGGAACGGGTTGCAGGAGACACTTTTTCTCTGAATCCTCAGTCTGTTTCCTAGTGCCGGTTTGAATTTCCTGCAGTTTTCACTGTAAAACCGAGTTGGAGCTTGTACCTCCCCATATATATGTATGGAATGGAGTTTGCAACTGAAAAGAAACTTTGTGTTCCCAACAAGCTAGGTGAAGGACGGTTTTCACACACACTTAACTCTCAGAACTGAGCAAGTGGAGAGACGTTCGTTCATTTAGCACCAAGGGAACGGGTTGCAGGAGACTCTTTTTCTCTGCTTTCTCAGTCTGTTTCCTAATGCCGGTTTGAAGTTCCTGCAGTTTTCACTGTCAAACAGAGTTGGAGCTTCTACCTCCCCATATATATGTATGGAATGGAGTTTGCAACTGAAAAGAAACTTTGTGTTCCCAACAAGCTAGGTGAAGGACGGCTTTCACACACACTTATCTCTCAGAACTGAGCAAGTGGAGAGACGTTCGTTCATCTAGCACCAAGGGAACGGGTTGCAGGAGACACATTTTCTGTGTTTCTCAGTCTGTTTCCTAGTGCCGTTTTGAAGTTCCTGCAGTTTTCACTGTAAAACCGAGTTGGAGCTTCTACCTCCCCATATATATATATGGAATGGAGTTTGCAACTGAAAATAAACTATGTGTTCCCAACAAGCTAGTTGAAGGACGGCTTTCACACACACTTATCTCTCAGAACTGAGCAAGTGGAGAGACGTTCGTTCATCTAGCACCAAGGGAACAGTTTGCAGGAGACACTTTTTGTCTGCTTTCTCAGTCTGTTTCCTAGTGTCGGTTTGAAGTTTCTAAAGTTTTCACTGTCAAACCGAGTTGGAGCTAGTACCTCCCCATATATATGTATGGAATGGAGTTTGCAATTGAAAAGAAACTTTGTGTTCCCAAAAAGATAGGTGAAGGACGGCTTTCACACACACTTATCTCTCAGAAATTAGCAAGTGGAGAGACGTTCGTTCATCTAGAACCAAGGGAACGGGATGCAGGAGACACTTTTTCTCTGCTTCCTCAGTCTGTTTCCTAGTGCCGGTTTGAAGTTCCTGCAGTTTTCTCTGTCAAAACTAGTTGGAGCTTGTACCTCCCCATATATATGTATAGAATGGAGTTTGTAACTGAAAAGAAACTTTGTGTTCCCAACAAGCTAGGTGAAGGACGGCTTTCACACACACTTATCTCTCAGAACAGAGCAAGTGGACAGACGTTCGTTCATCTAGCACCAAGGGAACGGGTTGCAGGAGACACATTTCTCTGCATTCTCAGTCTGTTTCCTAGTGCCGGTTTGAAGTCCCTGCAGTTTTCACTGTCAAACCGAGTTGGAGCTAGTACCTCCCCATATATATGTATGGAATGGAGTTTGCAACTGAAAAGAAACTTTGTGTTCCCAACAAGCTAGGTGAAAGACGGCTTTCACACACACTTATCTCTCAGAACTGAGCAAGTGGAGAGAAGTTCGTTCATCTAGCACAAATGGAACGGGTTGCAGGAGACACATTTACTCTGCTTTCTCAGTCTGTTTCCTAGTGCCGGTTTGAAGTTCCTGCAGTTTTCACTGTAAAACCGAGTTAGAGCTTCTACCTCCCCTTATATATGTATGGAATGGAGTTTGCAACTGAAAAGAAACTTTGTGTTCCCCACAAGCTAGGTGAAGGACGGCTTTCACACACACTTATCTCTCAGAACTGAGCAAGTGGAGAGACGTTCGTTCATCTAGCACCAAGGGAACGGGTTGCAGGAGACACTTTTTCTCTGCTTTCTCAGTCTGTTTCCTAGTGCCGGTTTGAAGTTCCTGCAGTTTTCAATTTCAAATAGAGTTGGAGCTTCTACCTCCCCATATATATGTATGGAATGGAGTTTGCAACTGAAAAGAAACTTCGTTTTCCCAACAAGCTAGGTGAAGGACGGCTTTCACACACACTTATCTCTCAGAACTGAGCAAGTGGAGAGACGTTCGTTCATCTAGCACCAAGGGAACGGGATGCAGGAGACACATTTTCTCTGCTTCTCAGACTGTTTCCTAGAGCCGGTTTGAAGTTCCTGCAGTTTTCACTGTCAAACCGAGTTGGAGCTTGTACCTCCCCATATATATGTATGGAATGGAGTTTGCAACTGAAAAGAAACTTTGTGTTCCCAACAAGCCAGGTGAAGGACGGCTTTCACACACACTTATCTCTCAGAACTGAGCAAGTGGAGAGACGTTCGTTCATCTAGCACCAAGGGAACGGGTTGCAGGAGACACTTTTTCTCTGCTTTCTCAGTCTGTTTCCTAGTGCCGGTTTGAAGTTCCTGCAGTTTTCTCTGTCAAACCTAGTTGGAGCTTGTACCTCCCCATATATATGTATGGAATGGAGTTTGCAACTGAAAAGAAACTTTGTGTTCCCAACAAGCTAGGTGAAGGACGGCATTCACACACACTTATCTCTCAGAATTGAGCAAGTGGACAGACGTTCGTTCATGTAGCACCAAGTGAACGGGTTGCAGGAGACACTTTTTCTCTGCTTTCTCAGTCTGTTTCCTAGTGCCGGTTTGAAGTTCCTGCAGTTTTCACTGTAAAACTGAGTTGGAGCTAGTACCTCCCCATATAAATGTATGGAATGGAGTTTGCAACTGAAAAGAAACTTTGTGTTCCCAAGAAGCTAGTTGAAGGACGGCTTTCACACACAATTATCTCTCGGAACTGAGCAAGTGGAGAGACGTTCGTTCATCTAGCACCAAGGGAACCGGTTGCAGGAGAAACTTTTTCTCTGCTTTCTCAGTCTGTTTCCTAGTGCCGGTTTGAATTTCCTGCAGTTTTCACTTTCAAACCGGGTTGGAGCTTCTACCTCCCCATATATATGTATGGAATGGAGTTTGCAACTGAAAAGAAACTTTGTGTTCCCAACAAGCTAAGTGAAGGACGGCTTTCACACACACTTATCTCTCAGAACTGAGCAAGTGGAGAGACGTTCGTTCATCTAGCACCAAGGGAACGGGTTGCAGGAGACACATTTTCTCTGCTTTCTCAGTCTGTTTCCTAGTGCCGGTTTGAAGTTCCTGCAGTTTTCACTGTCAAACCGAGTTGGAGCTAGTACCTCCCCATATATATGTATGGAATGGAGTTTGCAACTGAAAAGAAACTTTGTGTTCCCAACAAGCTAGGTGAAGGACGGCTTTCACACACACTTATCTCTCAGAACTGAGCAAGTGGAGAGACGTTCGTTCATCTAGCACCAAGGGAACGGGTTGCAGGAGACACTTTTTCTCTGCTTTCTCAGTCATTTTCCTAGTGCCGGTTTGAAGTTCCTGCAGTTTTCTCTGTCAAACCTAGTTGGAGCTTGTAGCTCCCCATATATATGTATGGAATGGAGATTGCAACTGAAAAGAAACTTTGTGTTCCCAACAAGCTAGGTGAAAACCGGCATTCACACACACTTATCTCTCAGAACTGAGCAAGTGGACAGACGTTCGTTCATCTAGCACCAAGGGAACGGGTGGCAGGAGACACTTTTTCTCTGCTTTCTCAGTCTGTTTCCTAGTGCCGGTTTGAAGTTCCTGCAGTTTTCACTGTAAAACCGAGTTGGAGCTAGTACCTCCCCATATATATGTATGGAATGGAGTTTGCAACTGAAAAGAAACTTTGTGTTCCCAAGAAGCTATTTGAAGGACGGCTTTCACACACAATTATCTCTCGGAACTGAGCAAGTGGAGAGACGTTCGTTCATCTAGCACCAAGGGAACGGGTTGCAGGAGAAACTTTTCTCTGCTTTCTCAGTCTGTTTCCTAGTGCCGGTTTGAATTTCCTGCAGTTTTCACTGTCAAACCGAGTTGGAGCTTCTACCTCCCCATATATATGTATGGAATGGTGTTTGCAACTGAAAAGAAAATTTGTGTTCCCAACAAGCTAGGTGAAAGACGGCTATCACACACACTTATCTCTCAGAACTGAGCAAGTGGAGAGTCGTTCGTTCATCTAGCACCAAGGGAACGGGTTGCTGGAGACACTTTTTCTCTGCTTCCTCAGTCTGTTTCCTAGTGCCGGTTTGAAGTTCCTGCAGTTTTCACTGTAAAACCGAGTTGGAGCTAGTACCTCCCAATATGTATGTATGGAATGGAGTTTGCAACTGAAAAGAAACTTTGTGTTCCCAAAAAGATAGGTGATGGACGGCTCTCACACACACTTATCTCTCAGAACTGAGCAAGTGGAGAGACATTCGTTCATCTAGCACCAAGGGAACGGGCTGCAGGAGATACTTTTTCTCTGCATTCTCAGTCTGTTTCCTAGTGCCGGTTTGAATTTCCTGCAGTTTTCACTGTCAAACCGAGTTGGAGCTAGTACATCCCCATATATATGTATGGAATGGAGTTTGCAACTGAAAAGAAACTTTGTGTTCCCAACAAGCTAGGTGAAGGACGGCTTTCACACACACTTATCTCTCAGAACTGAGCAAGTGGAGAGACGTTCGTTCATCTAGCACCAAGGGAACGGGTTGCAGGAGACACTTTTTCTCTGCTTTCTCAGTCTGTTTCCTAGTGCCCGTTTGAAGTTCCTGCAGTTTTATCTGTCAAACCTAGTTGGAGCTTGTAGCTCCCCATATATATGTATGGAATGGAGTTTGCAACTGAAAAGAAACTTTGTGTTCCCAACAAGCTAGGTGAAGGACGGCATTCACACACACTTATCTCTCAGAACTGAGCAAGTGGACAGACGTTCGTTCATCTAGCACCAAGGGAACGGGTTGCAGGAGACACTTTTTCCTTGCTTTCTCAGTCTGTTTCCTAGTGCCGGTTTGAAGTTCCTGCAGTTTTCACTGTAAAACCGAGTTGGAGCTAGTACCTCCCCATATATATGTATGGAATGGAGTTTGCAACTGAAAAGAAACTTTGTGTTCCCAAGAACTTAGTTGAAGGACGGCTTTCACACACAATTATCTCTCGGAAATGAGCAAGTGGAGAGACGTTCGTTCATCTAGCACCAAGGGAACGGGTTGCAGGAGAAAATTTTCTCAGCTTTCTCAGTCTGTTTCCTAGTGCCGGTTTGAATTTCCTGCAGTTTTCACTGTCAAACCGAGTTGGAGCTTCTACCTCCCCATATATATGTATGGAATGGGGTTTGCAACTGAAAAGAAACTTTGTGTTCCCAAAAGGATAGGTGATGGACGGCTTTCACACACAATTATCTCTCAGAACTGAGCAAGTGGAGAGACGTTCGTTCATCTAGCACCAAGGGAACGGGCTGCAGGAGATACTTTTTCTCTGCTTTCTCAGTCTGTTTCCTAGTGCCGGTTTGAATTTCCTGCAGTTTTCACTGTAAAACCGAGTTGGAGCTAGTACCTACCCATATATATGTATGGAATGGAGTTTGCAACTGAAAAGAAACTTTGTGTTCCCAACAAGCTAGGTGAAGGACGGCTTTCACACACACTAAACTCTCAGAACTGAGCAAGTGGAGAGACGTTCGTTCATCTAGCACCAAGGGAACGGGTTGCAGGAGACACATTTTCTCTGCTTTCTCAGTCTGTTTCCTAGTGCCGGTTTGAAGTTCCTGCAGTTTTCACTGTAAAACCGAGTTGGAGTTTCTACCTCCCCATATATATGTATGGAATGGAGTTTGCAACTGAAAAGAAACTTTGTGTTCCCAACAAGCTAGGTGAAGGACGGCTTTCACACACACTTATCTCTCAGAACTGAGCAAGTGGAGAGACGTTCGTTCATCTAGCACCAAGGGAACGGGTTGCAGGAGACACTTTTTCTCTGCTTTCTCAGTCTGTTTCTTAGTGCCGGTTTGAAGTTCCTGCAGTTTTCACTGTAAAACCGAGTTGGAGTTTCTACCTCCCCTTATATATGTATGGAATGGAGTTTGCAACTGAAAAGCAACTTTGTGTTCCCAACAAGCTAGGTGAAATACGGCTTTCACACACACTTATCTCTCAGAACTGAGCAAGTGGAGAGACGTTCGTTCATCTAGCACCAAGGGAACGGGTTGCAGGAGACACTTTTACTCTGCTTCCTCAGTCTGTTTCCTAGTGCCGGTTTGAAGTTCCTGCAGTTTTCACTGTAAAACCGAGTTGGAGCTTGTACCTCCCCATATATATGTATGAAATGGAGTTTGCAACTGAAAAGAAACTTTGTGTTCCCAACAAGCTAGGTGAAGGACGGCTTTCACACACACTTATCTCTCAGAACTGAGCAAGTGGAGAGACGTTCGTTCATTTAGCACCAAGGGAACGGGTAGCATGAGATACTTTTTCTCTGCTTTCTCAGTCTGTTTCCTAGTGCCGGTTTGAAGTTCCTGCAGTTTTCACTGTGAAACAGAGTTGGAGCTTCTACCTCCCCATATATATGTATGGAATGGAGTTTGCAACTGAAAAGAAACTTTGTGTTCCCAACAAGCTAGGTGAAGGACGGCTTTCACACACACTTATCTCTCAGAACTGAGCAAGTGGAGAGACGTTCGTTCATCTAGCAACAAGGGAACGGGTTGCAGGAGACACTTTTTCTCTGCTTTCTCAGTCTGTTTCCTAGTGCCGGTTTGAAGTTCCTGCAGTTTTCACTGTCAAACCGATTTGGAGCTCGTACCTCCCCATATATATGTATGGAATGGAGTTTGCAACTGAAAAGAAACTTTGTGTTCCCAACAAGCTAGGTGAAGGACGGCTTTCACACACACTTATCTCTCAGAACTGAGCAAGTGGAGAGACGTTCGTTCATCTAGCACCAAGGGAACGGGTTGCAGGAGACACTTTTTCTCTGCTTTCTCAGTCATTTTCCTAGTGCCGGTTTGAAGTTCCTGCAGTTTTCTCTGTCAAACCTAGTTGGAGCTTGTAGCTCCCCATATATATGTATGGAATGGAGATTGCAACTGAAAAGAAACTTTGTGTTCCCAACAAGCTAGGTGAAAACCGGCATTCACACACACTTATCTCTCAGAACTGAGCAAGTGGACAGACGTTCGTTCATCTAGCACCAAGGGAACGGGTGGCAGGAGACACTTTTTCTCTGCTTTCTCAGTCTGTTTCCTAGTGCCGGTTTGAAGTTCCTGCAGTTTTCACTGTAAAACCGAGTTGGAGCTAGTACCTCCCCATATATATGTATGGAATGGAGTTTGCAACTGAAAAGAAACTTTGTGTTCCCAAGAAGCTATTTGAAGGACGGCTTTCACACACAATTATCTCTCGGAACTGAGCAAGTGGAGAGACGTTCGTTCATCTAGCACCAAGGGAACGGGTTGCAGGAGAAACTTTTCTCTGCTTTCTCAGTCTGTTTCCTAGTGCCGGTTTGAATTTCCTGCAGTTTTCACTGTCAAACCGAGTTGGAGCTTCTACCTCCCCATATATATGTATGGAATGGTGTTTGCAACTGAAAAGAAAATTTGTGTTCCCAACAAGCTAGGTGAAAGACGGCTATCACACACACTTATCTCTCAGAACTGAGCAAGTGGAGAGTCGTTCGTTCATCTAGCACCAAGGGAACGGGTTGCTGGAGACACTTTTTCTCTGCTTCCTCAGTCTGTTTCCTAGTGCCGGTTTGAAGTTCCTGCAGTTTTCACTGTAAAACCGAGTTGGAGCTAGTACCTCCCAATATGTATGTATGGAATGGAGTTTGCAACTGAAAAGAAACTTTGTGTTCCCAAAAAGATAGGTGATGGACGGCTCTCACACACACTTATCTCTCAGAACTGAGCAAGTGGAGAGACATTCGTTCATCTAGCACCAAGGGAACGGGCTGCAGGAGATACTTTTTCTCTGCATTCTCAGTCTGTTTCCTAGTGCCGGTTTGAATTTCCTGCAGTTTTCACTGTCAAACCGAGTTGGAGCTAGTACATCCCCATATATATGTATGGAATGGAGTTTGCAACTGAAAAGAAACTTTGTGTTCCCAACAAGCTAGGTGAAGGACGGCTTTCACACACACTTATCTCTCAGAACTGAGCAAGTGGAGAGACGTTCGTTCATCTAGCACCAAGGGAACGGGTTGCAGGAGACACTTTTTCTCTGCTTTCTCAGTCTGTTTCCTAGTGCCCGTTTGAAGTTCCTGCAGTTTTATCTGTCAAACCTAGTTGGAGCTTGTAGCTCCCCATATATATGTATGGAATGGAGTTTGCAACTGAAAAGAAACTTTGTGTTCCCAACAAGCTAGGTGAAGGACGGCATTCACACACACTTATCTCTCAGAACTGAGCAAGTGGACAGACGTTCGTTCATCTAGCACCAAGGGAACGGGTTGCAGGAGACACTTTTTCCTTGCTTTCTCAGTCTGTTTCCTAGTGCCGGTTTGAAGTTCCTGCAGTTTTCACTGTAAAACCGAGTTGGAGCTAGTACCTCCCCATATATATGTATGGAATGGAGTTTGCAACTGAAAAGAAACTTTGTGTTCCCAAGAACTTAGTTGAAGGACGGCTTTCACACACAATTATCTCTCGGAAATGAGCAAGTGGAGAGACGTTCGTTCATCTAGCACCAAGGGAACGGGTTGCAGGAGAAACTTTTTCTCAGCTTTCTCAGTCTGTTTCCTAGTGCCGGTTTGAATTTCCTGCAGTTTTCACTGTCAAACCGAGTTGGAGCTTCTACCTCCCCATATATATGTATGGAATGGGGTTTGCAACTGAAAAGAAACTTTGTGTTCCCAAAAGGATAGGTGATGGACGGCTTTCACACACAATTATCTCTCAGAACTGAGCAAGTGGAGAGACGTTCGTTCATCTAGCACCAAGGGAACGGGCTGCAGGAGATACTTTTTCTCTGCTTTCTCAGTCTGTTTCCTAGTGCCGGTTTGAATTTCCTGCAGTTTTCACTGTAAAACCGAGTTGGAGCTAGTACCTACCCATATATATGTATGGAATGGAGTTTGCAACTGAAAAGAAACTTTGTGTTCCCAACAAGCTAGGTGAAGGACGGCTTTCACACACACTAAACTCTCAGAACTGAGCAAGTGGAGAGACGTTCGTTCATCTAGCACCAAGGGAACGGGTTGCAGGAGACACATTTTCTCTGCTTTCTCAGTATGTTTCCTAGTGCCGGTTTGAAGTTCCTGCAGTTTTCACTGTAAAACCGAGTTGGAGTTTCTACCTCCCCATATATATGTATGGAATGGAGTTTGCAACTGAAAAGAAACTTTGTGTTCCCAACAAGCTAGGTGAAGGACGGCTTTCACACACACTTATCTCTCAGAACTGAGCAAGTGGAGAGACGTTCGTTCATCTAGCACCAAGGGAACGGGTTGCAGGAGACACTTTTTCTCTGCTTTCTCAGTCTGTTTCTTAGTGCCGGTTTGAAGTTCCTGCAGTTTTCACTGTAAAACCGAGTTGGAGTTTCTACCTCCCCTTATATATGTATGGAATGGAGTTTGCAACTGAAAAGCAACTTTGTGTTCCCAACAAGCTAGGTGAAATACGGCTTTCACACACACTTATCTCTCAGAACTGAGCAAGTGGAGAGACGTTCGTTCATCTAGCACCAAGGGAACGGGTTGCAGGAGACACTTTTACTCTGCTTCCTCAGTCTGTTTCCTAGTGCCGGTTTGAAGTTCCTGCAGTTTTCACTGTAAAACCGAGTTGGAGCTTGTACCTCCCCATATATATGTATGAAATGGAGTTTGCAACTGAAAAGAAACTTTGTGTTCCCAACAAGCTAGGTGAAGGACGGCTTTCACACACACTTATCTCTCAGAACTGAGCAAGTGGAGAGACGTTCGTTCATTTAGCACCAAGGGAACGGGTAGCATGAGATACTTTTTCTCTGCTTTCTCAGTCTGTTTCCTAGTGCCGGTTTGAAGTTCCTGCAGTTTTCACTGTGAAACAGAGTTGGAGCTTCTACCTCCCCATATATATGTATGGAATGGAGTTTGCAACTGAAAAGAAACTTTGTGTTCCCAACAAGCTAGGTGAAGGACGGCTTTCACACACACTTATCTCTCAGAACTGAGCAAGTGGAGAGACGTTCGTTCATCTAGCAACAAGGGAACGGGTTGCAGGAGACACTTTTTCTCTGCTTTCTCAGTCTGTTTCCTAGTGCCGGTTTGAAGTTCCTGCAGTTTTCACTGTCAAACCGATTTGGAGCTCGTACCTCCCCATATATATATATGGAATGGAGTTTGCAACTGAAAACAAACTTTGTGTTCCCAACAAGCTAGGTGAAGGACGGCTTTCACACACACTTATCTCTCAGAACTGAGCAAGTGGAGAGACGTTCGTTCATCTAGCACCAAGGGAACGGGTTGCAGGAGACACATTTTCTCTGTTTCTCAGTCTGTTTCCTAGTGCCGTTTTGAAGTTCCTGCAGTTTTCACTGTCAAACCGAGTTGGAGCTTCTACCTCCCCATATATATGTATGGAATGGAGTTTGCAACTGAAAATAAACTTTGTGTTCCCAACAAGCTATTTGAAGGACGGCTTTCACACACACTTATCTCTCAGAACTGAGCAAGTGGACAGACGTTCTTTCATCTAGCACTAAGGGAACGGGTTGCAGGAGACACTTTTTCTCTGCTTCCTCAGTCTGTTTCCTAGTGCCGGTTTGAAGTTCCTGCTGTTTTCACTGTAAAACCTAGTTGGAGCTTCTACCTCCCCATATATATTTATGGAATGAAGTTTGCAACTGAAAAGAAACTTTGTGTTCCCAACAAGCTAGGTGAAGGACGGCTTTCACACACACTTATCTCTCCGAACTGAGCAAGTGGAGAGAAGTTCGTTCATCTAGCACCAAGGGAACTGGTTGCAGGAGACACTTTTTCTCTGCATTCTCAGTCTGTTTCCTAGTGCCGGTTTGAAGTTCCTGCTGTTTTCACTGTAAAACCTAGTTGGAGCTTCTACCTCCCCATATATATGTATGGAATGGAGTTTGCAACTGAAAAGAAACTTTGTCTTCCCAACAAGCTAGGTGAAGGACGGCTTTCACACACACTTATCTCTCAGAACTGAGCAAGTGGAGAGACGTTCGTTCATCTAGCACCAAGGGAACGGTTTGCAGGAGACACTTTTTCTCTGCTTTCTCAGTCTGTTTCCTAGTGCCGGTTTGAAGTTCCTGCTGTTTTCACTGTAAAATCTAGTTGGAGCTTCTACCTCCCCATATATATGTATGGAATGGAGTTTGCAACTGAAAAGAAACTTTGTGTTCCCAACAAGCTAGGTGAAGGACGGCTTTCACACACACTTATCTCTCGGAACTGAGCAAGTGGAGAGACGTTCGTTCATCTAGCACCAAGGGAACGGTTTGCAGGAGACACTTTTTCTCTGCTTTCTCAGTCTGTTTCCTAGTGCCGGTTTGAAGTTCCTGCTGTTTTCACTGTAAAATCTAGTTGGAGCTTCTACCTCCCCATATATATGTATGGAATGGAGTTTGCAACTGAAAAGAAACTTTGTGTTCCCAACAAGCTAGGTGAAGGACGGCTTTCACACACACTTATCTCTCGGAACTGAGCAAGTGGACAGACGTTCGTTCATCTAGCACCAAGGGAACGGGTTGCAGGAGACACTTTTTCTCTGCATTCTCAGTCTGTTTCCTAGTGCCGGTTTGAAGTTTCTGCAGTTTTCACTGTCAAACCGAGTTGGAGCTAGTACCTCCCCATATATATGTATGGAATGGAGTTTGCAACTGAAAAGAAACTTTGTGTTCCCAACAAGCTAGGTGAAAGACGGCTTTCACACACACTTATCTCTCAGAACTGAGCAAGTGGAGAGACGTTCGTTCATCTAGCACAAAGGGAACGGGTTGCAGGAGACACATTTTCTCTGCTTTCTCAGTCTTTTTCCTAGTGCCGGTTTGAAGTTCCTGCAGTTTCCACTGTAAAACCGAGTTAGAGCTTCTACCTCCCCTTATATATGTATGGAATGGAGTTTGCAACTGAAAAGAAACTTTGTGTTCCCAACAAGATAGGTGAAGGAGGGCTTTCACACACACTTATCTCTCAGAACTGAGCAAGTGGAGAGACGTTCGTTCATCTAGCACCAAGGAACGGGTTGCAGGAGACACTTTTTCTCTGCTTTCTCAGTCTGTTTCCTAGTGCCGGTTTGAAGTTCCTGCAGTTTTCACTGTAAAACCGAGTTGGAGCTAGTACCTCCCCATATATATGTATGGAATGGAGTTTGCAACTGAAAAGAAACTTTGTGTTCCCAAGAAGCTAGTTGAAGGACGGCTTTCACACACAATTATCTCTCGGAACTGAGCAAGTGGAGAGACGTTCGTTCATCTAGCACCAAGGGAACGGGTTGCAGGAGAAACTTTTTCTCTGCTTTCTCAGTCTGTTTCCTAGTGCCGGTTTGAATTTCCTGCAGTTTTCACTGTCAAACCGAGTTGGAGCTTCTACCTCCCCATATATATGTATGGAATGGAGTTTGCAACTGAAAAGAAAATTTGTGTTCCCAACAAGCTAGGTGAAAGAAGGCTATCACACACAATTATCTCTGAGAACTGAGCAAGTGGAGAGACGTTCGTTCATCTAACACCAAGGGAACGGGTTGCAGGAGACACTTTTTCTCTGCTTCCTCAGTCTGTTTCCTAGTGCCGGTTTGAAGTTCCTGCAGTTTACACTGTAAAACCGAGTTGGAGCTAGTACCTCCCAATATGTATGTATGGAATGGAGTTTGCAACTGAAAAGAAACTTTGTGTTCCCAACAAGCTAGGTGAAGGACGGCTTTCACACACACTTATCTCTCAGAACTGAGCAAGTGGAGAGACGTTCGTTCATCTAGCACCAAGGGAACGGTTTGCAGGAGACACTTTTTATCTGCTTTCTCAGTCTGTTTCCTAGTGTCGGTTTGAAGTTTCTGCAGTTTTCACTGTCAAACCGAGTTGGAGCTAGTACCTCCCCATATATATGTATGGAATGGAGTTTGCAATTGAAAAGAAACTTTGTGTTCCCAAAAAGATAGGTGAAGGACGGCTTTCACACACACTTATCTCTCAGAAATGAGCAAGTGTAGAGACGTTCGTTCATCTAGAACAAAGGGAACGGGTTGCAGGAGACACTATTTCACTGCTTCCTCAGTCTGTTTCCTAGTGCCGGTTTGAAGTTCCTGCAGTTTTCTCTGTCAAACCTAGTTGGAGCTAGTACCTCCCCATATATATGTATAGAAAGGAGTTTGCAACTGAAAAGAAACTTTGTGTTCCCAACAAGCTAGGTGAAGGACGGCTTTCACACACACTTATCTCTCAGAACTGAGCAAGTGGACAGACGTTCGTTCATCTAGCACCAAGGGAACGGGATGCAGGAGATACTTTTTCTCTGCATTCTCAGCCTGTTTCCTAGTGCCGGTTTGAAGTTCCTGCAGTTTTCACTGTCAAACCGATTTGGAGCTCGTACCTCCCCATATATATATATGGAATGGAGTTTGCAACTGAAAAGAAACTTTGTGTTCCCAACAAGCTAGGTGAAAGACGGCTTTCACACACACTTATCTCTCAGAACTGAGCAAGTGGAGAGACGTTCGTTCATCTAGCACCAAGGGAACGGGTTGCAGGAGACACTTTTTCTCTGCTTTCTCAGTCTGTTTCCTAGTGCCGGTTTGAAGTTCCTGCAGTTTTCACTTTCAAACAGAGTTGGAGCTTCTACCTCCCCATATATATGTATGGAATGGAGTTTGCAACTGAAAAGAAACTTTGTTTTCCCAACAAGCTAGGTGAAGGACGGCTTTCACACACACTTATCTCTCAGAACTGAGCAAGTGGAGAGACGTTCGTTCATCTAGCACCAAGGGAACGGTTTGCAGGAGACACATTTTCTCTGCTTTCTCAGACTGTTTCCTAGTGCCGGTTTGAAGTTCCTACAGTTTTCACTGTCAAAACGAGTTGGAGCTTGTACCTCCCCATATATATGTATGGAATGGAGTTTGCAACTGAAAAGAAACTTTGTGTTCCCAACAAGCTAGTTGAAGGACGGCTTTCACACACACTTATCTCTCAGAACTGAGCAAGTGGAGAGACGTTCGTTCATCTAGCACCAAGGGAACGGGTTGCAGGAGACACTTTTTCTCTGCTTTCTCAGTCTGTTTCCTAGTGCCGGTTTGAAGTTCCTGCAGTTTTCTCTGTCAAACCTAGTTGGAGCTTGTACCTCCACATATATATGTATGGAATGGAGTTTGCAACTGAAAAGAAACTTTGTGTTCCCAACAAGCTAGGTGAAGGACGGCATTCACACACACTTATCTCTCAGAACTGAGCAAGTGGAGAGACGTTCTTTAATGTAGCACCAAGGGAACGGGTTGCAGGAGACACTTTTTCTCTGCTTTCTCAGTCTGTTTCCTAGTGCTGTTTTGAAGTTCCTGCAGTTTTCACTGTCAAACCGATTTGGAGCTAGTACCTCCCCATATATATGTATGGAATGGAGTTTGCAACTGAAAAGAAACTTTGTGTTCCCAAGAAGCTAGTTGAAGGACGGCTTTCACACACAATTATCTCTCGGAACTGAGCAAGTGGAGAGACGTTCGTTCATCTAGCACCAAGGGAACAGGTTGCAGGAGAAACTTTTTCTCTGCTTTCTCAGTCTGTTTCCTAGTGCCGGTTTGAATTTCCTGCAGTTTTCACTGTCAAACCGAGTTGGAGCTAGTACCTCCCCATATATATGTATGGAATGGAGTTTGCAACTGAAAAGAAACTTTGTGTTCCCAACAAGCTAGGTGAAGGACGGCTTTCACACACACTTATCTCTCAGAACTGAGCAAGTGGAGAGACGTTCGTTCATCTAGCACCAAGGGAACGGGTTGCAGGAGACACATTTTCTCTGCTTTCTCAGTCTGTTTCCTAGTGCCGGTTTGAAGTTCCTGCAGTTTTCACTGTCAAACCGAGTTGGAGCTAGTACCTCCCCATATATATGTATGGAATGGAGTTTGCAACTGAAAAGAAACTTTGTGTTCCCAACAAGCTAGGTGAAGGACGGCTTTCACACACACTTATCTCTCAGAACTGAGCAAGTGGAGAGACGTTCGTTCATCTAGCACCAAGGGAACGGGTTGCAGGAGACACTTTTTCTCTGCTTTCTCAGTCTTTTTCCTAGTGCCGGTTTGAAGTTCCTGCAGTTTTCTCTGTCAAACCTAGTTGGAGCTTGTACCTCCCCATATATATGTATGGAATGGAGTTTGCAACTGAAAAGAAACTTTGTGTTCCCAACAAGCTAGGTGAAGGACGGCATTCACACACACTTATCTCTCAGAACTGAGCAAGTGGACAGACGTTCTTTCATGTAGCACCAAGGGAACGGGTTGCAGGAGACACTTTTTCTCTGCTTTCTCAGTCTGTTTCCTAGTGCCGGTTTGAAGTTCCTGCAGTTTTCACTGTAAAACCGTGTTGGAGCTAGTACCTCCCCATATATATGTATGGAATGGAGTTTGCAACTGAAAAGAAACTTTGTGTTCCCAAGAAGCTAGTTGAAGGACGGCTTTCACACACAATTATCTCTCGGAACTGAGCAAGTGGAGAGACGTTCGTTCATCTAGCACCAAGGGAACCGGTTGCAGGAGAAACTTTTTCTCTGCTTTCTCAGTCTGTTTCCTAGTGCCGGTTTGAATTTCCTGCAGTTTTCACTGTCAAACCGAGTTGGAGCTTCTACCTCCCCATATATATGTATGGAATGGAGTTTGCAACTGAAAAGAAACTTTGTGTTCCCAACAAGCTAGGTGAAGGACGGCTTTCACACACACTTATCTCTCAGAACTGAGCAAGTGGAGAGACGTTCGTTCATCTAGCACCAAGGGAACGGGTTGCAGGAGACACATTTTCTCTGCTTTCCCAGTCTGTTTCCTAGTGCCGGTTTGAAGTTCCTGCAGTTTTCACTGTCAAACCGAGTTGGAGATAGTACCTCCCCATATATATGTATGGAATGGAGTTTGCAACTGAAAAGAAACTTTGTGTTCCCAACAAGCTAGGTGAAGGACGGCTTTCACACACACTTATCTCTCAGAACTGAGCAAGTGGAGAGACGTTCGTTCATCTAGCACCAAGGGAACGGGTTGCAGGAGACACTTTTTCTCTGCTTTCTCAGTCTTTTTCCTAGTGCCGGTTTGAAGTTCCTGCAGTTTTCACTGTCAAACCTAGTTGGAGCTTGTAGCTCCCCATATATATGTATGGAATGGAGTTTGCAACTGAAAAGAAACTTTGTGTTCCCAACAAGCTAGGTGAAAAACGGCATTCACACACACTTATCTCTCAGAACTGAGCAAGTGGACAGACGTTCGTTCATCTAGCACCAAGGGAACGGGTTGCAGGGACACTTTTTCTCTGCTTTCTCAGTCTGTTTCCTAGTGCCGGTTTGAAGTTCCTGCAGTTTTCACTGTAAAACCGAGTTGGAGCTAGTACCTCCCCATATATATGTATGGAATGGAGTTTGCAACTGAAAAGAAACTTTGTGTTCCGAAGAAGCTAGTTGAAGGACGGCTTTCACACACAATTATCTCTCGGAACTGAGCAAGTGGAGAGACGTTCGTTCATCTAGCACCAAGGGAACCGGTTGCAGGAGAAACATTTTCTCTGCTTTCTCAGTCTGTTTCCTAGTGCCGGTTTGAATTTCCTGCAGTTTTCACTGTCAAACCGAGTTGGAGCTTCTACCTCCCCATATATATGTATGGAATGGAGTTTGCAACTGAAAAGAAACTTTGTGTTCCCAACAAGCTAGGTGAAGGACGGCTTTCACACACACTTATCTCTCAGAACTGAGCAAGTGGAGAGACGTTCGTTCATCTAGCACCAAGGGAACGGGTTGCAGGAGACACATTTTCTCTGCTTTCTCAGTCTGTTTCCTAGTGCCGGTTTGAAGTTCCTGCAGTTTTCACTGTCAAACCGAGTTGGAGCTAGTACCTCCCCATATATATGTATGGAATGGAATTTGCAACTGAAAAGAAACTTTGTGTTCCCAACAAGCTAGGTGAAGGACGGCTTTCACACACACTTATCTCTCAGAACTGAGCAAGTGGAGAGACGTTCGTTCATCTAGCACCAAGGGAACGGGTTGCAGGAGACACTTTTTCTCTGCTTTCTCAGTCTTTTTCCTAGTGCCGGTTTGAAGTTCCTGCAGTTTTCACTGTCAAACCTAGTTGGAGCTTGTAGCTCCCCATATATATGTATGGAATGGAGTTTGCAACTGAAAAGAAACTTTGTGTTCCCAACAAGCTAGGTGAAAAACGGCATTCACACACACTTATCTCTCAGAACTGAGCAAGTGGACAGACGTTCGTTCATCTAGCACCAAGGGAACGGGTTGCAGGGACACTTTTTCTCTGCTTTCTCAGTCTGTTTCCTAGTGCCGGTTTGAAGTTCCTGCAGTTTTCACTGTAAAACCGAGTTGGAGCTAGTACCTCCCCATATATATGTATGGAATGGAGTTTGCAACTGAAAAGAAACTTTGTGTTCCCAAGAAGCTAGTTGAAGGACGGCTTTCACACACAATTATCTCTCGGAACTGAGCAAGTGGAGAGACGTTCGTTCATCTAGCACCAAGGGAACCGGTTGCAGGAGAAACATTTTCTCTGCTTTCTCAGTCTGTTTCCTAGTGCCGGTTTGAATTTCCTGCAGTTTTCACTGTCAAACCGAGTTGGAGCTTCTACCTCCCCATATATATGTATGGAATGGAGTTTGCAACTGAAAAGAAACTTTGTGTTCCCAACAAGCTAGGTGAAGGACGGCTTTCACACACACTTATCTCTCAGAACTTAGCAAGTGGAGAGACGTTCGTTCATCTAGCACCAAGGGAACGGGTTGCAGGAGACACATTTTCTCTGCTTTCTCAGTCTGTTTCCTAGTGCCGGTTTGAAGTTCCTGCAGTTTTCACTGTCAAAACGAGTTGGAGCTAGTACCTCCCCATATATATGTATGGAATGGAATTTGCAACTGAAAAGAAACTTTGTGTTCCCAACAAGCTAGGTGAAGGACGGCTTTCACACACACTTATCTCTCAGAACTGAGCAAGTGGAGAGACGTTCGTTCATCTAGCACCAAGGGAACGGGTTGCAGGAGACACTTTTTCTCTGCTTTCTCAGTCTGTTTCCTAGTGCCGGTTTGAAGTTCCTGCAGTTTTCTCTGTCAAACCTAGTTGAAGCTTGTAGCTCCCCATATATATGTATGGAATGGAGTTTGCAACTGAAAAGAAACTTTGTGTTCCCAACAAGCTAGGTGAAAAACGGCATTCACACACACTTATCTCTCAGAACTGAGCAAGTGGACAGACGTTCGTTCATCTAGCACCAAGGGAACGGGTTGCAGGAGACACTTTTTCTCTGCTTTCTCAGTCTGTTTCCAAGTGCCGGTTTGAAGTTCCTGCAGTTTTCACTGTAAAACCGAGTTGGAGCTAGTACCTCCCCATATATATGTATGGAATGTAGTTTGCATCTGAAAAGAAACTTTGTTTTCCCAAAAAGCTAGTTGAAGGACGGCTTTCACACACAATTATCCCTCGGAACTGAGCAAGTGGAGAGACGTTCGTTCATCTAGCACCAAGGGAACGGGTTGCAGGAGACACTTTTTCTCTGCTTTCTCAGTCTGTTTCCTAGTGCCGGTTTGAATTTCCTGCAGTTTTCACTGTCAAACCGAGTTGGAGCTTCTACCTCCCCATATATATGTATGGAATGGAGTTTGCAACTGAAAAGAAAATTTGTGTTCCCAACAAGCTAGGTGAAAGACGGCTATCACACACACTTATCTCTCAGAACTGAGCAAGTGGAGAGACGTTCGTTCATCTAGCACCAAGGGAACGGGTTGCAGGAGACACTTTTTCTCTGCTTCCTCAGTCTGTTTCCTAGTGCCGGTTTGAAGTTCCTGCAGTTTTCACTGTAAAACCGAGTTGGAGCTAGTACCTCCCAATATGTATGTATGGAATGGAGTTTGCAACTGAAAAGAAACTTTGTGTTCCCAAAAAGATAGGTGATGGACGGCTTTCACACACACTTATCTCTCAGAACTGAGCAAGTGGAGAGACGTTCGTTCATCTAGCACCAAAGGAACGGGCTGCAGGAGATACTTTTTCTCTGCTTTCTCAGTCTGTTTCCTAGTGCCGGGTTGAATTTCCTGCAGTTTTCACTGTAAAACCGTGTTGGAGCTAGTACCTACCCATATATATGTATGGAATGGAGTTTGCAACTGAAAAGAAACTTTGTGTTCCCAACAAGCTAGGTGAAGGACGGCTTTCACACACACTAAACTCTCAGAACTGAGCAAGTGGAGAGACGTTCGTTCATCTAGCACCAAGGGAACGGGTTGCAGGAGACACATTTTCTCTGCTTTCTCAGTATGTTTCCTAGTGCCGGTTTGAAGTTCCTGCAGTTTTCTCTGTCAAACCTAGTTGGAGCTAGTACCTCCCCATATATATGTATGGAATGGAGTTTGCAACTGAAAAGAAACTTTGTGTTCCCAACAAGCTAGGTGAAGGACGGCTTTCACACACACTTATCACTCAGATCTGAGCAAGTGGACAGACGTTAAATCATCTAGCACCAAGGGAACGGGTTGCAGGAGACACTTTTTCTCTGCTTTCTCAGTCTGTTTCCTAGTGCCGGTTTGAAGTTCCTGCAGTTTTCACTGTCAAACCTAGTTGGAGCTTGTAGCTCCCCATATATATGTATGGAATGGAGTTTGCAACTGAAAAGAAACTTTGTGTTCCCAACAAGCTAGGTGAAAAACGGCATTCACACACACTTATCTCTCAGAACTGAGCAAGTGGACAGACGTTCGTTCATCTAGCACCAAGGGAACGGGTTGCAGGAGACACTTTTTCTCTGCTTTCTCAGTCTGTTTCCTAGTGCCGGTTTGAAGTTCCTGCAGTTTTCACTGTAAAACCGAGTTGGAGCTAGTACCTCCCCATATATATGTATGGAATGGAGTTTGCAACTGAAAAGAAACTTTGTGTTCCCAACAAGCTAGGTGAAGGACGGCTTTCACACACACTTATCTCTCGGAACTGAGCAAGTGGAGAGACGTTCGTTCATCTAGCACCAAGGGAACGGGTTGCAGGAGAAACTATTTCTCTGCTTTCTCAGTCTGTTTCCTAGTGCCGGTTTGAATTTCCTGCAGTTTTCACTGTCAAACCGAGTTGGAGTTTCTACCTCCCCATATATATGTATGGAATGGAGTTTGCAACTGAAAAGAAAATTTGTGTTCCCAAAAAGCTAGGTGAAAGACGGCTATCACAAACACTTATCTCTCAGAACTGAGCAAGTGGAGAGACGTTCGTTCATCTAGCACCAAGGGAACGGGTTGCAGGAGACACTTTTTCTCTGCTTCCTCAGTCTGTTTCCTAGTGCCGGTTTGAAGTTCCTGCAGTTTTCACTGTAAAACCGAGTTGGAGCTAGTACCTCCCAATATGTATGTATGGAATGGAGTTTGCAACTGAAAAGAAACTTTGTGTTCCCAAAAAGATAGGTGATGGACGGCTTTCACACACACTTATCTCTCAGAGCTGAGCAAGTGGAGAGACGTTCGTTCATCTAGCACCAAGGGAACGGGCTGCAGGAGATACTTTTTCTCTGCTTTCTCAGTCTGTTTCCTAGTGCCGGTTTGAATTTCCTGCAGTTTTCACTGTAAAACCGAGTTGGAGCTAGTACCTACCCATATATATGTATGGAATGGAGTTTGCAACTGAAAAGAAACTTTGTGTTCCCAACAAGCTAGGTGAAGGATGGCTTTCACACACACTAAACTCTCAGAACTGAGCAAGTGGAGAGACGTTCGTTCATCTAGCACCAAGGGAACGGGTTGCAGGAGACACATTTTCTCTGCTTTCTCAGTATGTTTCCTAGTGCCGGTTTGAAGTTCCTGCAGTTTTCTCTGTCAAAACTAGTTGGAGCTAGTACCTCCCCATATATAAGTATGGAATGGAGTTTGCAACAGAAAAGAAACTTTGTGTTCCCAACAAGCTAGGTGAAGGACGGCATTCACACACACTTATCACTCAGAACTGAGCAAGTGGACAGACGTTAGTTCATCTAGCACCAAGGGAACGGGTTGCAGGAGACACTTTTTCTCTGCTTTCTCAGTCTGTTTCCTAGTGCCGGTTTGAAGTTCCTGCAGTTTTCACTGTAAAACCGAGTTGGAGCTAGTACCTCCCCATATATATGTATGGAATGGATTTTGCAACTGAAAAGAAACTTTGTGTTCCCAAGAAGCTAGTTGAAGGACGGCTTTCACACACAATTATCTCTCGGAACTGAGCAAGTGGAGAGACGTTCGTTCATCTAGCACCAAGGGAACCGGTTGCAGGAGAAACATTTTCTCTGCTTTCTCAGTCTGTTTCCTAGTGCCGGTTTGAATTTCCTGCAGTTTTCACTGTCAAACCGAGTTGGAGCTTCTACCTCCCCATATATATGTATGGAATGGAGTTTGCAACTGAAAAGAAACTTTGTGTTCCCAACAAGCTAGGTGAAGGACGGCTTTCACACACACTTATCTCTCAGAACTGAGCAAGTGGAGAGACGTTCGTTCATCTAGCACCAAGGGAACGGGTTGCAGGAGACACATTTTCTCTGTTTTCTCTGTCTGTTTCCTAGTGCCGGTTTGAAGTTCCTGCAGTTTTCACTGTCAAACCGAGTTGGAGCTAGTACCTCCCCATATATATGTATGGAATGGAGTTTGCAACTGAAAAGAAACTTTGTGTTCCCAACAAGCTAGGTGAAGGACGGCTTTCACACACACTTATCTCTCAGAACTGAGCAAGTGGAGAGACGTTCGTTCATCTAGCACCAAGGGAACGGGTTGCAGGAGACACTTTTTCTCTGCTTTCTCAGTCTGTTTCCTAGTGCCGGTTTGAAGTTCCTGCAGTTTTCTCTGTCAAACCTAGTTGGAGCTTGTAGCTCCCCATATATATGTATGGAATGGAGTTTGCAACTGAAAAGAAACTTTGTGTTCCCAACAAGCTAGGTGAAAAACGGCATTCACACACACTTATCTCTCAGATCTGAGCAAGTGGACAGACGTTCGTTCATCTAGCACCAAGGGAACGGGTTGCAGGAGACACTTTTTCTCTGCTTTCTCAGTCTGTTTCCTAGTGCCGGTTTGAAGTTCCTGCAGTTTTCACTGTAAAACCGAGTTGGAGCTAGTACCTCCCCATATATATGTATGGAATGTAGTTTGCATCTGAAAAGAAACTTTGTGTTCCCAAAAAGCTAGTTGAAGGACGGCTTTCACACACAATTATCTCTCGGAACTGAGCAAGTGGAGAGACGTTCGTTCATCTAGCACCAAGGGAACGGGTTGCAGGAGACACTTTTTCTCTGCTTTCTCAGTCTGTTTCCTAGTGCCGGTTTGAATTTCCTGCAGTTTTCACTGTCAAACCGAGTTGGAGCTTCTACCTCCCCATATATATGTATGGAATGGAGTTTGCAACTGAAAAGAAAATTTGTGTTCCCAACAAGCTAGGTGAAAGACGGCTATCACACACACTTATCTCTCAGAACTGAGCAAGTGGAGAGACGTTCGTTCATCTAGCACCAAGGGAACGGGTTGCAGGAGACACTTTTTCTCTGCTTCCTCAGTCTGTTTCCTAGTGCCGGTTTGAAGTTCCTGCAGTTTTCACTGTAAAACCGAGTTGGAGCTAGTACCTACCAATATGTATGTATGGAATGGAGTTTGCAACTGAAAAGAAACTTTGTGTTCCCAAAAAGATAGGTGATGGACGGCTTTCACACACACTTATCTCTCAGAACTGAGCAAGTGGAGAGACGTTCGTTCATCTAGCACCAAGGGAACGGGCTGCAGGAGATACTTTTTCTCTGCTTTCTCAGTCTGTTTCCTAGTGCCGGTTTGAATTTCCTGCAGTTTTCACTGTAAAACCGTGTTGGAGCTAGTACCTACCCATATATATGTATGGAATGGAGTTTGCAACTGAAAAGAAACTTTGTGTTCCCAACAAGCTAGGTGAAGGACGGCTTTCACACACACTAAACTCTCAGAACTGAGCAAGTGGAGAGACGTTCGTTCATCTAGCACCAAGGGAACGGGTTGCAGGAGACACATTTTCTCTGCTTTCTCAGTATGTTTCCTAGTGCCGGTTTGAAGTTCCTGCAGTTTTCTCTGTCAAACCTAGTTGGAGCTAGTACCTCCCCATATATATGTATGGAATGGAGTTTGCAACTGAAAAGAAACTTTGTGTTCCCAACAAGCTAGGTGAAGGACGGCATTCACACACACTTATCACTCAGATCTGAGCAAGTGGACAGACGTTAGTTCATCTAGCACCAAGGGAACGGGTTGCAGGAGACACTTTTTCTCTGCTTTCTCAGTCTGTTTCCTAGTGCCGGTTTGAAGTTCCTGCATTTTTCACTGTAAAACCGAGTTGGAGCTAGTACCTCCCCATATATATGTATGGAATGGTGTTTGCAACTGAAAAGAAACTTTGTGTTCCCAAGAAGCTAGTTGAAGGACGGCTTTCACACACAATTATCTCTCGGAACTGAGCAAGTGGAGAGACGTTCGTTCATCTAGCACCAAGGGAACCGATAGCAGGAGAAACTTTTTCTCTGCTTTCTCAGTATGTTTCCTAGTGCCGGTTTGAATTTCCTGCAGTTTTCACTGTCAAACCGAGTTGGAGCTTCTACCTCCCCATATATATGTATGGAATGGAGTTTGCAACTGAAAAGAAACTTTGTGTTCCCAACAAGTTAGGTGAAGGACGGCTTTCACACACACTTATCTCTCAGAACTGAGCAAGTGGAGAGACGTTCGTTCATCTAGCACCAAGGGAACGGGTTGCAGGAGACACATTTTCTCTGCTTTCTCAGTCTGTTTCCTAGTGCCGGTTTGAAGTTCCTGCAGTTTTCACTGTCAAACCGAGTTGGAGCTTGTACCTCCCCATATATATGTATGGAATGGAGTTTGCAACTGAAAAGAAACTTTGTGTTCCCAACAAGCTAGGTGAAAGACGGCTTTCACACACACTTATCTCTCGGAACTGAGCAAGTGGAGAGACGTTCGTTCATCTAGCACCAAGGGAACGGGTTGCAGGAGACACTTTTTCTCTGCTTTCTCAGTCTGTTTCCTAGTGCCTGTTTGATGTTCCTGCAGTTTTCTCTGTCAAACCTAGTTGGAGCTTGTAGCTCCCCATATATATGTATGGAATGGAGTTTGCAACTGAAAAGAAACTTTGTGTTCCCAACAAGCTAGGTGAAAAACGGCATTCACACACACTTATCTCTCAGAACTGAGCAAGTGGACAGACGTTCGTTCATCTAGCACCAAGGGAACGGGTAGCAGGAGACACTTTTTCTCTGCTTTCTCAGTCTGTTTCCTAGTGCCGGTTTGATGTTCCTGCAGTTTTCACTGTAAAACCGATTTGGAGCTAGTACCTCCCCATATATATGTATGGAATGGAGTTTGCAACTGAAAAGAAACTTTGTGTTCCCAAGAAGCTAGTTGAAGGACGGCTTTCACACACAATTATCTCTCGGAACTGAGCAAGTGGAGAGACGTTCGTTCATCTAGCACCAAGGGAACGGGTTGCAGGAGAAACTTTTTCTCTGCTTTCTCAGTCTGTTTCCTAGTGCCGGTTTGAATTTCCTGCAGTTTTCACTGTCAAACCGAGTTGGAGCTTCTACCTCCCCATATATATGTATGGAATGGAGTTTGCAACTGAAAAGAAAATTTGTGTTCCCAACAAGCTAGGTGAAAGACGGCTATCACACACACTTATCTCTCAGAACTGAGCAAGTGGAGAGACGTTCGTTCATCTAGCACCAAGGGAACGGGTTGCAGGAGACACTTTTTCTCTGCTTCCTCAGTCTGTTTCCTAGTGCCGGTTTGAAGTTCCTGCAGTTTTCACTGTAAAACCGAGTTGGAGCTAGTACCTACCCATATATATGTATGGAATGGAGTTTGCAACTGAAAAGAAACTTTGTGTTCCCAACAAGCTAGGTGAAGGACGGCATTCACACACACTTATCACTCAGAACTGAGCAAGTGGACAGACGTTAGTTCATCTAGCACCAAGGGAACGGGTTGCAGGAGACACCTTTTCTCTGCTTTCTCAGTCTGTTTCCTAGTGCCGGTTTGAAGTTCCTGCAGTTTTCACTGTAAAACCGAGTTGGAGCTAGTACCTCCCCATATATATGTATGGAATGGAGTTTGCAACTGAAAAGAAACTTTGTGTTCCCAAGAAGCTAGTTGAAGGACGGCTTTCACACACAATTATCTCTCAGAACTGAGCAAGTGGAGAGACGTTCGTTCATCTAGCACCAAGGGAACGGGTTGCAGGAGACACTTTTTCTCTGCTTTCTCAGTCTGTTTCCTAGTGCCGGTTTGAAGTTCCTGCAGTTTTCACTGTCAAACCGAGTTGGAGCTAGTACCTCCCCATATATATGTATGGAATGGAGTTTGCAACTGAAAAGAAACTTTGTGTTCCCAACAAGCTAGGTGAAGGACGGCTTTCACACACACTTATCTCTCAGAACTGAGCAAGTGGAGAGACGTTCATTCATTTAGCACCAAGGGAACGGGTTGCTGGAGACACTTTTTCTCTGCTTTCTCAGTCTGTTTCCTAGTGCCGTTTTGAAGTTCCTGCGTTTTCACAGTCAAACTGAGTTGGAGCTTCTACCTCCCCATATATATGTATGGAATGGAGTTTGCAACTTAAAAGAAACTTTGTGTTCCCAACAAGCTAGGTGAAGTACGGCTTTCACACACACTTATCTCTCAGAACTGAGCAAGTGGAGAGACGTTCGTTCATCTAGCACCAAGGGAACGGGTTGCAGGAGACACTTTTTCTCTGCTTTCTCAGTCTGTTTCCTAGTGCCGGTTTGAAGTTCCTGCAGTTTTCACTGTAAAACCGAGTTGGAGTTTCTACCTCCCCTTATATATGTATGGAATGGAGTTTGCAACTGAAAAGCAACTTTGTGTTCCCAACAAGCTAGGTGAAATACGGCTTTTACACACACTTATCTCTCAGAACTGAGCAAGTGGAGAGACGTTCGTTCATCTAGCACCAAGGGAACGGGTTGAAGGAGACACTTTTTCTCTGCTTCCTCAGTCTGTTTCCTAGTGCCGTTTTGAAGTTCCTGCAGTTTTCACTGTAAAACCGAGTTGGAGCTAGTACCTCCCAATATGTATGTATGGAATGGAGTTTGCATCTGAAAAGAAACTTTGTGTTCCCAAAAAGATAGGTGATGGACGGCTTTCACACACACTTATCTCTCAGAACTGAGCAAGTGGAGAGACTTTCGTTCATCTAGCACCAAGGGAACGGGCTGCAGGAGATACTTTTTCTCTGCTTTCTCAGTCTGTTTCCTAGTGCCGGTTTGAATTTCCTGCAGTTTTCACTGTAAAACAGAGTTGGAGCTAGTACCTACCCATATATATGTATGGAATGGAGTTTGCAACTGAAAAGCAACTTTGTGTTCCCAACAAGCTAGGTGAAATACGGCTTTTACACACACTTATCTCTCAGAACTGAGCAAGTGGAGAGACGTTCGTTCATTTAGCACCAAGGGAACAGGTTGCAGGAGACACTTTTTCTCTGCTTTCTCAGTCTGTTTCCTAGTGCCGGTTTGAAGTTCCTGCAGTTTTCACTGTCAAACAGAGTTGGAGCTTCTACCTCCCCATATATATGTATGGAATGGAGTTTGCAACTGAAAAGAAACTTTGTGTTCCCAACAAGCTAGGTGAAGGACGGCTTTCACACACACTTATCTCTCAGAACTGAGCAAGTGGAGAGACGTTCGTTCATCTAGCAACAAGGGAACGGGTTGCAGGAGACACTTTTTCTCTGCTTTCTCAGTCTGTTTCCTAGTGCCGGTTTGAAGTTCCTGCAGTTTTCACTGTAAAACCGAGTTGGAGCTAGTACCTCCCAATATGTATGTATGGAATGGAGTTTGCAACTGAAAAGAAACTTTGTGTTCCCAAAAAGATAGGTGATGGACGGCTTTCACACACACTTTTCTCTCAGAACTGAGCAAGTGGAGAGACGTTCGTTCATCTAGCACCAAGGGAACGGGCTGCAGGAGATACTTTTTCTCTGCTTTCTCAGTCTGTTTCCTAGTGCCGGTTTGAATTTCCTGCAGTTTTCACTGTAAAACCGAGTTGGAGCTAGTACCTACCCATATATATGTATGGAATGGAGTTTGCAACTGAAAAGAAACTTTGTGTTCCCAACAAGCTAGGTGAAGGACGGCTTTCACACACACTAAACTCTCAGAACTGAGCAAGTGGAGAGACGTTCGTTCATCTAGCACCAAGGGAACGAGTTGCAGGTGACACATTTTCTCTGCTTTCTCAGTATGTTTCCTAGTGCCGGTTTGAAGTTCCTGCAGTTTTCTCTGTCAAACCTAGTTGGAGCTAGTACCTCCCCATATATATGTATGGAATGGAGTTTGCAACTGAAAAGAAACTTTGTGTTCCCAACAAGCTAGGTGAAGGACGGCATTCACACACACTTATCACTCAGAACTGAGCAAGTGGACAGACGTTAGTTCATCTAGCACCAAGGGAACGGGTTGCAGGAGACACTTTTTCTCTGCTTTCTCAGTCTGTTTCCTAGTGCCGGTTTGAAGTTCCTGCAGTTTTCACTGTAAAACCGAGTTGGAGCTAGTACCTCCCCATATATATGTATGGAATGGAGTTTGCAACTGAAAAGAAACTTTGTGTTCCCAAGAAGCTAGTTGAAGGACGGCTTTCACACACAATTATCTCTCAGAACTGAGCAAGTGGAGAGACGTTCGTTCATCTAGCACCAAGGGAACGGGTTGCAGGAGACACTTTTTCTCTGCTTTCTCAGTCTGTTTCCTAGTGCCGGTTTGAAGTTCCTGCAGTTTTCACTGTCAAACCGAGTTGGAGCTAGTACCTCCCCATATATATGTATGGAATGGAGTTTGCAACTGAAAAGAAACTTTGTGTTCCCAACAAGCTAGGTGAAGGACGGCTTTCACACACACTTATCTCTCAGAACTGAGCAAGTGGAGAGACGTTCATTCATCTAGCACCAAGGGAACGGGTTGCAGGAGACACTTTTTCTCTGCTTTCTCAGTCTGTTTCCTAGTGCCGTTTTGAAGTTCCTGCAGTTTCACAGTCAAAAAGAGTTGGAGCTTCTACCTCCCCATATATATGTATGGAATGGAGTTTGCAACTTAAAAGAAACTTTGTGTTCCCAACAAGCTAGGTGAAGGACGGCTTTCACACACACTTATCTCTCAGAACTGAGCAAGTGGAGAGACGTTCGTTCATTTAGCACCAAGGGAACGGGTTGCAGGAGACACTTTTTCTCTGCTTTCTCAGTCTGTTTCCTAGTGCCGGTTTGAAGTTCCTGCAGTTTTCACTGTCAAACTGAGTTGGAGCTTCGACCTCCCCATATATATGTATGGAATGGAGTTTTCAACTGAAAAGAAACTTTGTGTTCCCAACAAGCTAGGTGAAGGACGGCTTTCACACACACTTATCTCTCAGAACTGAGCAAGTGGAGAGACGTTCGTTCATCTAGCACCAAGGGAACGGGTTGCAGGAGACACTTTTTCTCTGCTTTCTCAGTCTGTTTCCTAGTGCCGGTTTGAAGTTCCTGCAGTTTTCACTGTCAAACCGATTTGGAGCTCGTACCTCCCCATATATATATATTGAATGGAGTTTGCAACTGAAAACAAACTTTGTGTTCCCAACAAGCTAGGTGAAGGACGGCTTTCACACACACTTATCTCTCAGAACTGAGCAAGTGGAGAGACGTTCGTTCATCTAGCACCAAGGGAACGGGTTGCAGGAGACACTTTTTCTCTGCTTCCTCAGTCTGTTTCCTAGTGCCGGTTTGAAGTTCCTGCAGTTTTCACTGTAAAACCGAGTTGGAGCTAGTACCTCCCAATATGTATGTATGGAATGGAGTTTGCAACTGAAAAGAAACTTTGTGTTCCCAAAAAGATAGGTGATGTACGGCTTTCACACACACTTATCTCTCAGAACTGAGCAAGTGGAGAGACGTTCGTTCATCTAGCACCAAGGGAACGGGCTGCAGGAGATACTTTTTCTCTGCTTTCTCAGTCTGTTTCCTAGTGCCGATTTGAATTTCCTGCAGTTTTCACTGTAAAACGGAGTTGGAGCTAGTACCTACCCATATATATGTATGGAATGGAGTTTGCAACTGAAAAGAAACTTTGTGGTCCCAACAAGCTAGGTGAAGGACGGCTTTCACACACACTTATCTCTCAGAACTGAGCAAGTGGAGAGACGTTCGTTCATCTAGCACCAAGGGAACGGGTTGCAGGAGACACAACTTCTCTGCTTTCTCAGTCTGTTTCCTAGTGCCGTTTTGAAGTTCCTGCAGTTTTCTCTGTCAAACAGAGTTGGAGCTAGTACCTCCCCATATATATGTATGGAATGGGGTTTGCAACTTAAAAGAAACTTTGTGTTCCCAACAAGCTAGGTGAAGGACGGCTTTCACACACACTTATCTCTCAGAACTGAGCAAGTGGAGAGACGTTCGTTCATCTAGCACCAAGGGAACGGGTTGCAGGAGCCACTTTTTCTCTGCTTTCTCAGTCTGTTTCCTAGTGCCGGTTTGAAGTTCCTGCAGTTTTCACTGTAAAACCGAGTTGGAGTTTCTACCTCCCCTTATATATGTATGGAATGGAGTTTGCAACTGAAAAGCAACTTTGTGTTCCCAACAAGCTAGGTGAAATACGGCTTTTACACACACTTATCTCTCAGAACTGAGCAAGTGGAGAGACGTTCGTTCATCTAGCACCAAGGGAACGGGTTGAAGGAGACACTTTTTCTCTGCTTCCTCTGTCTGTTTCCTAGTGCCGGTTTGAAGTTCCTGCAGTTTTCACTGTAAAACAGAGTTGGAGCTTGTACCTCCCCATATATATGTATGGAATGGAGTTTGCAACTGAAAAGAAACTTTGTGTTCCCAACAAGCTAGGTGAAGGACGGCTTTCACACACACTTATCTCTCAGAACTGAGCAAGTGGAGAGACGTTCGTTCATTTAGCACCAAGGAACGGGTTGCAGGAGACACTTTTTCTCTGCTTTCTCAGTCTGTTTCCTACTGCCGGTTTGAAGTTCCTGCAGTATTCACTGTCAAACAGAGTTGGAGCTTCGACCTCCCCTTATATATGTATGGAATGGAGTTTGCAACTGAAAAGAAACTTTGTGTTCCCAACAAGCTAGGTGAAGGACGGCTTTCACACACACTTATCTCTCAGAACTGAGCAAGTGGAGAGACGTTCGTTCATCTAGCAACAAGGGAACGGGTTGCAGGAGACACTTTTTCTCTGCTTTCTCAGTCTGTTTCCTAGTGCCGGTTTGAAGTTCCTGCAGTTTTCACTGTAAAACCGAGTTGGAGCTCGTACCTCCCCATATATATATATTGAATGGAGTTTGCAACTTAAAACAAACTTTGTGTTCCCAACAAGCTAGGTGAAGGACGGCTTTCACACACACGTATCTCTCAGAACTTAGCAAGTGGAGAGACGTTCGTTCATCTAGCACCAAGGGAACGGGTTGCAGAAGACACTTTTTCTCTGCTTCCTCAGTCTGTTTCCTAGTGCCGGTTTGAAGTTCCTGCAGTTTTCACTGTAAAACCGAGTTGGAGCTAGTACCTCCCAATATGTATGTATGGAATGGAGTTTGCAACTGAAAAGAAACTTTGTGTTCCCAACAAGCTAGGTGAAGGACGGCTTTCACACACAATTATCTCTCAGAACTGAGCAAGTGGAGAGACGTTCGTTCATCTAGCACCAAGGGAAAGGGCTGCAGGAGATACTTTTTCTCTGCTTTCTCAGTCTGTTTCCTAGTGCCGATTTGAATTTCCTGCAGTTTTCACTGTAAAACGAAGTTGGAGCTAGTACCTACCCATATATATGTATGGAATGGAGTTTGCAACTGAAAAGAAACTTTGTGTTCCCAACAAGCTAGGTGAAGGACGGCTTTCACACACACTAAACTCTCAGAAATGAGCAAGTGGAGAGACGTTCGTTCATCTAGCACCAAGGGAACGGGTTGCAGGAGACACATCTTCTCTGCTTTCTCAGTATGTTTCCTAGTGCCGGTTTGAAGTTCCTGCAGTTTTCTCTGTCAAACCTAGTTGGAGCTAGTACATCCCCATATATATGTATGGAATGGAGTTTGCAACTGAAAAGAAACTTTGTGTTCCCAACAAGCTAGGTGAAAGACGGCATTCACACACACTTATCACTCAGAACTGAGCAAGTGGACAGACGTTAGTTCATCTAGCACCAAGGGAACGGGTTGCAGGAGACACTTTTTCTCTGCTTTCTCAGTCTGTTTCCTAGTGCCGGTTTGAAGTTCCTGCAGTTTTCACTGTAAAACCGAGTTGGAGCTAGTACCTCCCCATATATATGTATGGAATATAGTTTGCAACTGAAAAGAAACTTTGTGTTCCCAAGAAGCTAGTTGAAGGACGGCTTTCACACACAATTATCTCTCAGAACTGAGCAAGTGGAGAGACGTTCGTTCATCTAGCACCAAGGGAACGGGTTGCAGGAGACACTTTTTCTCTGCTTCCTCAGTCTGTTTCCTAGTGCCGGTTTGAAGTTCCTGCAGTTTTCACTGTAAAACCGAGTTGGAGTTTCTACCTCCGCTTATATATGTATGGAATGGAGTTTGCAACTGAAAAGCAACTTTGTGTTCCCAACAAGCTAGGTGAAATACGGCTTTTACACACACTTATCTCTCAGAACTGAGCAAGTGGAGAGACGTTCGTTCATCTAGCACCAAGGGAACGGGTTGAAGGAGACACTTTTTCTCTGCTTCCTCAGTCTGTTTCCTAGTGCCGGTTTGAAGTTCCTGCAGTTTTCACTGTAAAACCGAGTTGGAGCTTGTACCTCCCCATATATATGTATGGTATTGAGTTTGCAACTGAAAAGAAACTTTGTGTTCCCAACAAGCTAGGTGAAGGACGGCTTTCACACACACTTATCTCTCAGAACTGAGCAAGTGGAGAGACGTTCGTTCATTTAGCACCAAGGGAACGGGTTGCAGGAGACACATTTTCTCTGCTTTCTCAGTCTGTTTCCTAGTGCCGGTTTGAAGTTCCTGCAGTTTTCACTGTCAAACAGAGTTGGAGCTTCTACCTCCCCATATATATGTATGGAATGGAGTTTGCAACTGAAAAGCAACTTTGTGTTCCCAACAAGCTAGGTGAAGGACGGCTTTCACACACACTTATCTCTCAGAACTGAGCAAGTGGAGAGACCTTCGTTCATCTAGCAACAAGGGAACGGGTTGCAGGAGACACTTTTTCTCTGCTTTCTCAGTCTGTTTCCTAGTGCCGGTTTGAAGTTCCTGCAGTTTTCACTGTCAAACCGATTTGGAGCTCGTACCTCACCATATATATATATGGAATGGAGTTTGCAACTGAAAACAAACTTTGTGTTCCCAACAAGCTAGGTGAAGGACGGCTTTCACACACACTAAACTCTCAGAACTGAGCAAGTGGAGAGACGTTCGTTCATCTAGCACCAAGGAAACGGGTTGCAGGAGACACATCTTCTCTGCTTTCTCAGTATGTTTCCTAGTGCCGGTTTGAAGTTCCTGCAGTTTTCTCTGTCAAACCTAGTTGGAGCTAGTACCTCCCCATATATATGTATGGAATGGAGTTTGCAACTGAAAAGAAACTTTGTGTTCCCAACAAGCTAGGTGAAAGACGGCATTCACACACACTTATCACTCAGAACTGAGCAAGTGGACAGACGTTAGTTCATCTAGCACCAAGGGAACGGGTTGCAGGAGACACTTTTTCTCTGCTTTCTCAGTCTGTTTCCTAGTGCCGGTTTGAAGTTCCTGCAGTTTTCACTGTAAAACCGAGTTGGAGCTAGTACCTCCCCATATATATGTATGGAATGGAGTTTGCAACTGAAAAGAAACTTTGTGTTCCCAAGAAGCTAGTTGAAGGACGGCTTTCACACACAATTATCTCTCAGAACTGAGCAAGTGGAGAGACTTTCGTTCATCTAGCACCAAGGGAACGGGTTGCTTGAGACACTTTTTCTCTGCTTTCTCAGTCTGTTTCCTAGTGCCGGTTTGAAGTTCCTGCAGTTTTCACTGTAAAACCGAGTTGGAGTTTCTACCTCCCCTTATATATGTATGGAATGGAGTTTGCAACTGAAAAGCAACTTTGTGTTCCCAACAAGCTAGGTGAAATACGGCTTTCACACACACTTATCTCTCAGAACTGAGCAAGTGGAGAGACGTTCGTTCATTTAGCACCAAGGGAACGGGTTGCAGGAGACACTTTTTCTCTGCTTTCTCAGTCTGTTTCCTAGTGCCGGTTTGAAGTTCCTGCAGTTTTCACTGTCAAACAGAGTTGGAGCTTCTACCTCCCCATATATATGTATGGAATGGAGTTTGCAACTGAAAAGAAACTTTGTGTTCCCAACAAGCTAGGTGAAGGACGGCTTTCACACACACTTATCTCTCAGAACTGAGCAAGTGGAGAGACGTTCGTTCATCTAGCACCAAGGGAACGGGTTGCAAGAGACACTTTTTCTCTGCTTTCTCAGTCTGTTTCCTAGTGCTGGTTTGAAGTTCCTGCAGTTTTCTCTGTCAAACTTAGTAGGAGCTAGTACCTCCTCATATATATGTATGGAATGTAGTTTGCAACTGAAAAGAAACTTTGTGTTCCCAACAAGCTAGGTGAAGGACGGCATTCACACACACTTATCTCTCAGAACTGAGCAAGAGGACAGACGTTCGTTCATCTACCACCAACGGAACGGGTTGCAGGAGACACTTTTTCTCTGCTTTCTCAGTCTGTTTCCTAGTGCCGGTTTGAAGTTCCTGCAGTTTTCACTGTAAAACCGAATTTGAGCTAGTACTTCCCCATATATATGTATGGAATGGGGTTTGCAACTGAAAAGAAACTTTGTGTTCCCAAGAAGCTAGTTGAAGGATGGCTTTCACACACAATTATCTCTCGGAACTGAGCAAGTGGAGAGACGTTCGTTCATCTAGCACCAAGGGAACGGGTTGCAGGAGACACTATTTCTCTGCTTCCTCAGTCTGTTTCCTAGTGCCGGTTTGAAGTTCCTGCAGTTTTCACTGTAAAACCGAGTTGGAGCTTGTACCTCCACATATATATGTATGGAATGGTGTTTGCAACTGAAAAGAAACTTTGTGTTCCCAACAAGCTAGGTGAAGGACGGCTTTCACACACAATTATCTCTCGGAACTGAGCAAGTGGAGAGACGTTCGTTCATCTAGCACCAAGGGAACGGGTTGCAGGAGACACTATTTCTCTGCTTCCTCAGTCTGTTTCCTAGTGCCGGTTTGAATTTCCTGCAGTTTTCACTGTCAAACCGAGTTGGAGCTTCTACCTCCCCATATATATGTATGGAATGGAGTTTGCTACTGAAAAGAAACTTTGTGTTCCCAACAAGCTATGTGAAGGGCGGCTTTCACACACACTTATCTCTCAGAACTGAGCAAGTGGAGAGACGTTCGTTCATCTAGCACCAAGGGAACGGGTTGCAGGAGACACTTTTTCTCTGCTTTCTCAGCCTGTTTCCTAGTGCCGGTTTGAAGTTCCTGCAGTTTTCACTGTAAAACCGAGTTGGAGCTTCTACCTCCCCTTATATATGTATGGAATAGAGTTTGCAACTGAAAAGAAAATTTGTGTTCCCAACAAGCTAGGTGAAAGACGGCTATCACACACACTTATATCTCAGAACTGAGCAAGTGGAGAGACGTTCGTTCGTCTAGCACCAAGGGAACGGGTTGCAGGAGACACTTTTTCTCTGCTTCCTCAGTCTGTTTCCTAGTGCCGGTTTGAAGTTCCTGCAGTTTTCACTGTAAATCCGAGTTGGAGCTAGTACCTAACAATATGTATGTATGGATTGGAGTTTGCAACTGAAAAGAAACTTTGTGTTCCCAAAAAGATAGGTGATGGACGGCTTTCACACACACTTATCTCTCAGAACTGAGCAAGTGGAGAGACGTTTGTTCATCTAGCACCAAGGGAACGGGCTGCAGGAGATCCTTTTTCTCTGCTTTCTCAGTCTGTTTCCTAGTGCCGGTTTGAATTTCCTGCAGTTTTCACTGTAAAACCGAGTTGGAGCTAGTACCTACCCATATATATGTATGGAATGGAGTTTGCAACTGAAAAGAAACTTTGTGTTCCCAACAAGCTAGGTGAAGGACGGCTTTCACACACACTTATCTCTCAGAACTGAGCAAGTGGAGAGACGTTCGTTCATCTATCACCAAGGGAACGGGTTGCAGGAGACACATTTTCTCTGCTTTCTCAGTATGTTTCCTAGTGCCGGTTTGAAGTTCCTGCAGTTTTCACTGTAAAACCGAGTTGGAGCTTCTACCTCCCCTTATATATGTATGGAATGGAGTTTGCAACTGAAAAGAAACTTTGTGTTCCCAACAAGCTAGGTGAAGGACGGCTTTCACACACAATTATCTCTCAGAACTGAGCAAGTGGAGAGACGTTCGTTCATCTAGCACCAAGGGAACGGGTTGCAGGAGACACATTTTCTCTGCTTTCTCAGTCTGTTTCCTAGTGCCAGTTTGAAGTTCCTGCAGTTTTCACTGTAAAACCGAGTTGGAGTTTCTACCTCCCCATATATATGTATGGAATGGAGTTTGCAACTGAAAAGAAACTTTGTGTTCCCAACAAGCTAGGTGAAGGACGGCATTCACACACACTTATCACTCAGAACTGAGCATGTGGACAGACGTTAGTTCATCTAGCACCAAGGGAACGGGTTGCAGGAGACACTTTTTCTCTGCTTTCTCAGTCTGTTTCCTAGTGCCGGTTTGAACTTCCTGCAGTTTTCACTGTAAAACCGAGTTGGAGTTTCTACCTCCCCATATATATGTATGGAATGGAGTTTGCAACTGAAAAGAAACTTTGTGTTCCCAAGAAGCTAGTTGAAGGACGGCTTTCACACACAATTATCTCTCAGAACTGAGCAAGTGGAGAGACGTTCGTTCATCTAGCACCAAGGGAACGGGTTGCAGAGACACTTTTTCTCTGCTTTCTCCGTCTGTTTCCTAGTGCCGGTTTGAAGTTCCTGCAGTTTTCACTGTCAAACCGAGTTGGAGCTAGTACCTCCCCATATATATGTATGAAATGGAGTTTGCAACTGAAAAGAAACTTTGTGTTCCCAACAAGCTAGGTGAAGGACGGCTTTCACACACACTTATCTCTCAGAACTGAGCAAGTGGAGAGACGTTCGTTCATCTAGCACCAAGGGAACGGGTTGCAAGAGACATTTTTTCTCTGCTTTCTCAGTCTGTTTCCAAGTGCTGGTTTGAAGTTCCTGCAGTTTTCTCTGTCAAACCTAGTTGGAGCTAATACCTCCTCATATATATGTATGGAATGTAGTTTGCAACTGAAAAGAAACTTTGTGTTCCCAACAAGCTAAGTGAAATACGGCTTTCACACACACTTATCTCTCAGAACTGAGCAAGTGGAGAGACGTTCGTTCATCTAGCACCAAGGGAACGGGTTGCAGGAGACACTTTTTCTCTGTTTCCTCATTCTGTTTCCTAGTGCCGGTTTGAAGTTCCTGCAGTTTTCACTGTAAAACCGAGTTGGAGCTTGTACCTCCCCATATATATGTATGGAATGGAGTTTGCAACTGAAAAGAAACTTTGTGTTCCCAACAAGCTAGGTGAAGGACGGCATTCACACACAATTTTATCACAGAACCGAGCAAGGGGAGAGACGTTCGTTCATTTAGCACCAAGGGAACGGTTTGCAGGAGACACTTTTTCTCTGCTTTCTCAGTCTGTTTCCTAGTGCCGGTTTGAAGTTCCTGCAGTTTTCACTGTCAAACAGAGTTGGAGCTTCTACCTCCCCATATATATGTATGGAATGGAGTTTGCAACTGAAAAGAAACTTTGTGTTCCCAACAAGCTAGGTGAAGGACGGCTTTCACACACACTTATCTCTCAGAACTGAGCAAGTGGAGAGACGTTCGTTCATCTAGCACCAAGGGAACGGGTTGCAGGAGACACATCTTCTCTGCTTTCTCAGTATGTTTCCTAGTGCCGGTTTGAAGTTCCTGCAGTTTTCTCTGTCAAACCTAGTTGGAGCTAGTACCTCCCCATATATATGTATGGAATGGAGTTTGCAACTGAAAAGAAACTTTGTGTTCCCAACAAGCTAGGTGAAAGACGGCATTCACACACACTTATCACTCAGAACTGAGCAAGTGGACAGACGTTAGTTCATCTAGCACCAAGGGAACGGGTTGCAGGAGACTCTTTTTCTCTGCTTTCTCAGTCTGTTTCCTAGTGCCGGTTTGAAGTTCCTGCAGTTTTCACTGTAAAACCGAGTTGGAGCTAGTACCTCCCCATATATATGTATGGAATGGAGTTTGCAACTGAAAAGAAACTTTGTGTTCCCAAGAAGCTAGTTGAAGGACGGCTTTCACACACAATTGTCTCTCAGAACTGAGCAAGTGGAGAGACGTTCGTTCATCTAGCACCAAGGGAACGGGTTGCAGGAGACACTTTTTCTCTGCTTTCTCAGTCTGTTTCCTAGTGCCGGTTTGAAGTTCCTGCAGTTTTCACTGTAAAACCGAGTTGGAGTTTCTACCTCCCCTTATATATGTATGGAATGGAGTTTGCAACTGAAAAGCAACTTTGTGTTCCCAACAAGCTAGGTGAAATACGGCTTTTACACACACTTATCTCTCAGAACTGAGCAAGTGGAGAGACGTTCGTTCATCTAGCACCAAGGGAACGGGTTGAAGGAGACACTTTTTCTCTGCTTCCTCAGTCTGTTTCCTAGTGCCGGTTTGAAGTTCCTGCAGTTTTCACTGTAAAACCGAGTTGGAGCTTGTACCTCCCCATATATATGTATGGAATGGAGTTTGCAACTGAAAAGAAACTTTGTGTTCCCAACAAGCTAGGTGAAGGACGGCTTTCACACACACTTATCTCTCAGAACTGAGCAAGTGGAGAGACGTTCGTTCATTTAGCACCAAGGGAACGGGTTGCAGGGGACACATTTTCTCTGCTTTCTCAGTCTGTTTCCTAGTGCCGGTTTGAAGTTCCTGCAGTTTTCACTGTCAAACAGAGTTGGAGCTTCTACCTCCCCATATATATGTATGGAATGGAGTTTGCAACTGAAAAGAAACTTTGTGTTCCCAACAAGCTATGTGAAGGACGGCTTTCACACACACTTATCTCTCAGAACTGAGCAAGTGGAGAGACGTTCGTTCATCTAGCAACAAGGGAACGGGTTGCAGGAGACACTTTTTCTCTGCTTTCTCAGTCTGTTTCCTAGTGCCGGTTTGAAGTTCCTGCAGTTTTCACTGTCAAACCGATTTGGAGCTCGTACCTCCCCATATATATATATGGAATGGAGTTTGCAACTGAAAACAAACTTTGTGTTCCCAACAAGCTAGGTGAAGGACGGCTTTCAAACACACTTATCTCTCAGAACTGAGCAAGTGGAGAGACGTTCGTTCATCTAGCACCAAGGGAACGGGTTGAAGGAGACACTTTTTCTCTGCTTCCTCAGTCTGTTTCCTAGTGCCGGTTTGAAGTTCCTGCAGTTTTCACTGTAAAACCGAGTTGGAGCTTGTACCTCCCCATATATATGTATGGAATGGAGTTTGCAACTGAAAAGAAACTTTGTGTTCCCAACAAGCTAGGTGAAGTACGGCTTTCACACACACTTATCTCTCATAACTGAGCAAGTGGAGAGACGTTCGTTCATTTAGCACCAAGGGAACGGGTTGCAGGAGACACATTTTCTCTGCTTTCTCAGTCTGTTTCCTAGTGCCGGTTTGAAGTTCCTGCAGTTTTCACTGTCAAACAGAGTTGGAGCTTCTACCTCCCCATATATATGTATGGAATGGAGTTTGCAACTGAAAACAAACTTTGTGTTCCCAACAAGCTAGGTGAAGGACGGCTTTCACACACACTAAACTCTCAGAACTGAGCAAGTGGAGAGACGTTCGTTCATCTAGCACCAAGGGAACGGGTTGCAGGAGACACATCTTCTCTGCTTTCTCAGTATGTTTCCTAGTGCCGGTTTGAAGTTCCTGCAGTTTTCTCTGTCAAACCTAGTTGGAGCTAGTACCTCCCCATATATATGTATGGAATGGAGTTTGCAACTGAAAAGAAACTTTGTGTTCCCAACAAGCTAGGTGAAAGACGGCATTCACACACACTTATCACTCAGAACTGAGCAAGTGGACAGACGTTAGTTCATCTAGCACCAAGGGAACGGGTTGCAGGAGACACTTTTTCTCTGCTTTCTCAGTCTGTTTCCTAGTGCCGGTTTGAAGTTCCTGCAGTTTTCACTGTAAAACCGAGTTGGAGTTTCTACCTCCCCTTATATATGTATGGAATGGAGTTTGCAACTGAAAAGCAACTTTGTGTTCCCAACAAGCTAGGTGAAATACGGCTTTCACACACACTTATCTCTCAGAACTGAGCAAGTGGAGAGACGTTCGTTCATTTAGCACCAAGGGAACGGGTTGCAGGAGACACTTTTTCTCTGCTTTCTCAGTCTGTTTCCTAGTGCCGGTTTGAAGTTCCTGCAGTTTTCACTTTCAAACAGAGTTGGAGCTTCTACCTCCCCATATATATGTATGGAATGGAGTTTGCAACTGAAAAGAAACTTTGTGTTCCCAACAAGCTAGGTGAAGGACGGCTTTCACACACACTTATCTCTCAGAACTGAGCAAGTGGAGAGACGTTCGTTCATCTAGCACCAAGGGAACGGGTTGCAGGAGACACTTTTTCTCTGCTTTCTCAGTCTGTTTCCTAGTGCCGGTTTGAAGTTCCTGCAGTTTTCACTGTCAAACCGATTTGGAGCTCGTACCTCCCCATATATATATATGGAATGGAGTTTGCAACTGAAAACAAACTTTGTGTTCCCAACAAGCTAGGTGAAGGACGGCTTTCAAACACACTTATCTCTCAGAACTGAGCAAGTGGAGAGACGTTCGTTCATCTAGCACCAAGGGAACGGGTTGAAGGAGACACTTTTTCTCTGCTTCCTCAGTCTGTTTCCTAGTGCCGGTTTGAAGTTCCTGCAGTTTTCACTGTAAAACCGAGTTGGAGCTTGTACCTAACCATATATATGTATGGAATGGAGTTTGCAACTGAAAAGAAACTTTGTGTTCCCAACAAGCTAGGTGAAGGACGGCTTTCACACACACTTATCTCTCAGAACTGAGCATGTGGAGAGACGTTCGTTCATCTAGCAACAAGGGAACGGGTTGCAGGAGACACTTTTTCTCTGCTTTCTCAGTCTTTTTCCTAGTGCCGGTTTGAAGTTCCTGCAGTTTTCACTGTCAAACCGATTTGGAGCTCGTACCTCCCCATATATATATATGGAATGGAGTTTGCAACTGAAAACAAACTTTGTGTTCCCAACAAGCTAGGTGAAGGACGGCTTTCAAACACACTTATCTCTCAGAACTGAGCAAGTGGAGAGACGTTCGTTCATCTAGCACCAAGGGAACGGGTTGAAGGAGACACTTTTTCTCTGCTTCCTCAGTCTGTTTCCTAGTGCCGGTTTGAAGTTCCTGCAGTTTTCACTGTAAAACCGAGTTGGAGCTTGTACCTCCCCATATATATGTATGGAATGGAGTTTGCAACTGAAAAGAAACTTTGTGTTCCCAACAAGCTAGGTGAAGGACGGCTTTCACACACACTTATCTCTCAGAACTGAGCAAGTGGAGAGACGTTCGTTCATTTAGCACCAAGGGAACGGGTTGCAGGAGACACATTTTCTCTGCTTTCTCAGTCTGTTTCCTAGTGCCGGTTTGAAGTTCCTGCAGTTTTCACTGTCAAACAGAGTTGGAGCTTCAACCTCCCCATATATATGTATGGAATGGAGTTTGCAACTGAAAAGAAACTTTGTGTTCCCAACAAGCTAGGTGAAGGACGGCTTTCACACACACTTATCTCTCAGAACTGAGCAAGTGGAGAGACGTTCGTTCATCTAGCAACAAGGGAACGGGTTGCAGGAGACACTTTTTCTCTGCTTTCTCAGTCTGTTTCCTAGTGCCGGTTTGAAGTTCCTGCAGTTTTCACTGTCAAACCGATTTGGAGCTCGTACCTCCCCATATATATATATGGAATGGAGTTTGCAACTGAAAACAAACTTTGTGTTCCCAACAAGCTAGGTGAAGGACGGCTTTCACACACACTAAACTCTCAGAACTGAGCAAGTGGAGAGACGTTCGTTCATCTAGCACCAAGGGAACGGGTTGCAGGAGACACATCTTCTCTGCTTTCTCAGTCTGTTTCCTAGTGCCGGTTTGAAGTTCCTGCAGTTTTCTCTGTCAAACCTAGTTGGAGCTAGTACCTCCCCATATATATGTATGGAATGGAGTTTGCAACTGAAAAGAAACTTTGTGTTCCCAACAAGCTAGGTGAAAGACGGCATTCACACACACTTATCACTCAGAACTGAGCAAGTGGACAGACGTTAGTTCATCTAGCACCAAGGGAACGGGTTGCAGGAGACACTTTTTCTCTGCTTTCTCAGTCTGTTTCCTAGTGCCGGTTTGAAGTTCCTGCAGTTTTCACTGTAAAACCGAGTTGGAGTTTCTACCTCCCCTTATATATGTATGGAATGGAGTTTGCAACTGAAAAGCAACTTTGTGTTCCCAACAAGCTAGGTGAAATACGGCTTTCACACACACTTATCTCTCAGAACTGAGCAAGTGGAGAGACGTTCGTTCATTTAGCACCAAGGGAACGGGTTGCAGGAGACACTTTTTCTCTGCTTTCTCAGTCTGTTTCCTAGTGCCGGTTTGAAGTTCCTGCAGTTTTCACTGTCAAACAGAGTTGGAGCTTCTACCTCCCCATATATATGTATGGAATGGAGTTTGCAACTGAAAAGAAACTTTGTGTTCCCAACAAGCTAGGTGAAGGACGGCTTTCACACACACTTATCTCTCAGAACTGAGCAAGTGGAGAGACGTTCGTTCATCTAGCAACAAGGGAACGGGTTGCAGGAGACACTTTTTCTCTGCTTTCTCAGTCTGTTTCCTAGTGCCGGTTTGAAGTTCCTGCAGTTTTCACTGTCAAACCGATTTGGAGCTCGTACCTCCCCATATATATATATGGAATGGAGTTTGCTACTGAAAACAAACTTTGTGTTCCCAACAAGCTAGGTGAAGGACGGCTTTCACACACACATATCTCTCAGAACTGAGCAAGTGGAGAGACGTTCGTTCATCTAGCACCAAGGGAACGGGTTGCAGGAGACACATTTTCTCTATTTCTCAGGCTGTTTCCTAGTGCCGTTTTGAAGTTCCTGCAGTTTTCACTGTAAAACCGAGTTGGAGCTTCTACCTCCCCATATATATGTATGGAATGGAGTTAGCAACTGAAAAGAAACTTTGTGTTCCCAACAAGCTAGGTGAAGGACGGCTTTCACACACACTTATCTCTCAGAACTGAGCAAGTGGAGAGACGTTCGTTCATCTAGCAACAAGGGAACGGGTTGCAGGAGACACTTTTTCTCTGCTTTCTCAGTCTGTTTCCTAGTGCCGGTTTGAAGTTCCTGCAGTTTTCACTGTCAAACCGATTTGGAGCTCGTACCTCCCCATATATATATATGGAATGGAGTTTGCAACTGAAAACAAACTTTGTGTTCCCAACAAGCTAGGTGAAGGACGGCTTTCACACACACTAAACTCTCAGAACTGAGCAAGTGGAGAGACGTTCGTTCATCTAGCACCAAGGGAACGGGTTGCAGGAGACACATCTTCTCTGCTTTCTCAGTATGTTTCCTAGTGCCGGTTTGAAGTTCCTGCAGTTTTCTCTGTCAAACCTAGTTGGAGCTAGTACCTCCCCATATATATGTATGGAATGGAGTTTGCAACTGAAAAGAAACTTTGTGTTCCCAACAAGCTAGGTGAAAGACGGCATTCACACACACTTATCACTCAGAACTGAGCAAGTGGACAGACGTTAGTTCATCTAGCACCAAGGGAACGGGTTGCAGGAGACACTTTTTCTCTGCTTTCTCAGTCTGTTTCCTAGTGCCGGTTTGAAGTTCCTGCAGTTTTCACTGTAAAACCGAGTTGGAGTTTCTACCTCCCCTTATATATGTATGGAATGGAGTTTGCAACTGAAAAGCAACTTTGTGTTCCCAACAAGCTAGGTGAAATACGGCTTTCACACACACTTATCTCTCAGAACTGAGCAAGTGGAGAGACGTTCGTTCATTTAGCACCAAGGGAACGGGTTGCAGGAGACACTTTTTCTCTGCTTTCTCAGTCTGTTTCCTAGTGCCGGTTTGAAGTTCCTGCAGTTTTCACTTTCAAACAGAGTTGGAGCTTCTACCTCCCCATATATATGTATGGAATGGAGTTTGCAACTGAAAAGAAACTTTGTGTTCCCAACAAGCTAGGTGAAGGACGGCTTTCACACACACTTATCTCTCAGAACTGAGCAAGTGGAGAGACGTTCGTTCATCTAGCACCAAGGGAACGGGTTGCAGGAGACACTTTTTCTCTGCTTTCTCAGTCTGTTTCCTAGTGCCGGTTTGAAGTTCCTGCAGTTTTCACTGTCAAACCGATTTGGAGCTCGTACCTCCCCATATATATATATGGAATGGAGTTTGCAACTGAAAACAAACTTTGTGTTCCCAACAAGCTAGGTGAAGGACGGCTTTCAAACACACTTATCTCTCAGAACTGAGCAAGTGGAGAGACGTTCGTTCATCTAGCACCAAGGGAACGGGTTGAAGGAGACACTTTTTCTCTGCTTCCTCAGTCTGTTTCCTAGTGCCGGTTTGAAGTTCCTGCAGTTTTCACTGTAAAACCGAGTTGGAGCTTGTACCTAACCATATATATGTATGGAATGGAGTTTGCAACTGAAAAGAAACTTTGTGTTCCCAACAAGCTAGGTGAAGGACGGCTTTCACACACACTTATCTCTCAGAACTGAGCATGTGGAGATACGTTCGTTCATCTAGCAACAAGGGAACGGGTTGCAGGAGACACTTTTTCTCTGCTTTCTCAGTCTTTTTCCTAGTGCCGGTTTGAAGTTCCTGCAGTTTTCACTGTCAAACCGATTTGGAGCTCGTACCTCCCCATATATATATATGGAATGGAGTTTGCAACTGAAAACAAACTTTGTGTTCCCAACAAGCTAGGTGAAGGACGGCTTTCAAACACACTTATCTCTCAGAACTGAGCAAGTGGAGAGACGTTCGTTCATCTAGCACCAAGGGAACGGGTTGAAGGAGACACTTTTTCTCTGCTTCCTCAGTCTGTTTCCTAGTGCCGGTTTGAAGTTCCTGCAGTTTTCACTGTAAAACCGAGTTGGAGCTTGTACCTCCCCATATATATGTATGGAATGGAGTTTGCAACTGAAAAGAAACTTTGTGTTCCCAACAAGCTAGGTGAAGGACGGCTTTCACACACACTTATCTCTCAGAACTGAGCAAGTGGAGAGACGTTCGTTCATTTAGCACCAAGGGAACGGGTTGCAGGAGACACATTTTCTCTGCTTTCTCAGTCTGTTTCCTAGTGCCGGTTTGAAGTTCCTGCAGTTTTCACTGTCAAACAGAGTTGGAGCTTCTACCTCCCCATATATATGTATGGAATGGAGTTTGCAACTGAAAAGAAACTTTGTGTTCCCAACAAGCTAGGTGAAGGACGGCTTTCACACACACTTATCTCTCAGAACTGAGCAAGTGGAGAGACGTTCGTTCATCTAGCAACAAGGGAACGGGTTGCAGGAGACACTTTTTCTCTGCTTTCTCAGTCTGTTTCCTACTGCCGGTTTGAAGTTCCTGCAATTTTCACTGTCAAACCGATTTGGAGCTCGTACCTCCCCATATATATATATGGAATGGAGTTTGCAACTGAAAACAAACTTTGTGTTCCCAACAAGCTAGGTGAAGGACGGCTTTCACACACACTAAACTCTCAGAACTGAGCAAGTGGTGAGACGTTCGTTCATCTAGCACCAAGGGAACGGGTTGCAGGAGACACATCTTCTCTGCTTTCTCAGTCTGTTTCCTAGTGCCGGTTTGAAGTTCCTGCAGTTTTCTCTGTCAAACCTAGTTGGAGCTAGTACCTCCCCATATATATGTATGGAATGGAGTTTGCAACTGAAAAGAAACTTTGTGTTCCCAACAAGCTAGGTGAAAGACGGCATTCACACACACTTATCACTCAGAACTGAGCAAGTGGACAGACGTTAGTTCATCTAGCACCAAGGGAACGGGTTGCAGGAGACACTTTTTCTCTGCTTTCTCAGTCTGTTTCCTAGTGCCGGTTTGAAGTTCCTGCAGTTTTCACTGTAAAACCGAGTTGGAGTTTCTACCTCCCCTTATATATGTATGGAATGGAGTTTGCAACTGAAAAGCAACTTTGTGTTCCCAACAAGCTAGGTGAAATACGGCTTTCACACACACTTATCACTCAGAACTGAGCAAGTGGAGAGACGTTCGTTCATTTAGCACCAAGGGAACGGGTTGCAGGAGACACTTTTTCTCTGCTTTCTCAGTCTGTTTCCTAGTGCCGGTTTGAAGTTCCTGCAGTTTTCACTGTCAAACAGAGTTGGAGCTTCTACCTCCCCATATATATGTATGGAATGGAGTTTGCAACTGAAAAGAAACTTTGTGTTCCCAACAAGCTAGGTGAAGGACGGCTTTCACACACACTTATCTCTCAGAACTGAGCAAGTGGAGAGACGTTCGTTCATCTAGCAACAAGGGAACGGGTTGCAGGAGACACTTTTTCTCTGCTTTCTCAGTCTGTTTCCTAGTGCCGGTTTGAAGTTCCTGCAGTTTTCACTGTCAAACCGATTTGGAGCTCGTACCACCCCATATATATATATGGAATGGAGTTTGCTACTGAAAACAAACTTTGTGTTCCCAACAAGCTAGGTGAAGGACGGCTTTCACACACACATATCTCTCAGAACTGAGCAAGTGGAGAGACGTTCGTTCATCTAGCACCAAGGGAACGGGTTGCAGGAGACACATTTTCTCTATTTCTCAGGCTGTTTCCTAGTGCCGTTTTGAAGTTCCTGCAGTTTTCACTGTAAAACCGAGTTGGAGCTTCTACCTCCCCATATATATGTATGGAATGGAGTTTGCAACTGAAAAGAAACTTTGTGTTCCCAACAAGCTAGGTGAAGGACGGCTTTCACACACACTTATCTCTCAGAACTGAGCAAGTGGAGAGACGTTCGTTCATCTAGCACCAAGGGAACGGGTTGCAAGAGACACTTTTTCTCTGCTTTCTCAGTCTGTTTCCTAGTGCTGGTTTGAAGTTCCTGCAGTTTTCTCTGTCAAAATTAGTAGGAGCTAGTACCTCATCATATATATGTATGGAATGTAGTTTGCAACTGAAAAGAAACTTTGTGTTCCCAACAAGCGAGGTGAAGGACGGCATTCACACACACTTTTCTCTCAGAACTGAGCAAGAGGACAGACGTTCGTTCATCTACCACCAACGGAACGGGTTGCAGGAGACACTTTTTCTCTGCTTTCTCAGTCTGTTTCCTAGTGCCGGTTTGAAGTTCCTGCAGTTTTCACTGTAAAACCGAATTTGAGCTAGTACTTCCCCATATATATGTATGGAATGGGGTTTGCAACTGAAAAGAAACTATGTGTTCCCAAGAAGCTAGTTGAAGAATGGCTTTCACACACAATTATCTCTCGGAACTGAGCAAGTGGAGAGACATTCGTTCATCTAGCACCAAGGGAACGGGTTGCAGGAGACACTATTTCTCTGCTTCCTCAGTCTGTTTCCTAGTGCCGGTTTGAAGTTCCTGCAGTTTTCACTGTAAAACCGAGTTGGAGCTTGTACCTCCCCATATATATGTATGGAATGGAGTTTGCAACTGAAAAGAAACTTTGTGTTCCCAACAAGCTAGGTGAAGGACGGCTTTCACACACAATTATCTCTCGGAACTGAGCAAGTGGAGAGACGTTCGTTCATCTAGCACCAAGGGAACGGGTTACAGGAGAAACTTTTTCTCTGCTTTCTCAGTCTGTTTCCTAGTGCCGGTTTGAATTTCCTGCAGTTTTCACTGTCAAACCGAGTTGGAGCTTCTACCTCCCCATATATATGTATGGAATGGAGTTTGCTACTGAAAAGAAACTTTGTGTTCCCAACAAGCTATGTGAAGGGCGGCTTTCACACACACTTATCTCTCAGAACTGAGCAAGTGGAGAGAAGTTCGTTCATCTAGCACCAAGGGAACGGGTTGCAGGAGACACTTTTTCTCTGCTTTCTCAGCCTGTTTCCTAGTGCCGGTTTGAAGTTCCTGCAGTTTTCACTGTAAAACCGAGTTGGAGCTTCTACCTCCCCTTATATATGTATGGAATGGAGTTTGCAACTGAAAAGAAACTTTGTGTTCCCAACAAGCTAGGTGAAGGACGGCTTTCACACACAATTATCTCTCAGAACTGAGCAAGTGGAGAGACGTTCGTTCATCTAGCACCAAGGGAACGGGTTGCAGGAGACACTTTTTCTCTGCTTTCTCAGTCTGTTTCCTAGTGCCGGTTTGAAGTTCCTGCAGTTTTCACTGTAAAACCGAGTTGGAGTTTCTACCTCCCCTTATATATGTATGGAATGGAGTTTGCAACTGAAAAGCAACTTTGTGTTCCCAACAAGCTAGGTGAAATACGGCTTTCACACACACTTATCTCTCAGAACTGAGCAAGTGGAGAGACGTTCGTTCATTTAGCACCAAGGGAACGGGTTGCAGGAGACACTTTTTCTCTGCTTTCTCAGTCTGTTTCCTAGTGCCGGTTTGAAGTTCCTGCAGTTTTCACTGTCAAACAGAGTTGGAGCTTCTACCTCCCCATATATATGTATGGAATGGAGTTTGCAACTGAAAAGAAACTTTGTGTTCCCAACAAGCTAGGTGAAGGACGGCTTTCACACACACTTATCTCTCAGAACTGAGCAAGTGGAGAGACGTTCGTTCATCTAGCACCAAGGGAACGGGTTGCAGGAGACACTTTTTCTCTGTTTCTCAGTCTGTTTCCTAGTGCCGGTTTGAAGTTCCTGCAGTTTTCACTGTCAAACCGATTTGGAGCTCGTACCTCCCCATATATATATATGGAATGGAGTTTGCAACTGAAAACAAACTTTGTGTTCCCAACAAGCTAGGTGAAGGACGGCTTTCACACACACATATCTCTCCGAACTGAGCAAGTGGAGAGACGTTCGTTCATCTAGCACCAAGGGAACGGGTTGCAGGAGACACATTTTCTCTATTTCTCAGGCTGTTTCCTAGTGCCGTTTTGAAGTTCCTGCAGTTTTCACTGTAAAACCGAGTTGGAGCTTCTACCTCCCCATATATATGTATGGAATGGAGTTTGCAACTGAAAAGAAACTTTGTGTTCCCAACAAGCTAGGTGAAGGACGGCTTTCACACACACTTATCTCTCAGAACTGAGCAAGTGGAGAGACGTTCGTTCATCTAGCACCAAGGGAACGGGTTGCAAGAGACACTTTTTCTCTGCTTTCTCAGTCTGTTTCCTAGTGCTGGTTTGAAGTTCCTGCAGTTTTCTCTGTCAAACTTAGTAGGAGCTAGTACCTCCTCATATATATGTATGGAATGTAGTTTGCAACTGAAAAGAAACTTTGTGTTCCCAACAAGCTAGGTGAAGGACGGCATTCACACACACTTTTCTCTCAGAACTGAGCAAGAGGACAGACGTTCGTTCATCTACCACCAACGGAACGGGTTGCAGGAGACACTTTTTCTCTGCTTTCTCAGTCTGTTTCCTAGTGCCGGTTTGAAGTTCCTGCAGTTTTCTCTGTCAAACCTAGTTGGAGCTAGTACCTCCTCATATATATGTATGGAATGTGGTTTGCAACTGAAAAGAAACTTTGTGTTCCCAAGAAGCTAGTTGAAGGATGGCTTTCACACACAATTATCTCTCGGAACTGAGCAAGTGGAGAGACGTTCGTTCATCTAGCACCAAGGGAACGGGTTGCAGGAGACACTTTTTCTCTGCTTCCTCAGTCTGTTTCCTAGTGCCGGTTTGAAGTTCCTGCAGTTTTCACTGTAAAACCGAGTTGGAGCTTGTACCACCCCATATATATGTATGGAATGGAGTTTGCAACTGAAAAGAAACTTTGTGTTCCCAACAAGCTAGGTGAAGGACGGCTTTCACACACAATTATCTCTCGGAACTGAGCAAGTGGAGAGACGTTCGTTCATCTAGCACCAAGGGAACGGGTTGCAGGGGAAACTTTTTCTCTGCTTTCTCAGTCTGTTTCCTAGTGCCGGTTTGAATTTCCTGCAGTTTTCACTGTCAAACCGAGTTGGAGCTTCTACCTCCCCATATATATGTATGGAATGGAGTTTGCAACTGAAAAGAAACTTTGTGTTCCCAACAAGCTATATGAAGGGCGGCTTTCACACACACTTATCTCTCAGAACTGAGCAAGTGGAGAGGCGTTCGTTCATCTAGCACCAAGGGAACGGGTTGCAGGAGACACTATTTCTCTGCTTTCTCAGTCTGTTTCCTAGTGCCGGTTTGAAGTTCCTGCAGTTTTCACTGTAAAACCGAGTTGGAGCTTCTACCTCCCCTTATATATGTATGGAATGGAGTTTGCAACTGAAAAGAAAATTTGTGTTCCCAACAAGCTAGGTGAAAGACGGCTATCACACACACTTATCTCTCAGAACTGAGTAAGTGGAGAGACGTTCGTTCATCTAGCACCAAGGGAACGGGTTGCAGGAGACACTTTTTCTCTGCTTCCTCAGTCTGTTTCCTAGTGCCGGTTTGAAGTTCCTGCAGTTTTCACTGTAAAACCGAGTTGGAGCTAGTACCTGCCATTATGTATGTATGGAATGGAGTTTGCAACTGAAAAGAAACTTTGTGTTCCCAAAAAGATAGGTGATGGACGGCTTTCACACACACTTATCTCTCAGAACTGAGCAAGTGGAGAGACGTTCGTTCATCTAGCACCAAGGGAACGGGCTGCAGGAGATACTTTTTCTCTGCTTTCTCAGTCTGATTCCTAGTGCCGGTTTGAATTTCCTGCAGTTTTCACTGTAAAACCGAGTTGGAGCTAATACCTACCCATATATATGTATGGAATGGATTTTGCAACTGAAAAGAAACTTTGTGTTCCCAACAAGCTAGGTGAAGGACGGCTTTCACACACACTAAACTCTCAAAACTGAGCAAGTGGAGAGACGTTCGTTCATCTAACACCAAGGGAACGGGTTGCAGGAGACACATTTTTTCTGCTTTCTCAGTATGTTTCCTAGTGCCGGTTTGAAGTTCCTGCAGTTTTCACTGTAAAACCGAGTTGGAGCTTCTACCTCCCCATATATATGTATGGAATGGAGTTTGCAACTGAAAAGAAACTTTGTGTTCCCAACAAGCTAGGTGAAGGACGGCTTTCACACACAATTATCTCTCGGAACTGAGCAAGTGGAGAGACGTTCGTTCATCTAGCACCAAGGGATCGGGTTGCAGGAGACACTTTTTCTCTGCTTTCTCAGTCTGTTTCCTAGTGCCGGTTTGAATTTCCTGCAGTTTTCTCTGTCAAAATTTGTTGGAGCTAGTACCTCCCCATATATATGTATGGAATGGAGTTTGCAACTGAAAAGAAACTTTGTGTTCCCAACAAGCTAGGTGAAGGACGGCATACACACACACTTATCACTCAGAACTGAGCAAGTGGACAGACGTTAGTTCATCTAGCACCAAGGGAACGGGTTGCAGGAGACACTTTTTCTCTGCTTTCTCAGTCTGTTTCCTAGTGCCGGTTTGAAGTTCCTGCAGTTTTCACTGTAAAACTGATTTGGAGCTAGTACCTCCCCATATATATGTATGGAATGGAGTTTGCAACTGAAAAGAAACTTTGTGTTCCTAAGAAGCTAGTTGAAGGACGGCTTTCACACACAATTATCTCTCAGAACTGAGCAAGTGGAGAGACGTTCGTTCATCTAGCACCAGGGGAACGGGTTGCAGGAGACAATTTTTCTCTGCTTTCTCAGTCTGTTTCCTAGTGCCGGTTTGAAGTTCCTGCAGTTTTCACTGACAAACCGAGTTGGAGCTTCTACCTCCCCATATATATGTATGGAATGGAGTTTGCAACTGAAAAGAAACTTTGTGTTCCCAACAAGCTAGGTGAAGGACGGCTTTCACACACACTTATCTCTCAGAACTGAGCAAGTGGAGAGACGTTCGTTCATCTAGCACCAAGGGAACGGGTGGCAGGAGACACTTTTTCTCTGCTTTCTCAGTCTGTTTCCTAGTGCCGGTTTGAAGTTCCTGCAGTTTTCACTGTAAAACCGAGTTGGAGCTTCTACCTCCCCTTATATATGTATGGAATGGAGTTTGCAACTGAAAAGAAAATTTGTGTTCCCAACAATCTAGGTGAAAGACGGCTATCACACACACTTATCTCTCAGAACTGAGTAAGTGGAGAGACGTTCGTTCATCTAGCACCAAGGGAACGGGTTGCAGGAGACACTTTTTCTCTGCTTCCTCAGTCTGTTTCCTAGTGCCGGTTTGAAGTTCCTGCAGTTTTCACTGTAAAACCGAGTTGGAGCTAGTACCTCCCAATATGTATGTATGGAATGGAGTTTGCAACTGAAAAGAAACTTTGTGTTCCCAAAAAGATAGGTGATGGACGGCTTTCACACACACTTATCTCTCAGAACTGAGCAAGTGGAGAGATGTTCGTTCATCTAGCACCAAGGGAACGGGCTGCAGGAGATACTTTTTCTCTGCTTTCTCAGTCTGATTCCAAGTGCCGGTTTGAATTTCCTGCAGTTTTCACTGTAAAACCGAGTTGGAGCTAATACCTACCCATATATATGTATGGAATGGATTTTGCAACTGAAAAGAAACTTTGTGTTCCCAACAAGCTAGGTGAAGGACGGCTTTCACACACACTAAACTCTCAAAACTGAGCAAGTGGAGAGACGTTCGTTCATCTAACACCAAGGGAACGGGTTGCAGGAGACACATTTTCTCTGCTTTCTCAGTCTGTTTCCTAGTGCCGGTTTGAAGTTCCTGCAGTTTTCACTGTAAAACCGAGTTGGAGCTTCTACCTCCCCATATATATGTATGGAATGGAGTTTGCAACTGAAAAGAAACTTTGTGTTCCCAACAAGCTAGGTGAAGGACGGCTTTCACACACAATCATCTCTCGGAACTGAGCAAGTGGAGAGACGTACGTTCATCTATCACCAAGGGAACGGGTTGCAGGAGACACATTTTCTCTGCTTTCTCAGTCTGTTTCCTAGTGCCGGTTTGAAGTTCCTGCAGTTTTCTCTGTCAAAATTTGTTGGAGCTAGTACCTCCCCATATATATGTATGGAATGGAGTTTGCAACTGAAAAGAAACTTTGTGTTCCCAACAAGCTAGGTGAAGGACGGCATACACACACACTTATCACTCAGAACTGAGCAAGTGGACAGACGTTAGTTCATCTAGCACCAAGGGAACGGGTTGCAGGAGAAACTTTTTCTCTGCTTTCTCAGTCTGTTTCCTAGTGCCGGTTTGAAGTTCCTGCAGTTTTCACTGTAAAACCGATTTGGAGCTAGTACCTCCCCATATATATGTATGGAATAGAGTTTGCAACTGAAAAGAAACTTTGTGTTCCCAAGAAGCTAGTTGAAGGACGGCTTTCACACACAATTATCTCTCAGAACTGAGCAAGTGGAGAGACGTTCATTCATTTAGCACCAAGGGAACGGGTTGCAGGAGACACATTTTCTCTGCTTTCTCAGTCTGTTTCCTAGTGCCGTTTTGAAGTTCCTGCAGTTTTCACAGTAAAAGAGAGTTGGAGATTCTACCTCCCCTTATATATGTATGGAATGGAGTTTGCAACTGAAAAGCAACTTTGTGTTCCCAACAAGCTAGGTGAAATACGGCTTTCACACACACTTATCTCTCAGAACTGAGCAAGTGGAGAGACGTTCGTTCATCTAGCACCAGGGGAACGGGTTGCAGGAGACACTTTTTCTCTGCTTTCTCAGTCTGTTTCCTAGTGCCGGTATGAAGTTCCTGCAGTTTTCACTGTCAAACAGAGTTGGAGCTAGTACCTCCCCATATATATGTATGGAATGGAGTTTGCAACTGAAAAGAAACTTTGTGTTCCCAACAAGCTAGGTGAAGGACGGCTTTCACACACACTTATCTCTCAGAACTGAGCAAGTGGAGAGACGTTCATTCATTTAGCACCAAGGGAACGGGTTGCAGGAGACACATTTTCTCTGCTTTCTCAGTCTGTTTCCTAGTGCCGTTTTGAAGTTCCTGCAGTTTTCACAGTCAAACAGAGTTGGAGCTTCTACCTCCCCATATATATGTATGGAATGGAGTTTGCAACTTAAAAGAAACTTTGTGTTCCCAACAAGCTAGGTGAAGGACGGCTTTCACACACACTTATCTCTCAGAACTGAGCAAGTGGAGAGACGTTCGTTCATCTAGCACCAAGGGAACGGGTTGCAGGAGACACTTTTTCTCTGCTTTCTCAGTCTGTTTCCTAGTGCCGGTTTGAAGTTCCTGCAGTTTTCACTGTAAAACCGAGTTGGAGTTTCTACCTCCCCTTATATATGTATGGAATGGAGTTTGCAACTGAAAAGAAACTTTGTGTTCCCAACAAGCTAGGTGAAATACGGCTTTCACACACACTTATCTCTCAGAACTGAGCACGTGGAGAGACGTTCGTTCATCTAGCACCAAGGGAACGGGTTGCAGGAGACACTTTTTCTCTGCTTCCTCAGTCTGTTTCCTAGTGCCGGTTTGAAGTTCCTGCAGTTTTCACTGTCAAACAGAGTTGGAGCTTCTACCTCCCCATATATATGTATGGAATGGAGTTTGCAACTGAAAAGAAACTTTGTGTTCCCAACAAGCTAGGTGAAGGACGGCTTTCACACACACTTATCTCTCAGAACTGAGCAAGTGGAGAGACGTTCGTTCATCTAGCAACAAGGGAACGGGTTGCAGGAGACACATTTTCTCTGTTTCTCAGTCTGTTTCCTAGTGCCGTTTTGAAGTTCCTGCAGTTTTCACTGTAAAACCGAGTTGGAGCTTCTACCTCCCCATATATATGTATGGAATGGAGTTTGCAACTGAAAAGAAACTTTGTGTTCCCAACAAGCTAGGTGAAGGACGGCTTTCACACACACTTATCTCTCAGAACTGAGCAAGTGGAGAGACGTTCGTTCATCTAGCACCAAGGGAACGGGTTGCAGGAGACACATTTTCTCTGCTTTCTCAGTCTGTTTCCTAGTGCCGGTTTGAAGTTCCTGCAGTTTTCACTGTAAAACCGAGTTGGAGCTTCTACCTCCCCTTATATATGTATGGAATGGAGTTTGCAACTGAAAAGAAACTTTGTGTTCCCAACAAGGTAGGTGAAGGACGGCTTTAACACACACACTTATCTCTCAGAACTGAGCAAGTGGAGAGACGTTCGTTCATTTAGCACCAATTGAACGGGTTGCAGGAGACACTTTTTCTCTGCTTTCTCAGTCTGTTTCCTAGTGCCGGTTTGAAGTTCCTGCAGTTTTCACTGTAAAACCGGGTTGGAGCTTCTACCTCCCCATATATATGTATGGAAAGGGGTTTGCAACTGAAAAGAAACTTTGTGTTCCCAACAAGCTAGGTGAAGGAGGGCTTTCACACACACTTTTCTCTCAGAACTGAGCAAGTGGAGAGACGTTCGTTCATCTAGCACCAAGGGAACGGGTTGCAGGAGACACTTTCTCTCTGCTTTCTCAGTCTGTTTCCTAGTGCCGGTTTGAAGTTCCTGCAGTTTTCACTGTCAAACCGAGTTGGAGCTAGTACCTCCCAATATGTATGTATGGAATGGAGTTTGCAACTGAAAAGAAACTTTGTGTTCCCAAAAAGATAGGTGATGGACGGCTTTCACACACACTTATCTCTCAGAACTGAGCAAGTGGAGAGATGTTCGTTCATCTAGCACCAAGGGAACGGGCTGCAGGAGATACTTTTTCTCTGCTTTCTCAGTCTGATTCCAAGTGCCGGTTTGAATTTCCTGCAGTTTTCACTGTAAAACCGAGTTGGAGCTAATACCTACCCATATATATGTATGGAATGGATTTTGCAACTGAAAAGAAACTTTGTGTTCCCAACAAGCTAGGTGAAGGACGGCTTTCACACACACTAAACTCTCAAAACTGAGCAAGTGGAGAGACGTTCGTTCATCTAACACCAAGGGAACGGGTTGCAGGAGACACATTTTCTCTGCTTTCTCAGTCTGTTTCCTAGTGCCGGTTTGAAGTTCCTGCAGTTTTCACTGTAAAACCGAGTTGGAGCTTCTACCTCCCCATATATATGTATGGAATGGAGTTTGCAACTGAAAAGAAACTTTGTGTTCCCAACAAGCTAGGTGAAGGACGGCTTTCACACACAATCATCTCTCGGAACTGAGCAAGTGGAGAGACGTACGTTCATCTATCACCAAGGGAACGGGTTGCAGGAGACACATTTTCTCTGCTTTCTCAGTCTGTTTCCTAGTGCCGGTTTGAAGTTCCTGCAGTTTTCTCTGTCAAAATTTGTTGGAGCTAGTACCTCCCCATATATATGTATGGAATGGAGTTTGCAACTGAAAAGAAACTTTGTGTTCCCAACAAGCTAGGTGAAGGACGGCATACACACACACTTATCACTCAGAACTGAGCAAGTGGACAGACGTTAGTTCATCTAGCACCAAGGGAACGGGTTGCAGGAGAAACTTTTTCTCTGCTTTCTCAGTCTGTTTCCTAGTGCCGGTTTGAAGTTCCTGCAGTTTTCACTGTAAAACCGATTTGGAGCTAGTACCTCCCCATATATATGTATGGAATAGAGTTTGCAACTGAAAAGAAACTTTGTGTTCCCAAGAAGCTAGTTGAAGGACGGCTTTCACACACAATTATCTCTCAGAACTGAGCAAGTGGAGAGACGTTCATTCATTTAGCACCAAGGGAACGGGTTGCAGGAGACACATTTTCTCTGCTTTCTCAGTCTGTTTCCTAGTGCCGTTTTGAAGTTCCTGCAGTTTTCACAGTAAAAGAGAGTTGGAGATTCTACCTCCCCTTATATATGTATGGAATGGAGTTTGCAACTGAAAAGCAACTTTGTGTTCCCAACAAGCTAGGTGAAATACGGCTTTCACACACACTTATCTCTCAGAACTGAGCAAGTGGAGAGACGTTCGTTCATCTAGCACCAGGGGAACGGGTTGCAGGAGACACTTTTTCTCTGCTTTCTCAGTCTGTTTCCTAGTGCCGGTATGAAGTTCCTGCAGTTTTCACTGTCAAACAGAGTTGGAGCTAGTACCTCCCCATATATATGTATGGAATGGAGTTTGCAACTGAAAAGAAACTTTGTGTTCCCAACAAGCTAGGTGAAGGACGGCTTTCACACACACTTATCTCTCAGAACTGAGCAAGTGGAGAGACGTTCATTCATTTAGCACCAAGGGAACGGGTTGCAGGAGACACATTTTCTCTGCTTTCTCAGTCTGTTTCCTAGTGCCGTTTTGAAGTTCCTGCAGTTTTCACAGTCAAACAGAGTTGGAGCTTCTACCTCCCCATATATATGTATGGAATGGAGTTTGCAACTTAAAAGAAACTTTGTGTTCCCAACAAGCTAGGTGAAGGACGGCTTTCACACACACTTATCTCTCAGAACTGAGCAAGTGGAGAGACGTTCGTTCATCTAGCACCAAGGGAACGGGTTGCAGGAGACACTTTTTCTCTGCTTTCTCAGTCTGTTTCCTAGTGCCGGTTTGAAGTTCCTGCAGTTTTCACTGTAAAACCGAGTTGGAGTTTCTACCTCCCCTTATATATGTATGGAATGGAGTTTGCAACTGAAAAGAAACTTTGTGTTCCCAACAAGCTAGGTGAAATACGGCTTTCACACACACTTATCTCTCAGAACTGAGCACGTGGAGAGACGTTCGTTCATCTAGCACCAAGGGAACGGGTTGCAGGAGACACTTTTTCTCTGCTTCCTCAGTCTGTTTCCTAGTGCCGGTTTGAAGTTCCTGCAGTTTTCACTGTCAAACAGAGTTGGAGCTTCTACCTCCCCATATATATGTATGGAATGGAGTTTGCAACTGAAAAGAAACTTTGTGTTCCCAACAAGCTAGGTGAAGGACGGCTTTCACACACACTTATCTCTCAGAACTGAGCAAGTGGAGAGACGTTCGTTCATCTAGCAACAAGGGAACGGGTTGCAGGAGACACATTTTCTCTGTTTCTCAGTCTGTTTCCTAGTGCCGTTTTGAAGTTCCTGCAGTTTTCACTGTAAAACCGAGTTGGAGCTTCTACCTCCCCATATATATGTATGGAATGGAGTTTGCAACTGAAAAGAAACTTTGTGTTCCCAACAAGCTAGGTGAAGGACGGCTTTCACACACACTTATCTCTCAGAACTGAGCAAGTGGAGAGACGTTCGTTCATCTAGCACCAAGGGAACGGGTTGCAGGAGACACATTTTCTCTGCTTTCTCAGTCTGTTTCCTAGTGCCGGTTTGAAGTTCCTGCAGTTTTCACTGTAAAACCGAGTTGGAGCTTCTACCTCCCCTTATATATGTATGGAATGGAGTTTGCAACTGAAAAGAAACTTTGTGTTCCCAACAAGGTAGGTGAAGGACGGCTTTAACACACACACTTATCTCTCAGAACTGAGCAAGTGGAGAGACGTTCGTTCATTTAGCACCAATTGAACGGGTTGCAGGAGACACTTTTTCTCTGCTTTCTCAGTCTGTTTCCTAGTGCCGGTTTGAAGTTCCTGCAGTTTTCACTGTAAAACCGGTTTGGAGCTTCTACCTCCCCATATATATGTATGGAAAGGGGTTTGCAACTGAAAAGAAACTTTGTGTTCCCAACAAGCTAGGTGAAGGAGGGCTTTCACACACACTTTTCTCTCAGAACTGAGCAAGTGGAGAGACGTTCGTTCATCTAGCACCAAGGGAACGGGTTGCAGGAGACACTTTCTCTCTGCTTTCTCAGTCTGTTTCCTAGTGCCGGTTTGAAGTTCCTGCAGTTTTCACTGTCAAACCGAGTTGGAGCTAGTACCTCCCCATATATATGTATGGAATGGAGTTTGCAACTGAAAAGAAACTTTGTGTTACCAACAAGCTAGTTGAAGGCGGCTTTCACACACACTTATCTCTCAGAACTGAGCAAGTGGAGAGACGTTCGTTCATCTAGCACCAAGGGAACTGGTTGCAGGAGACACATTTTCTCTGCTTTCTCAGTCTGTTTCCTAGTGCCGGTTTGAAGTTCCTGCAGTTTTCACTGTAAAACCGAGTTGGAGCTTCTACCTCCCCTTATATATGTATGGAATGGAGTTTGCAACTGAAAAGAAACTTTGTGTTCCCAACAAGGTAGGTGAAGGACGGCTTTCACACACACTTATCTCTCAGAACTGAGCAAGTGGAGAGACGTTCGTTCATTTAGCACCAATTGAACGGGTTGCAGGAGACACTTTTTCTCTGCTTTCTCAGTCTGTTTCCTAGTGCCGGTTTGAATTTCCTGCAATTTTCACTGTAAAACCGGGTTGGAGCTTCTACCTCCCTATATATATGTATGGAAAGGGGTTTGCAACTGAAAAGAAACTTTGTGTTCCCAACAAGCTAGGTGAAGGACGGCTTTCACACACACTTATCTCTCAGAACTGAGCAAGTGGAGAGACGTTCGTTCATCTAGCACCAAGGGAACGGGTTGCAGGAGACACTTTCTCTCTGCTTTCTCAGTCTGTTTCCTAGTGCCGGTTTGAAGTTCCTGCAGTTTTCACTGTCAAACCGAGTTGGAGCTAGTACCTCCCCATATATATGTATGGAATGGGGTTTGCAACTGAAAAGAAACTTTGTGTTCCCAAGAAGCTAGTTGAAGGACGGCTTTCACACACAATTATCTCTAGGAACTGAGCAAGTGGAGAGACGTTCGTTCATCTAGCATCAAGGGAACGGGTTGCAGGAGACACTTTTTTTTTGCTTTCTCAGTCTGTTTCCTAGTGCCGGTTTGAAGTTCCTGCAGTTTTCTCTGTCAAACCTAGTTGGAGCTAGTACCTCCTCATATATATGTATGGAATGTAGTTTGGAACTGAAAAGAAACTTTGTGTTCCCAGCAAGCTAGGTGAAGGACGGCATTCACACACACTTATCTCTCAGAACTGAGCAAGAGGACAGACGTTCGTTCATCTAGCACCAAGGGAACGGGTTGCAGGAGACACTTTTTCTCTGCTTTCTCAGTCTGTTTCCTAGTGCCGGTTTGAAGTTCCTGCAGTTTTCACTGTAAAACCGAGTTGGAGCTTCTACCTCCCCTTATATATGTATGGAATGGAGTTTGCAACTGAAAAGAAACTTTGTGTTCCCAACAAGGTAGGTGAAGGACGGCTTTCACACACACTTATCTCTCAGAACTGAGCATGTGGAGAGACGTTCGTTCATTTAGCACCAATTGAACGGGTTGCAGGAGACACTTTTTCTCTGCTTTCTCAGTCTGTTTCCTAGTGCCGGTTTGAAGTTCCTGCAGTTTTCACTGTAAAACCGGGATGGAGCTTCTACCTCCCCATATATATGTATGGAAAGGGGTTTGCAACTGAAAAGAAACTTTGTGTTCCCAACAAGCTAGGTGAAGGACGGCTTTCACACACACTTATCTCTCAGAACTGAGCAAGTGGAGAGACGTTTGTTCATCTAGCACCAAGGGAACGGGTTGCAGGAGACACTTTCTCTCTGCTTTCTCAGTCTGTTTCCTATTGCCGGTTTGAAGTTCCTGCAGTTTTCACTGTCAAACCGAGTTGGAGCTAGTACCTCCCCATATATATGTATCGAATGGAGTTTGCAACTGAAAAGAAACTTTGTGTTACCAACAAGCTAGTTGAAGGCGGCTTTCACACACACTTATCTCTCAGAACTGAGCAAGTGGAGAGACGTTCGTTCATCTAGCACCAAGGTAACGGGTTGCAGGAGACACATTTTCTCTGCTTTCTCAGTCTGTTTCCTAGTGCCGGTTTGAAGTTCCTGCAGTTATCACTGTAAAATCGAGAAGGAGCTTCTACCTCCCCATATATATGTATGGAATGGAGTTTGCTACTGAAAAGAAACTTTGTGTTCCCAACAAGTTAGGTGAAGGACGGCTTTCACACACACTTATCTCTCAGAAATGAGCAAGTGGAGAGACGTTCGTTCATGTAGCACCAAGGGAACGGGTTGCAGGAGACACTTTTTCTCTGCTTTCTCAGTCTGTTTCCTAGTGCCGGTTTGAAGTTCCTGCAGTTTTCACTGTCAAACCGAGTTGGAGCTAGTATCTCCCCATATATATGTATGGAATGGGGTTTGCAACTGAAAAGAAACTTTGTGTTCCCAAGAAGCTAGTTGAAGGACGGCTTTCACACACAATTATCTCTCGGAACTGAGCAAGTGGAGAGACGTTCGTTCATCTAGCATCAAGGGAACGGGTTGCAGGAGACACTTTTTTTCTGCTTTCTCAGTCTGTTTCCTAGTGCCGGTTTGAAGTCCCTGCAGTTTTCAGTGTAAAACCGATTTGGAGATTCTACCTCCCCATATATATGTATGGAATGGAGTTTGCAACTGAAAAGAAACTTTGTGTTCCCAACAAGCTAAGTAAAGTACGGCTTTCACACACACATATCTCTCAGAACTGAGCAAGTGGAGAGACGTTCGTTCATCTTGCACCAAGGGAACTGGTTGCAGGAGACACTTTTTCTCTGCTTTCTCAGTCTGTTTCCTACTGCCGGTTTGAAGTTCCTGCAGTTCTCACTGTAAAACCGAGTTGGAGCTAGTACTTCCCCATATATATGTATGGAATGGGGTTTGCAACTGAAAAGAAACTTTGTGTTCCCAAGAAGCTAGTTGAAGGATGGCTTTCACACACAATTATCTCTCGGAACTGAGCAAGTGGAGAGACGTTCGTTCATCTAGCACCAAGGGAACGGGTTGCAGGAGACACTTTTTCTCTGCTTCCTCAGTCTGTTTCCTAGTGCCGGTTTGAAGTTCCTGCAGTTTTCTCTGTCAAACCAAGTTGGAGCTTTTAGCTCCCCATATATATGTATGGAATGGAGTTTGCAACTGAAAAGAAAATTTGTGTTCCCAACAAGCTAGGTGAAGGACGGCATTCACACACACTTATCTCTCAGAACTGAGCAAGTGGACAGACGTTCGTTCATCTAGCAGCAAGGGAACGGGTTGCAGGAGACACTTTTTCTCTGCTTTCTCAGTCTGTTTCCTAGTGCCGGTTTGAAGTTCCTGCAGTTTTCACTGTAAAACCGAGTTGGAGCTAGTACCTCCCCATATATATGTATGGAATGGAGTTTGCTACTGAAAAGAAACTTTGTGTTCCCAACAAGCTAGGTGAAGGACGGCTTTCACACACACTTATCTCTCAGAACTGAGCAAGTGGAGAGACGTTCGTTCATGTAGCACCAAGGGAACGGGTTGCAGGAGACACTTTTTCTCTGCTTTCTCAGTCTGTTTCCTAGTGCCGGTTTGAAGTTCCTGCAGTTTTCACTGTAAAACCGAGTTGGAGCTTCTACCTCCCCTTATATATGTATGGAATGGAGTTTGCAACTGAAAAGAAACTTTGTGTTCCCAAGAAGCTATTTGAAGGACGGCTTTCACACACACTTATCTCTCAGAACTGAGCAAGTGGAGAGACGTTCGTTCATTTAGCACCAATTGAACGGGTTGCAGGAGACACTTTTTCTCTGCTTTCTCAGTCTGTTTCCTAGTGCCGGTTTGAAGTTCCTGCAGTTTTCACTGTAAAACCGGGTTGGAGCTTCTACCTCCCCATATATATGTATGGAAAGGGGTTTGCAACTGAAAAGAAACTTTGTGTTCCCAACAAGCTAGGTGAAGGACGGCTTTCACACACACTTATCTCTCAGAACTGAGCAAGTGGAGAGACGTTCGTTCATCTAGCACCAAGGGAACGGGTTGCAGGAGACACTTTCTCTCTGCTTTCTCAGTCTGTTTCCTAGTGCCGGTTTGAAGTTCCTGCAGTTTTCACTGTCAAACCGAGTTGGAGCTAGTACCTCCCCATATATATGTATGGAATGGAGTTTGCAACTGAAAAGAAACTTTGTGTTACCAACAAGCTAGTTGAAGGCGGCTTTCACACACACTTATCTCTCAGAACTGAGCAAGTGGAGAGACGTTCGTTCATCTAGCACCAAGGGAACGGGTTGCAGGAGACACATTTTCTCTGCTTTCTCAGTCTGTTTCCTAGTGCCGGTTTGAAGTTCCTGCAGTTTTCACTGTAAAACCGAGTTGGAGCTTCTACTTTCCCATATATATGTATGGAATGGAGTTTGCTACTGAAAAGAAACTTTGTGTTCCCAACAAGCTAGGTGAAGGACGGCTTTCACACACACTTATCTCTCAGAACTGAGCAAGTGGAGAGACGTTCGTTCATGTAGCACCAAGGGAACGTGTTGCAGGAGACACATTTTCTCTGCTTTCTCAGTCTGTTTCCTAGTGCCGGTTTGAATTTCCTGCAGTTTTCACTGTAAAACCGAGTTGGAGGTTCTACCTCCCCATATATATGTATGGAATGGAGTTTGCTACTGAAAAGAAACTTTGTGTTCCCAACAAGCTAGGTGAAGTACGGCTTTTACACACACTTATCTCTCAGAACTGAGCAAGTGGAGAGACGTTCGTTCATGTAGCACCAAGGGAACGGGTTGCAGGAGACACTTTTTCTCTGCTTTCTCAGTCTGTTTCCTAGTGCCGGTTTGAAGTTCCTGCAGTTTTCACTGTCAAACCGAGTTGGAGCTAGTACCTCCCCATATATATGTATGGAATGGGGTTTGCAACTGAAAAGAAACTTTGTGTTCCCAAGAAGCTAGTTGAAGGACGGCTTTCACACACAATTATCTCTCGGAACTGAGCAAGTGGAGAGACGTTCGTTCATCTAGCATCAAGGGAACGGGTTGCAGGAGACACTTTTTTTCTGCTTTCTCAGTCTGTTTCCTAGTGCCGGTTTGAAGTTCCTGCAGTTTTCAGTGTAAAACCGATTTGGAGCTTCTACCTCCCCATATATATGTATGGAATGGAGTTAGCAACTGAAAAGAAACTTTGTGTTCCCAACAAGCTAAGTGAAGTACGGCTTTCACACACACATATCTCTCAGATCTGAGCAACTGGAGAGACGTTCGTTCATCTTGCACCAAGGGAACTGGTTGCAGGAGACACTTTTTCTCTGCTTTCTCAGTCTGTTTCCTAGTGCCGGTTTGAAGTTCCTGCAGTTCTCACTGTAAAACCGAGTTGGAGCTAGTACTTCCCCATATATATGTATGGAATGGGGTTTGCAACTGAAAAGAAACTTTGTGTTCCCAACAAGCTAGTTGAAGGATGGCTTTCACACACAATTATCTCTCGGAACTGAGCAAGTGGAGAGACGTTCGTTCATCTAGCACCAAGGGAACGGGTTGCAGGAGACACTTTTTCTCTGCTTCCTCAGTCTGTTTCCTAGTGCCGGTTTGAAGTTCCTGCAGTTTTCACTGTAAAACCGAGTTGGAGCTTGTACCTCCCCATATATATGTATGGAATGGAGTTTGCAACTGAAAAGAAACTTTGTGTTCCCAACAAGCTAGGTGAAGGACGGCTTTCACACACACTTATCTCTCAGAACTGAGCAAGTGGAGAGACGTTCGTTCCTTTAGCACCAAGTGAACGGGTTACAGGAGACACTTTTCTCTGCTTTCTCAGTCTGTTTCCTAGTGCCGGTTTGAAGTTCCTGCAGTTTTCACTGTCAAACAGAGTTGGAGCTTCTACCACCCCATATATATGTATGAAATGGAGTTTGCAACTGAAAAGAAACTTTGTGTTCCCAACAAGCTAGGTGAAGGACGGCTTTCACACACACTTATCTCTCAGAACTGAGCAAGTGGAGAGACGTTCGTTCATCTAGCACCAAGGGAACGGGTTGCAGGAGACACTTTTTCTCTGCTTTCTCAGTCTGTTTCCTAGTGCCGGTTTGAAGTTCCTGCAGTTTTCACTGTCAAATCGAGTTGGAGCTAGTACCTACCCATATATATGTATGGAATGGAGTTTGCAACTGAAAAGAAACTTTGTGTTACCCACAAGCTAGGTGAAGGACGGCTTTCACACACAATTATCTCTCAGAACTGAGCAAGTGGAGAGACGTTCGTTCATCTAGCACCAAGGGAACGGGTTGCAGGAGACACTTTCTCTCTGCTTTCTCAGTCTGTTTCCTAGTGCCGGTTTGAATTTCCTGCAGTTTTCACTGTCAAACCGAGTTGGAGCTTGTACCTACCCATATATATGTATGGAATGGAGTTTGCAACTGAAAAGAAACTTTGTGTTCCCAACAAGCTAGTTGAAGGCGGCTTTCACACACACTTATCTCTCAGAACTGAGCAAGTGGAGAGACGTTCGTTCATCTAGCACCAAGGGAACGGGTTGCAGGAGACACATTTTCTCTGCTTTCTCAGTCTGTTTCCTAGTGCCGGTTTGAAGTTCCTGCAGTTTTCACTGTCAAACCGAGTTGGAGCTAGTACCTCCCCATATATATGTATGGAATTGGGTTTGCAACTGAAAAGAAACTTTGTGTTCCCAAGAAGCTAGTTGAAGGACGGCTTTCACACACAATTATCTCTCGGAACTGAGCAAGTGGAGAGACGTTCGTTCATCTTGCACCAAGGGAACTTTTTGCAGGAGACACTTTTTCTCTGCTTTCTCAGTCTGTTTCCTAGTGCCGGATTGAAGTTCCTGCAGTTTTCACTGTAAAACCGATTTGGAGCTTCTACCTCCCCTTATATATGTATGGAATGGAGTTTGCAACTGGAAAGAAACTTTGTGTTCCCAACAAACTAGGTGAAGGACGGCTTTCACACACACTTATCTCTCAGAACTGAGCAAGTGGAGAGACGTTCGTTCATTTAGCACCAAGTGAACGGGTTACAGGAGACACTTTTTCTCTGCTTTCTCAGTTTGTTTCCTAGTGCCGGTTTGAAGTTCCTGCAGTTTTCACTGTCAAACCGAGTTGGAGATAGTACCTCCCCATATATATGTATGGAATGGAGTTTGCTACTGAAAAGAAACTTTGTGTTCCCAACAAGCTAGGTGAAGGACGGCTTTCACACACACTTATCTCTCAGAACTGAGCAAGTGGAGAGACGTTCGTTCATCTAGCACCAAGGGAACGGGTTGCAGGAGACACATTTTCTCTGCTTTCTCAGTCTGTTTCCTAGTGCCGGTTTGAAGTTCCTGCAGTTTTCACTGTAAAACCGAGTTGTAGCTTCTACCTCACCTTATATATGTATGGAATGGGGTTTGCAACTGAAAAGAAACTTGGTGTTCCCAACAAGGTAAGTTAAGGACGGCTTTCACACACACTTATCTCTCAGAACTGAGCAAGTGGAGAGACGTTCGTTAATTTAGCACCAATTGAACGGGTTGCAGGAGACACTTTTTCTCTGTTTCTCAGTCTGTTTCCTAGTGCCGGTTTGAAGTTCCTGCAGTTTTCACTGTCAAACAGAGTTGGAGCTTCTACCTCCCCATATATATGTACGGAATGGGGTTTGCAACTGAAAAGAAACTTTGTGTTCCCAACAAGCTAGGTGAAGGACGGCTTTCACACACACTTATCTCTCAGAAGTGAGCAAGTGGAGAGACGTTCGTTCATCTAGCACCAAGGGAACGGTTTGCAGGAGACACTTTCTGCTTTCTCAGTCTGTTTCCTAGTGCCGGTTTGAAGTTCCTGCAGTTTTCTCTGTCAAACCTAGTTGGAGCTATTACCTCCCCATATATATGTATGGAATGGTGTATGCTACTGAAAAGAAACTTTGTGTTCCCAACAAGCTAGGTGAAGGACGGCTTTCACACACACTTATCTCTCAGAACTGAGCAAGAGGAGAGACGTTCGTTCATCTGGCACCAAGGGAACGGGTTGCAGGAGACACTTTTTCTCTGCTTTCTCAGTCTGTTTCCTAGTGCCGGTTTGAAGTTCCTGCAGTATTCACTGTAAAACCGAGTTGGAGCTAGTACCTCCCCATATATATGTATGGAATGGGGTTTGCAACTGAAAAGAAACTTTGTGTTCCCAAGAAGCTAGTTGAAGGACGGCTTTCACACACAATTATCTCTCGGAACTGAGCAAGTGGAGAGACGTTCGTTCATCTAGCACCAATGGAACGGGTTGCAGGAGACAATTTTTTTCTGCTTTCTCAGTCTGTTTCCTAGTGCCGGTTTGAAGTTCCTACAGTTTTCAGTGTAAAACCGATTTGGAGCTTCTACCTACCCATATATATGTATGGAATGGAGTTTGCAACTGAAAAGAAACTTTGTGTTCCCAACAAGCTAGGTGAAGGACGGCTTTCACACACACTTATCTCTCAGAACTGAGCAAGTGGAGAGACGTTCGTTCATCTAGCACCAAGGGAACGGGTTGCAGGAGACACATTTTCTCTGCTTTCTCAGTCTGTTTCCTAGTGCCGGTTTGAAGTTCCTGCATTTTTCACTGTAAAACCGAGTTGTAGCTTCTACCTCACCTTATATATGTATGGAATGGGGTTTGCAACTGAAAGGAAACTTGGTGTTCCCAACAAGGTAAGTTAAGGACGGCAGTCACACACACTTATCTCTCAGAACTGAGCAAGTGGAGAGACGTTCGTTAATTTAGCACCAATTGAACGGGTTGCAGGAGACACTTTTTCTCGGTTTCTCAGTCTGTTTCCTAGTGCCGGTTTGAAGTTCCTGCAGTTTTCACTGTCAAACAGAGTTGGAGCTTCTACCTCCCCATATATATGTATGGAATGGGGTTTGCAACTGAAAAGAAACTTTGTGTTCCCAACAAGCTAGGTGAAGGACGGCTTTCACACACACTTATCTCTCAGAAGTGAGCAAGTGGAGAGACGTTCGTTCATCTAGCACCAAGGGAACGGGTTGCAGGAGACACTTTCTGCTTTCTCAGTCTGTTTCCTAGTGCCGGTTTGAAGTTCCTGCAGTTTTCTCTGTCAAACCTAGTTGGAGCTAGTACCTCCCCATATATATGTATGGAATGGTGTTTGCTACTGAAAAGAAACTTTGTGTTCCCAACAAGCTAGGTGAAGGACGGCTTTCACACACACTTATCTCTCAGAACTGAGCAAGAGGAGAGACGTTCGTTCATCTGGCACCAAGGGAACGGGTTGCAGGAGACACTTTTTCTCTGCTTTCTCAGTCTGTTTCCTAGTGCCGGTTTGAAGTTCCTGCAGTATTCACTGTAAAACCGAGTTGGAGCTAGTACCTCCCCATATATATGTATGGAATGGGGTTTGCAACTGAAAAGAAACTTTGTGTTCCCAAGAAGCTAGTTGAAGGACGGCTTTCACACACAATTATCTCTCGGAACTGAGCAAGTGGAGAGACGTTCGTTCATCTAGCACCAATGGAACGGGTTGCAGGAGACAATTTTTTTCTGCTTTCTCAGTCTGTTTCCTAGTGCCGGTTTGAAGTTCCTACAGTTTTCAGTGTAAAACCGATTTGGAGCTTCTACCTACCCATATATATGTATGGAATGGAGTTTGCAACTGAAAAGAAACTTTGTGTTCCCAACAAGCTAGGTGAAGGACGGCTTTCACACACACATATCTCTCAGAACTGAGCAAGGGGAGAGACGTTCGTTCATCTTGCACCAAGGGAACGGGTTGCAGGAGACACTTTTTCTCTGCTTTCTCAGTCTGTTTCCTAGTGCTGGTTTGAAGTTCCTCCAGTTTTCACTGTAAAACCGTGTTGGAGCTTCTACCTCCCCTTATATATGTATGGAATGGAGTTTGCAACTGAAAAGAAACTTTGTGTTCCCAACAAGCTAGGTGAAGGACGGCTTTCACACACACTTATCTCTCAGAACTGAGCAAGTGGAGAGACGTTCGTTCATCTAGCACCAAGGGAACGGGTTGCAAGAGACACTTTTTCTCTGCTTTCTCAGTCTGTTTCCTAGTGCCGGTTTGAAGTTCCTGCAGTTTTCTCTGTCAAACCTAGTTGGAGCTAGTACCTCCCCATATATATGTATGGAATGGGGTTTGCAACTGAAAAGAAACTTTGTGTTCCCAAGAAGCTAGTTGAAGGACGGCTTTCACACACAATTATCTCTCGGAACTGAGCAAGTGGAGAGACGTTCGTTCATCTAGCACCAATGGAACGGGTTGCAGGAGACAATTTTTTTCTGCTTTCTCAGTCTGTTTCCTAGTGCCGGTTTGAAGTTCCTACAGTTTTCAGTGTAAAACCGATTTGGAGCTTCTACCTACCCATATATATGTATGGAATGGAGTTTGCAACTGAAAAGAAACTTTGTGTTCCCAACAAGCTAGGTGAAGGACGGCTTTCACACACACATATCTCTCAGAACTGAGCAAGGGGAGAGACGTTCGTTCATCTTGCACCAATGGAACGGGTTGCAGGAGACACTTTTTCTCTGCTTTCTCAGTCTGTTTCCTAGTGCTGGTTTGAAGTTCCTCCAGTTTTCACTGTAAAACCGTGTTGGAGCTTCTACCTCCCCTTATATATGTATGGAATGGAGTTTGCAACTGAAAAGAAACTTTGTGTTCCCAACAAGCTAGGTGAAGGACGGCTTTCACACACACTTATCTCTCAGAACTGAGCAAGTGGAGAGACGTTCGTTCATCTAGCACCAAGGGAACGGGTTGCAAGAGACACTTTTTCTCTGCTTTCTCAGTCTGTTTCCTAGTGCCGGTTTGAAGTTCCTGCAGTTTTCTCTGTCAAACCTAGTTGGAGCTAGTACCTCCCCATATATATGTATGGAATGGGGTTTGCAACTGAAAAGAAACTTTGTGTTCCCAAGAAGCTAGTTGAAGGACGGCTTTCACACACAATTATCTCTCGGAACTAAGCAAGTGGAGAGACGTTCGTTCATCTAGCACCAATGGAACGGGTTGCAGGAGACAATTTTTTTCTGCTTTCTCAGTCTGTTTCCTAGTGCCGGTTTGAAGTTCCTACAGTTTTCAGTGTAAAACCGATTTGGAGCTTCTACCTACCCATATATATGTATGGAATGGAGTTTGCAACTGAAAAGAAACTTTGTGTTCCCAACAAGCTAGGTGAAGGACGGCTTTCACACACACATATCTCTCAGAACTGAGCAAGGGGAGAGACGTTCGTTCATCTTGCACCAAGGGAACGGGTTTAAGGAGACACTTTTTCTCTGCTTTCTCAGTCTGTTTCCTAGTGCCGGTTTGAAGTACCTGCAGTTTTCACTGTCAAACCGATTTGGAGCTTGTACCTCCCCATATATATGTATGGAATGGAGTTTGCAACTGAAAAGAAACTTTGTGTTCCCAACAAGCTAGGTGAAGGACGGCTTTCACACACACTTATCTCTCAGAACTAAGCAAGTGGAGAGACGTTCGTTCATCTAGCACCAAGGGATCGGGTTGCAGGAGACACATTTCTATGCTTTCTCATTCTGTTTCCTAGTGCCGGTTTGAAGTTCCTGCAGTTTTCACTGTAAAACCGAGTTGGAGCTTCTACCTCCCCATATATATGTATGGAATGGAATTTGCAAATGAAAAGAAACTTTGTGTTCCCAACAAGCTAGTTTAAGGACGGCTTTCACACACAATTATATCTCGGAACTGAGAAAGTGGAGAGACGTTCGTTCATCTAGCACCAAGGGAACGGGTTGCAGGAGACACTTTTTCTCTGCTTTCTCAGTCTGTTTCCTACTGCCGGTTTGAAGTTCCTGCAGTTTTCTCTGTAAAACCGAGTTGGAGCTGGTACCTCCCCATATATATGTATGGAATGGGGTTTGCAACTGAAAAGAAACTTTGTGTTCCCAAGAAGCTAGTTGAAGGACGGCTTTCACACACAATTATCTCTCGGAACTGAGCAAGTGGAGAGACGTTCGTTCATCTAGCACCAAGGGAACGGGTTGCAGGAGACACTTTTTCTCTGCTTCCTCAGTCTGTTTCCTAGTGCCGGTTTGAAGTTCCTGCAGTTTTCACTGTAAAACCGAGTTGGAGCTTGTACCTCCACATATATATGTATGGAATGGAGTTTGCAACTGAAAAGAAACTTTGTGTTCCTAACAAGGTAGGTGAAGGACGGCTTTCACACACACTTATCTCTCAGAACTGAGCAAGTGGAGAGTCGTTCGTTCATTTATCACCAAGTGAACGGGTTACAGGAGACACTTTTTCTCTGCTTTCTCATTCTGTTTCCTAGTGCCGGTTTGAATTCCTGCAGTTTTCACTGTCAAACAGATTTGGAGCTTCTACCTCCCCATATATATGTATGAAATGGAGTTTGCAACTGAAAAGAATCTTTGTGTTCCCAACAAGCTAGGTGAAGGACGGCTTTCACACACACTTATGTCTCAGAACTGAGCAAGTGGAGAGACTTTCGTTCATCCTGCACCAAGGGAACGGGTTGCAGGAGACACTTTTTCTCTGCTTTCTCAGTCTGTTTCCTAGTGCCGTTTTGAAGTTCCTGCAGTTTTCACTGTAAAACCGAGTTGGAGCTTCTACCTCCCCTTATATATGTATGGAATGGAGTTTGCAACTGAAAAGAAACTTGGTGTTCCCAACAAGGTAGATGAAGCACGTCTTTCACACACACTTATCCCTCAGAACTGAGCAAGTGGAGAGACGTTCGTTCATTTAGCACCAATTGAACGGGTTGCAGGAGACACTTTTTCTCTGCTTTCTCAGTCTGTTTCCTAGTGCCGGTTTGAATTTCCTGCAGTTTTCACTGTCAAACAGAGTTGGAGCTTCTACCTCCCCATATATATGTATGGAATGGGGTTTGCAACTTAAAAGAAACTTTGTGTTCCCAACAAGCTAGGTGAAGGACGGCTTTCACACACACTTATCTCTCAGAAGTGAGCAAGTGGAGAGACGTTCGTTCATCTAGCACCAAGGGAACGGGTTGCAGGAGACACTTTTTCTCTGCTTTCTCAGTCTGTTTCCTAGTGCCGGTTTGAAGTTCCTGCAGTTTTCACTGTCAAACCGAGTTGGAGCTTGTACCTCCCCATATATATGTATGGAATGGAGTTTGCAACTGAAAAGAAACTTTGTGTTCCCAACAAGCTAGGTGAAGGACGGCTTTCACACACACTTATCTCTCAGAACTGAGCAAGTGGAGAGACGTTCGTTCATCTAGCACCAAGGGATCGGGTTGCAGGAGACACATTTCTCTGCTTTCTCAGTCTGTTTCCTAGTGCCGGTTTGAAGTTCCTGCAGTTTTCACTGTAAAACCGAGTTGGAGCTAGTACCTCCCCATATATATGTATGGAATGGAGTTTGCAAATGAAAAGCAACTTTGTGTTCCCAACAAGCTAGTTGAAGGACGGCTTTCACACACAATTATATCTCGGAACTGAGAAAGTGGAGAGACGTTCGTTCATCTAGCACCAAGGGAACGGGTTGCAGGAGACACTTTTTCTCTGCTTTCTCAGTCTGTTTCCTACTGCCGGTTTGAAGTTCCTGCAGTTTTAACAGTAAAACCGTGTTGGAGCTAGTACCTCCCCATATATATGTATGGAATGGAGTTTGCAAGTTAAAAGAAACTTTGTGTTCCCAAAAAGCTAGGTGAAGGACGGCTTTCACACACACTTATCTCTCAGAACTGAGCAAGTGGAGAGACGTTCGTTCATCTAGCACCAAGGGAACGGGTTGCAGGAGACATATTTTCTCTGTTTCTCAGTCTGTTTCCTAGTGCCGGTTTGAAGTTCCTGCAGTTTTCACTGTAAAACCGAGTTGGAGCTTCTACCTTCCCATATATATGTATGGAATGGAGTTTGCAACTGAAAAGAAACTTTGTGTTCCCAACAAGCTAGGTGAAGGACGGCTTTCACACACACTTATCTCTCAGAACTGAGCAAGTGGAGAGACGTTCGTTCATCTAGCACCAAGGGAACGGGTTGCAAGAGACACTTTTTCTCTGCTTTCTCAGTCTGTTTCCTAGTGCCGGTTTGAAGTTCCTGCAGTTTTCTCTGTCAAACCTAGTTGGAGCTAGTACCTCCCCATATATATGTATGGAATGTAGTTTGCAACTGAAAAGAAACTTTGTGTTCCCAACAAGCTAGGTGAAGGACGGCATTCACACACACTTATCTCTCAGAACTGAGCAAGAGGACAGACGTTCGTTCATCTACCACCAAGGGAACGGGTTGCAGGGACACTTTTTCTCTGCTTTCTCAGTCTGTTTCCTAGTGCCGGTTTGAAGTTCCTGCAGTTTTCACTGTAAAACCGAGTTGGAGCTAGTACCTCCCCATATATATGTATATAATGGAGTTTGCAACTGAAAAGAAACTTTGTGTTCCCATCAAGCTAGTTGAAGGACGGCTTTCACACACAATTATCTCTCGGAACTGAGAAAGTGGAGAGACGTTCGTTCATCTAGCACCAAGGGAACGGGTTGCAGGAGCCACTTTTTCGCTGCTTTCTCAGTCTGTTTCCTACTGCCGGTTTGAAGTTCCTGCAGTTTTAACTGTAAAACCGAGTTGGAGCTAGTACCTCCCCATATATATGTATGGAATGGAGTTTGCAACTGAAAAGAAACTTTGTGTTCCCAACAAGCTACGTGAAGGACGGCTTTCACACACACTTATCTCTCAGAACTGAGCAAGTGAAGAGACGTTCGTTCATCTAGCACCAAGGGAACGGGTTGCAGGTGACACATTTTCTCTGTTTCTAAGTCTGTTTCGTAGTGCCGGTTTGAAGTTCCTGCAGTTTTCACTGTAAAACCGAGTTGGAGCTTCTACCTCCCCATATATATGTATGGAATGGAGTTTGCAACTGAAAAGAAACTTTGTGTTCCCAACAAGCTAGGTGAAGGACGGCTTTCACACACACTTATCTCTCAGAACTGAGCAAGTGGAGAGACGTTCGTTCATCTAGCACCAAGGGAACGGGTTGCAAGAGACACTTTTTCTCTGCTTTCTCAGTCTGTTTCCTAGTGCCGGTTTGAAGTTCCTGCAGTTTTCTCTGTAAAACCGAGTTGGAGCTAGTACCTCCCCATATATATGTATGGAATGGTGTTTGCAACTGAAAAGAAACTTTGTGTTCCCAAGAAGCTAGTTGAAGGACGGCTTTCACACACAATTATCTCTCGGAACTGAGCAAGTGGAGAGACGTTCGTTCATCTAGCACCAAGGGAACGGGTTGCAGGAGACACTTTTTCTCTGCTTCCTCAGTCTGTTTCCTAGTGCCGGTTTGAAGTTCCTGCAGTTTTCACTGTAAAACCGAGTTGGAGCTTCTACCTCCCCATATATATGTATGGAATGGAGTTTGCAACTGAGAAGAAACTTTGTGTTCCCAACAAGCTACGTGAAGGACGGCTTTCACACACACTTATCTCTCAGAACTGAGCAAGTGAAGAGACGTTCGTTCATCTAGCACCAAGGGAACGGGTTGCAGGTGACACATTTTCTCTGTTTCTCAGTCTGTTTCGTAGTGCCGGTTTGAAGTTCCGGCAGTTTTCACTGTAAAACCGAGTTGGAGCTTCTACCTCCCCATATATATGTATGGAATGGAGTTTGCAACTGAAAAGAAACTTTGTGTTCCCAACAAGCTAGGTGAAGGACGGCTTTCACACACACTTATCTCTCAGAACTGAGCAAGTGGAGAGACGTTCGTTCATCTAGCACCAAGGGAACGGTTTGCAAGAGACACTTTTTCTCTGCTTTCTCAGTCTGTTTCCTAGTGCCGGTTTGAAGTTCCTGCAGTTTTCTCTGTAAAACCGAGTTGGAGCTAGTACCTCCCCATATATATGTATGGAATGGGGTTTGCAACTGAAAAGAAACTTTGTGTTCCCAAGAAGCTAGTTGAAGGGCGGCTTTCACACACAATTATCTCTCGGAACTGAGCAAATGGAGAGACGTTCGTTCATCTAGCACCAAGGGAACGGGTTGCAGGAGACACTTTTTCTCTGCTTCCTCAGTCTGTTTCCTAGTGCCGGTTTGAAGTTCCTGCAGTTTTCACTGTAAAACCGAGTTGGAGCTTGTACCTCCCCATATATATGTATGGAATGGAGTTTGCAACTGAAAAGAAACTTTGTGTTCCTAACAAGGTAGGTGAAGGACGACTTTCACACACACTTATCTCTCAGAACTGAGCAAGTGGAGAGACGTTCGTTCATTTAGCACCAAGTGAACGGGTTACAGGAGACACTTTTTCTCTGCTTTCTCAGTCTGTTTCCTAGTGCCGGTTTGAAGTTCCTGCAGTTTTCACTGTCAAACAGATTTGGAGCTTCTACCTCCCCATATATATGTATGGAATGGAGTTTGCAACTGAAAAGAATCTTTGTGTTCCCAACAAGCTAGGTGAAGGACGGCTTTCACACACACTTATCTCTCAGAACTGAGCAAGTGGAGAGACGTTCGTTCATCCTGCAACAAGGGAACGGGTTGCAGGAGACACTTTTTCTCTGCTTTCTCAGTCTGTTTCCTACTGCCGGTTTGAAGTTCCTGCAGTTTTCACTGTAAAACCGAGTTGGAGCTTCTACCTCCCCTTATATATGTATGGAATGGAGTTTGCAACTGAAAAGAAACTTGGTGTTCCCAACAAGGTAGGTGAAGCACGTCTTTCACACACACTTATCTCTCAGAACTGAGCAAGTGGAGAGACGTTCGTTCATCTAGCACCAAGGGAACGGGTTGCAAGAGACACTTTTTCTCTGCTTTCTCAGTCTGTTTCCTAGTGCCGGTTTGAAGTTCCTGCAGTTTTCTCTGTCAAACCTAGTTGGAGCTAGTACCTCCCCATATATATGTATGGAATGTAGTTTGCAACTGAAAAGAAACTTTGTGTTCCCAACAAGCTAGGTGAAGGACGGCATTCACACACACTTATCTCTCAGAACTGAGCAAGAGGACAGACGTTCGTTCATCTACCACCAAGGGAACGGGTTGCAGGGACACTTTTTCTCTGCTTTCTCAGTCTGTTTCCTAGTGCCGGTTTGAAGTTCCTGCAGTTTTCACTGTAAAACCGAGTTGGAGCTAGTACTTCCCCATATATATGTATGGAATGGAGTTTGCAACTTAAAAGAAACTTTGTGTTCCCAACAAGCTTGTTGAAGGATGGCTTTCACACACAATTATCTCTCGGAACTGAGAAAGTGGAGAGACGTTCGTTCATCTAGCACCAAGGGAACGGGTTGCAGGAGACACTTTTTCGCTGCTTTCTCAGTCTGTTTCCTACTGCCGGTTTGAAGTTCCTGCAGTTTTAACTGTAAAACCGAGTTGGAGCTAGTACCTCCCCATATATATGTATGGAATGGAGTTTGCAACTGAAAAGAAACTTTGTGTTCCCAACAAGCTAGGTGAAGGACGGCTTTCACACACACTTATCTCTCAGAACTGAGCAAGTGAAGAGACGTTCGTTCATCTAGCACCAAGTGAACGGGTTGCAGGTGACACATTTTCTCTGTTTCTCAGTCTGTTTCGTAGTGCCGGTTTGAAGTTCCTGCAGTTTTCACTGTAAAACCGAGTTGGAGCTTCTACCTCCCCATATATATGTATGGAATGGAGTTTGCAACTGAAAAGAAACTTTGTGTTCCCAACAAGCTAGGTGAAGGACGGCTTTCACACACACTTATCTCTCAGAACTGAGCAAGTGGAGAGACGTTCGTTCATCTAGCACCAAGGGAACGGGTTGCAAGAGACACTTTTTCTCTGCTTTCTCAGTCTGTTTCCTAGTGCCGGTTTGAAGTTCCTGCAGTTTTCTCTGTAAAACCGAGTTGGAGCTAGTACCTCCCCATATATATGTATGGAATGGTGTTTGCAACTGAAAAGAAACTTTGTGTTCCCAAGAAGCTAGTTGAAGGACGGCTTTCACACACAATTATCTCTCGGAACTGAGCAAGTGGAGAGACGTTCGTTCATCTAGCACCAAGGGAACGGGTTGCAGGAGACACTTTTTCTCTGCTTCCTCAGTCTGTTTCCTAGTGCCGGTTTGAAGTTCCTGCAGTTTTCACTGTAAAACCGAGTTGGAGCTTCTACCTCCCCATATATATGTATGGAATGGAGTTTGCAACTGAGAAGAAACTTTGTGTTCCCAACAAGCTACGTGAAGGACGGCTTTCACACACACTTATCTCTCAGAACTGAGCAAGTGAAGAGACGTTCGTTCATCTAGCACCAAGGGAACGGGTTGCAGGTGACACATTTTCTCTGTTTCTCAGTCTGTTTCGTAGTGCCGGTTTGAAGTTCCGGCAGTTTTCACTGTAAAACCGAGTTGGAGCTTCTACCTCCCCATATATATGTATGGAATGGAGTTTGCAACTGAAAAGAAACTTTGTGTTCCCAACAAGCTAGGTGAAGGACGGCTTTCACACACACTTATCTCTCAGAACTGAGCAAGTGGAGAGACGTTCGTTCATCTAGCACCAAGGGAACGGGTTGCAAGAGACACTTTTTCTCTGCTTTCTCAGTCTGTTTCCTAGTGCCGGTTTGAAGTTCCTGCAGTTTTCACTGTAAAACCGAGTTGGAGCTAGTACCTCCCCATATATATGTATGGAATGGGGTTTGCAACTGAAAAGAAACTTTGTGTTCCCAAGAAGCTAGTTGAAGGGCGGCTTTCACACACAATTATCTCTCGGAACTGAGCAAATGGAGAGACGTTCGTTCATCTAGCACCAAGGGAACGGGTTGCAGGAGACACTTTTTCTCTGCTTCCTCAGTCTGTTTCCTAGTGCCGGTTTGAAGTTCCTGCAGTTTTCACTGTAAAACTGAGTTGGAGCTTGTACCTCCCCATATATATGTATGGAATGGAGTTTGCAACTGAAAAGAAACTTTGTGTTCCTAACAAGGTAGGTGAAGGACGACTTTCACACACACTTATCTCTCAGAACTGAGCAAGTGGAGAGACGTTCGTTCATTTAGCACCAAGTGAACGGGTTACAGGAGACACTTTTTCTCTGCTTTCTCAGTCTGTTTCCTAGTGCCGGTTTGAAGTTCCTGCAGTTTTCACTGTCAAACAGATTTGGAGCTTCTACCTCCCCATATATATGTATGGAATGGAGTTTGCAACTGAAAAGAATCTTTGTGTTCCCAACAAGCTAGGTGAAGGACGGCTTTCACACACACTTATCTCTCAGAACTGAGCAAGTGGAGAGACGTTCGTTCATCCTGCAACAAGGGAACGGGTTGCAGGAGACACTTTTTCTCTGCTTTCTCAGTCTGTTTCCTACTGCCGGTTTGAAGTTCCTGCAGTTTTCACTGTAAAACCGAGTTGGAGCTTCTACCTCCCCTTATATATGTATGGAATGGAGTTTGCAACTGAAAAGAAACTTGGTGTTCCCAACAAGGTAGGTGAAGCACGTCTTTCACACACACTTATCTCTCAGAACTGAGCAAGTGGAGAGACGTTCGTTCATCTAGCACCAAGGGAACGGGTTGCAAGAGACACTTTTTCTCTGCTTTCTCAGTCTGTTTCCTAGTGCCGGTTTGAAGTTCCTGCAGTTTTCTCTGTCAAACCTAGTTGGAGCTAGTACCTCCCCATATATATGTATGGAATGTAGTTTGCAACTGAAAAGAAACTTTGTGTTCCCAACAAGCTAGGTGAAGGACGGCATTCACACACACTTATCTCTCAGAACTGAGCAAGAGGACAGACGTTCGTTCATCTACCACCAAGGGAACGGGTTGCAGGGACACTTTTTCTCTGCTTTCTCAGTCTGTTTCCTAGTGCCGGTTTGAAGTTCCTGCAGTTTTCACTGTAAAACCGAGTTGGAGCTAGTACTTCCCCATATATATGTATGGAATGGAGTTTGCAACTTAAAAGAAACTTTGTGTTCCCAACAAGCTTGTTGAAGGATGGCTTTCACACACAATTATCTCTCGGAACTGAGAAAGTGGAGAGACGTTCGTTCATCTAGCACCAAGGGAACGGGTTGCAGGAGACACTTTTTCGCTGCTTTCTCAGTCTGTTTCCTACTGCCGGTTTGAAGTTCCTGCAGTTTTAACTGTAAAACCGAGTTGGAGCTAGTACCTCCCCATATATATGTATGGAATGGAGTTTGCAACTGAAAAGAAACTTTGTGTTCCCAACAAGCTAGGTGAAGGACGGCTTTCACACACACTTATCTCTCAGAACTGAGCAAGTGAAGAGACGTTCGTTCATCTAGCACCAAGTGAACGGGTTGCAGGTGACACATTTTCTCTGTTTCTCAGTCTGTTTCGTAGTGCCGGTTTGAAGTTCCTGCAGTTTTCACTGTAAAACCGAGTTGGAGCTTCTAACTCCCCATATATATGTATGGAATGGAGTTTGCAACTGAAAAGAAACTTTGTGTTCCCAACAAGCTAGGTGAAGGACGGCTTTCACACACACTTATTTCTCAGAACTGAGCAAGTGGAGAGACGTTCGTTCATCTAGCACCAAGGGAACGGGTTGCAAGAGACACTTTTTCTCTGCTTTCTCAGTCTGTTTCCTAGTGCCGGTTTGAATTTCCTGCAGTTTTAACTGTCAAACAGAGTTGGAGCTTGTACCTCCCCATATATATGTATGGAATGGGGTTTGCAACTGAAAAGAAACTTTGTGTTCCCAACAAGCTAGGTGAAGGACGGCTTTCACACACACTTATCTCTCAGAACTGAGCAAGTGGAGAGACGTTCGTTCATTTAGCACCAAGTGAACGGTTTACAGGAGACACTTTTTCTCTGCTTTCTCAGTCTGTTTCCTAGTGCCGGTTTGAAGTTCCTGCAGTTTTCACTGTAAAACCGAGTTGGAGCTTCTACCTCCCCTTATATATGTATGGAATGGAGTTTGCAACTGAAAAGAAACTTGGTGTTCCCAACAAGGTAGGTGAAGCACGTCTTTCACACACACTTATCTCTCAGAACTGAGCAAGTGGAGAGACGTTCGTTCATCTAGCACCAAGGGAACGGGATGCAAGAGACACTTTTTCTCTGCTTTCTCAGTCTGTTTCCTAGTGCCGGTTTGAAGTTCCTGCAGTTTTCTCTGTCAAAACTAGTTGGAGCTAGTACCTCCCCATATATATGTATGGAATGTAGTTTGCAACTGAAAAGAAACTTTGTGTTCCCAACAAGCTAGATGAAGGACGGCATTCACACACACTTATCTCTCAGAACTGAGCAAGAGGACAGACGTTCGTTCATCTAGCACCAAGGGAACGGGTTGCAGGGACACTTTTTCTCTGCTTTCTCAGTCTGTTTCCTAGTGCCGGTTTGAAGTTCCTGCAGTTTTCACTGTAAAACCGAGTTGGAGCTAGTACCTCCCCATATATATGTATGGAATGGAGTTTGCAACTGAAAAGAAACTTTGTGTTCCCAACAAGCTAGGTGAAGGACGGCTTTCACACACACTTATCTCTCAGAACTGAGCAAGTGAAGAGACGTTCGTTCATCTAGCACCAAGGGAACGGGTTGCAGGTGACACATTTTCTCTGTTTCTCAGTCTGTTTCGTTCTGCCGGTTTGAAGTTCCTGCAGTTTTCACTGTAAAACAGAGTTGGAGCTTCTACCTCCCCATATATATGTATGGAATGGAGTTTGCAACTGAAAAGAAACTTTGTGTTCCCAACAAGCTAGGTGAAGGACGGCTTTCACACACACTTATCTCTCAGAACTGAGCAAGTGGAGAGACGTTCGTTCATCTAGCACCAAGGGAACGGGTTGCAAGAGACACTTTTTCTCTGCTTTCTCAGTCTGTTTCCTAGTGCCGGTTTGAAGTTCCTGCAGTTTTCTCTGTAAAACCGAGTTGGAGCTAGTACCTCCCCATATATATGTATGGAATGGGGTTTGCAACTGAGAAGAAACTTTGTGTTCCCAAGAAGCTAGTTGAAGGACGGCTTTCACACACAATTATCTCTCGGAACTGAGCAAGTGGAGAGACGTTCGTTCATCTAGCACCAAGGGAACGGGTTGCAGGAGACACTTTTTCTCTGCTTCCTCAGTCTGTTTCCTAGTGCCGGTTTGAAGTTCCTGCAGTTTTCACTGTAAAACCGAGTTGGAGCTTCTACCTCCCCATATATATGTATGGATTGGAGTTTGCAACTGAAAAGAAACTTTGTGTTCCTAACAAGGTAGGTGAAGGACGGCTTTCACACACACTTATCTCTCAGAACTGAGCAAGTGGAGAGACGTTCGTTCATCTAGCACCAAGGGAACGGGTTGCAGGAGACACATTTTCTCTGCTTTCTCAGTCTGTTTCCTAGTGCCGGTTTGAAGTTCCTGCAGTTTTCACTGTCAAACAGAGTTGGAGCTTCTACCTCCCCATATATATGTATGGAATGGAGTTTGCAACTGAAAAGAAACTTTATGTTCCCAACAAGCTAGGTGAAGGACGGCTTTCACACACACTTATCTCTCAGAACTGAGCAAGTGGAGAGACGTTCGTTCATCTAGCACCAAGGGATCGGGTTGCAGGAGACACATTTCTCTGCTTTCTCAGTCTGTTTCCTAGTGCCGGTTTGAAGTTCCTGCAGTTTTCACTGTAAAACCGAGTTGGAGCTAGTACCTCCCCATATATATGTATGGAATGGAGTTTGCAAATGAAAAGAAACTTTGTGTTCCCAACAAGCTAGTTGAAGGACGGCTTTCACACACAATTATATCTCGGAACTGAGAAAGTGGAGAGACGTTCGTTCATCTAGCACCAAGGGAACGGGTTGCAGGAGACACTTTTTCTCTGCTTTCTCAGTCTGTTTCCTACTGCCGGTTTGAAGTTCCTGCAGTTTTAACTGTAAAACCGTGTTGGAGCTAGTACCTCCCCATATATATGTATGGAATGGAGTTTGCAACTTAAAAGAAACTTTGTGTTCCCAACAAGCTAGGTGAAGGACGGCTTTCACACACACTTATCTCTCAGAACTGAGCAAGTGGAGAGACGTTCGTTCATCTAGCACCAAGTGAACGGGTTGCAGGAGACACATTTTCTCTTTTTCTCAGTCTGTTTCCTAGTGCCGGTTTGAAGTTCCTGCAGTTTTCACTGTAAAACCGAGTTGGAGCTTCTACCTTCCCATATATATGTATGGAATGGAGTTTGCAACTGAAAAGAAACTTTGTGTTCCCAACAAGCTAGGTGAAGGACGGATTTCACACACACTTATCTCTCAGAACTGAGCAAGTGGAGAGACGTTCGTTCATCTAGCACCAAGTGAACGGGTTACAGGAGACACTTTTTCTCTGCTTTCTCAGTCTGTTTCCTAGTGCCGGTTTGAAGTTCCTGCAGTTTTCACTGTCAAACAGATTTGGAGCTTCTACCTCCCCATATATATGTATGGAATGGAGTTTGCAACTGAAAAGAATCTTTGTGTTCCCAACAAGCTAGGTGAAGGACGGCTTTCACACACACTTATCTCTCAGAACTGAGCAAGTGGAGAGACGTTCGTTCATCCTGCACCAAGGGAACGGGTTGCAGGAGACACTTTTTCTCTGCTTTCTCAGTCTGTTTCCTACTGCCGGTTTGAAGTTCCTGCAGTTTTCACTGTAAAACCGAGTTGGAGCTTCTACCTCCCCTTATATATGTATGGAATGGAGTTTGCAACTGAAAAGAAACTTGGTGTTCCCAACAAGGTAGTTGAAGCACGTCTTTCACACACACTTATCTCTCAGAAGTGAGCAAGTGGAGAGACGTTCGTTCATCTAGCACCAAGGGAACGGGTTGCAGGTTACACTTTCTGCTTTCTCAGTCTGTTTCCTAGTGCTGGTTTGAAGTTCCTGCAGTTTTCACTGTCAAACAGAGTTGGAGCTTCTACCTCCCCATATATATGTATGGAATGGAGTTTGCAACTGAAAAGAAACTTTGTGTTCCCAACAAGCTAGTTGAAGGCGGCTTTCACACACACTTATCTCTCAGAACTGAGCAAGTGGAGAGACGTTCGTTCATCTAGCACCAAGGGAACGGGTTGCAGGAGACACATTTTCTCTGCTTTCTCAGTCTGTTTCCTAGTGCCGGTGTGAAGTTCCTGCAGTTTTCACTGTCAAACCGAGTTGGAGCTTCTACCTCCCCATATATATGTATGGAATGGAGTTTGCTACTGAAAAGAAACTTTGTGTTCCCAACAAGTTATGTGAAGGACGGCTTTCACACACACTTATCTCTCAGAACTGAGCAAGTGGAGAGACGTTCGTTCATGTAGCACCAAGGGAACCGGTTGCAGGAGACACTTTTTCTCTGCTTTCTCAGTCTGTTTCCTAGTGCCGGTTTGAAGTTCCTGCAGTTTTCACTGTAAAACCGAGTTGGAGCTTGTACCTCCCCATATATATGTATGGAATGGGGTTTGCAACTGAAAAGAAACTTTGTGTTCCCAAGAAGCTAGTTGAAGTACGGCTTTCACACACAATTATCTCTCGGAACTGAGCAAGTGGAGAGACGTTCGTTCATGTAGCACCAAGGGAACGGGTTGCAGGAGACACTTTTTTTTCTGCTTTCTCAGTCTGTTTCCTAGTGCCGGTTTGAAGTTCCTGCAGTTTTCAGTGTAAAACCGATTTGGAGCTTCTACCTCCCCATATAGATGTATGGAATGGAGTTTGCTACTGAAAAGAAACTTTGTGTTCTCAACAAGCTAGGTGAAGGACGGCTTTCACACACAAATGTCTCTCAGAACTGAGCAAGGGGAGAGACGTTCGTTCATCTTGCACCAAGGGAACGGGTTGCAGGAGACACTTTTTCTCTGCTTTCTCAGTCTGTTTCCTAGTGCCGGTTTGAAGTTCCTGCAGTTTTCACTGTAAAACCGAATTGGAGCTAGTACCTCCCCATATATATGTATGGAATGGGGTTTGCAACTGAAAGGAAACTTTGTGTTCCCAACAAGCTAGTTGAAGGACGGCTTTCACAAACAATTATCTCTCGGAACTGAGCAAGTGGAGAGACGTTCGTTCATCTAGCACCAAGGGAACGGGTTGCAGGAGACACTTTTTTTCTGCTTTCTCAGTCTGTTTCCTACTGCCGGTTTGAAGTTCCTGCAGTTTTAACTGTAAAACCGTGTTGGAGCTAGTACCTCCCCATATATATGTATGGAATGGAGTTTGCAACTGAAAAGAAACTTTGTGTTCCCAACAAGCTAGGTGAAGGACGGCTTTCACACACACTTATCTCTCAGAACTGAGCAAGTGGAGAGACGTTCGTTCATCTAGCACCAAGTGAACGGGTTGCAGGAGACACATTTTCTCTTTTTCTCAGTCTGTTTCCTAGTGCCGGTTTGAAGTTCCTGCAGTTTTCACTGTAAAACCGAGTTGGAGCTTCTACCTTCCCATATATATGTATGGAATGGAGTTTGCAACTGAAAAGAAACTTTGTGTTCCCAACAAGCTAGGTGAAGGACGGATTTCACACACACTTATCTCTCAGAACTGAGCAAGTGGAGAGACGTTCGTTCATCTAGCACCAAGTGAACGGGTTACAGGAGACACTTTTTCTCTGCTTTCTCAGTCTGTTTCCTAGTGCCGGTTTGAAGTTCCTGCAGTTTTCACTGTCAAACAGATTTGGAGCTTCTACCTCCCCATATATATGTATGGAATGGAGTTTGCAACTGAAAAGAATCTTTGTGTTCCCAACAAGCTAGGTGAAGGACGGCTTTCACACACACTTATCTCTCAGAACTGAGCAAGTGGAGAGACGTTCGTTCATCCTGCACCAAGGGAACGGGTTGCAGGAGACACTTTTTCTCTGCTTTCTCAGTCTGTTTCCTACTGCCGGTTTGAAGTTCCTGCAGTTTTCACTGTAAAACCGAGTTGGAGCTTCTACCTCCCCTTATATATGTATGGAATGGAGTTTGCAACTGAAAAGAAACTTGGTGTTCCCAACAAGGTAGTTGAAGCACGTCTTTCACACACACTTATCTCTCAGAAGTGAGCAAGTGGAGAGACGTTCGTTCATCTAGCACCAAGGGAACGGGTTGCAGGTTACACTTTCTGCTTTCTCAGTCTGTTTCCTAGTGCTGGTTTGAAGTTCCTGCAGTTTTCACTGTCAAAAAGAGTTGGAGCTTCTACCTCCCCATATATATGTATGGAATGGAGTTTGCAACTGAAAAGAAACTTTGTGTTCCCAACAAGCTAGTTGAAGGCGGCTTTCACACACACTTATCTCTCAGAACTGAGCAAGTGGAGAGACGTTCGTTCATCTAGCACCAAGGGAACGGGTTGCAGGAGACACATTTTCTCTGCTTTCTCAGTCTGTTTCCTAGTGCCGGTGTGAAGTTCCTGCAGTTTTCACTGTCAAACCGAGTTGGAGCTTCTACCTCCCCATATATATGTATGGAATGGAGTTTGCTACTGAAAAGAAACTTTGTGTTCCCAACAAGTTATGTGAAGGACGGCTTTCACACACACTTATCTCTCAGAACTGAGCAAGTGGAGAGACGTTCGTTCATGTAGCACCAAGGGAACCGGTTGCAGGAGACACTTTTTCTCTGCTTTCTCAGTCTGTTTCCTAGTGCCGGTTTGAAGTTCCTGCAGTTTTCACTGTAAAACCGAGTTGGAGCTTGTACCTCCCCATATATATGTATGGAATGGGGTTTGCAACTGAAAAGAAACTTTGTGTTCCCAAGAAGCTAGTTGAAGTACGGCTTTCACACACAATTATCTCTCGGAACTGAGCAAGTGGAGAGACGTTCGTTCATGTAGCACCAAGGGAACGGGTTGCAGGAGACACTTTTTTTTCTGCTTTCTCAGTCTGTTTCCTAGTGCCGGTTTGAAGTTCCTGCAGTTTTCAGTGTAAAACCGATTTGGAGCTTCTACCTCCCCATATAGATGTATGGAATGGAGTTTGCTACTGAAAAGAAACTTTGTGTTCTCAACAAGCTAGGTGAAGGACGGCTTTCACACACAAATGTCTCTCAGAACTGAGCAAGGGGAGAGACGTTCGTTCATCTTGCACCAAGGGAACGGGTTGCAGGAGACACTTTTTCTCTGCTTTCTCAGTCTGTTTCCTAGTGCCGGTTTGAAGTTCCTGCAGTTTTCACTGTAAAACCGAATTGGAGCTAGTACCTCCCCATATATATGTATGGAATGGGGTTTGCAACTGAAAGGAAACTTTGTGTTCCCAACAAGCTAGTTGAAGGACGGCTTTCACAAACAATTATCTCTCGGAACTGAGCAAGTGGAGAGACGTTCGTTCATCTAGCACCAAGGGAACGGGTTGCAGGAGACACTTTTTTTCTGCTTTCTCAGTCTGTTTCCTAGTGCCGGTTTGAAGTTCCTGCAGTTTTCACTTTAAAACCGAGTTGGAGCTTGTACCTCCCCATATATATGTATGGAATGGAGTTTGCAACTGAAAAGAAACTTTGTGTTCCCAAAAAGCTAGGTGAAGGACGGCTTTCACACACACTTATCTCTCAGAACTGAGCAAGTGGAGAGACGTTCGTTCATTTAGCACCAAGGGAACGGGTTGCAGGAGACACTTTTCTCTGCTTTCTCAGTTTGTTTCCTAGTGCCGGTTTGAAGTTCCTGCAGTTTTCACTGTAAAACCGAGTTGGAGCTTCTACCTCCCCATATATATGTATGGAATGGAGTTTGCAACTGAAAAGAAACTTTGTGTTCCCAACAAGCTAGGTGAAGGATGGCTTTCACACACACTTATCTCTCAGAACTGAGCAAGTGGAGAGACGTTCGTTCATCTAGCACCAAGGAAACGGTTTGCAGGAGACTCTTTTTGTCTGCTTTCTCAGTCTGTTTCCTAGTGCCGGTTTGAAGTTCCTGCAGTTTTCACTATAAAACCGAGTTGGAGCTAGTACCTCCCCATATATATGTATGGAATGGAGTTTGCAACTGAAAAGAAACTTTGTGTTCACAACAAGCTAGGTGAAGGACGGCTTTCACACACACATATCTCTCAGAACTGAGCAAGTGGAGAGACTTTCGTTCATTTAGCACCAAGGGAACGGGTTGCAGGAGACACTTTTTCTCTGCTTTCTCAGTCTGTTTACTAGTGCCGCTTTGAAGTTCCTGCAGTTTTCACAGTCAAACAGAGTTGGAGCTTCTACCTCCCCATATATATGTATGGAATGGAGTTTGCAACTGAAAAGAAACTTTGTGTTCCCAAGAAGCTAGTTGAAGGACGGCTTTCACACACAATTATCTCTCAGAACTGAGCAAGTGGAGAGACGTTCGTTCATCTAGCACCAAGGGAACGGGTTGCAGGAGACACTTTTTTTCTGCTTTCTCAGTCTGTTTCCTAGTGCCGGTTAGAAGTTCCTGCAGTTTTCAGTGTAAAACCGATTTGGAGCTTCTACCTCCCCATATATATGTATGGAATGGAGTTTGCAACTGAAAAGAAACTTTGTGTTCCCAACAAGCTAGGTGAAGGACGGCTTTCACACACAATTATCTCTCAGAACTGAGCAAGTGCAGAGATGTTCGTTCATCTAGCACCAAGGGAACGGGTTGCAGGAGACACTTTTTCTCTGCTTTATCAGTCTGTTTCTTAGTGCCGGTTTGAAGTTCCTGCTGTTTTCACTGTAAAACCTAGTTGGAGCTAGTACCTCCCCATATATATGTATGGAATGGAGTTTGCAACTGAAAAGAAACTTTGTGTTCCCAACAAGCTTGTTGAAGGACGGCTTTCACACACAATTACCTCTCGGAACTGAGAAAGTGGAGAGACGTTCGTTCATCTAGCAGCAAGGGAACGGGTTGCAGGAGACACATTTTCTCTGTTTCTCAGTCTGTTTCGTAGTGCCGTTTTGAAGTTCCTGCAGTTTTCACTGTAAAACCGAGTTGGAGCTTCTACCTCCCCATATATATGTATGGAATGGAGTTTGCAACTGAAAAGAAACTTTGTGTTCCCAACAAGCTAGGTGAAGGACGGCTTTCACACACACTTATCTCTCAGAACTGAGCAAGTGGAGAGACGTTCGTTCATCTAGCACCAAGGGAACTGGTTGCAAGAGTCACTTTTTCTCTGCTTTCTCAGTCTGTTTCCTAGTGCCGGTTTGAATTTCCTGCAGTTTTCTCTGTAAAACCGAGTTGGAGCTAGTACCTCCCCATACATATGTATGGAATGGGGTTTGCAACTGAAAAGAAACTTTGTGTTCCCAAGAAGCTAGTTGAAGGACGGCTTTCACACACAATTATCTCTCGGAACTGAGCAAGTGGAGAGACATTCGTTCATCTAGCACCAAGGGAACGTGTTACAGGGGACAAATTTTTCTGCTTTCTCAGTCTGTTTCCTAGTGCCGGTTTGAAGTTCCTGCAGTTTTCAGTTTAAAACCGATTTGGAGCTTCTACCTCCCCTTATATATGTATGGAATGGAGTTTGCAACTGAAAAGAAACTTTGAGTCCCAACAAGCTAGGTGAAAGACGGCTTTCACACACACTTATCTCTCAGAACTGAGCAAGTGGAGAGACGTTCGTTCATCTAGCACCAAGGGAACGGGTTGCAGGAGACACTTTTTCTCTGCTTCCTCAGTCTGTTTCCTAGTGCCGGTTTGAAGTTCCTGCAGTTTTCAATGTAAAACCGAGTTGGAGCTTGTACCTCCCCATATATATGTATGGAATGGAGTTTGCAACTGAAAAGAAACTTTGTGTTCACAACAAGCTAGGTGAAGGACGGCTTTCACACACACTTATCTCTCAGAACTGAGCAAGTGGAGAGACGTTCGTTCATCTAGCACCAAGGGAACGAGTTGCAGGAAACACTTTTTCTCTGCTTCCTCAGTCTGTTTCCTAGTGCCGGGTTGAAGTTCCTGCAGTTTTCACTGTAAAACCGAGTTGGAGCTTGTACCTCCCCATATATATGTATGGAATGGAGTTTGCAACTGAAAAGAAACTTTGTGTTCCCAAAAAGCTAGGTGAAGGACGGCTTTCACACACACTTATCTCTCAGAACTGAGCAAGTTGAGAGACGTTCGTTCATTTAGCACCAAGGGAACGGGTTGCAGGAGACACTTTTTCTCTGCTTTCTCAGTTTGTTTCCTAGTGCCGGTTTTAAGTTCCTGCAGTTTTCACTGTCAAACTGGGTTGGAGTTTCTACCTCCCCATATATATGCATGGAATGGAGTTTGCAACTGAAAAGAAACTTTGTGTTCCCAACAAGCTAGGTGAAGGACGGCTTTCACACACACTTATCTCTCAGAACTGAGCAAGTGGAGAGACGTTCGTTCATCTAGCACCAAGGAAACGGTTTGCAGGAGGCTCTTTTTGTCTGCTTTCTCAGTCTGTTTCCTAGTGCCGGTTTGAAGTTCCTGAAGTTTTCACTGTCAAACCGAGTTGGAGCTAGTACCTCCCCATATATATGTATGGAATGGAGTTTGCAACTGAAAAGAAACTTTGTGTTCCCAACAAGCTAGTTGAAGGCGGCTTTCACACACACTTATCTCTCAGAACTGAGCAAGTGGAGAGACGTTCGTTCATCTAGCACCAAGGGAATGGGTTGCAGGAGACACATTTTCTCTGCTTTCTCTGTCTGTTTCCTAGTGCCGGTTTGAAGTTCCTGCAGTTTTCACTGTAAAACCGAGTTGGAGCTTCTACCTCCCCATATATATGTATGGAATGGAGTTTGCAACTGAAAAGAAACTTTGTGTTCCCAACAAGCAAGTGAAGGACGGCTTTCACACACACTTATCTCTCGGAACTGAGCAAGTGGAGAGACGTTCGTTCATCTAGCACCAAGGGAACGGGTTGCAGGAGACACAATTTTCTGCTTTCTCAGTCTGTTTCCTAGTGCCGGTTTGAAGTTCCTGCAGTTTTCAGTGTAAAACCGATTTAGAGCTTCTACCTCCCCATATATATGTATGGAATGGAGTTTGCAACTGAAAAGAAACTTTGTGTTCCCAACAAGCTAGGTGAAGGACGGCTTTCACACACACATATCTCTCAGAACTGAGCAAGTGGAGAGACGTTCGTTCATCTTGCACCAAGGGAACGGGTTGCAGAAGACACTTTTTCTCTGCTTTCTCAGTCTGTTTCCTAGTGCCGGTTTGAAGTTCCTGCAGTTTTCACTGTCAAACCGAGTTGAAGCTAGTACCTCCCCATATATATGTATGGAATGGGGTTTTCAACTGAAAAGAAACTTTGTGTTCCCAAGAAGCTAGTTGAAGGACGGCTTTCACACACAATTATCTCTCGGAACTGAGCAAGTGGAGAGACATTCGTTCATGTAGCACCAAGGGAACGTGTTACAGGGGACAATTTTTTTCAGCTTTCTCAGTCTGTTTCCTAGTGCCGGTTTGAAGTTCCTGCAGTTTTCAGTGTAAAACCGATTTGGAGCTTCTACCTCCCCTTATATATGTATGGAATGGAGTTTGCAACTGGAAAGAAACTTTGTGTCCCAACAAGCTAAGTGAAAGACGGCTTTCACACACACTTATCTCTCAGAACTGAGCAAGTGGAGAGACGTTCGTTCATCTAGCACCAAGGGAACGGGTTGCAGGAGACACTTTTTCTCTGCTTCCTCAGTCTGTTTCCTAGTGCCGGTTTGAAGTTCCTGCAGTTTTCAATGTAAAACCGAGTTGGAGCTTGTACCTCTCCATATATATGTATGGAATGGAGTTTGCAACTGAAAAGAAACTTTGTGTTCACAACAAGCTAGGTGAAGGACGGCTTTCACACACACTTATCTCTCAGAACTGAGCAAGTGGAGAGACGTTCGTTCATCTAGCACCAAGGGAACGAGTTGCAGGAAACACTTTTTCTCTGCTTCCTCAGTCTGTTTCCTAGTGCCGGGTTGAAGTTCCTGCAGTTTTCACTGTAAAACCGAGTTGGAGCTGGTACCTCCCCATATATATGTATGGAATGGAGTTTGCAACTGAAAAGAAACTTTGTGTTCCCAAAAAGCTAGGTGAAGGACGGCTTTCACACACACTTATCTCTTAGAACTGAGCAAGTGGAGAGACGTTCGTTCATTTAGCACCAAGGGAACGGGTTGCAGGAGACACTTTTTCTATGCTTTCTCAGTTTGTTTCCTAGTGCCGGTTTGAAGTTCCTGCAGTTTTCACTGTCAAACAGAGTTGGAGTTTCTACCTCCCCATATATATGTATGGAATGGAGTTTGCAACTGAAAAGAAACTTTGTGTTCCCAACAAGCTAGGTGAAGGACGGCTTTCACACACACTTATCTCTCAGAACTGAGCAAGTGGAGAGACGTTCGTTCATCTAGCACCAAGGAAGCGGGTTGCAGGAGACACTTTTTGTCTGCTTTCTCAGTCTGTTTCCTAGTGCCGGTTTGAAGTTCCTGCAGTTTTCACTATAAAACCGAGTTGGAGCTAGTACCTCCCCATATATATGTATGGAATGGAGTTTGCAACTGAAAAGAAACTTTGTGTTCCCAACAAGCTAGGTGAAGGACGGCTTTCACACACACTTATCTCTCAGAACTGAGCAAGTGGAGAGACGTTCGTTCATCTAGCACCAAGGGAACGGGTTGCAGGAGACACTTTTTCTCTGCTTTCTCAGTCTGTTTCCTACTGCCGGTTTGAAGTTCCTGCAGTTTTCACTGTAAAACCGTGTTGGAGCTTCTACCTCCCCTTATATATGTATGGAATGGAGTTTGCAACTGAAAAGAAACTTTGTGTTCCCAACAAGCTAGGTGAAAGACGGCTTTCACACACACTTATCTCTCAGAACTGAGCAAGTGGAGAGACGTTCGTTCATTTAGCACCAAGGGAACGGGTTGCAGGAGACACTTTTTCTCTGCTTTCTCAGTCTGTTTCCTAGTGCCGGTTTGAAGTTCCTGCAGTTTTCACTGTCAAACAGAGTTGGAGCTTCTACCTCCCCATATATATGTATGGAATGGAGTTTGCAACTGAAAAGAAACTTTGTGTTCCCAACAAGCTAGTTGAAGGACGGCTTTCACACACACTTATCTCTCAGAACTGAGCAAGTGGAGAGACGTTCGTTCATCTAGCACCAAGGGAACGGGTTGCAGGAGACACTTTTTCTCTGCTTTCTCAGTCTGTTTCCTAGTGCCGGTTTGAAGTTCCTGCAGTTTTCACTGTCAAACCGAGTTGGAGCTAGTACCTCCCCATATATATGTATGGAATGGGGTTTGCAACTGAAAAGAAACTTTGTGTTCCCAAGAAGCTAGTTGAAGGACGGCTTTCACACACAATTATCTCTCGGAACTGAGCAAGTGGAGAGAAGTTCGTTCATCTAGCACCAAGGGAACGGGTTGCAGGAGACACTTTTTTCTGCTTTCTCAGTCTGTTTCCTAGTGCCGGTTTGAAGTTCCTGCAGTTTTCAGTGTAAAACCGATTTGGAGCTTCTACCTCCCCATATATATGTATGGAATGGAGTTTGCAACTGAAAAGAAACTTTGTGTTCCCAACAAGCTAGGTGAAGCACGGCTTTCACACACAATTATCTCTCGGAACTGAGCAAGTGGAGAGACGTTCGTTCATCTAGCACCAAGGGAACGGGTTGCAGGAGACACTTTTTCTCTGCTTTCTCAGTCTGTTTCCTAGTGCCGGTTTGATGTTCCTGCAGTTTTCACTGTAAAACCTAGTTGGAGCTTCTACCTCCCCTTATATATGTATGGAATGGAGTTTGCAACTGAAAAGAAACTTTGTGTTCCCAACAAGCTAGGTGAAGTACGGCTTTCACACACACTTATCTCTCAGAACTGAGCAAGTGTAGAGACGTTCGTTCATCTAGCACCAAGGGAACGGGTTGCAGGAGACACTTTTTCTCTGCTTTCTCAGTCTGTTTCCTAGTGCCGGTTTAAAGTTCCTGCAGTTTTCACTGTCAAACCGAGTTGGAGATTGTACCTCCCCATATATATGTATGGAATGGAGTTTGCAACTGAAAAGAAACTTTGTGTTCCCAACAAGCTAGGTGAAGGACGGCTTTCACACACACTTATCTCTCAGAACTGAGCAAGTGGAGAGACGTTCGTTCATCTAGCACCAAGGGAACGGGTTGCAGGAGACACTTTTTCTCTGCTTCCTCAGTCTGTTTCCTAGTGCCGGTTTGAAGTTCCTGGAGTTTTCACCGTAAATCCGAGTTGGAGCTTGTACCTACCCATATATATGTATGGAATGGAGTTTGCAACTGAAAAGAAACTTTGTGTTCCCAACAAGCTAGGTGACGGACGGCTTTCACACACACTTATCTCTCAGAACTGAGCAACTGGAGAGACTTTCGTTCACTTAGCACCAAGGGAACGGGTTGCAGGAGACACTTTTTCTCTGCTTTCTCAGTATGTTTCCTAGTGCCGGTTTGAAGTTCCTTCAGTTTTCACTGAAAAACCGAGTTGGAGCTTCTACCTCCCCATATATATGTATGGAATGGAGTTTGCAACTGAAAAGAAACTTTGTGTTCCCAACAAGCTAGGTGAAGGACGGCTTTCACACACTTATCTCTCTGAACTGAGCAAGTGGATAGACGTTCGTTCATCTAGCACCAAGGGAACTGTTTGCAGGAGACACTTTTTCTCTGCTTTCTCAGTCTGTTTCCTAGTGCCTGTTTGAAGTTCCTGCAGTTTTCACTGTAAAACCTAGTTGGAGCTAGTACCTCCCCATATATATGTATGGAATGGAGTTTGCATCTGAAAAGAAAATTTGTGTTCCCAACAAGACAGGTGAAGGACGGCTTTCACACACACTTATTTCTCAGAACTGAGCAAGTGGAGAGACGTTCGTTCATCTAGCACCAAGGGAACGGGTTGCAGGAGACACTTTTTGTCTGCTTTCTCAGTCTGTTTCCTAGTGCCGGTTTGAAGTTCCTGCAGTTTTCACTGTCAAACCGAGTTGGAGCTAGTACCTCCCCATATATATGTATGGAATGGAGTTTGCAACTGAAAAGAAACTTTGTGTTCCCAACAAGCTAGGTGAAGGACGGCTTTCACACACACTTATCTCTCAGAACTGAGCAAGTGGAGAGACGTTCGTTCATTTAGCACCAAGGGAACGGGTTGCAGGAGACACTTTTTCTCTGCTTTCTCAGTCTGTTTCCCAGTGCCGGTTTGAAGTTCCTGCAGTTTTCACTGTCAAACAAAGTTGGAGCTTCTACCTCCCCATATATATGTATGGAATGGAGTTTGAAACTGAAAAGAAACTTTGTGTTCCCAACAAGCTAGGTGAAGGACGGCATTCACACACACTTATCTCTCAGAACTGAGCAAGTGGAGAGACGTTCATTCATCTAGCACCAAGGGAAAGGGTTGCAGGAGACACTTTTTCTCTGCTTTCTCAGTCTGTTTCCTAGTGCCGGTTTGAAGTTCCTGAATTTTCACTGTAAAACAGAGTTGGAGCTAGTACCTCCCCATATATATGTATGGAATGGAGTTTGCAACTGAAAAGAAACTTTGTGTTCCCAACAAGCTAGGTGAAGGACGGCTTTCACACAGACTTAACTCTCAGAACTGAGCAAGTGGAGAGACGTTCGTTCATCTAGCACCAAGGGAACGGGTTGCAGGAGACACTTTTTCTCTGCTTTCTCAGTCTGTTTCCTAGTGCCGGTTTGAAGTTCCTGCAGTTTTCACTGTGAAACAGTGTTGGGGCTTCTACCTCCCCATATATATGTATGGAATGGAGTTTGAAACTGAAAAGAAACTTTGTGTTCCCAACAAGCTAGGTGAAGGACGGCTTTCACACACACTTATCTCTCAGAACTGAGCAAGTGGAGAGACGTTCGTTCATCTAGCACCAAGGGAACGGGTTGCAGGAGACACTTTTTCTCTGCTTTCTCAGTCTGTTTCCTAGTGCCGGTTTGAAGTTCCTGCAGTTTTCACTGTCAAACCGAGTTGGAGCTAGTACCTCCCCATATATATGTATGGAATGGGGTTTGCAACTGAAAAGAAACTTTGTGTTCTCAACAAGACAGGTGAAGGACGGCTTTCACACACACTTATCTCTCAGAACTGAGCAAGTGGAGAGATGTTCGTTCATCTAGCACCAAGGGAACGGGTTGCAGGAGACACTTTTTCTCTGCTTTCTCAGTCTGTTTCCTAGTGCCGGTTTGAAGTTCCTGCAGTTTTCACTGTCAAACAGTGTTGGAGCTTCTACCTCCCCATATATATGTATGGAATGGAGTTTGAATCTGATAAGTAACTTTGTGTTCCCAACAAGCTAGGTGAAGGACGGCTTTCACACACACTTATCTCTCAGAACTGAGCAAGTGGAGAGACGTTCGTTCATCTAGCACCAAGGGAACGGGTTGCAGGAGACACTTTTTCTCTGCTTTCTCAGTCTGTTTCCTAGTGCCGGTTTGAAGTTCCTGCAGTTTTCACTGTCAAACCGAGTTGGAGCTAGTACTTCCCCATATATATGTATGGAATGGAGTTTGCAACTGAAAAGAAACTTTGTGTTCTCAACAAGACAGGTGAAGGACGGCTTTCACACACACTTATCTCTCAGAACTGAGCAAGTGGAGAGACGTTCGTTCATCTAGCACCAAGGGAACGGGTTGCAGGAGACACTTTTTCTCTGCTTTCTCAGTCTGTTTCCTAGTGCCTGTTTGAAGTTCCTGCAGTTTTCACTGTCAAATCGAGTTGGAGCTAGTACCTCCCCATATATATATATGGAATGGAGTTTGCAACTGAAAAGAAAATTTGTGTTCCCAACAAGATAGGTGAAGGACGGCTTTCACCCACACTTATCTCTCAGAACTGAGCAAGTGGAGAGACGTTCGTTCATCTAGCACCAAGGGAACGGGTTGCAGGAGACACTTTTTCTCTGCTTTCTCAGTCTGTTTCCTAGTGCCGGTTTGAAGTTCCTGCAGTTTTCACTGTCAAAACGAGTTGGAGCTAGTACCTCCCCATATATATGTATGGAATGGAGTTTGCAACTGAAAAGAAACTTTGTGTTCCCAACAAGCTAGTTGAAGGACGGCTTTCACACACAATTATCTCTCGGAACTGAGCAAGTGGAGAGACGTTCGTTCATCTAGCACCAAGGGAACGGGTTGCAGGAGACACTTTTTTTCTGCTTTCTCAGTCTGTTTCCTAGTGCCTGTTTGAAGATCCTGCAGTTTTCAGTGTAAAACCGATTTGGAGCTTCTACCTCCCCATATATATGTATGGAATGGAGTTTGCAACTGAAAAGAAACTTTGTGTTCCCAACAAGCTAGGTGAAGGACGGCTTTCACACACACTTATCTCTCAGAACTGAGCAAGTGGAGAGACGTTCGTTCATCTAGCACCAAGGGAACGGGTTGCAGGAGACACTTTTTCTCTGCTTTCTCAGTCTGTTTCCTAGTGCCGGTTTGAAGTTCCTGCAGTTTTCACTGTCAAACCGAGTTGGAGCTAGTACCTCCCCATATATATGTATGGAATGGAGTTTGCAACTGAAAAGAAACTTTGTGTTCTCAACAAGACAGGTGAAGGACGGCTTTCACACACACTTATCTCTCAGAACTGAGCAAGTGGAGAGACGTTCGTTCATCTAGCACCAAGGGAACGGGTTGCAGGAGACACTTTTTCTCTGCTTTCTCAGTCTGTTTCCTAGTGCCTGTTTGATGTTCCTGCAGTTTTCACTGTCAAATCGAGTTGGAGCTAGTACCTCCCCATATATATATATGGAATGGAGTTTGCAACTGAAAAGAAAATTTGTGTTCCCAACAAGCTAGGTGAAGGACGGCTTTCACACACACTTATCTCTCAGAACTGAGCAAGTGGAGAGACGTTCGTTCATCTAGCACCAAGGGAACGGGTTGCAGGAGACACTTTTCCTCTGCTTTCTCAGTCTGTTTCCTAGTGCCGGTTTGAAGTTCCTGCAGTTTTCACTGTCAAACCGAGTTGGAGCTAGTACCTCCCCATATATATATGTATGGAATGGGGTTTGCAACTGAAAAGAAACTTTGTGTTCCCAAGAAGCTAGTTGAAGGACGGCTTTCACACACAATTATCTCTCGGAACTGAGCAAGTGGAGAGACGTTCGTTCATCTAGCACCAAGGGAACGGGTTGCAGGAGACACTTTTTTTCTGCTTGCTCAGTCTGTTTCCTAGTGCCGGTTTGAAGTTCCTGCAGTTTTCAGTGTAAAACCGATTTGGAGCTTCTACCTCCCCATATATATGTATGGAATGGAGTTTGCAACTGAAAAGAAACTTTGTGTTCCCAACAAGCTAGGTGAAGGACGGCTTTCACACACAATTATCTCTCGGAACTGAGAAAGTGGGGAGACGTTCGTTCATCTAGCACCAAGGGAACGGGTTGCAGGAGACACTTTTTCTCTGCTTCCTCAGTCTGTTTCCTAGTGCCGGTTTGAAGTTCCTGGAGTTTTCACCGTAAATCCGAGTTGGAGCTTGTACCTACCCATATATATGTATGGAATGGAGTTTGCAACTGAAAAGAAACTTTGTGTTCCCAACAAGCTAGGTGACGGACGGCTTTTACACACAATTATCTCTCAGAACTGAGCAACTGGAGAGACTTTCGTTCACTTAGCACCAAGGGAACGGGTTGCAGGAGACACTTTTTCTCTGCTTTCTCAGTATGTTTCCTAGTGCCGGTTTGAAGTTCCTTCAGTTTTCACTGATAAACCGAGTTGGAGCTTCTACCTCCCCATATATATGTATGGAATGGAGTTTGCAACTGAAAAGAAACTTTGTGTTCCCAACAAGCTAGGTGAAGGACGGCTTTCACACACTTATCTCTTTGAACTGAGCAAGTGGATAGACGTTCGTTCATCTAGCACCAAGGGAACTGTTTGCAGGAGACACTTTTTCTCTGCTTTCTCAGTCTGTTTCCTAGTGCCTGTTTGAAGTTCCTGCAGTTTTCACTGTAAAACCTAGTTGGAGCTAGTACCTCCCCATATATATGTATGGAATGGAGTTTGCATCTGAAAAGAAAATTTGTGTTCCCAACAAGACAGGTGAAGGACGGCTTTCACACACACTTATTTCTCAGAACTGAGCAAGTGGAGAGACGTTCGTTCATCTAGCACCAAGGGAACGGGTTGCAGGAGACACTTTTTGTCTGCTTTCTCAGTCTGTTTCCTAGTGCCGGTTTGAAGTTCCTGCAGTTTTCACTGTCAAACCGAGTTGGAGCTAGTACCTCCCCATATATATGTATGGAATGGAGTTTGCAACTGAAAAGAAACTTTGTGTTCCCAACAAGCTAGGTGAAGGACGGCTTTCACACACACTTATCTCTCAGAACTGAGCAAGTGGAGAGACGTTCGTTCATTTAGCACCAAGGGAACGGGTTGCAGGAGACACTTTTTCTCTGCTTTCTCAGTCTGTTTCCCAGTGCCGGTTTGAAGTTCCTGCAATTTTCACTGTCAAACAAAGTTGGAGCTTCTACCTCCCCATATATATGTATGGAATGGAGTTTGAAACTGAAAAGAAACTTTGTGTTCCCAACAAGCTAGGTGAAGGACGGCATTCACACACACTTATCTCTCAGAACTGAGCAAGTGGAGAGACGTTCATTCATCTAGCACCAAGGGAACGGGTTGCAGGAGACACTTTTTCTCTGCTTTCTCAGTCTGTTTCCTAGTGCCGGTTTGAAGTTCCTGCATTTTCACTGTAAAACCGAGTTGGAGCTAGTACCTCCCCATATATATGTATGGAATGGAGTTTGCAACTGAAAAGAAACTTTGTGTTCCCAACAAGCTAGGTGAAGGACGGCTTTCACACAGACTTAACTCTCAGAACTGAGCAAGTGGAGAGACGTTCGTTCATCTAGCACCAAGGGAACGGGTTGCAGGAGACACTTTTTCTCTGCTTTCTCAGTCTTTTTCCTAGTGCCGGTTTGAAGTTCCTGCAGTTTTCACTGTCAAACAGTGTTAGGGCTTCTACCTCCCCATATATATGTATGGAATGGAGTTTGAAACTGAAAAGAAACTTTGTGTTCCCAACAAGCTAGGTGAAGGACGGCTTTCACACACACTTATCTCTCAGAACTGAGCAAGTGGAGAGACGTTCGTTCATCTAGCACCAAGGGAACGGGTTGCAGGAGACAATTTTTCTCTGCTTTCTCAGTCTGTTTCCTAGTGCCGGTTTGAAGTTCCTGCAGTTTTCACTGTCAAACCGAGTTGGAGCTAGTACCTCCCCATATATATGTATGGAATGGGGTTTGCAACTGAAAAGAAACTTTGTGTTCTCAACAAGACAGGTGAAGGACGGCTTTCACACACACTTATCTCTCAGAACTGAGCAAGTGGAGAGACGTTCGTTCATCTAGCACCAAGGGAACGGGTTGCAGGAGACACTTTTTCTCTGCTTTCTCAGTCTGTTTCCTAGTGCCGGTTTGAAGTTCCTGCAGTTTTCACTGTCAAACAGTGTTGGAGCTTCTACCTCCCCATATATATGTATGGAATGGAGTTTGAATCTGAAAAGTAACTTTGTGTTCCCAACAAGCTAGGTGAAGGACGGCTTTCACACACACTTATCTCTCAGAACTGAGCAAGTGGAGAGACGTTCGTTCATCTAGCACCAAGGGAACGGGTTGCAGGAGACACTTTTTCTCTGCTTTCTCAGTCTGTTTCCTAGTGCCGGTTTGAAGTTCCTGCAGTTTTCACTGTCAAACCGAGTTGGAGCTAGTACTTCCCCATATATATGTATGGAATGGAGTTTGCAACTGAAAAGAAACTTTGTGTTCTCAACAAGACAGGTGAAGGACGGCTTTCACACACACTTATCTCTCAGAACTGAGCAAGTGGAGAGACGTTCGTTCATCTAGCACCAAGGGAACGGGTTGCAGGAGACACTTTTTCTCTGCTTTCTCAGTCTGTTTCCTAGTGCCTGTTTGAAGTTAATGCAGTTTTCACTGTCAAATCGAGTTGGAGCTAGTACCTCCCCATATATATATATGGAATGGAGTTTGCAACTGAAAAGAAAATTTGTGTTCCCAACAAGATAGGTGAAGGACGGCTTTCACACACACTTATCTCTCAGAACTGAGCAAGTGGAGAGACGTTCGTTCATCTAGCACCAAGGGAACGGGTTGCAGGAGACACTTTTTCTCTGCTTTCTCAGTCTGTTTCCTAGTGCCGGTTTGAAGTTCCTGCAGTTTTCACTGTCAAAACGAGTTGGAGCTAGTACCTCCCCATATATATGTATGGAATGGAGTTTGCAACTGAAAAGAAACTTTGTGTTCCCAAGAAGCTAGTTGAAGGACGGCTTTCACACACAATTATCTCTCGGAACTGAGCAAGTGGAGAGACGTTCGTTCATCTAGCACCAAGGGAACGGGTTGCAGGAGACACTTTTTTTCTGCTTTCTCAGTCTGTTTCCTAGTGCCTGTTTGAAGATCCTGCAGTTTTCAGTGTAAAACCGATTTGGAGCTTCTACCTCCCCATATATATGTATGGAATGGAGTTTGCAACTGAAAAGAAACTTTGTGTTCCCAACAAGCTAGGTGAAGGACGGCTTTCACACACACTTATCTCTCAGAACTGAGCAAGTGGAGAGACGTTCGTTCATCTAGCACCAAGGGAACGGGTTGCAGGAGACACTTTTTCTCTGCTTTCTCAGTCTGTTTCCTAGTGCCGTTTTGAAGTTCCTGCAGTTTTCACTGTCAAACCGAGTTGGAGCTAGTACCTCCCCATATATATGTATGGAATGGAGTTTGCAACTGAAAAGAAACTTTGTGTTCTCAACAAGACAGGTGAAGGACGGCTTTCACACACACTTATCTCTCAGAACTGAGCAAGTGGAGAGACGTTCGTTCATCTAGCACCAAGGGAACGGGTTGCAGGAGACACTTTTTCTCTGCTTTCTCAGTCTGTTTCCTAGTGCCTGTTTGATGTTCCTGCAGTTTTCACTGTCAAATCGAGTTGGAGCTAGTACCTCCCCATATATATATATGGAATGGAGTTTGCAACTGAAAAGAAAATTTGTGTTCCCAACAAGCTAGGTGAAGGACGGCTTTCACACACACTTATCTCTCAGAACTGAGCAAGTGGAGAGACGTTCGTTCATCTAGCACCAAGGGAACGGGTTGCAGGAGACACTTTTCCTCTGCTTTCTCAGTCTGTTTCCTAGTGCCGGTTTGAAGTTCCTGCAGTTTTCACTGTCAAACCGAGTTGGAGCTAGTACCTCCCCATATATATGTATGGAATGGGGTTTGCAACTGAAAAGAAACTTTGTGTTCCCAAGAAGCTAGTTGAAGGACGGCTTTCACACACAATTATCTCTCGGAACTGAGCAAGTGGAGAGACGTTCGTTCATCTAGCACCAAGGGAACGGGTTGCAGGAGACACTTTTTTTCTGCTTGCTCAGTCTGTTTCCTAGTGCCGGTTTGAAGTTCTTGCAGTTTTCAGTGTAAAACCGATTTGGAGCTTCTACCTCCCCATATATATGTATGGAATGGAGTTTGCAACTGAAAAGAAACTTTGTGTTCCCAACAAGCTAGGTGAAGGACGGCTTTCACACACAATTATCTCTCGGAACTGAGAAAGTGGGGAGACGTTCGTTCATCTAGCACCAAGGGAACGGGTTGCAGGAGACACTTTTTCTCTGCTTTCTCAGTCTGTTTCCTAGTGCCGGTTTGAAGTTCCTGCAGTTTTCACTGTAAAACCTAATTGTAGCTTCTACCTCCCCTTATATATGTATGGAATGGAGTTTGCAACTGAAAAGAAACTTTGTGTTCCCAACAAGCTAGGTGAAGTACGGCTTTCACACACACTTATCTCTCAGAACTGAGCAAGTGTAGAGACGTTCGTTCATCTAGCACCAAGGGAACGGGTTGCAGGAGACACTTTTTCTCTGCTTTCTCAGTCTGTTTCCTAGTGCCGGTTTAAAGTTCCTGCAGTTTTCACTGTCAAACCGAGTTGGAGCTTGTACCTCCCCATATATATGTATGGAATGGAGTTTGCAACTGAAAAGAAACTTTGTGTTCCCAACAAGCTAGGTGAAGGACGGCTTTCACACACACTTATCTCTCAGAACTGAGCAAGTGGAGAGACGTTCGTTCATCTAGCACCAAGGGAACGGGTTGCAGGAGACACTTTTTCTCTGCTTCCTCAGTCTGTTTCCTAGTGCCGGTTTGAAGTTCCTGGAGTTTTCACCGTAAAACCGAGTTGGAGCTTGTACCTCCCCATATATATGTATGGAATGGAGTTTGCAACTGAAAAGAAACTTTGTGTTCCCAACAAGCTAGGTGACGGACGGCTTTCACACACACTTATCTCTCAGAACTGAGCAAGTGGAGAGACTTTCGTTCACTTAGCACCAAGGGAACGGGTTGCAGGAGACACTTTTTCTCTGCTTTCTCAGTCTGTTTCCTAGTGCCGGTTTGAAGTTCCTGCAGTTTTCACTGTCAAACAGAGTTGGAGCTTCTACCTCCCCATATATATGTATGGAATGGAGTTTGCAACTGAAAAGAAACTTTGTGTTCACAACAAGCTAGGTGAAGGACGGCTTTCACACACACTTATCTCTCAGAACTGAGCAAGTGGAGAGACGTTCGTTCATCTAACACCAAGGGAACGGGTTGCAGGAGACACATTTCTCTGCTTTCTCAGTCTGTTTCCTAGTGCCGGTTTGAAGTTCCTGCAGTTTTCACTGTAAAATCGAGTTGGAGCTAGTACCTCCCCATATATATGTATGGAATGGAGTTTGCAACTGAAAAGAAACTTTGTGTTCCCAACAAGCTAGTTGAAGGACGGCTTTCACTCACACTTATCTCTCAGAACTGAGCAAGTGGAGAGACGTTCGTTCATCTAGCACCAAGGGAACGGTTTGCAGGAGACACATTTTCTCTGATTTCTCAGTATGTTTCCTAGTGCCGGTTTGAAGTTCCTTCAGTTTTCACTGAAAAACCGAGTTGGAGCTTCTAAATCCCCATATATATGTATGGAATGGAGTTTGCAACTGAAAAGAAACTTTGTGTTCCCAACAAGCTAGGTGAAGTACGGCTTTCACACACTTATCTCTCTGAACAGAGCAAGTGGAGAGACGTTCGTTCATCTAGCACCAATGGAACTGTTTGCAGGAGACACTTTTTCTCTGCTTCCTCAGTCTGTTTCCTAGTGCCGGTTTGAAGTTCCTGGAGTTTTCACCGTAAAACAGAGTTTGAACTTGTACCTCCCCATATATATATATGGAATGGAGTTTGCAACTGAAAAGAAACTTTCTGTTCCCAACAAGCTAGGTGACGGACGGCTTTCACACACACTTATCTCTCAGAACTGAGCAAGTGGAGAGACTTTCGTTCAGTTAGCACCAAGGGAACGGGTTGCAGGAGACACTTTTTCTCTGCTTTCTCAGTCTGTTTCCTAGTGCCGGTTTGAAGTTCCTGCAGTTTTCACTGTCAAACAGAGTTGGAGCTTCTACCTCCCCATATATATGTATGGAATGGAGTTTGCAACTGAAAAGAAACTTTGTGTTCACAACAAGCTAGGTGAAGGACGGCTTTCACACACACTTATCTCTCAGAACTGAGCAAGTGGAGAGACGTTCGTTCATCTAGCACCAAGGGAACGGGTTGCAGGAGACACTTTTTCTCTGCTTTCTCAGTCTGTTTCCTAGTGCCGGTTTGAAGTTCCTGCAGTTTTCACTGTAAAACCGTGTTGGAGCTAGTACCTCCCCATATATATGTATGGAATGGAGTTTGCAACTGAAAAGAAACTTTGTGTTACCAACAAGCTAGTTGAAGGACGGCTTTCACTCACACTTATCTCTCAGAACTGAGCAAGTGGAGAGACGTTCGTTCATCTAGCACCAATGGAACGGGTTTCAGGAGACACATTTTCTCTGATTTCTCAGTATGTTTCCTAGTGCCGGTTTGAAGTTCCTTCAGTTTTCACTGAAAAACCGAGTTGGAGCTTCTACCTCCCCATATATATGTATGGAATGGAGTTTGCAACTGAAAAGAAACTTTGTGTTCCCAACAAGCTAGGTGAAGGACGGCTTTCACACACACTTATCTCTCAGAACTGAGCAAGGGGAGAGACGTTTGTTCACCTAGCACGAAGGGAACGGTTGCAGGAGACACTTTTTCTCTGCTTTCTCAGTCTGTTTCCTAGTGCCGGTTTGAAGTTCCTGCAGTTTTCACTGTCAAACCGAGTTGGAGTTAGTACCTCCCCATATATATGTATGGAATGCAGTTTGCAACTGAAAAGAAAATTTGTGTTCCCAACAAGACAGGTGAAGGACGGCTTTCACACACACGTATCTCTCAGAACTGAGCAAGTGGAGAGACGTTCGTTCATCTAGCACCAAGGGAACGGGTTGCAGGAGACACTTTTTCTCTGCTTTCTCACTCTGTTTCCTAGTGCCGGTTTGAAGTTCCTGCAGTTTTCACTGTCAAACCGAGTTGGAGCTAGTACCTCCCCATATATATGTATGGAATGGAGTTTGCAACTGAAAAGAAACTTTGTGTTCCCAACAAGCTAGGTGAAGGACGGCTTTCACACACACTTATCTCTCAGAACTGAGCAAGTGGAGAGACGTTCGTTCATTTAGCACCAAGGGAACGGGTTGCAGGAGACACTTTTTCTCTGCTTTCTCAGTCTGTTTCCCAGTGCCGGTTTGAAGTTCCTGCAGTTTTCACTGTCAAACAAAGTTGGAGCTTCTACCTCCCCATATATATGTATGGAATGGAGTTTGCAACTGAAAAGAAACTTTGTGTTCCCAACAAGCTAGGTGAAGGACGGCTTTCACACACACTTATCTCTCAGAACTGAGCAAGTGGAGAGACGTTCGTTCATTTAGCACCAAGGGAACGGGTTGCAGGAGACACTTTTTCTCTGCTTTCTCAGTCTGTTTCCTAGTGCCGGTTTAAAGTTCCTGCAGTTTTCACTGTCAAACAGAGTTGGAGCTTGTACCTCCCCATATATATGTATGGAATGGAGTTTGCAACTGAAAAGAAACTTTGTGTTCCCAACAAGCTAGGTGAAGGACGGCTTTCACACACACTTATCTCTGAGAACTGAGCAAGTGGAGAGACGTTCGTTCATCTAGCACCAGGGGAACGGGTTGCAGGCGACACTTTTTCTCTGCTTCCTCAGTCTGTTTCCTAGTGCCGGTTTGAAGTTCCTGGAGTTTTCACCGTAAAACCGAGTTGGAGCTTGTACCTCCCCATATATATGTATGGAATGGAGTTTGCAACTGAAAAGAAACTTTTTGTTCCCAACAAGCTAGGTGACGGACGGCTTTCACACACACTTATCTCTCAGAACTGAGCAAGTGGAGAGACTTTCGTTCACTTAGCACCAAGGGAACGGGTTGCAGGAGACACTTTTTCTCTGCTTTCTCAGTCTCTTTCCTAGTGCCGGTTTGAAGTTCCTGCAGTTTTCACTGTCAAACAGAGTTGGAGCTTCTACCACCCCATATATATGTATGGAATGGAGTTTGCAACTGAAAAGAAACTTTGTGTTCCCAACAAGCTAGGTGAAGGACGGCTTTCACACACACTTATCTCTCAGAACTGAGCAAGTGGAGAGACGTTCGTTCATCTAGCACCAAGGGAACGGGTTGCAGGATACACTTTTTCTCTGCTTTCTCAGTCTGTTTCCTAGTGCCGGTTTGAAGTTCCTGCAGTTTTCACTGTCAAACCGAGTTGGAGCTAGTACCTCCCCATATATATGTATGGAATGGAATTTGCAACTGAAAAGAAACTTTGTGTTCCCAACAAGCTAGGTGAAGGACGGCTTTCACACACACTTATCTCTCAGAACTGAGCAAGTGGAGAGACGTTCGTTCATTTAGCACCAAGGGAACGGGTTGCAGGAGACACTTTTTCTCTGCTTTCTCAGTCTGTTTCCCAGTGCCGGTTTGAAGTTCCTGCAGTTTTCACTGTCAAACAAAATTGGAGCTTCTACCTCCCCATATATATGTATGGAATGGAGTTTGCAACTGAAAAGAAACTTTGTGTTCCCAACAAGCTAGGTGAAGGACGGCTTTCACACACACTTATCTCTCAGAACTGAGCAAGTGGAGAGACGTTCGTTCATTTAGCACCAAGGGAACGGGTTGCAGGAGACACTTTTTCTCTGCTTTCTCAGTATGTTTCCTAGTGCCGGTTTAAAGTTCCTGCAGTTTTCACTGTCAAACCGAGTTGGAGCTTGTACCTCCCCATATATATGTATGGAATGGAGTTTGCAACTGAAAAGAAACTTTGTGTTCCCAACAAGCTAGGTGAAGGACGGCTTTCACACACACTTATCTCTGAGAACTGAGCAAGTGGAGAGACGTTCGTTCATCTAGCACCAAGGGAACGGGTTGCAGGCGACACTTTTTCTCTGCTTCCTCAGTCTGTTTCCTAGTGCCGGTTTGAAGTTCCTGGAGTTTTCACCGTAAAACCGAGTTGGAGCTTGTACCTCCCCATATATATGTATGGAATGGAGTTTGCAACTGAAAAGAAACTTTTTGTTCCCAACAAGCTAGGTGACGGACGGCTTTCACACACACTTATCTCTCAGAACTGAGCAAGTGGAGAGACTTTCGTTCACTTAGCTCCAAGGGAACGGGTTGCAGGAGACACTTTTTCTCTGCTTTCTCAGTCTCTTTCCTAGTGCCGGTTTGAAGTTCCTGCAGTTTTCACTGTCAAACAGAGTTGGAGCTTCTACCACCCCATATATATGTATGGAATGGAGTTTGCAACTGAAAAGAAACTTTGTGTTCACAACAAGCTAGGTGAAGGACGGCTTTCACACACACTTATCTCTCAGAACTGAGCAAGTGGAGAGACGTTCGTTCATCTAGCACCAAGGGAACGGGTTGCAGGAGACACTTTTTCTCTGCTTTCTCAGTCTGTTTCCTAGTGCCGGTTTGAAGTTCCGGCAGTTTTCACTGTAAAACCGAGTTGGAGCTAGTACCTCCCCATATATATGTATGGAATGGTGTTTGCAACTGAAAAGAAACTTTGTGTTCCCAACAAGCTAGTTGAAGGACGGCTTTCACTCACACTTATCTCTCAGAACTGAGCAAGTGGAGAGACGTTCGTTCATCTAGCACCAAGGGAACGGGTTGCAGGAGACACATTTTCTCAGATTTCTCAGTATGTTTCCTAGTGCCGGTTTGAAGTTCCTTCAGTTTTCACTGAAAAACCGAGTTGGAGCTTCTACCTCCCCATATATATGTATGGAATGGAGTTTGCAACTGAAAAGAAACTTTGTGTTCCCAACAAGCTAGGTGAAGGACGGCTTTCACACACACTTATCTCTCAGAACTGAGCAAGTGGAGAGACGTTTGTTCACCTAGCACGAAGGGAACGGTTGCAGGAGACACTTTTTCTCTGCTTTCTCAGTCTGTTTCCTAGTGCCGGTATGAAGTTCCTGCAGTTTTCACTGTCAAACCGAGTTGGAGTTAGTACCTCCCCATATATATGTATGGAATGCAGTTTGCAACTGAAAAGAAAATTTGTGTTCCCAACAAGACAGGTGAAGGACGGCTTTCACACACACTTATCTCTCAGAACTGAGCAAGTGGAGAGACGTTCGTTCATCTAGCACCAAGGGAACGGGTTGCAGGAGACACTTTTTCTCTGCTTTCTCAGTCTGTTTCCTAGTGCCGGTTTGAAGTTCCTGCAGTTTTCACTGTCAAACCGAGTTTTAGCTAGTACCTCCCCATATATATGTATGGAATGGAGTTTGCAACTGAAAAGAAACTTTGTGTTCCCAACAAGCTAGGTGAAGGACGGCTTTCACACACACTTATCCCTCAGAACTGAGCAAGTGGAGAGACGTTCGTTCATTTAGCACCAAGGGAACGGGTTGCAGGAGACACTTTTTCTCTGCTTTCTCAGTCTGTTTCCCAGTGCCGGTTTGAAGTTCCTGCAGTTTTCACTGTCAAACAAAGTTGGAGCTTCTACCTCCCCATATATATGTATGGAATGGAGTTTGAAACTGAAAAGAAACTTTGTGTTCCCAACAAGCTAAGTGAAGGACGGCTTTCACACACACTTATCTCTCAGAACTGAGCAAGTGGAGAGACGTTCATTCATCTAGCACCAAGGGAACGGGTTGCAGGAGACACTTTTTCTCTGCTTTCTCAGTCTGTTTCCTAGTGCCGGTTTGAAGTTCCTGCATTTTCACTGTAAAACCGAGTTGGAGCTAGTACCTCCCCATATATATGTATGGAATGGAGTTTGCAACTGAAAAGAAACTTTGTGTTCCCAACAAGCTAGGTGAAGGACGGCTTTCACACACACTTATCTCTCAGAACTGAGCAAGTGGAGAGACGTTCGTTCATCTAGCACCAAGGGAACGGGTTGCAGGAGACACTTTTTCTCTGCTTTCTCAGTCTGTTTCCTAGTGCCTGTTTGAAGTTCCTGCAGTTTTCACTGTCAAATCGAGTTGGAGCTAGTACCTCCCCATATATATATATGGAATGGAGTTTGCAACTGAAAAGAAAATTTGTGTTCCCTACAAGACAGGTGAAGGACGGCTTTCACACACACTTATCTCTCAGAAGTGAGCAAGTGGATAGACGTTCGTTCATCTAGCACCAAGGGAACGGGTTGCAGGAGACACTTTTTCTCTGCTTTCTCAGTCTGTTTCCTAGTGCCGGTTTGAAGTTCCTGCAGTTTTCACTGTAAAACCGAGTTGGAGCTAGTACCTCCCCATATATATGTATGGAATGGAGTTTACAACTGAAAAGAAACTTTGTGTTCCCAACAAGCTAGGTGAAGGACGGCTTTCACACACACTTATCTCTCAGAACTGAGCAAGTGGAGAGACGTTCGTTCATTTAGAAACAAGGGAACGGGTTGCAGGAGACAATTTTTCTCTGCTTTCTCAGTCTGTTTCCCAGTGCCGGTTTGAAGTTCCTGCAGTTTTCACTGTCAAAAAGAGTTGGAGCTTCTACCTCCCCATATATATGTATGGAATTGAGTTTGAAACTGAAAAGAAACTTTGTGTTCCCAACAAGCTATGTGAAGGACGGCTTTCACACACACTTATCTCTCAGAACTGAGCAAGTGGAGAGACGTTTGTTCATCTAGCACCAAGGGAACGGGTTGCAGGAGACAATTTTTCTCTGATTTCTCAGTCTGTTTCCTAGTGCCGGTTTGAAGTTCCTGCATTTTCACTTTAAAACCGAGTTGGAGCTAATACCTACACATATATATGTATGGAATGGTGTTTGCAACTGAAAAGAAACTTTGTGTTCCCAACAAGCTAGGTGAAGGACGGCTATCACACACATTTATCTCTCAGAACTGAGCAAGTGGAGAGACGTTCGTTCATCTAGCACCAAGGGAACGGGTTCCAGGAGACACTTTTTCTCTGCTTTCTCAGTCTGTTTCCTAGTGCCGTTTTGAAGTTCCTGCAGTTTTCACTGTCAAACCGAGTTGGAGTTAGTACCTCCCCATATATATTTATGGAATGGAGTTTGCAACTGAAAAGAAAATTTTTGTTCCCAACAAACAGGTGAAGGACGGCTTTCACACACACTTATCTCTCAGAACTGAGCAAGTGGAGAGACGTTCGTTCATCTAGCACCAAGGGAACTGGTTGCAGGAGACACTTTTTCTCTGCTTTCTCAGTCTGTTTCTTAGTGCTGGTTTGAAGTTCCTGCAGTTTTCACTGTAAAACCGAGTTGGATCTAGTACCTCCCCATATATATGTATGGAATGGAGTTTGCAACTGAAAAGAAACTTTGTGTTCCCAACAAGCTAGGTGAAGGACGGCTTTCACACACACTTATCTCTCAGAACTGAGCAAGTGGAGAGATGTTCGTTCATCTAGCACCAAGGGAACGGGTTGCAGGAGACACTTTTTCTCTGCTTTCTCAGTCTGTTTCCTAGTGCCGGTTTGAAGTTCCTGCAGTTTTGACTGTCAAACCGAGTTGGAGCTAGTACCTCCCCATATATATGTATGGAATGGAGTTTGCAACTGAAAAGAAACTTTGTGTTCCCAACAAGCTAGGTGAAGGACGGCTTTCACACACACTTATCTCTCAGAACTGAGCAAGTGGAGAGACGTTCGTTCATTTAGCACCAAGGGAACGGGTTGCAGGAGACACTGTTTCTCTGCTTTCTCAGTCTGTTTCCTAGTGCCGGTTTGAAGTTCCTGCAGTTTTCACTGTCAAACAGAGTTGGAGCTTCTACCTCCCCATATATATGTATGGAATGGAGTTTGAAACTGAAAAGAAACTTTGTGTTCCCAACAAGCTAGGTGAAGGACGGCTTTCACACACACTTATCTCTCAGAACTGAGCAAGTGGAGAGACGTTCGTTCATCTAGCACCAAGGGATCGGGTTGCAGGAGACACTTTTTCTCTGCTTTCTCAGTCTGTTTCCTAGTGCCGGTTTGAAGTTCCTGCAGTTTTCACTGTCAAACCGAGTTGGAGCTTGTACCTCCCCATATATATGTATGGAATGGAGTTTGCAACTGAAAAGAAACTTTGTGTTCCCAACAAGCTAGGTGAAGGACGGCTATCACACACACTTATCTCTCAGAACTGAGCAAGTGGAGAGACGTTCGTTCATCTAGCACCAAGGGAACGGGTTCCAGGAGACACTTTTTCTCTGCTTTCTCAGTCTGTTTCCTAGTGCCGGTGTGAAGTTTCTGCAGTTTTCACTGTAAAACCGAGTTGGAGCTAGTACCTCCCCATATATATTTATGGAATGGAGTTTGCCACTGAAAAGAAACTTTGTGTTCCCAACAAGCTAGTTGAAGGACGGCTTTCACTCACACTTATCTCTCAGAACTGAGCAAGTGGAGAGACGTTCGTTCATCTAGCACCAAGGGAACGGGTTGCAGGAGACACATTTTCTCAGATTTCTCAGTATGTTTCCTAGTGCCGGTTTGAAGTTCCTTCAGTTTTCACTGAAAAACCGAGTTGGAGCTTCTACCTCCCCATATATATGTATGGAATGGAGTTTGCAACTGAAAAGAAACTTTGTGTTCCCAACAAGCTAGGTGAAGGACGGCTTTCACACACACTTATCTCTCAGAACTGAGCAAGTGGAGAGACGTTTGTTCACCTAGCACGAAGGGAACGGTTGCAGGAGACACTTTTTCTCTGCTTTCTCAGTCTGTTTCCTAGTGCCGGTTTGAAGTTCCTGCAGTTTTCACTGTCAAACCGAGTTGGAGCTAGTACCTCCCCATATATATGTATGGAATGGAGTTTGCAACTGAAAAGAAACTTTGTGTTCCCAACAAGCTAGGTGAAGGACGGCTTTCACACACACTTATCTCTCAGAACTGAGCAAGTGGAGAGACGTTCGTTCATTTAGCACCAAGGGAACGGGATGCAGGAGACACTTTTTCTCTGCTTTCTCAGTCTGTTTCCCAGTGCCGGTTTGAAGTTCCTGCAGTTTTCACTGTCAAACAAAGTTGGAGCTTCTACCTCCCCATTTATATGTATGGAATGGAGTTTGAAACTGAAAAGAAACTTTGTGTTCCCAACAAGCTAGGTGAAGGACGGCTTTCACACACACTTATCTCTCAGAACTGAGCAAGTGGAGAGACGTTCATTCATCTAGCACCAAGGGAACGGGTTGCAGGAGACACTTTTTCTCTGCTTTCTCAGTCTGTTTCCTAGTGCCGGTTTGAAGTTCCTGCATTTTCACTGTAAAACCGAGTTGGAGCTAGTACCTCCCCATATATATGTATGGAATGGAGTTTGCAACTGAAAAGAAACTTTGTGTTCCCAACAAGCTAGGTGAAAGACGGCTTTCACACACACTTATCTCTCAGAACTGAGCAAGTGGAGAGACGTTCGTTCATCTAGCACCAAGGGAACGGGTTGCAGGAGACACTTTTTCTCTGCTTTCTCAGTCTGTTTCCTAGTGCCGGTTTGAAGTTCCTGCAGTTTTCACTGTCAAACAGTGTTGGAGCTTCTACCTCCCCATATATATGTATGGAATGGAGTTTGAAACTGAAAAGAAACTTTGTGTTCCCAACAAGCTAGGTGAAGGACGGCTTTCACACACACTTATCTCTCAGAACTGAGCAAGTGGAGAGACGTTCGTTCATCTAGCACCAAGGGAACGGGTTGCAGGAGACACTATTTCTCTGCTTTCTCAGTCTGTTTCCTAGTGCCGGTTGGAAGTTCCTGCAGTTTTCACTGTCAAACCGTGTTGGAGCTAGTACCTCCCCATATATATGTATGGAATGGAGTTTGCAACTGAAAAGAAACTTTGTGTTCTCAACAAGACAGATGAAGGACGGCTTTCACACACACTTATCTCTCAGAACTGAGCAAGTGGAGAGACGTTCGTTCATCTAGCACCAAGGGAACGGGTTGCAGGAGACACTTTTTCTCTGCTTTCTCAGTCTGTTTCCTAGTGCCGGTTTGAAGTTCCTGCAGTTTTCACTGTCAAACAGTGTTGGAGCTTCTACCTCCCCATATATATGTATGGAATGGAGTTTGAAACTGAAAAGAAACTTTGTGTTCCCAACAAGCTAGGTGAAGGACGGCTTTCACACACACTTATCTCTCAGAACTGAGCAAGTGGAGAGACGTTCGTTCATCTAGCACCAAGGGAACGGGTTGCAGGAGACACTTTTTCTCTGCTTTCTCAGTCTGTTTCCTAGTGCCGGTTGGAAGTTCCTGCAGTTTTCACTGTCAAACCGTGTTGGAGATAGTACCTCCCCATATATATGTATGGAATGGAGTTTGCAACTGAAAAGAAACTTTGTGTCCTCAACAAGACAGATGAAGGACGGCTTTCACACACACTTATCTCTCAGAACTGAGCAAGTGGAGAGACGTTCGTTCATCTAGCACCAAGGGAACGGGTTGCAGGAGACACTTTTTCTCTGCTTTCTCAGTCTGTTTCCTAGTGCCTGTTTGAAGTTCCTGCAGTTTTCACTGTCAAATCGAGTTGGAGCTAGTACCTCCCCATATATATATATGGAATGGAGTTTGCAACTGAAAAGAAAATTTGTGTTCCCTACAAGACAGGTGAAGGACGGCTTTCACACACACTTATCTCTCAGAAGTTAGCAAGTGGATAGACGTTCGTTCATCTAGCACCAAGGGAACGGGTTGCAGGAGACACTTTTTCTCTGCTTTCTCAGTCTGTTTCCTAGTGCCGGTTTGAAGTTCCTGCAGTTTTCACTGTAAAACCCAGTTGGAGCTAGTACCTCCCCATATATATGTATGGAATGGAGTTTACAACTGAAAAGAAACTTTGTGTTCCCAACAAGCTAGGTGAAGGACGGCTTTCACACACACTTATCTCTCAGAACTGAGCAAGTGGAGAGACGTTCGTTCATTTAGAAACAAGGGAACGGGTTGCAGGAGACAATTTTTCTCTGCTTTCTCAGTCTGTTTCCCAGTGCCGGTTTGAAGTTCCTGCAGTTTTCACTGTCAAAAAGAGTTGGAGCTTCTACCTCCCCATATATATGTATGGAATGGAGTTTGAAACTGAAAAGAAACTTTATGTTCCCAACAAGCTATGTGAAGGACGGCTTTCACACACACTTATCTCTCAGAACTGAGCAAGTGGAGAGACGTTTGTTCATCTAGCACCAAGGGAACGGGTTGCAGGGGACACTTTTTCTCTGATTTCTCAGTCTGTTTCCTAGTGCCGGTTTGAAGTTCCTGCATTTTCACTGTAAAACCGAGTTGGAGCTAATACCTACACATATATATGTATGGAATGGAGTTTGCAACTGAAAAGAAACTTTGTGTTCCCAACAAGCTAGGTGAAGGACGGCTATCACACACACTTATCTCTCAGAACTGAGCAAGTGGAGAGACGTTCGTTCATCTAGCACCAAGGGAACGGGTTCCAGGAGACACTTTTTCTCTGCTTTCTCAGTCTGTTTCCTAGTGCCGTTTTGAAGTTCCTGCAGTTTTCACTGTCAAACCGAGTTGGAGTTAGTACCTCCCCATATATATTTATGGAATGGTGTTTGCAACTGAAAAGAAAATTTGTGTTCCCAACAAACAGGTGAAGGACGGCTTTCACACACACTTATCTCTCAGAACTGAGCAAGTGGAGAGACGTTCGTTCATCTAGCACCAAGGGAACGGGTTGCAGGAGACACTTTTTCTCTGCTTTCTCAGTCTGTTTCTTAGTGCTGGTTTGAAGTTCCTGCAGTTTTCACTGTAAAACAGAGTTGGATCTAGTACCTCCCCATATATATGTATGGAATGGAGTATGCAACTGAAAAGAAACTTTGTGTTCCCAAGAAGCTAGTTGAAGGACGGCTTTCACACACAATTATCTCTCGGAACTGAGCAAGTGGAGAGACGTTCGTTCATCTAGCACCAAGGGAACGAGTTGCAGGAGACACTTTTTTTCTGCTTTCTCAGTCTGTTTCCTAGTGCCGGTTTGAAGTTCCTGCAGTTTTCAGTGTAAAACCGATTTGAAGCTTCTACCTCCCCATATATATGTATGGAATGGAGTTTGCAACTGAAAAGAAACTTTGTGTTCCCTACAAGCTAGGTGAAGGACGGCTTTCACACACACTTATCTCTCGGAACTGAGCAAGTGGAGAGACGTTCGTTCATCTAGCACCAAGGGAACGGGTTGCAGGAGACACTTTTTCTCTTCTTTCTCAGTCTGTTTCCTACTGCCGGTTTGAAGTTCCTGCAGTTTTCACTGTAAAACCGTGTTGGAGCTTCTACCTCCCCTTATATATGTATGGAATGGAGTTTGCAACTGAAAAGAAACTTTGTGTTCCCAACAAGCTAGGTGAAAGACGGCTTTCACACACACTTACCTCTCAGAACTGAGCAAGTGGAGAGACGTTCGTTCATTTAGCACCAAGGGAACGGTTTGCAGGAGACACTTTTTCTCTGCCTTCTCAGTCTGTTTCCTAGTGCCGGTTTGAAGTTCCTGCAGTTTTCACTGTCAAACCGAGTTGGAGTTAGTACCTCTCCATATATATGTATGGAATGCAGTTTGCAACTGAAAAGAATATTTGTGTTCCCAACAAGACAGGTGAAGGACGGCTTTCACACACACTTATCTCTCAGAACTGAGCAAGTGGAGAGACGTTCGTTCATCTAGCACCAAGGGAACGGGTTGCAGGAGACACTTTTTCTCTGCTTTCTCAGTCTGTTTCCTAGTGCCGGTTTGAAGTTCCTGCAGTTTTCACTGTCAAACCGAGTTGGAGCTAGTACCTCCCCATATATATGTATGGAATGGAGTTTGCAACTGAAAAGAAACTGTGTTCCCAACAAGCTAGGTGAAGGACGGCTTTCACACACACTTATCTCTCAGAACTGAGCAAGTGGAGAGACGTTTGTTCACCTAGCACGAAGGGAACGGTTGCAGGAGACACTTTTTCTCTGCTTTCTCAGTCTGTTTCCTAGTGCCGGTTTGAAGTTCCTGCAGTTTTCACTGTCAAACCGAGTTGGAGTTAGTACCTCCCCATATATATGTATGGAATGCAGTTTGCAACTGAAAAGAAAATTTGTGTTCCCAACAAGACAGGTGAAGGACGGCTTTCACACACACTTATCTCTCAGAACTGAGCAAGTGGAGAGACGTTCGTTCATCTAGCACCAAGGGAACGGGTTGCAGGAGACACTTTTTCTCTGCTTTCTCAGTCTGTTTCCTAGTGCCGGTTTGAAGTTCCTGCAGTTTTCACTGTCAAACCGAGTTGGAGCTAGTACCTCCCCATATATATGTATGGAATGGAGTTTGCAACTGAAAAGAAACTTTGTGTTCCCAACAAGCTAGGTGAAGGACAGCTTTCACACACACTTATCTCTCAGAACTGAGCAAGTGGAGAGACGTTCGTTCATTTAGCACCAAGGGAACGGGTTGCAGGAGACACTGATTCTCTGCTTTCTCAGTCTGTTTCCCAGTGCCGGTTTGAAGTTCCTGCAGTTTTCACTGTCAAACAAAGTTGGAGCTTCTACCTCCCCATATATATGTATGGAATGGAGTTTGAAACTGAAAAGAAACTTTGTGTTCCCAACAAGCTAGGTGAAGGACGGCTTTCACACACACTTATCTCTCAGAACTGAGCAAGTGGAGAGACGTTCATTCATCTAGCACCAAGGGAACGGGTTTCAGGAGACACTTTTTCTCTGCTTTCTCAGTCTGTTTCCTAGTGCCGGTTTGAAGTTCCTGCATTTTCACTGTAAAACCGAGTTGGAGCTAGTACCTCCCCATATATATGTATGGAATGGAGTTTGCAACTGAAAAGAAACTTTGTGTTCCCAACAAGCTAGGTGAAGGACGGCTTTCACACACACTTATCTCTCAGAACTGAGCAAGTGGAGAGACGTTCGTTCATCTAGCACCAAGGGAACGGGTTGCAGGAGACACTTTTTCTCTGCTTTCTCAGTCTGTTTCCTAGTGCCGGTTTGAAGTTCCTGCAGTTTTCACTGTCAAACAGTGTTGGAGCTTCTACCTCCCCATATATATGTATGGAATGGAGTTTGCAACTGAAAAGAAACTTTGTGTTCTCAACAAGACAGGTGAAGGACGGCTTTCACACACACTTATCTCTCAGAACTGAGCAAGAGGAGAGACGTTCGTTCATCTAGCACCAAGGGAACGGGTTGCAGGAGACACTTTTTCTCTGCTTTCTCAGTCTGTTTCCTAGTGCCTGTTTGAAGTTCCTGCAGTTTTCACTGTCAAATAGAGTTGGAGCTAGTACCTCCCCATATATATATATGGAATGGAGTTTGCAACTGAAAAGAAAATTTGTGTTCCCAACAAGACAGGTGAAGGACGGCTTTCACACACACTTATCTCTCAGAAGTGAGCAAGTGGATAGACGTTCGTTCATCTAGCACCAAGGGAACGGGTTGCACGAGACACTTTTTCTCTGCTTTCTCAGTCTGTTTCCTAGTGCCGGTTTGAAGTTCCTGCAGTTTTCACTGTAAAACCGAGTTGGAGCTAGTACCTCCCCATATATATGTATGGAATGGAGTTTACAACTGAAAAGAAACTTTGTGTTCCCAACAATCTAGGTGAAGGACGGCTTTCACACACACTTATCTCTCAGAACTGAGCAAGTGGAGAGACGTTCGTTCATTTAGAAACAAGGGAACGGGTTGCAGGAGACAATTTTTCTCTGCTGTCTCAGTCTGTTTCCTAGTGCCGGTTTGAAGTTCCTGCAGTTTTCACTGTCAAACCGAGTTGGAGCTAGTACCTCCCCATATATATGTATGGAATGGAGTTTGCAACTGAAAAGAAACTTTGTGTTCCCAACAAGCTAGGTGAAGGACGGCTTTCACACACACTTATTTCTCAGAACTGAGCAAGTGGAGAGACGTTCGTTCATTTAGCACCAAGGGAACGGGTTGCAGGAGACACTTTTTCTCTGCTTTCTCAGTCTGTTTCCCAGTGCCGGTTTGAAGTTCCTGCAGTTTTCACTGTCAAACAAATTTGGAGCTTCTACCTCCCCATATATATGTATGGAATGGAGTTTGAAACTGAAAAGAAACTTTGTGTTCCCAACAAGCTAGGTGAAGGACGGCTTTCACACACACTTATCTCTCAAAACTGAGCAAGTGGAGAGACGTTCATTCATTAGCACCAAGGGAACGGGTTGCAGGAGACACTTTTTCTCTGCTTTCTCAGTCTGATTCCTAGTGACGGTTTGAAGTTCCTGCATTTTCACTGTAAAACCGAGTTGGAGCTAGTACCTCCCCATATATATGTATGGAATGGAGTTTGCAACTGAAAAGAAACTTTGTGTTCCCAACAAGCTAGGTGAAGGACGGCTTTCACACACACTTATCTCTCAGAACTGAGCAAGTGGAGAGACGTTCGTTCATCTAGCACCAAGGGAACGGGTTGCAGGAGACACTTTTTCTCTGCTTTCTCAGTCTGTTTCCTAGTGCCGGTTTGAAGTTCCTGCAGTTTTCACTGTCAAACAGTGTTGGAGCTTCTACCTCCCCATATATATGTATGGAATGGAGTTTGCAACTGAAAAGAAACTTTGTGTTCTCAACAAGACAGGTGAAGGACGGCTTTCACACACACTTATCTCTCAGAAGTGAGCAAGTGGATAGACGTTCGTTCATCTAGCACCAAGGGAACGGGTTGCACGAGACACTTTTTCTCTGCTTTCTCAGTCTGTTTCCTAGTGCCGGTTTGAAGTTCCTGCAGTTTTCACTGTAAAACGAGTTGGAGCTAGTACCTCCCCATATATATTTATGGAATGGAGTTTACAACTGAAAAGAAACTTTGTGTTCCCAACAATCTAGGTGAAGGACGGCTTTCACACACAATTATCTCTCAGAACTGAGCAAGTGGAGAGACGTTCGTTCATTTAGAAACAAGGGAACGGGTTGCAGGAGACAATTTTTCTCTGCTTTCTCAGTCTGTTTCCCAGTGCAGTTTTGAAGTTCCTGCAGTTTTCACTGTCAAAAAGAGTTGGAGCTTCTACCTCCCCATATATATGTATGGAATGGAGTTTGAAACTGAAAAGAAACTTTGTGTTCCCAACAAGCTATGTGAAGGACGGCTTTCACACACACTTATCTCTCAGAACTGAGCAAGTGGAGAGACGTTTGTTCATCTAGCACCAAGGGAACGGGTTGCAGGAGACACTTTTTCTCTGATTTCTCAGTCTGTTTCCTAGTGCCGTTTTGAAGTTCCTGCAGTTTTCACTGTCAAACCGAGTTGGAGCTAGTACCTCCCCATATATATGTATGGAATGGAGTTTGCAACTGAAAAGAAACTTTGTGTTCCCAACAAGCTAGGTGAAGGACGGCTTTCACACACACTTATTTCTCAGAACTGAGCAAGTGGAGAGACGTTCGTTCATTTAGCACCAAGGGAACGGGTTGCAGGAGACACTTTTTCTCTGCTTTCTCAGTCTGTTTCCCAGTGCCGGTTTGAAGTTCCTGCAGTTTTCACTGTCAAACAAATTTGGAGCTTCTACCTCCCCATATATATGTATGGAATGGAGTTTGAAACTGAAAAGAAACTTTGTGTTCCCAACAAGCTAGGTGAAGGACGGCTTTCACACACACTTATCTCTCAAAACTGAGCAAGTGGAGAGACGTTCGTTCATCTAGCACCAAGGGAACGGGTTGCAGGAGACACTTTTTTTCTGCTTTCTCAGTCTGTTTCCTAGTGCCGGTTTGAAGTTCCTGCAGTTTTCAGTGTAAAACCGATTTGGAGCTTCTACATCCCCATATATATGTATGGAATGGAGTTTGAAACTGAAAAGAAACTTTGTGTTCCCTACAAGCTAGGTGAAGGACGGCTTTCACACACACTTATCTCTCGGAACTGAGAAAGTGCGGAGACGTTCGTTCATCTAGCACCAAGGGAACGGGTTGCAGGAGACACTTTTTCTCTGCTTTCTCAGTCTGTTTCCTACTGCCGGTTTGAAGTTCCTGCAGTTTTCACTGTAAAACCGTGTTGGAGCTTCTACCTCCCCTTATATATGTATGGAATGGAGTTTGCAACTGAAAAGAAACTTTGTGTTCCCAACAAGCTAGGTGAAAGACGCCTTTCACACACACTTACCTCTCAGAACTGAGCAAGTGGAGAGACGTTCGTTCATTTAGCACCAAGGGAACGGGTTGCAGGAGACACTTTTTCTCTGCTTTCTCAGTCTGTTTCCTAGTGCCGGTTTGAAGTTCCTGCAGTTTTCACTGTCAAACAGAGTTGGAGCTTCTACCTCCCAATATATATGTATGGAATGGAGTTTGCAACTGAAAAGAAACTTTGTGTTCCCAACAAGCTAGGTGAAGGACGGCTTTCACACACACTTATCTCTCAGAACTGAGCAAGTGGAGAGACGTTCGTTCATCTAGCACCAAGGGAACGGATTGCAGGAGACACTTTTTCTCTGCTTTCTCAGTCTGTTTCCTAGTGCCGGTTTGAAGTTCCTGCAGTTTTCACTGTCAAACCGAGTTGGAGCTAGTACCTCCCCATATATATGTATGGAATGGAGTTTGCAACTGAAAAGAAACTTTGTGTTCCCAACAAGCTAGGTGAAGGACGGCTTTCACACACAATTATCTCTCGGAACTGAGAAAGTGGGGAGACGTTCGTTCATCTAGCACCAAGGGAACGGGTTGCAGGAGACACTTTTTCTCTGCTTTCTCAGTCTGTTTCCTAGTGCCGGTTTGAAGTTCCTGCAGTTTTCACTGTAAAACCAAGTTGGAGCTTCTACCTCCCCTTATATATGTATGGAATGGAGTTTGCAACTGAAAAGAACTTTGTGTTCCCAACAAGCTAGGTGAAGTACGGCTTTCACACACACTTATCTCTCAGAACTGAGCAAGTTTAGAGACGTTCGTTCATCTAGCACCAAGGGAACATGTTGCAGGAGACACTTTTTCTCTGCTTTCTCAGTCTGTTTCCTAGTGCCGGTTTAAAGTTCCTGCAGTTTTCACTGTCAAACCGAGTTGGAGGTTGTACCTCCCCATATATATGTATGGAATGGAGTTTGCAACTGAAAAGAAACATTGTGTTCCCAACAAGCTAGTTGAAGGGCGGCTTTCACACACACTTATCTCTCAGAACTGAGCAAGTGGAGAGACGTTCGTTCATCTAGCACCAAGGGAACGGGTTGCAGGAGACACTTTTTCTCTGCTTCCTCAGTCTGTTTCCTAGTGCCGGTTTGAAGTTCCTGGAGTTTTCACCGTAAAACCGAGTTGGAGCTTGTACCTCCCCATATATATGTATGGAATGGAGTTTGCAACTGAAAAGAAACTTTGTGTTCCCAACAAGCTAGGTGACGGACGGCTTTCACACACACATATCTCTCAGAACTGAGCAAGTGGAGAGACTTTCGTTCACTTAGCACCAAGGGAACGGGTTGCAGGAGACACTTTTCCTCTGCTTTCTCAGTCTGTTTCCTAGTGCCGGTTTGAAGTTCCTGCAGTTTTCACTGTCAAACCGAGTTGGAGTTAGTACCTCCCCATTTATATGTATGGAATGCAGTTTGCAACTGAATAGAAAATTTGTGTTCCCAACAAGACAGGTGAAGGACGGCTTTCACACACACTTATCTCTCAGAACTGAGCAAGTGGAGAGACGTTCGTTCATCTAGCACCAAGGGAACGGGTTGCAGGAGACACTATTTCTCTGCTTTCTCAGTCTGTTTCCTAGTGCCGGTTTGAAGTTCCTGCAGTTTTCACTGTCAAACCGAGTTGGAGCTAGTACCTCCCCATATATATGTATGGAATGGAGTTTGCAACTGAAAAGAAACTTTGTGTTCCCAACAAGCTAGGTGAAGGACGGCTTTCACACACACTTATCTCTCAGAACTGAGCAAGTGGATAGACGTTCGTTCATCTAGCACCAAGGGAACGGGTTGCAGGAGACACTTTTTTTCTGCTTTCTCAGTCTGTTTCCTAGTGCCGGTTTGAAGTTCCTGCAGTTTTCTGTGTAAAACCGATTTGGAGCTTCTACCTCCCCATATATATGTATGGAATGGAGTTTGCAACTGAAAAGAAACTTTGTGTTCCCAACAAGCTAGGTGAAGGACGGCTTTCACACACAGTTATCTCTCGGAACTGAGAAAGTGGGGAGACGTTCGTTCATTTGCACCAAGGGAACGGGTTGCAGGAGACACTTTTTCTCTGCTTTCTCAGTCTGTTTCCTACTGCCGGTTTGAAGTTCCTGCAGTTTTCACTGTAAAACCGTGTTGGAGCTTCTACCTCCCCTTATATATGTATGGAATGGAGTTTGAAACTGAAAAGAAACTTTGTGTTCCCAACAAGCTAGGTGAAAGACGGCTTTCACACACAATTATCTCTCAGAACTGAGCAAGTGGAGAGACGTTCGTTCATTTAGCACCAAGGGAACGGGTTGCTGGAGACACATTTTCTCTGCTTTCTCAGTCTGTTTCCTAGTGCCGGTTTGAAGTTCCTGCAGTTTTCACTGTCAAACAGATTTGGAGCTTCTACCTCCCCATATATATGTATGGAATGGAGTTAGAAACTGAAAAGAAACTTTGTGTTCCCAACAAGCTAGGTGAAGGACGGCTTTCACACACACTTATCTCTCAGAACTGAGCAAGTGGAGAGACGTTCGTTCATCTAGCACCAAGGGAACGGTTTGCAGGAGACACTTTTTCTCTGCTTTCTCAGTCTGTTTCCTAGTGCCGGTTTGAAGTTCCTGCAGTTTTCACTGTCAAACCGAGTTGGAGCTTGTACCTCCCCATATATATGTATGGAATGGGGTTTGCAACTGAAAAGAAACTTTGTGTTCCCAAGAAGCTAGTTGAAGGACGGCTTTCACACACAATTAACTCTCGGAACTGAGCAAGTGGAGAGACGTTCGTTCATCTAGCACCAAGGGAACGGGTTGCAGGAGACACTTTTTTTCTGCTTTCTCAGTCTGTTTCCTAGTGCCGGTTTGAAGTTCCTGCAGTTTTCAGTGTAAAACCGATTGGGAGCTTCTACCTCCCCATATATATGTATGGAATGAAGTTTGCAACTGAAAAGAAACTTTGTGTTCCCAACAAGCTAGGTGAAGGACGGCTTTCACACACAATTATCTCTCGGAACTGAGAAAGTGGGGAGACGTTCGTTCATCTAGCACCAAGGGAACGGGTTGCAGGAGACACTTTTTCTCTGCTTTCTCAGTCTGTTTCCTAGTGCCGGTTTGAAGTTCCTGCAGTTTTCACTGTAAAACCTAGTTGGAGCTTCTACCTCCCCTTATATATGTATGGAATGGAGTTTGCAACTGAAAAGAAACTTTGTGTTCCCAACAAGCTAGGTGAAGTACGGCTTTCACACACACTTATCTCTCAGAACTGAGCAAGTGTAAAGACGTTCGTTCATCTAGCACCAAGGGAACGGGTTGCAGGAGACACTATTTCTCTGCTTTCTCAGTCTGTTTCCTAGTGCCGGTTTAAAGTTCCTGCAGTTTTCACTGTCAAACCGAGTTGGAGCTTGTACCTCCCCATATATATGTATGGAATGGAGTTTGCAACTGAAAAGAAACTTTGTGTTCCCAACAAGCTAGGTGACGGACGGCTTTCACACACACTTATCTCTCAGAACTGAGCAAGTGGAGAGACTTTCGTTCACTTAGCACCAAGGGAACGGGTTGCAGGAGACACTTTTTCTCTGCTTTCTCAGTCTGTTTCCCTGTGCCGGTTTGAAGTTCCTGCAGTTTTCACTGTCAAAAAGAGTTGGGGCTTCTACCTCCCCATATATATGTATGGAATGGAGTTTGCAACTGAAAAGAAACTTTGTGTTCCCAACAAGCTAGGTGAAGGACGGCTTTCACACACAATTATCTCTCAGAACTGAGCAAGTGGAGAGACGTTCATTCATCTAGCACCAAGGGAACGGGTTGCAGGAGACACTTTTTCTCTGCTTTCTCAGTCTGTTTCCTAGTGCCGGTTTGAAGTTCCTGCAGTTTTCACTGTAAAACCGAGTTGGAGCTTTACCTCCCCATATATATGTATGGAATGGAGTTTGCAACTGAAAAGAAACTTTGTGTTCCCAACAAGCTAGTTGAAGGACGGCTTTCACTCACACTTATCTCTCAGAACTGAGCAAGTGGAGAGACGTTCGTTCATCTAGCACCAAGGGAACGGGTTGCAGTAGACACATTTTCTCTGATTTCTCAGTATGTTTCCTAGTGCCGGTTTGAAGTTCCTGCAGTTTTCACTGTAAAACCGAGTTGGAGCTTCTACCTCCCCATATATATGTATGGAATGGAGTTTGCAACTGAAAAGAAACTTTGTGTTCCCAACAAGCTAGGTGAAGGACGGCTTTCACACACTTATCTCTCTGAACTGAGCAAGTGGAGAGACGTTCGTTCATCTAGCACCAAGGGAACTGTTTGCAGGAGACACTTTTTCTCTGCTTTCTCAGTCTGTTTCCTAGTGCCTGTTTGAAGTTCCTGCAGTTTTCACTGTAAAACCGAGTTGGAGCTAGTACCTCCCCATATATATGTATGGAATGGAGTTTGCAACTGAAAAGAAACTTTGTGTTCACAACAAGCTAGGTGAAGGACGGCTTTCACACACACTTATCTCTCAGAACTGAGCAAGTGGAGAGACGTTTGTTCATCTAGCACGAAGGGAACGGTTGCAGGAGACACTTTTTCTCTGCTTTCTCAGTCTGTTTCCTAGTGCCGGTTTGAAGTTCCTGCAGTTTTCACTGTTAAACCGAGTTGGAGTTAGTACCTCCCCATATATATGTATGGAATGCAGTTTGCAATTGAAAAGAAAATTTGTGTTCCCAACAAGACAGGTGAAGGACGGCTTTCACACACACTTATCTCTCAGAACTGAGCAAGTGGAGAGACGTTCGTTCATCTAGCACCAAAGGAACGGGTTGCAGGAGACACTTTTTCTCTGCTTTCTCAGTCTGTTTCCTAGTGCCGGTTTGAAGTTCCTGCAGTTTTCACTGTCAAACCGAGTTGGAGCTAGTACCTCCCCATATATATGTATGGAATGGAGTTTGCAACTGAAAAGAAACTTTTTGTTCCCAACAAGCTAGGTGAAGGACGGCTTTCACACACACTTATCTCTCAGAACTGAGCAAGTGGAGAGACGTTCGTTCATTTAGCACCAAGGGAACGGGTTGCAGGAGACACTATTTCTCTGCTTTCTCAGTCTGTTTCCCAGTTTCGGTTTGAAGTTCCTGCAGATTTCACTGTCAAACAATGTTGGAGCTTGTACATCCCCATATGTATGTATGGAATGGAGTTTGAAACTGAAAAGAAACTTTGTGTTCCCAACAAGCTAGTTGAAGGACGGCTTTCACACACACATATCTCTCAGAACTGAGCAAGTGGAGAGACGTTCGTTCATCTAGCACCAAGGGAACGGGTTGCAGGAGACACTTTTTCTCTGCTTTCTCAGTCTGTTTCCTAGTGCCGGTTTGAAGTTCCTGCATTTTCACTGTAAAACCGAGTTGGGGCTAGTACCTCCCCATATATATGTATGGAATGGAGTTTGCAACTGAAAAGAAACTTTGTGTTCCCAACAAGCTAGTTGAAGGACGGCTTTCACACACACTTATCTCTCAGAACTGAGCAAGTGGAGATACGTTCGTTCATCTAGCACCAAGGGAACGGGTTGCAGGAGACACTTTTTCTCTGCTTTCTCAGTCTGTTTCCTAGTGCCGGTTTGAATTTCCTGCAGTTTTGACTGTCAAACCGAGTTGGAGCTAGTACCTCCCCATATATATGTATGGAATGGAGTTTGCAACTGAAAAGAAACTTTGTGTTCCCAACAAGCTAGGTGAAGGACGGCTTTCACACACACTTATCTCTCAGAACTGAGCAAGTGGAGAGACGTTCGTTCATTTAGCACCAAGGGAACGGGTTGCAGGAGACACTTTTTCTCTGCTTTCTCAGTCTGTTTCCTAGTGCCGGTTTGAAGTTCCTGCAGTTTTCACTGTCAAACAGTGTTGGAGCTTCTACCTCCCCATATATATGTATGGAATGGAGTTTGAAACTGAAAAGAAACTTTGTGTTCCCAACAAGCTAGGTGAAGGACGGCTTTCACACACACTTATCTCTCAGAACTGAGCAAGTGGAGAGACGTTCGTTCATCTAGCACCAAGGGAACGGGTTGCAGGAGACACTTTTTCTCTGCTTTCTCAGTCTGTTTCTTAGTGCCGGTTTGAAGTTCCTGCAGTTTTCACTGTAAAACCGAGTTGGAGCTAGTACCTCCCCATATATATGTATGGAATGGAGTTTGCAACTGAAAAGAAACTTTGTGTTCCCAACAAGACAGATGAAGGACGGCTTTCACACACACTTATCTCTCAGAACTGAGCAAGTGGAGAGACGTTCGTTCATCTAGCACCAAGGGAACGGGTTGCAGGAGGCACTTTTTCTCTGCTTTCTCAGTCTGTTTCCTAGTGCCTGTTTGAAGTTCCTGCAATTTTCACTGTCAAATCGAGTTGGAGCTAGTACCTCCCCATATATATATATGGAATGGAGTTTGCAACTTAAAAGAAAATTTGTGTTCCCAACAAGACAGGTGAAGGACGGCTTTCACACACACTTATCTCTCAGAAGTGAGCAAGTGGATAGACGTTCGTTCATCTAGCACCAATGGAACGGGTTGCAGGAGACACTTTTTCTCTGCTTTCTCAGTCTGTTTCCTAGTGCCGGTTTGAAGTTCCTGCTGTTTTCACTGTAAAACCGAGTTGGAGCTAGTACCTCCCCATATATATGTATGGAATGGAGTTTGCAACTGAAAAGAAACTTTGTGTTCCCAACAAGCTAGGTGAAGGACGGCTTTCACACACACTTATCTCTCAGAACTGAGCAAGTGGAGAGACGTTCGTTCATTTAGAAACAAGGGAACGGGTTGCAGGAGACAATTTTTCTCTGTTTTCTCAGTCTGTTTCCCAGTGCCGGTTTGAAGTTCCTGCAGTTTTCACTGTCAAACAGAGTTGGAGCTTCTACCTCCCCATATATATGTATGGAATGGAGTTTGAAACTGAAAAGAACTTTGTGTTCCCAACAAGCTATGTGAAGGACGGCTTTCACACACACTTATCTCTCAGAACTGAGCAAGTGGAGAGACGTTTGTTCATCTAGCACCAAGGGAACGGGTTGCAGGAGACACTTTTTCTCTGATTTCTCAGTCTGTTTCCTAGTGCCGGTTTGAAGTTCCTGCATTTTCACTGTAAAACCGAGTTGGAGCTAGTACCTCCACATATATATGTATGGAATGGAGTTTGCAACTGAAAAGAAACTTTGTGTTCCCAACAAGCTAGGTGAAGGACGGCTATCACACACACTTATCTCTCAGAACTGAGCAAGTGGAGAGACGTTCGTTCATCTAGCACCAAGGGAACGGGTTCCAGGAGACACTTTTTCTCTTCTTTCTCAGTCTGTTTCCTAGTGCCGGTTTGAAGTTCCTGCAGTTTTCACTGTCAAACCGAGTTGGAGTTAGTACCTCCCCATATATATTTATGGAATGGAGTTTGCAACTGAAAAGAAAATTTGTGTTCCCAACAAGACAGGTGAAGGACGGCTTTCACACACACTTATCTCTCAGAACTGAGCAAGTGGAGAGACGTTCGTTCATCTAGCACCAAGGGAACTGGTTGCAGGACACACTTTTTCTCTGCTTTCTCAGTCTGTTTCTTAGTGCTGGTTTGAAGTTCCTGCAGTTTTCACTGTAAAACCGAGTTGGATCTAGTACCTCCCCATATATATGTATGGAATGGAGTTTGCAACTGAAAAGAAACCTTGTGTTCCCAACAAGCTAGGTGAAGGACGGCTTTCATACACACTTATCTCTCAGAACTGAGCAAGTGGAGAGATGTTCGTTCATCTAGCACCAAGGGAACGGGTTGCAGGAGACACTTTTTCTCTGTTTCTCAGTCTGTTTCCTAGTGCCGGTTTGAAGTTCCTGCAGTTTTCACTGTCAAACAGAGTTGGAGCTTCTACCTCCCCATATATATGTATGGAATGGAGTTTGAAACTGAAAAGAAACTTTGTGTTCCCAACAAGCTAGGTGAAGGACGGCTTTCACACACACTTATCTCTCAGAACTGAGCAAGTGGAGAGACGTTCGTTCATCTAGCACCAAGGGAACTGGTTGCAGGAGACACTTTTTCTCTGATTTCTCAGTCTGTTTCCTAGTGCCGGTTTGAAGTTCCTGCAGTTTTCACTGTAAAACCGAGTTGGAGCTAGTACCTCCCCATATATATGTATGGAATGGAGTTTGCAACTGAAAAGAAACTTTGTGTTCCCAACAAGCTAGGTGAAGGACGGCTTTCACACACACTTATCTCTCAGAACTGAGCAAGTGGAGAGACTTTCGTTCATTTAGCACCAAGGGAACGGGTTGCAGGAGACACTTTTTCTCTGCTTTCTCAGTCTGTTTCCAAGTGCCTGTTTGAAGTTCCTGCAGTTTTCACTGTCAAATCGAGTTGGAGCTAGTACCTCCCCATATATATATATGGAATGGAGTTTGCAACTGAAAAGAAAATTTGTGTTCCCAACAAGACAGGTGAAGGACGGCTTTCACACACACTTATCTCTCAGAACTGAGCAAATGGAGAGACGTTCGTTCATTTAGCACCAAGGGAATGGGTTGCAGGAGACACTTTTTCTCTGCTTTCTCAGTCTGTTTCCCAGTGCCGGTTTGAAGTTCCTGCAGTTTTCACTGTCAAAAAGAGTTGGAGCTTCTACCTCCCCATATATATGTATGGAATGGAGTTTGAAACTGAAAAGAAACTTTGTGTTCCCAACAAGCTATGTGAAGGACGGCTTTCACACACACTTATCTCTCAGAACTGAGCAAGTGGAGAGACATTCGTTCATCTAGCACCAAGGGAACGGGATGCAGGAGACACTTTTTCTCTGCTTTCTCAGTCTGTTTCCTAGTGCCGTTTTGAAGTTCCTGCATTTTCACTGTAAAATCGAGTTGGAGCTAGTACCTCCACATATATATGTATGGAATGGAGTTTGCAACTGAAAAGAAACTTTGTGTTCCCAACAAGCTAGGTGAAGGACGGCTTTCACACACACTTATCTCTCAGAACTGAGCAAGTGGAGAGACGTTCGTTCATTTAGAAACAAGGGAACGGGTTGCAGGAGACAATTTTTCTCTGTTTTCTCAGTCTGTTTCCCAGTGCCGGTTTGAAGTTCCTGCAGTTTTCACTGTCAAACAGAGTTGGAGCTTCTACCTCCCCATATATATGTATGGAATGGAGTTTGAAACTGAAAATAACTTTGTGTTCCCAACAAGCTATGTGAAGGACGGCTTTCACACACACTTATCTCTCAGAACTGAGCAAGTGGAGAGACGTTTGTTCATCTAGCACCAAGGGAACGGGTTGCAGGAGACACTTTTTCTCTGATTTCTCAGTCTGTTTCCTAGTGCCGGTTTGAAGTTCCTGCATTTTCACTGTAAAATCGAGTTGGAGCTAGTACCTCCACATATATATGTATGGAATGGAGTTTGCAACTGAAAAGAAACTTTGTGTTCCCAACAAGCTAGGTGAAGGACGGCTATCACACACACTTATCTCTCAGAACTGAGCAAGTGGAGAGACGTTCGTTCATCTAGCACCAAGGGAACGGGTTCCAGGAGACACTTTTTCTCTTCTTTCTCAGTCTGTTTCCTAGTGCCGGTTTGAAGTTCCTGCAGTTTTCACTGTCAAACCGAGTTGGAGTTAGTACCTCCCCATATATATTTATGGAATGGAGTTTGCAACTGAAAAGAAAATTTGTGTTCCCAACAAGACAGGTGAAGGACGGCTTTCACACACACTTATCTCTCAGAACTGAGCAAGTGGAGAGACGTTCGTTCATCTAGCACCAAGGGAACTGGTTGCAGGAGACACTTTTTCTCTGCTTTCTCAGTCTGTTTTTTAGTGCTGGTTTGAAGTTCCTGCAGTTTTCACTGTAAAACCGAGTTGGATCTAGTACCTCCCCATATATATGTATGGAATGGAGTTTGCAACTGAAAAGAAACCTTGTGTTCCCAACAAGCTAGGTGAAGGACGGCTTTCATACACACTTATCTCTCAGAACTGAGCAAGTGGAGAGATGTTCGTTCATCTAGCACCAAGGGAACGGGTTGCAGGAGACACTTTTTCTCTGTTTCTCAGTCTGTTTCCTAGTGCCGGTTTGAAGTTCCTGCAGTTTTCACTGTCAAACAGAGTTGGAGCTTCTACCTCCCCATATATATGTATGGAATGGAGTTTGCAACTGAAAAGAAACTTTGTGTTCCCAACAAGCTAGGTGAAGGACGGCTTTCACACACACATATCTCTCAGAACTGAGCAAGTGGAGAGACGTTCGTTCATCTAGCACCAAGGGAACTGGTTGCAGGAGACACTATTTCTCTGATTTCTCAGTCTGTTTCCTAGTGCCGGTTTGAAGTTCCTGCAGTTTTGACTGTCAAACCGAGTTGGAGCTAGTACCTCCCCATATATATGTATGGAATGGAGTTTGCAACTGAAAAGAAACTTTGTGTTCCCAACAAGCTAGGTGAAGGACGGCTTTCACACACACTTATCTCTCAGAACTGAGCAAGTGGAGAGACTTTCGTTCATTTAGCACCAAGGGAACGGGTTGCAGGAGACACTTTTTCTCTGCTTTCTCAGTCTGTTTCCAAGTGCCTGTTTGAAGTTCCTGCATTTTCACTGTAAAACCGAGTTGGAGCTAGTACCTCCACATATATATGTATGGAATGGAGTTTGCAACTGAAAAGAAACTTTGTGTTCCCAACAAGCTAGGTGAAGGACGGCTTCCACACACACTTATCTCTCAGAACTGAGCAAGTGGAGAGACGTTCGTTCATCTAGCACCAAGGGAACGGGTTCCAGGAGACACATTTTCTCTGCTTTCTCAGTCTGTTTCCTAGTGCCGGTTTGAAGTTCCTGCAGTTTTCACTGTAAAACCGAGTTGGAGCTAGTACCTCCCCATATATATTTATGGAATGGTATTTGCAACTGAAAAGAAACTTTGTGTTCCCAACAAGCTAGTTGAAGGACGGCTTTCACACACAATTATCTCTCGGAACTGAGCAAGTGGAGAGACGTTCGTTCATCTAGCACCAAGGGAACGGGTTGCAGGAGACAATTTTTCTCTGCTTTCTCAGTCTGTTTCCTAGTGCCGGTTTGAAATTCCTGCAGTTTTCACTGTAAAACCGAGTTGGAGCTTCTACCTCCCCTTATATATGTATGGAATGGAGTTTGCAACTGAAAAGAAACTTTGTGTTCCCAACAAGCTAGGTGAAGGACGGCTTTCACACACACTTATCTCTCAGAACTGAGCAAGTGGAGAGACGTTCGTTCATCTAGCACCAAGGGAACGGGTTGCAGGAGACACTTTTCTCTGCTTTCTCAGTCTGTTTCCCAGTGCCGGTTTGAAGTTCCTGCAGTTTTCACTGTAAAACCGAGTTGGAGCTAGTACCTCCCCATATATATGTATGGAATGGAGTTTGCAACTTAAAAGAAACTTTGTGTTCCCAACAAGCTAAGTGAAGGACGGCTTTCACACACACTTATCTCTCAGAACTGAGCAAGTGGAGAGACGTTCGTTCATCTAGCACCAAAGGAACGGGATGCATGAGACACTTTTTCTCTGCTTTCTCAGTCTGTTTCCTAGTGCCGGTTAGAAGTTCCTGCAGTTTTCACTGTCAAACCGAGTTGGAGATTGTACCTCCCCATATATATGTATGGAATGGAGTTTGCAACTGAAAAGAAACTTTGTGTTCCCAACAAGCTAGGTGAAGGACGGCTTTCACACACACTTATCTCTCAGAACTGAGCAAGTGGAGAGACGTTCGTTCATCTAGCACCAAGGGAACGGGTTGCAGGAGACACATTTTCTCTGCTTTCTCAGTCTGTTTCCTAGTGCCGGTTTGAAGTTCCTGCAGTTTTCACTGTAAAACCGAGTTGGAGCTAGTACCTCCCCATATATATGTATGGAATGGAGTTTGCAACTGAAAAGAAACTTTGTGTTCCCAACAAGCTAGGTGAAGGACGGCATTCACACACACTTATCTCTCAGAACTGAGCAAGTGGAGAGACGTTCGTTCATCTAGCACCAAGGGAACGGGTTGCAGGAGACACTTTCTCTCTGCTTTCTCAGTCTGTTTCCTAGTGCCGGTTTGAAGTTCCTGCATTTTCACTGTAAAACCGAGTTGGAGCTAGTACCTCCACATATATAAGTATGGAATGGAGTTTGCAACTGAAAAGAAACTTTGTGTTCCCAACAAGCTAGGTGAAGGACGGCTTTCACACACACTTATCTCTCAGAACTGAGCAAGTGGAGAGACGTTCGTTCATCTAGCACCAAGGGAACGGGTTCCAGGAGACACATTTTCTCTGCTTTCTCAGTCTGTTTCCTAGTGCCGGTTTGAAGTTCCTGCAGTTTTCACAGTAAAACCGAGTTGGAGCTAGTACCTCCCCATATATATTTATGGAATGGAGTTTGCAACTGAAAAGAAACTTTGTGTTCCCAACAAGCTAGTTGAAGGACGGCTTTCACACACAATTATCTCTCCGAACTGAGCAAGTGGAGAGACGTTCGTTCATCTAGCACCAAGGGAACGGGTTGCAGGAGACACTTTTTCTCTGCTTTCTCAGTCTGTTTCCTAGTGCCGGTTTGAACTTCCTGCAGTTTTCACTGTAAAACCGAGTTGGAGCTTCTACCTCCCCTTATATATGTATGGAATGGAGTTTGCAACTGAAAAGAAACTTTGTGTTCCCAACAAGCTAGGTGAAGGACGGCTTTCACACACACTTATCTCTCAGAACTGAGCAAGTGGAGAGACGTTCGTTCATCTAGCACCAAGGGAACGGGTTGCAGGAGACACTTTTTCTCTGCTTTCTCAGTCTGTTTCCTAGTGCCGGTTTGAAGTTCCTGCAGTTTTCACTGTCAAACCGAGTTGGAGATAGTACCTCCCCATATATATGTATGGAATGGAGTTTGCAACTGAAAAGAAACTTGGTGTTCCCAACAAGCTAGGTGAAGGACGGCTTTCACACACACTTATCTCTCAGAACTGAGCAAGTGGATAGAAGTTCGTTCATCTAGCACCAAGGGAACGGGTTGCAGGAGACACTTTTTCTCTGCTTTCTCAGTCTGTTTCCTAGTGCCGGTTTGAAGTTCCTGCAGTTTACACTGTCAAACCGAGTTGGAGCTAGTACCTCCCCATATATATGTATGGAATGGAGTTTGCAACTGAAAAGAATCTTTGTGTACCCAACAAGTTAGGTGAAGGACGGCTTTCACACAGACTTATCTCTCAGAACTGAGCAAGTGGAGAGACGTTCGTTCATCTAGCACCAAGGTAACGGGCTGCAGGAGACACTTTTTCTCTGTTTTCTCAGTCTGTTTCCTAGTGCCGGTTTGAAGTTCCTGCAGTTTTCACTGTCAAATCGAGTTGGAGATAGTACCTCCCCATATATATATATGGAATGGAGTTTGCAACTGAAAAGAAAATTTGTGTTCCCAACAAGACAGGTGAAGTACGGCTTTCACACACACTTATCTCTCAGAACTGAGCAAGTGGAGAGACGTTCGTTCATCTAGCACCAAGGGAACGGGTTGCAAGAGACACTTATTCTCTGCTTTCTCAGTCTGTTTCCTAGTGCCGGATTGAAGTTCCTGCAGTTTTCACTGTCAAACCGAGTTGGAGCTAGTATCTCCCCATATATATGTATGGAATGGAGTTTGCAACTGAAAAGAAACTTTGTGTTCCCAACAAGCTAGGTGAAGGACTGCATTCACACACACTTATCTCTCAGAACTGAGCAAGTGGAGAGACGTTCGTTCATCTAGCACCAAGGGAACGGGTTGCAGGAGACACTTTTTCTCTGCTTTCTCAGTCTGTTTCCTAGTGCCGGTTTGAAGTTCCTGCAGTTTTCACTGTAAAACCGAGTTGGAGCTAGTACCTCCCCATATATATGTATGGAATGGAGTTTGCAACTGAAAAGAAACTTTGTGTTCCCAACAAGCTAGGTGAAGGACGGCATTCACACACACTTATCTCTCAGAAATGAGCAAGTGGAGAGACGTTCGTTCATATAGCACCAAGGGAACGGGTTGCTGGAGACACTTTCTCTCTGCTTTCTCAGTCTGTTTCCTAGTGCCGGTTTGAAGTTCCTGCAATTTTCACTGTAAAACAGAGTTGGAGCTTGTACCTCCCCATATATATGTATGGAATGGAGTTTGCAACTGAAAAGAAACTTTGTGTTCCCAACAAGCTAGGTGAAGGACGGCTTTCACACACACTTATCTCTCAGAACTGAGCAAGTGGAGAGACGTTCGTTCATCTAGCACCAAGGGAACGGGTTGCAGGAGACACTTTTTCTCTGCTTTCTCAGTCTGTTTCCTAGTGCCGGTTTGAAGTTCCTGCAGTTTTCACTGTAAAACCTAGTTGGAGCTTCTACCTCCCCTTATATATGTATGGAATGGAGTTTGCAACTGAAAAGAAACTTTGTGTTCCCAACAAGCTAGGTGAAGTACGGCTTTCACACACAATTATCTCTCAGAACTGAGCAAGTGTAGAGACGTTCGTTCATCTAGCACCAAGGGAACGGGTTGCAGGAGACACTTTTTCTATGCTTTCTCAGTCTGTTTCCTAGTGCCGGTTTAAAGTTCCTGCAGTTTTCACTGTCAAACCGAGTTGGAGCTTGTTCCTCCCCATATATATGTATGGAATGGAGTTTGCAACTGAAAAGAAACTTTGTGTTCCCAACAAGCTAGGTGAAGGACGGCTTTCACACACACTTATCTCTCAGAACTGAGCAAGTGGAGAGACGTTCGTTCATCTAGCACAAAGGGAACGGGTTGCAGGAGACACTTTTTCTCTGCTTCCTCAGTCTGTTTCCTAGTGCCGGTTTGAAGTTCCTGCATTTTCACTGTAAAACCGAGTTGGAGCTAGTACCTCCCCATATATATGTATGGAATGGAGTTTGCAACTGAAAAGAAACTTTGTGTTCCCAACAAGCTAGGTGAAGGACGGCTTTCACACACACTTATCTCTCAGAACTGAGCAAGTGGAGAGACGTTCGTTCATCTAGCACCAAGGGAACGGGTTCCAGGAGACACATTTTCTCTGCTTTCTCAGTCTGTTTCCTAGTGCCGGTTTGAAGTTCCTGCAGTTTTCACTGTAAAACAGAGTTGGAGCTGGTACCACCCCATATATATGTATGGAATGGAGTTTGCAACTTAAAAGAAACTTTGTGTTCCCAAAAAGCTAGGTGAAGGACGGCTTTCACACACACTTATCTCTCAGAACTGAGCAAGTGGAGAGACGTTCGTTCATCTAGCACCAAGGGAACGGGTTGCAGGAGACAATTTTTCTCTGCTTTCTCAGTCTGTTTCCTAGTGCCGGTTTGAAGTTCCTGCAGTTTTCACTGTAAAACCGAGTTGGAGCTAGTACCTCCCCATATATATGTAAGGAATGGAGTTTGCAACTGAAAAGAAACTTTGTGTTCCCAACAAGCTAGGTGAAGGACGGCATTCACACAGACTTATCTCTCAGAAATGAGCAAGTGGAGAGACGTTCGTTCATATAGCACCAAGGGAACGGGTTGCAGGAGACACTTTCTCTCTGCTTTCTCAGTCTGTTTCCTAGTGCCGGTTTGAAGTTCCTGCAATTTTCACTGTAAAACAGGGTTGGAGCTTGTACCTCCCCATATATATGTATGGAATGGAGTTTGCAACTGAAAAGAAACTTTGTGTTCCCAACAAGCTAGGTGAAGGACGGCTTTCACACACACTTATCTCTCAGAACTGAGCAAGTGGAGAGACGTTCGTTCATCTAGCACCAAGGGAACGGGTTGCAGGAGACACTTTTTCTCTGCTTTCTCAGTCTGTTTCCTAGTGCCGGTTTGAAGTTCCTGCAGTTTTCACTGTAATTCCGAGTTGGAGCTAGTACCTCCCCATATATATGTATGGAATGGAGTTTGCAACTTAAAAGAAACTTTGTGTTCCCAACAAGCTAAGTGAAGGACGACTTTCACACACACTTATCTCTCAGAACTGAGCAAGTGGAGAGACGTTCGTTCATCTAGCACCAAGGGAACGGGTTGCATGGGACACTTTTTCTCTGCTTTCTCAGTCTGTTTCCTAGTGCCAGTTTGAAGTTCCTGCAGTTTTCACTGTCAAACCGAGTTGGAGATAGTACCTCCCCATATATATGTATGGAATGGAGTTTGAAACTGAAAAGAAACTTTGTGTTCCCAACAAGCTAGGTGAAGGACGGCTTTCACACACACTTATCTCTCAGAACTGAGCAAGTGGAGAGACGTTCGTTCATCTAGCACCAAGGGAACGGGTTGCAGGAGACACTTATTCTCTGCTTTCTCAGTCTGTTTCCTAGTGCCGGATTGAAGTTCCTGCAGTTTTCTCTGTCAAACCGAGTTGGAGCTAGTATCTCCCCATATATATGTATGGAATGGAGTTTGCAACTGAAAAGAAACTTTGTGTTCCCAACAAGCTAGGTGAAGGACTGCATTCACACACACTTATCTCTCAGAACTGAGCAAGTGGAGAGACGTTCGTTCATCTAGCACCAAGGGAACGGGTTGCAGGAGACACTTTTTCTCTGCTTTCTCAGTCTGTTTCCTAGTGCCGGTTTGAAGTTCCTGCAGTTTTCACTGTAAAACCGAGTTGGAGCTAGTACCTCCCCATATATATGTATGGAATGGAGTTTGCAACTGAAAAGAAACTTTGTGTTCCCAACAAGCTAGGTGAAGGACGGCATTCACACAGACTTATCTCTCAGAAATGAGCAAGTGGAGAGACGTTCGTTCATATAGCACCAAGGGAACGGGTTGCAGGAGACACTTTCTCTCTGCTTTCTCAGTCTGTTTCCTAGTGCCGGTTTGAAGTTCCTGCAATTTTCACTGTAAAACAGGGTTGGAGCTTGTACCTCCCCATATATATGTATGGAATGGAGTTTGCAACTGAAAAGAAACTTTGTGTTCCCAACAAGCTAGGTGAAGGACGGCTTTCACACACACTTATCTCTCAGAACTGAGCAAGTGGAGAGACGTTCGTTCATCTAGCACCAAGGGAACGGGTTGCAGGAGACACTTTTTCTCTGCTTTCTCAGTCTGTTTCCTAGTGCCGGTTTGAAGTTCCTGCAGTTTTCACTGTAATTCCGAGTTGGAGCTAGTACCTCCCCATATATATGTATGGAATGGAGTTTGCAACTTAAAAGAAACTTTGTGTTCCCAACAAGCTAAGTGAAGGACGGCTTTCACACACACTTATCTCTCAGAACTGAGCAAGTGGAGAGACGTTCGTTCATCTAGCACCAAGGGAACGGGTTGCATGGGACACTTTTTCTCTGCTTTCTCAGTCTGTTTCCTAGTGCCAGTTTGAAGTTCCTGCAGTTTTCACTGTCAAACCGAGTTGGAGATAGTACCTCCCCATATATATGTATGGAATGGAGTTTGAAACTGAAAAGAAACTTTGTGTTCCCAACAAGCTAGGTGAAGGACGGCTTTCACACACACTTATCTCTCAGAACTGAGCAAGTGGAGAGACGTTCGTTCATCTAGCACAAAGGGAACGGGTTGCAGGAGACACTTTTTCTCTGCTTCCTCAGTCTGTTTCCTAGTGCCGGTTTGAAGTTCCTGCAGTTTTCACTGTAAAACCGAGTTGGAGCTTCTACCTCTCCATATATATGTATGGAATGGAGTTTGCAACTGAAAAGAAACTTTGTGTTCCCAACAAGCTAGGTGAAGGACGGCTTTCACACACAATTTTCTCTCAGAACTGAGCAAGTGGAGAGACGTTCGTTCATCTAGCACCAAGGGAACGGGTTGCAGGAGACACTTTTTCTCTTCTTTCTTAGTCTGTTTCCTAGTGCCGGTTTGAAGTTCCTGCAGTTTTCACTGTCAAACAGAGTTGGAGCTGGTACCACCCCATATATATGTATGGAATGGAGTTTGCAACTTAAAAGAAACTTTGTGTTCCCAAAAAGCTAGGTGAAGGACGGCTTTCACACACACTTATCTCTCAGAACTGAGCAAGTGGAGAGACGTTCGTTCATCTAGCACCAAGGGAACGGGTTGCAGGAGACAATTTTTCTCTGCTTTCTCAGTCTGTTTCCTAGTGCCGGTTTGAAGTTCCTTCAGTTTTCACTGTAAAACCGAGTTGGAGCTAGTAACTCCCCATATATATGTATGGAATGGAGTTTGCAACTGAAAAGAAACTTTGTGTTCCCAAGAAGCTAGTTGAAGGACGGCTTTCACACACAATTATCTCTCGGAACTGAGCAAGTGGAGAGACGTTCGTTCATCTAGCACCAACGGAACGGGTTGCATGAGACACTTATTCTCTGCTTTCTCAGTCTGTTTCCTACTGCCGGTTTGAAGTTCCTGCAGTTTTCACTGTAAATCCGAGTTGGAGCTAGTACCTCCCCATATATATGTATGGAATGGAGTTTGCAACTTAAAAGAATCTTTGTGTTCCCAACAAGCTAAGTGAAGTACGGCTTTCACACACACTTATCTCTCAGAACTGAGCAAGTGGAGAGACGTTCGTTCATCTAGCACCAAGGGAACGGGTTGCAGGAGACACTTTTTCTCTGCTTTCTCAGTCTGTTTCCTAGTGCCGGTTTGAAGTTCCTGCAGTTTTCACTGTAAAACCGAGTTGGAGCTTCTACCCCCCCTTATATATGTATGGAATGGAGTTTGCAACTGAAAAGAAACTTTGTGTTCCCAACAAGCTAGGTGAAGGACGGCTTTCACACACACTTACCTCTCAGAACTGAGCAAGTGGAGAGACGTTCGTTCATCTAGCACCAAGGGAACGGGATGCAGGAGACACTTTTTCTCTGCTTTCTCAGTCTGTTTCCTAGTGCCGGTTTGAAGTTCCTGCAGTTTTCACTGTCAAACCGAGTTGGAGCTAGTACCTCCCCATATATATGTATGGAATGGAATTTGCAACTGAAAAGAATCTTTGTGTACCCAACAAGCTAGGTGAAGGACGGCTTTCACACACACTTATCTCTCAGAACTCAGCAAGTGGAGAGACGTTCGTTCATCTAGCACCAAGGTAACGGGCTGCAGGAGACACTTTTTCTCTGTTTTCTCAGTCTGTTTCCTAGTGCCGGTTTGAAGTTCCTGCAGTTTTCACTGTCAAATCGAGTTGGAGATAGTACCTCCCCATATATATATATGGAAAGGAGTTTGCAACTGAAAAGAAAATTTGTGTTCCCAACAAGACAGGTGAAGGACGGCTTTCACACACACTTATCTCTCAGAACTGAGCAAGTGGAGAGACGTTCGTTCATCTAGCACCAAGGGAACGGGTTGCACGAGACACTTTTTCTCTGCTTTCTCAGTCTGTTTCCTAATGCCTGTTTGAAGTTCCTGCAGTTTTAACTGTAAAACCGAGTTAGAGCTTCTACCTCCCCATATATATATATGGAATGGAGTTTGCAACTGAAAAGAAACTTTGTGTTCCCAACAAGCTAGGTGAAGTACTGCATTCACACACATTTATCTCTCAGAACTGAGCAAGTGGAGAGACGTTCGTTCATCTAGCACCAAGGGAACGGGTTGCAGGAGACACTTATTCTCTGCTTTCTCAGTCTGTTTCCTAGTGCCGGATTGAAGTTCCTGCAGTTTTCACTGTCAAACCGAGTTGGAGCTAGTATCTCCCCATATATATGTATGGAATGGAGTTTGCAACTGAAAAGAAACTTTGTGTTCCCAACAAGCTAGGTGAAGGACTGCATTCACACACACTTATCTCTCAGAACTGAGCAAGTGGAGAGACGTTCGTTCATCTAGCACCAAGGGAACGGGTTGCAGGAGACACTTTTTCTCTGCTTTCTCAGTCTGTTTCCTAGTGCCGGTTTGAAGTTCCTGCAGTTTTCACTGTAAAACCGAGTTGGAGCTAGTACCTCCCCATATATATGTATGGAATGGAGTTTGCAACTGAAAAGAAACTTTGTGTTCCCAACAAGCTAGGTGAAGGACGGCATTCACACACACATATCTCTCAGAACTGAGCAAGTGGAGAGACGTTCGTTCATCTAGCACCAAGGGAACGGGTTGCAGGAGACACTTTCTCTCTGCTTTCTCAGTCTGTTTCCTAGTGCCGGTTTGAAGTTCCTGCAGTTTTCACTGTCAAACAGAGTTGGAGCTAGTACCTCCCCATATATATGTATGGAATGGAGTTTGCAACTGAAAAGAAACTTTGTGTTCCCAACAAGCTAGGTGAAGGACGGCTTTCACACACACTTATCTCTCAGAACTGAGCAAGTGGAGAGACGTTCGTTCATCTAGCACCAAGGGAACGGGTTGCACGAGACACTTTTTCTCTGCTTTCTCAGTCTGTTTCCTAGTGCCGGATTGAAGTTCCTGCAGTTTTCACTGTCAAACCGAGTTGGAGCTAGTATCTCCCCATATATATGTATGGAATGGAGTTTGCAACTGAAAAGAAACTTTGTGTTCCCAACAAGCTAGGTGAAGGACTGCATTCACACACACTTATCTCTCAGAACTGAGCAAGTGGAGAGACGTTCGTTCATCTAGCACCAAGGGAACGGGTTGCAGGAGACACTTTTTCTCTGCTTTCTCAGTCTGTTTCCTAGTGCCGGTTTGAAGTTCCTGCAGTTTTCACTGTAAAACCGAGTTGGAGCTAGTACCTCCCCATATATATGTATGGAATGGAGTTTGCAACTGAAAAGAAACTTTGTGTTCCCAACAAGCTAGGTGAAGGACGGCATTCACACACACATATCTCTCAGAACTGAGCAAGTGGAGAGACGTTCGTTCATCTAGCACCAAGGGAACGGGTTGCAGGAGACACTTTCTCTCTGCTTTCTCAGTCTGTTTCCTAGTGCCGGTTTGAAGTTCCTGCAGTTTTCACTGTCAAACAGAGTTGGAGCTAGTACCTCCCCATATATATGTATGGAATGGAGTTTGCAACTGAAAAGAAACTTTGTGTTCCCAACAAGCTAGGTGAAGGACGGCTTTCACACACACTTATCTCTCAGAACTGAGCAAGTGGAGAGACGTTCGTTCATCTAGCACCAAGGGAACGGGTTGCACGAGACACTTTTTCTCTGCTTTCTCAGTCTGTTTCCTAGTGCCGGTTTGAAGTTCCTGCAGTTTTCACTGTAAATCCGAGTTGGAGCTAGTACCTCCGCATATATATGTATGGAATGGAGTTTGCAACTTAAAAGAAACTTTGTGTTCCCAACAAGCTAAGTGAAGGAAGGCTTTCACACACACTTATCTCTCAGAACTGAGCAAGTGGAGAGACGTTCGTTCATCTAGCACCAAGGGAACGGGTTGCATGAGACACTTTTTCTCTGCTTTCTCAGTCTGTTTCCTAGTGCCGGTTTGAAGTTCCTGCAGTTTTCAGTGTAAAACCGATTTGAAGCTTCTACCTCCCCATATATATGTATGGAATGGAGTTTGCAACTGAAAAGAAACTTTGTGTTCCCAACAAGCTAGGTGAAGGACGGCTTTCACACACACTTATCTCTCAGAACTGAGCAAGTGGAGAGACGTTCGTTCATCTAGCACCAAGGGAACGGGTTGCAGGAGACACTTTTTCTCTGCTTCCTCAGTCTGTTTCCTAGTGCCGGTTTGAAGTTCCTGCAGTTTTCACTGTAAAACCGAGTTGGAGCTTCTACCTCTCCATATATATGTATGGAATGGAGTTTGCAACTGAAAAGAAACTTTGTGTTCCCAACAAGCTAGGTGAAGGACGGCTTTCACACACAATTTTCTCTCAGAACTGAGCAAGTGGAGAGACTTTCGTTCATCTAGCACCAAGGGAACGGGTTGCAGGAGACACTTTTTCTCTTCTTTCTTAGTCTGTTTCCTAGTGCCGGTTTGAAGTTCCTGCAGTTTTCACTGTCAAACAGAGTTGGAGCTGGTACCACCCCATATATATGTATGGAATGGAGTTTGCAACTGAAAAGAAACTTTGTGTTCCCAAAAGCTAGGTGAAGGACGGCTTTCACACACACTTATCTCTCAGAACTGAGCAAGTGGAGAGACGTTCGTTCATCTAGCACCAAGGGAACGGGTTGCAGGAGACAATTTTTCTCTGCTTTCTCAGTCTGTTTCCTAGTGCCGGTTTGAAGTTCCTTCAGTTTTCACTGTAAAATCGAGTTGGAGCTAGTACCTCCCCATATATATGTATGGAATGGAGTTTGCAACTGAAAAGAAACTTTGTGTTCCCAACAAGCTAGGTGAAGGACGGCATTCACACAAACTTATCTCTCAGAACTGAGCAAGTGGAGAGACGTTCGTTCATCTAGCACCAAGGGAACGGTTTGCAGGAGACACATTCTCTCTGCTTTCTCAGTCTGTTTCCTAGTGCCGGTTTGAAGTTCCTGCAGTTTTCACTGTCAAACAGAGTTGGAGCTAGTACCTCCCCATATATATGTATGGAATGGAGTTTGCAACTGAAAAGAAACTTTGTGTTCCCAACAAGCTAGGTGAAGGACGGCTTTCACACACACTTATCTCTCAGAACTGAGCAAGTGGAGAGACGTTCGTTCATCTAGCACCAAGGGAACGGGTTGCACGAGACACTTTTTCTCTGCTTTCACAGTCTGTTTCCTAGTGCCGGTTTGAAGTTCCTGCAGTTTTCACTGTAAATCCGAGTTGGAGCTAGTACCTCCCCATATATATGTATGGAATGGAGTTTGCAACTTAAAAGAAACTTTGTGTTCCCAACAAGCTAAGTGAAGGACGGCTTTCACACACACTTATCTCTCAGAAATGAGCAAGTGGAGAGACGTTCGTTCATCTAGCACCAAGGGAACGGGTTGCAGGAGACACTTTTTCTCTGCTTTCTCAGTCTGTTTCCTAGTGCCGGTTTGAAGTTCCTGCAGTTTTCACTGTCAAACCGAGTTGGAGATAGTACCTCCCCATATATATGTATGGAATGGAGTTTGCAACTGAAAAGAAACTTTGTGTTCCCAACAAGCTAGGTGAAGGACGGCTTTCACACACACTTATCTCTCAGAACTGAGCAAGTGGAGAGACGTTCGTTCATCTAGCACCAAGGGAACGGGTTGCAGGAGACACTTTTTCTCTGCTTCCTCAGTCTGTTTCCTAGTGCCGGTTTGAAGTTCCTGCAGTTTTCACTGTAAAACCGAGTTGGAGCTTCTACCTCTCCATATATATGTATGGAATGGAGTTTGCAACTGAAAAGAAACTTTGTGTTCCCAACAAGCTAGGTGAAGGACGGCTTTCACACACAATTTTCTCTCAGAACTGAGCAAGTGGAGAGACTTTCGTTCATCTAGCACCAAGGGAACGGGTTGCAGGAGACACTTTTTCTCTTCTTTCTTAGTCTGTTTCCTAGTGCCGGTTTGAAGTTCCTGCAGTTTTCACTGTCAAACAGAGTTGGAGCTGGTACCACCCCATATATATGTATGGAATGGAGTTTGCAACTGAAAAGAAACTTTGTGTTCCCAAAAAGCTAGGTGAAGGACGGCTTTCACACACACTTATCTCTCAGAACTGAGCAAGTGGAGAGACGTTCGTTCATCTAGCACCAAGGGAACGGGTTGCAGGAGACAATTTTTCTCTGCTTTCTCAGTCTGTTTCCTAGTGCCGGTTTGAAGTTCCTGCAGTTTTCACTGTAAAACCGAGTTGGAGCTAGTAACTCCCCATATATATGTATGGAATGGAGTTTGCAACTGAAAAGAAACTTTGTGTTCCCAACAAGCTAGTTGAAGGACGGCTTTCACACACACTTATATGTCAGAACTGAGCAAGGGGAGAGACGTTCGTTCATCTAGCACCAAGGGAACGGGTTGCATGGAAACTTATTCTCTGCTATCTCAGTCTGTTTCCTACTGCCGGTTTGAAGTTCCTGCAGTTTTCACTGTAAATCCGAGTTGGAGCTAGTACCTCCCCTTATATATGTATGGAATGGAGTTTGCAACTTAAAAGAAACTTTGTGTTCCCAACAAGCTATGTGAACTACGGCTTTCACACACACTTATCTCTCAGAACTGAGCAAGTGGAGAGACTTTCGTTCATCTAGCACCAAGGGAACTGGTTGCATGAGACACTTTTTCTCTGCTTTCTCAGTCTGTTTCCTAGTGCCGGTTTGAAGTTCCTGCAGTTTTCACTGTCAAACCGAGTTGGAGATAGTACCTCCCCATATATATGTATGGAATGGAGTTTGCAACTGAAAAGAAACTTTGTGTTCCCAACAAGCTAGGTGAAATACGTCTTTCACACACACATATCTCTCAGAACTGAGCAAGTGGAGAGACGTTCGTTCATCTAGCACCAAGGGAACGGGTTGCAGGAGACACTTTTTCTCTGCTTCCTCAGTCTGTTTCCTAGTGCCGGTTTGAAGTTCCTGCAGTTTTCACTGTAAAACCGAGTTGGAGCTTGTACCTCCCCATATATATTTATGGAATGGAGTTTGCAACTGAAAAGAAACTTTGTGTTCCCAACAAGCTAGGTGAAGGACGGCTTTCACACACAATTTTCTCTCAGAACTGAGCAAGTGGAGAGACTTTCGTTCATCTAGCACCAAGGGAACGGGTTGCAGGAGACACTTTTTCTCTTCTTTCTTAGTCTGTTTCCTAGTGCCGGTTTGAAGTTCCTGCAGTTTTCACTGTCAAACAGAGTTGGAGCTTGTACCTCCCCATATATATGTTTGGTGGAGTTTGCAACTGAAAAGAAACTTTGTGTTCCCAAAAAGCTATGTGAAGGACGACTTTCACACACACTTATCTCTCAGAACTGAGCAAGTGGAGAGACGTTCGTTCATCTAGCACCAAGGGAACGGGTTGCAGGAGACACTTTCTCTCTGCTTTCTCAGTCTGTTTCCTAGTGCCGGTTTGAAGTTCCTGCAGTTTTCACTGTAAAACCGAGTTGGAGCTTCTACCTCTCCATATATATGTATGGAATGGAGTTTGCAACTGAAAAGAAACTTTGTATTCCCAACAAGCTAGGTGAAGGACGGATTTCACACACAGTTTTCTCTCAGAACTGAGCAAGTGGAGAGACTTTCGTTCATCTAGCACCAAGGGAACGGGTTGCAGGAGACACTTTTTCTCTTCTTTCTTAGTCTGTTTCCTAGTGCCGGTTTGAAGTTCCTGCAGTTTTCACTGTCAAACAAAGTTGGAGCTGGTACCTCCCCATATATATGTATGGAATGGAGTTTGCAACTGAAAAGAAACTTTGTGTTCCCAACAAGCTAGGTGAAGGACGGCTTTCACACACACTTATCTCTCAGAACTGAGCAAGTGGAGAGACGTTCGTTCATCTAGCACCAAGGGAACGGGTTGCAGGAGACACTTTTTCTCTGTTTCTCAGTCTGTTTCCTAGTGCCGGTTTGAAGTTCCTGCAGTTTTCACTGTAAAACCGAGTTGGAGCTATTACCTCCCCATATATATGTATGGAATGGAGTTTGCAACTGAAAAGAAACTTTGTGTTCCCAACAAGCTAGGTGAAGGACGGCTTTCACACACACTTATCTCTCAGAACTGAGCAAGTGGAGAGACGTTCGTTCATCTAGCACCAAGGGAACGGGTTGCAGGAGACACTTTTTCTCTGCTTTCTCAGTCTGTTTCCTAGTGCCGGTTTGAAGTTCCTGCAGTTTTCACTGTCAAACCGAGTTGGAGCTTCTACCTCCCCATATATATGTATGGAATGGAGTTTGCAACTGAAAAGAAACTTTGTGTTCCCAACAAGCTAGGTGAAGGACGGCTTTCACACACACTTATCTCTCAGAACTGAGCAAGTGGAGAGACGTTCGTTCATCTAGCACCTAGGGAACGGTTTGCAGGAGACACTTTTTCTCTGCTTTCTCAGTCTGTTTCCTAGTGCCAGTTTGAAGTTCCTGCAGTTTTCACTGTCAAACCGAGTTGGAGCTAGTACCTCCCCATATATATGTATGGAATGGAGTTTGCAACTGAAAAGAAACTTTGTGTTCCCAACAAGCTAGGTGAAGGACGGCTTTCACACACACTTATCTCTCAGAACTGAGCAAGTGGAGAGACGTTCGTTCATCTAGCACCAAGGGAACGGGTTGCAGGAGACACTTTTTCTCTGCTTTCTCAGTCTGTTTCCTAGTGCCTTTTTGAAGTTCCTGCAGTTTTCACTGTAAAACCGAGTTGGAGCTTGTACCTCCCCATATATATGTATGGAATGGAGTTTGCAACTGAAAAGAAACTTTGTGTTCCCAACAAGCTAGGTGAAGGACGGCTTTCACACACACTTATATGTCAGAACTGAGCAAGGGGAGAGACGTTCGTTCATCTAGCACCAAGGGAACGGGTTGCATGGAAACTTATTCTCTGCTATCTCAGTCTGTTTCCTACTGCCGGTTTGAAGTTCCTGCAGTTTTCACTGTAAATCCGAGTTGGAGCTAGTACCTCCCCTTATATATGTATGGAATGGAGTTTGCAACTTAAAAGAAACTTTGTGTTCCCAACAAGCTATGTGAAGTACGGCTTTCACACACACTTATCTCTCAGAACTGAGCAAGTGGAGAGACTTTCGTTCATCTAGCACCAAGGGAACTGGTTGCATGAGACACTTTTTCTCTGCTTTCTCAGTCTGTTTCCTAGTGCCGGTTTGAAGTTCCTGCAGTTTTCACTGTCAAACCGAGTTGGAGATAGTACCTCCCCATATATATGTATGGAATGGAGTTTGCAACTGAAAAGAAACTTTGTGTTCCCAACAAGCTAGGTGAAATACGGCTTTCACACACACATATCTCTCAGAACTGAGCAAGTGGAGAGACGTTCGTTCATCTAGCACCAAGGGAACGGGTTGCAGGAGACACTTTTTCTCTGCTTCCTCAGTCTGTTTCCTAGTGCCGGTTTGAAGTTCCTGCACTTTTCACTGTAAAACCGAGTTGGAGCTTGTACCTCCCCATATATATTTATGGAATGGAGTTTGCAACTGAAAAGAAACTTTGTGTTCCCAACAAGCTAGGTGAAGGACGGCTTTCACACACAATTTTCTCTCAGAACTGAGCAAGTGGAGAGACTTTCGTTCATCTAGCACCAAGGGAACGGGTTGCAGGAGACACTTTTTCTCTTCTTTCTTAGTCTGTTTCCTAGTGCCGGTTTGAAGTTCCTGCAGTTTTCACTGTCAAACAGAGTTGGAGCTGGTACCTCCCCATATATATGTTTGGAATGGAGTTTGCAACTGAAAAGAAACTTTGTGTTCCCAAAAAGCTATGTGAAGGACGACTTTCACACACAATTATCTCTCAGAACTGAGCAAGTGGAGAGACGTTCGTTCATCTAGCACCAAGGGAACGGGTTGCAGGAGACACTTTCTCTCTGCTTTCTCAGTCTGTTTCCTAGTGCCGGTTTGAAGTTCCTGCAGTTTTCACTGTAAAACCGAGTTGGAGCTTCTACCTCTCCATATATATGTATGAAATGGAGTTTGCAACTGAAAAGAAACTTTGTGTTCCCAACAAGCTAGGTGAAGGACGGATTTCACACACAGTTTTCTCTCAGAACTGAGCAAGTGGAGAGACTTTCGTTCATCTAGCACCAAGGGAACGGGTTGTAGGAGACACTTTTTCTCTTCTTTCTTAGTCTGTTTCCTAGTGCCGGTTTGAAGTTCCTGCAGTTTTCACTGTCAAACAAAGTTGGAGCTGGTACCTCCCCATATATATGTTTGGAATGGAGTTTGCAACTGAAAAGAAACTTTGTGTTCCCAAAAAGCTATGTGAAGGACGACTTTCACACACACTTATCTCTCAGAACTGAGCAAGTGGAGAGACGTTCGTTCATCTAGCACCAAGGGAATGGGTTGCAGGAGACACTTTCTCTCTGCTTTCTCAGTCTGTTTCCTAGTGCCGGTTTGAAGTTCCTGCAGTTTTCACTGTAAAACCGAGTTGGAGCTTCTACCTCTCCATATATATGTATGGAATGGAGTTTGCAACTGAAAAGAAACTTTGTGTTCCCAACAAGCTAAGTGAAGGACGGATTTCACACACAGTTTTCTCTCAGAACTGAGCAAGTGGATAGACTTTCGTTCATCTAGCACCAAGGGAACGGGTTGCAGGAGACACTTTTTCTCTTCTTTCTTAGTCTGTTTCCTAGTGCCGGTTTGAAGTTCCTGCAGTTTTCACTGTCAAACAAAGTTGGAGCTGGTACCTCCCCATATATATGTATGGAATGGAGTTTGCAACTGAAAAGAAACTTTGTGTTACCAAAAAGCTAGGTGAAGGACGGCTTTCACACACACTTATCTCTCAGAACTGAGCAAGTGGAGAGACGTTCGTTCATCTAGCACCAAGGGAACGGGTTGCAGGAGACAATATTTCTCTGCTTTCTCAGTCTGTTTCCTAGTGCCGGTTTGAAGTTCCTGCAGTTTTCACTGTAAAACCGAGTTGGAGCTATTACCTCCCCATATATATGTATGGAATGGAGTTTGCAACTGAAAAGAAACTTTGTGTTCCCAACAAGCTAGGTGAAGGACGGCTTTCACACACACTTATCTCTCAGAACTGAGCAAGTGGAGAGACGTTCGATCATCTAGCACCAAGGGAACGGGTTGCAGGAGACACTTTTTCTCTGCTTTCTCAGTCTGTTTCCTAGTGCCGGTTTGAAGTTCCTGCAGTTTTCACTGTCAAACCGAGTTGGAGCTTCTACCTCCCCATATATATGTATGGAATGGAGTTTGCAACTGAAAAGAAACTTTGTGTTCCCAACAAGCTAGGTGAAGGACGGCTTTCACACACACTTATATGTCAGAACTGAGCAAGGGGAGAGACGTTCGTTCATCTAGCACCAAGGGAACGGGTTGCATGGAAACTTATTCTCTGCTATCTCAGTCTGTTTCCTACTGCCGGTTTGAAGTTCCTGCAGTTTTCACTGTAAATCCGAGTTGGAGCTAGTACCTCCCCTTATATATGTATGGAATGGAGTTTGCAACTTAAAAGAAACTTTGTGTTCCCAACAAGCTATGTGAAGTACGGCTTTCACACACACTTATCTCTCAGAACTGAGCAAGTGGAGAGACTTTCGTTCATCTAGCACCAAGGGAACTGGTTGCATGAGACACTTTTTCTCTGCTTTCTCAGTCTGTTTCCTAGTGCCGGTTTGAAGTTCCTGCAGTTTTCACTGTCAAACCGAGTTGGAGATAGTACCTCCCCATATATATGTATGGAATGGAGTTTGCAACTGAAAAGAAACTTTGTGTTCCCAACAAGCTAGGTGAAATACGGCTTTCACACACACATATCTCTCAGAACTGAGCAAGTGGAGAGACGTTCGTTCATCTAGCACCAAGGGAACGGGTTGCAGGAGACACTTTTTCTCTGCTTCCTCAGTCTGTTTCCTAGTGCCGGTTTGAAGTTCCTGCAGTTTTCACTGTAAAACCGAGTTGGAGCTTGTACCTCCCCATATATATTTATGGAATGGAGTTTGCAACTGAAAAGAAACTTTGTGTTCCCAACAAGCTAGGTGAAGGACGGCTTTCACACACAATTTTCTCTCAGAACTGAGCAAGTGGAGAGACTTTCGTTCATCTAGCACCAAGGGAACGGGTTGCAGGAGACACTTTTTCTCTTCTTTCTTATTCTTTTTCCTAGTGCCGGTTTGAAATTCCTGCAGTTTTCACTGTCAAACAGAGTTGGAGCTGGTACCTCCCCATATATATGTTTGGAATGGAGTTTGCAACTGAAAAGAAACTTTGTGTTCCCAAAAAGCTATGTGAAGGACGACTTTCACACACACTTATCTCTCAGAACTGAGCAAGTGGAGAGACGTTCGTTCATCTAGCACCAAGGGAACGGGTTGCAGGAGACACTTTCTCTCTGCTTTCTCAGTATGTTTCCTAGTGCCGGTTTGAAGTTCCTGCAGTTTTCACTGTAAAACCGAGTTGGAGCTTCTACCTCTCCATATATATGTATGGAATGGAGTTTGCAACTGAAAAGAAACTTTGTGTTCCCAACAAGCTAGGTGAAGGACGGATTTCACACACAGTTTTCTCTCAGAACTGAGCAAGTGGAGAGACTTTCGTTCATGTAGCACCAAGGGAACGGGTTGCAGGAGACACTTTTTCTCTTCTTTCTTAGTCTGTTTCCTAGTGCCGGTTTGAAGTTCCTGCAGATTTCACTGTCAAACAAAGTTGGAGCTGGTACCTCCCCATATATATGTTTGGAATGGAGTTTGCAACTGAAAAGAAACTTTGTGTTCCCAAAAAGCTATGTGAAGGACGACTTTCACACACACTTATCTCTCAGAACTGAGCAAGTGGAGAGACGTTCGTTCATCTAGCACCAAGGGAACGGGTTGCAGGAGACACTTTCTCTCTGCTTTCTCAGTCTGTTTCCTAGTGCCGGTTTGAAGTTCCTGCAGTTTTCACTGTAAAACCGAGTTGGAGCTTCTACATCTCCATATATATGTATGGAATGGAGTTTGCAACTGAAAAGAAACTTTGTGTTCCCAACAAGCTAGGTGAAGGACGGATTTCACACACAGTTTTCTCTCAGAACTGAGCAAGTGGAGAGACTTTCGTTCATCTAGCACCAAGGGAACGGGTTGCAGGAGACACTTTTTCTCTTCTTTCTTAGTCTGTTTCCTAGTGCCGGTTTGAAGTTCCTGCAGTTTTCACTGTCAAACAAAGTTGGAGCTGGTACCTCCCCATATATATGTATGGAATGGAGTTTGCAACTGAAAAGAAACTTTGTGTTCCCAAAAAGCTAGGTGAAGGACGGCTTTCACACACACATATCTCTCAGAACTGAGCAAGTGGAGAGACGTTCGTTCATCTAGCACCAAGGGAACGGGTTGCAGGAGACACTTTTTCTCTGCTTTCTCAGTCTGTTTCCTAGTGCCGGTTTGAAGTTCCTGCAGTTTTCACTGTAAAACCGAGTTGGAGCTAGTACCTCCCCATATATATGTATGGAATGGAGTTTGCAACTGAAAAGAAACTTTGTGTTCCCAACAAGCTAGGTGAAGGACGGCTTTCACACACACTTATCTCTCAGAACTGAGCAAGTGGAGAGACGTTCGTTCATCTAGCACCAAGGGAACGGGTTGCAGGAGACACTTTTTCTCTGCTTTCTCAGTCTGTTTCCTAGTGCAGGTTTGAAGTTCCTGCAGTTTTCACTGTCAAACCGAGTTGGAGCTTCTACCTCCCCATATATATGTATGGAATGGAGTTTGCAACTGAAAAGAAACTTTGTGTTCCCAACAAGCTAGGTGAAGGACGGATTTCACACACAGTTTTCTCTCAGAACTGAGCAAGTGGAGAGACGTTCGTTCATCTAGCACCAAGGGAACGGGTTGCAGGAGACACTTTTTCTCTTCTTTCTTAGTCTGTTTCCTAGTGCCGGTTTGAAGTTCCTGCAGTTTTCACTGTCAAACCGAGTTGGAGCTTCTACCTCCCCATATATATGTATGGAATGGAGTTTGCAACTGAAAAGAAACTTTGTGTTCCCAACAAGCTAGGTGAAGGACGGCTTTCACACACACTTATCTCTCAGAACTGAGCAAGTGGAGAGACGTTCGTTCATCTAGCACCTAGGGAACGGTTTGCAGGAGACACTTTTTCTCTGCTTTCTCAGTCTGTTTCCTAGTGCCGGTTTGAAGTTCCTGCAGTTTTCACTGTCAAACAAAGTTGGAGCTTGTACCTCCCCATATATATGTTTGGAATGGAGTTTGCAACTGAAAAGAAACTTTGTGTTCCCAAAAAGCTATGTGAAGGACGACTTTCACACACACTTATCTCTCAGAACTGAGCAAGTGGAGAGACGTTCGTTCATCTAGCACCAAGGGAACGGGTTGCAGGAGACACTTTCTCTCTGCTTTCTCAGTCTGTTTCCTAGTGCCGGTTTGAAGTTCCTGCAGTTTTCACTGTAAAACCGAGTTGGAGCTTCTACCTCTCCATATATATGTATGGAATGGAGTTTGCAACTGAAAAGAAACTTTGTGTTCCCAACAAGCTAGGTGAAGGACGGATTTCACACACAGTTTTCTCTCAGAACTGAGCAAGTGGAGAGACTTTCGTTCATCTAGCACCAAGGGAACGGGTTGCAGGAGACACTTTTTCTCTTCTTTCTTAGTCTGTTTCCTAGTGCCGGTTTGAAGTTCCTGCAGTTTTCACTGTCAAACAAAGTTGGAGCTGGTACCTCCCCATATATATGTATGGAATGGAGTTTGCAACTGAAAAGAAACTTTGTGTTCCCAACAAGCTAGGTGAAGGACGGCTTTCACACACAATTTTCTCTCAGAACTGAGCAAGTGGAGAGACTTTCGTTCATCTAGCACCAAGGGAACGGGTTGCAGGAGACACTTTTTCTCTTCTTTCTTAGTCTGTTTCCTAGTGCCGGTTTGAAGTTCCTGCAGTTTTCACTGTCAAACAGAGTTGGAGCTGGTACCTCCCCATATATATGTTTGGAATGGAGTTTGCAACTGAAAAGAAACTTTGTGTTCCCAAAAAGCTATGTGAAGGACGACTTTCACACACACTTATCTCTCAGAACTGAGCAAGTGGAGAGACGTTCGTTCATCTAGCACCAAGGGAACGGGTTGCAGGAGACACTTTCTCTCTGCTTTCTCAGTCTGTTTCCTAGTGCCGGTTTGAAGTTCCTGCAGTTTTCACTGTAAAACCGAGTTGGAGCTTCTACCTCTCCATATATATGTATGGAATGGAGTTTGCAACTGAAAAGAAACTTTGTGTTCCCAACAAGCTAGGTGAAGGACGGATTTCACACACAGTTTTCTCTCAGAACTGAGCAAGTGGAGAGACTTTCGTTCATCTAGCACCAAGGGAACGGGTTGCAGGAGACACTTTTTCTCTTCTTTCTTAGTCTGTTTCCTAGTGCCGGTTTGAAGTTCCTGCAGTTTTCACTGTCAAACAAAGTTGGAGCTGGTACCTCCCCATATATATGTATGGAATGGAGTTTGCAACTGAAAAGAAACTTTGTGTTCCCAACAAGCTAGGTGAAGGACGGCTTTCACACACACTTAACTCTCAGAACTGAGCAAGTGGAGAGACGTTCGTTCATCTAGCACCAAGGGAACGGGTTGCAGGAGACACTTTTTCTCTGCTTTCTCAGTCTGTTTCCTAGTGCCGGTTTGAAGTTCCTGCAGTTTTCACTGTAAAACCGAGTTGGAGCTATTACCTCCCCATATATATGTATGGAATGGAGTTTGCAACTGAAAAGAAACTTTGTGTTCCCAACAAGCTAGGTGAAGGACGGCTTTCACACACACTTATCTCTCAGAACTGAGCAAGTGGAGAGACGTTCGTTCATCTAGCACCAAGGGAACGGGTTGCAGGAGACACTTTCTCTCTGCTTTCTCAGTCTGTTTCCTAGTGCCGGTTTGAAGTTCCTGCAGTTTTCACTGTCAAACCGAGTTGGAGCTTCTACCTCCCCATATATATGTATGGAATGGAGTTTGCAACTGAAAAGAAACTTTGTGTTCCCAACAAGCTAGGTGAAGGACGGCTTTCACACACACTTATCTCTCAGAACTGAGCAAGTGGAGAGACGTTCGTTCATCTAGCACCTAGGGAACGGGTTGCAGGAGACACTTTTTCTCTGCTTTCTCAGTCTGTTTCCTAGTGCCGGTTTGAAGTTCCTGCAGTTTTCACTGTCAAACAAAGTTGGAGCTTGTACCTCCCCATATATATGTTTGGAATGGAGTTTGCAACTGAAAAGAAACTTTGTGTTCCCAAAAAGCTATGTGAAGGACGACTTTCACACACACTTATCTCTCAGAACTGAGCAAGTGGAGAGACGTTCGTTCATCTAGCACCAAGGGAACGGGTTGCAGGAGACACTTTCTCTCTGCTTTCTCAGTCTGTTTCCTAGTGCCGGTTTGAAGTTCCTGCAGTTTTCACTGTAAAACCGAGTTGGAGCTTCTACCTCTCCATATATATGTATGGAATGGAGTTTGCAACTGAAAAGAAACTTTGTGTTCCCAACAAGCTAGGTGAAGGACGGATTTCACACACAGTTTTCTCTCAGAACTGAGCAAGTGGAGAGACTTTCGTTCATCTAGCACCAAGGGAACGGGTTGCAGGAGACACTTTTTCTCTTCTTTCTTAGTCTGTTTCCTAGTGCCGGTTTGAAGTTCCTGCAGTTTTCACTGTCAAACAAAGTTGGAGCTGGTACCTCCCCATATATATGTATGGAATGGAGTTTGCAACTGAAAAGAAACTTTGTGTTCCCAACAAGCTAGGTGAAGGACGGCTTTCACCCACAATTTTCTCTCAGAACTGAGCAAGTGGAGAGACTTTCGTTCATCTAGCACCAAGGGAACGGGTTGCAGGAGACACTTTTTCTCTTCTTTCTTAGTCTGTTTCCTAGTGCCGGTTTGAAGTTCCTGCAGTTTTCACTGTCAAACAGAGTTGGAGCTGGTACCTCCCCATATATATGTTTGGAATGGAGTTTGCAACTGAAAAGAAACTTTGTGTTCCCAAAAAGCTATGTGAAGGACGACTTTCACACACACTTATCTCTCAGAACTGAGCAAGTGGAGAGACGTTCGTTCATCTAGCACCAAGGGAACGGGTTGCACAAGACACTTTCTCTCTGCTTTCTCAGTCTGTTTCCTAGTGCCGGTTTGAAGTTCCTGCAGTTTTCACTGTAAAACCGAGTTGGAGCTTCTACCTCTCCATATATATGTATGGAATGGAGTTTGCAACTGAAAAGAAACTTTGTGTTCCCAACAAGCTAGGTGAAGGACGGATTTCACACACAGTTTTCTCTCAGAACTGAGCAAGTGGAGAGACTTTCGTTCATCTAGCAAAAAGGGAACGGGTTGCAGGAGACACTTTTTCTCTTCTTTCTTAGTCTGTTTCCTAGTGCCGGTTTGAAGTTCCTGCAGTTTTCACTGTCAAACAAAGTTGGAGCTGGTACCTCCCCATATATATGTATGGAATGGAGTTTGCAACTGAAAAGAAACTTTGTGTTCCCAACAAGCTAGGTGAAGGACGGCTTTCACACACACTTATCTCTCAGAACTGAGCAAGTGGAGAGACGTTCGTTCATCTAGCACCAAGGGAACGGGTTGCAGGAGACACTATTTCTCTGCTTTCTCAGTCTGTTTCCTAGTGCCGGTTTGAAGTTCCTGCAGTTTTCACTGTAAAACCGAGTTGGAGCTATTACCTCCCCATATATATGTATGGAATGGAGTTTGCAACTGAAAAGAAACTTTGTGTTCCCAACAAGCTAGCTGAAGGACGGCTTTCACACACACTTATCTCTCAGAACTGAGCAAGTGGAGAGACGTTCGTTCATCTAGCACCAAGGGAACGGGTTGCAGGAGACACTTTTTCTCTGCTTTCTCAGTCTGTTTCCTAGTGCCGGTTTGAAGTTCCTGCAGTTTTCACTGTCAAACCGAGTTGGAGCTTCTACCTCCCCATATATATGTATGGAATGGAGTTTGCAACTGAAAAGAAAGTTTGTGTTCCCAACAAGCTAGGTGAAGGACGGCTTTCACACACACTTATCTCTCAGAACTGAGCAAGTGGAGAGACGTTCGTTCATCTAGCACCTAGGGAACGGTTTGCAGGAGAAGCTTTTTCTCTGCTTTCTCAGTCTGTTTCCTAGTGCCGGTTTGAAGTTCCTGCAGTTTTCACTGTAAAACCGAGTTGGAGCTTGTACCTCCCCATATATATTTATGGAATGGAGTTTGCAACTGAAAAGAAACTTTGTGTTCCCAACAAGCTAGGTGAAGGACGGCTTTCACACACAATTTTCTCTCAGAACTGAGCAAGTGGAGAGACTTTCGTTCATCTAGCACCAAGGGAACGGGTTGCAGGAGACACTTTTTCTCTTCTTTCTTAGTCTGTTTCCTAGTGCCGGTTTGAAGTTCCTGCAGTTTTCACTGTCAAACAGAGTTGGAGCTGGTACCTCCCCATATATATGTTTGGAATGGAGTTTGCAACTGAAAAGAAACTTTGTGTTCCCAAAAAGCTATGTGAAGGACGACTTTCACACACACTTATCTCTCAGAACTGAGCAAGTGGAGAGACGTTCGTTCATCTAGCACCAAGGGAACGGGTTGCAGGAGACACTTTCTCTCTGCTTTCTCAGTCTGTTTCCTAGTGCCGGTTTGAAGTTCCTGCAGTTTTCACTGTAAAACCGAGTTGGAGCTTCTACCTCTCCATATATATGTATGGAATGGAGTTTGCAACTGAAAAGAAACTTTGTGTTCCCAACAAGCTAGGTGAAGGACGGATTTCACACACAGTTTTCTCTCAGAACTGAGCAAGTGGAGAGACTTTCGTTCATCTAGCACCAAGGGAACGGGTTGCAGGAGACACTTTTTCTCTTCTTTCTTAGTCTGTTTCCTAGTGCCGGTTTGAAGTTCCTGCAGTTTTCACTGTCAAACAAAGTTGGAGCTGGTACCTCCCCATATATAAGTTTGGAATGGAGTTTGCAACTGAAAAGAAACTTTGTGTTCCCAAAAAGCTATGTGAAGCACGACTTTCACACACACTTATCTCTCAGAACTGAGCAAGTGGAGAGACGTTCGTTCATCTAGCACCAAGGGAACGGGTTGCAGGAGACACTTTCTCTCTGCTTTCTCAGTCTGTTTCCTAGTGCCGGTTTGAAGTTCCTGCAGTTTTCACTGTAAAACCGAGTTGGAGCTTCTACCTCTCCATATATATGTATGGAATGGAGTTTGCAACTGAAAAGAAACTTTGTGTTCCCAACAAGCTAGGTGAAGGACGGATTTCACACACAGTTTTCTCTCAGAACTGAGCAAGTGGAGAGACTTTCGTTCATCTAGCACCAAGGGAACGGGTTGCAGGAGACACTTTTTCTCTTCTTTCTTAGTCTGTTTCCTAGTGCCGGTTTGAAGTTCCTGCAGTTTTCACTGTCAAACAAAGTTGGAGCTGGTACCTCCCCATATATATGTATGGAATGGAGTTTGCAACTGAAAAGAAACTTTGTGTTCCCAAAAAGCTAGGTGAAGGACGGCTTTCACACACACTTATCTCTCAGAACTGAGCAAGTGGAGAGACGTTCGTTCATCTAGCACCAAGGGAACGGGTTGCAGGAGACACTTTTTCTCTGCTTTCTCAGTCTGTTTCCTAGTGCCGGTTTGAAGTTCCTGCAGTTTTCACTGTAAAACCGAGTTGGAGCTATTACCTCCCCATATATATGTATGGAATGGAGTTTGCAACTGAAAAGAAACTTTGTGTTCCCAACAAGCTAGGTGAAGGACGGCTTTCACACACACTTATCTCTCAGAACTGAGCAAGTGGAGAGACGTTCGTTCATCTAGCACCAAGGGAACGGGTTGCAGGAGACACTTTTTCTCTGCTTTCTCAGTCTGTTTCCTAGTGCCGGTTTGAAGTTCCTGCAGTTTTCACTGTCAAACCGAGTTGGAGCTTCTACCTCCCCATATATATGTATGGAATGGAGTTTGCAACTGAAAAGAAACTTTGTGTTCCCAACAAGCTAGGTGAAGGACGGATTTCACACACAGTTTTCTCTCAGAACTGAGCAAGTGGAGAGACTTTCGTTCATCTAGCACCAAGGGAACGGGTTGCAGGAGACACTTTTTCTCTTCTTTCTTAGTCTGTTTCCTAGTGCCGGTTTGAAGTTCCTGCAGTTTTCACTGTCAAACAAAGTTGGAGCTGGTACCTCCCCATATATATGTTTGGAATGGAGTTTGCAACTGAAAAGAAACTTTGTGTTCCCAAAAAGCTATGTGAAGGACGACTTTCACACACACTTATCTCTCAGAACTGAGCAAGTGGAGAGACGTTCGTTCATCTAGCACCAAGGGAACGGGTTGCAGGAGACACTTTCTCTCTGCTTTCTCAGTCTGTTTCCTAGTGCCGGTTTGAAGTTCCTGCAGTTTTCACTGTCAAACCGAGTTGGAGCTTCTACCTCCCAATATATATGTATGGAATGGAGTTTGCAACTGAAAAGAAACTTTGTGTTCCCAACAAGCTAGGTGAAGGACGGCTTTCACACACACTTATCTCTCAGAACTGAGCAAGTGGAGAGACGTTCGTTCATCTAGCACCTAGGGAACGGTTTGCAGGAGACGCTTTTTCTCTGCTTTCTCAGTCTGTTTCCTAGTGCCGGTTTGAAGTTCCTGCAGTTTTCACTGTAAAACCGAGTTGGAGCTTGTACCTCCCCATATATATTTATGGAATGGAGTTTGCAACTGAAAAGAAACTTTGTGTTCCCAACAAGCTAGGTGAAGGACGGCTTTCACACACAATTTTCTCTCAGAACTGAGCAAGTGGAGAGACTTTCGTTCATCTAGCACCAAGGGAACGGGTTGCAGGAGACACTTTTTCTCTTCTTTCTTAGTCTGTTTCCTAGTGCCGGTTTGAAGTTCCTGCAGTTTTCACTGTCAAACAGAGTTGGAGCCGGTACCTCCCCATATATATGTTTGGAATGGAGTTTGCAACTGAAAAGAAACTTTGTGTTCCCAAAAAGCTATGTGAAGGACGACTTTCACACACACTTATCTCTCAGAACTGAGCAAGTGGAGAGACGTTCGTTCATCTAGCACCAAGGGAACGGGTTGCAGGAGACACTTTCTCTCTGCTTTCTCAGTCTGTTTCCTAGTGCCGGTTTGAAGTTCCTGCAGTTTTCACTGTAAAACCGAGTTGGAGCTTCTACCTCTCCATATATATGTATGGAATGGAGTTTGCAACTGAAAAGAAACTTTGTGTTCCCAACAAGCTAGGTGAAGGACGGATTTCACACACAGTTTTCTCTCAGAACTGAGCAAGTGGAGAGACTTTCGTTCATCTAGCACCAAGGGAACGGGTTGCAGGAGACACTTTTTCTCTTCTTTCTTAGTCTGTTTCCTAGTGCCGGTTTGAAGTTCCTGCAGTTTTCACTGTCAAACAAAGTTGGAGCTGGTACCTCCCCATATATATGTTTGGAATGGAGTTTGCAACTGAAAAGAAACTTTGTGTTCCCAAAAAGCTATGTGAAGCACGACTTTCACACACACTTATCTCTCAGAACTGAGCAAGTGGAGAGACGTTCGTTCATCTAGCACCAAGGGAACGGGTTGCAGGAGACACTTTCTCTCTGCTTTCTCAGTCTGTTTCCTAGTGCCGGTTTGAAGTTCCTGCAGTTTTCACTGTAAAACCGAGTTGGAGCTTCTACCTCTCCATATATATGTATGGAATGGAGTTTGCAACTGAAAAGAAACTTTGTGTTCCCAACAAGCTAGGTGAAGGACGGATTTCACACACAGTTTTCTCTCAGAACTGAGCAAGTGGAGAGACTTTCGTTCATCTAGCACCAAGGGAACGGGTTGCAGGAGACACTTTTTCTCTTCTTTCTTAGTCTGTTTCCTAGTGCCGGTTTGAAGTTCCTGCAGTTTTCACTGTCAAACAAAGTTGGAGCTGGTACCTCCCCATATATATGTATGGAATGGAGTTTGCAACTGAAAAGAAACTTTGTGTTCCCAAAAAGCTAGGTGAAGGACGGCTTTCACACACACTTATCTCTCAGAACTGAGCAAGTGGAGAGACGTTCGTTCATCTAGCACCAAGGGAACGGGTTGCAGGAGACACTTTTTCTCTGCTTTCTCAGTCTGTTTCCTAGTGCCGGTTTGAAGTTCCTGCAGTTTTCACTGTCAAACCGAGTTGGAGCTATTACCTCCCCATATATATGTATGGAATGGAGTTTGCAACTGAAAAGAAACTTTGTGTTCCCAACAAGCTAGGTGAAGGACGGCTTTCACACACACTTATCTCTCAGAACTGAGCAAGTGGAGAGACGTTCGTTCATCTAGCACCAAGGGAACGGGTTGCAGGAGACACTTTTTCTCTGCTTTCTCAGTCTGTTTCCTAGTGCCGGTTTGAAGTTCCTGCAGTTTTCACTGTCAAACCGAGTTGGAGCTTCTACCTCCCCATATATATGTATGGAATGGAGTTTGCAACTGAAAAGAAACTTTGTGTTCCCAACAAGCTAGGTGAAGGACGGATTTCACACACAGTTTTCTCTCAGAACTGAGCAAGTGGAGAGACTTTCGTTCATCTAGCACCAAGGGAACGGGTTGCAGGAGACACTTTTTCTCTTCTTTCTTAGTCTGTTTCCTAGTGCCGGTTTGAAGTTCCTGCAGTTTTCACTGTCAAACAAAGTTGGAGCTGGTACCTCCCCATATATATGTATGGAATGGAGTTTGCAACTGAAAAGAAACTTTGTGTTCCCAAAAAGCTAGGTGAAGGACGGCTTTCACACACACTTATCTCTCAGAACTGAGCAAGTGGAGAGACGTTCGTTCATCTAGCACCAAGGGAACGGGTTGCAGGAGACACTTTTTCTCTGCTTTCTCAGTCTGTTTCCTAGTGCCGGTTTGAAGTTCCTGCAGTTTTCACTGTAAAACCGAGTTGGAGCTATTACCTCCCCATATATATGTATGGAATGGAGTTTGCAACTGAAAAGAAACTTTGTGTTCCCAACAAGCTAGGTGAAGGACGGCTTTCACACACACTTATCTCTCAGAACTGAGCAAGTGGAGAGACGTTCGTTCATCTAGCACCAAGGGAACGGGTTGCAGGAGACACTTTTTCTCTGCTTTCTCAGTCTGTTTCCTAGTGCCGGTTTGAAGTTCCTGCAGTTTTCACTGTCAAACCGAGTTGGAGCTTCTACCTCCCCATATATATGTATGGAATGGAGTTTGCAACTGAAAAGAAACTTTGTGTTCCCAACAAGCTAGGTGAAGGACGGATTTCACACACAGTTTTCTCTCAGAACTGAGCAAGTGGAGAGACTTTCGTTCATCTAGCACCAAGGGAACGGGTTGCAGGAGACACTTTTTCTCTTCTTTCTTAGTCTGTTTCCTAGTGCCGGTTTGAAGTTCCTGCAGTTTTCACTGTCAAACAAAGTTGGAGCTGGTACCTCCCCATATATATGTTTGGAATGGAGTTTGCAACTGAAAAGAAACTTTGTGTTCCCAAAAAGCTATGTGAAGGACGACTTTCACACACACTTATCTCTCAGAACTGAGCAAGTGGAGAGACGTTCGTTCATCTAGCACCAAGGGAACGGGTTGCAGGAGACACTTTCTCTCTGCTTTCTCAGTCTGTTTCCTAGTGCCGGTTTGAAGTTCCTGCAGTTTTCACTGTAAAACCGAGTTGGAGCTTCTACCTCTCCATATATATGTATGGAATGGAGTTTGCAACTGAAAAGAAACTTTGTGTTCCCAACAAGCTAGGTGAAGGACGGATTTCACACACAGTTTTCTCTCAGAACTGAGCAAGTGGAGAGACTTTCGTTCATCTAGCACCAAGGGAACGGGTTGCAGGAGACACTTTTTCTCTTCTTTCTTAGTCTGTTTCCTAGTGCCGGTTTGAAGTTCCTGCAGTTTTCACTGTCAAACAAAGTTGGAGCTGGTACCTCCCCATATATATGTATGGAATGGAGTTTGCAACTGAAAAGAAACTTTGTGTTCCCAACAAGCTAGGTGAAGGACGGCTTTCACACACAATTTTCTCTCAGAACTGAGCAAGTGGAGAGACTTTCGTTCATCTAGCACCAAGGGAACGGGTTGCAGGAGACACTTTTTCTCTTCTTTCTTAGTCTGTTTCCTAGTGCCGGTTTGAAGTTCCTGCAGTTTTCACTGTCAAACAAAGTTGGAGCTGGTACCTCCCCATATATATGTATGGAATGGAGTTTGCAACTGAAAAGAAACTTTGTGTTCCCAACAAGCTAGGTGAAGGACGGCTTTCACACACACTTATCTCTCAGAACTGAGCAAGTGGAGAGACGTTCGTTCATCTAGCACCAAGGGAACGGGTTGCAGGAGACACTTTTTCTCTGCTTTCTCAGTCTGTTTCCTAGTGCCGGTTTGAAGTTCCTGCAGTTTTCACTGTCAAACCGAGTTGGAGCTTCTACCTCCCCATATATATGTATGGAATGGAGTTTGCAACTGAAAAGAAACTTTGTGTTCCCAACAAGCTAGGTGAAGGACGGCTTTCACACACACTTATCTCTCAGAACTGAGCAAGTGGAGAGACGTTCGTTCATCTAGCACCTAGGGAACGATTTGCAGGAGACACTTTTTCTCTGCTTTCTCAGTCTGTTTCCTAGTGCCAGTTTGAAGTTCCTGCAGTTTTCACTGTCAAACCGAGTTGGAGCTAGTACCTCCCCATATATATGTATGGAATGGAGTTTGCAACTGAAAAGAAACTTTGTGTTCCCAAAAAGCTAGGTGAAGGACGGCTTTCACACACACTTATCTCTCAGAACTGAGCAAGTGGAGAGACGTTCGTTCATCTAGCACCAAGGGAACGGGTTGCAGGAGACACTTTCTCTCTGCTTTCTCAGTCTGTTTCCTAGTGCCGGTTTGAAGTTCCTGCAGTTTTCACTGTAAAACCGAGTTGGAGCTTCTACCTCTCCATATATATGTATGGAATGGAATTTGCAACTGAAAAGAAACTTTGTGTTCCCAACAAGCTAGGTGAAGGACGGATTTCACACACAGTTTTCTCTCAGAACTGAGCAAGTGGAGAGACTTTCGTTCATCTAGCACCAAGGGAACGGGTTGCAGGAGACACTTTTTCTCTTCTTTCTTAGTCTGTTTCCTAGTACCGGTTTGAAGTTCCTGCAGTTTTCACTGTCAAACAAAGTTGGAGCTGGTACCTCCCCTTATATATGTTTGGAATGGAGTTTGCAACTGAAAAGAAACTTTGTGTTCCCAACAAGCTAGGTGAAGGACGACTTTCACACACACTTATCTCTCAGAACTGAGCAAGTGGAGAGACGTTCGTTCATCTAGCACCAAGGGAACGGGTTGCAGGAGACACTTTCTCTCTGCTTTCTCAGTCTGTTTCCTAGTGCCGGTTTGAAGTTCCTGCAGTTTTCACTGTAAAACCGAGTTGGAGCTTCTACCTCTCCATATATATGTATGGAATGGAGTTTGCAACTGAAAAGAAACTTTGTGTTCCCAACAAGCTAGGTGAAGGACGGATTTCACACACACTTATCTCTCAGAACTGAGCAAGTGTAGAGACGTTCGTTCATCTAGCACCAAAGGAACGGGTTGCATGAGACACTTATTCTCTGCTTTCTCAGTCTGTTTCCTAGTGCCGGTTTGAAGTTCCTGCAGTTTTCACTGTAAATCCGAGTTGGAGCTAGTACCTCCCCATATATATGTATGGAATGGAGTTTGCAACTTAAAAGAAACTTTGTGTTCCCAACAAGCTAAGTGAAGTACGGCTTTCACACACACTTATCTCTCAGAACTGAGCAAGTGGAGAGACTTTCGTTCATCTAGCACCAAGGGAACGGGTTGCATGAGACACTTTTTCTCTGCTTTCTCAGTCTGTTTCCGAGTGCCGGTTTGAAGTTCCTGCAGTTTTCACTGTCAAACCGAGTTGGAGAGAGTACCTCCCCATATATATGTATGGAATGGAGTTTGCAACTGAAAAGAAACTTTGTGTTCCCAACAAGCTGGTGAAGGACGGCTTTCACACACACTTATCTCTCAGAACTGAGCAAGTGGAGAGACGTTCGTTCATCTAGCACCAAGGGAACGGGTTGCAGGAGACACTTTTTCTCTGCTTCCTCAGTCTGTTTCCTAGTGCCGGTTTGAAGTTCCTGCAGTTTTCACGGTAAAACCGAGTTGGAGCTTCTACCTCTCCATATATATGTATGGAATGGAGTTTGCACCTAAAAAGAAACTTTGTGTTCCCAACAAGCTAGGTGAAGGACGGCTTTCACACACAATTTTCTCTCAGAACTGAGCAAGTGGAGAGACTTTCGTTCATCTAGCACCAAGGGAACGGTTTGCAGGAGACACTTTTTCTCTTCTTTCTTAGTCTGTTTCCTAGTGCCGGTTTGAAGTTCCTGCAGTTTTCACTGTCAAACAGTGTTGGAGCTGGTACCTCCCCATATATATGTATGGATTGGAGTTTGCAACTGAAAAGAAACTTTGTGTTCCCAAAAAGCTAGGTGAAGGACGGCTTTCACACACACATATCTCTCAGAACTGAGCAAATGGAGAGACGTTCGTTCATCTAGCACCAAGGGAACGGGTTGCAGGAGACAATTTTTCTCTGCTTTCTCAGTCTGTTTCCTAGTGGCGGTTTGAAGTTCCTGCAGTTTTCACTGTAAAACCGAGTTGGAGCTAGTACCTCCCCATATATATGTATGGAATGGAGTTTGCAACTGAAAAGAAACTTTGTGTTCCCAACAAGCTAGGTGAAGGACGGCTTTCCCACACACATATCTCTCAGAACTGAGCAAGTGGAGAGACGTTCGTTCATCTAGCACCAAGGGAACGGGTTGCAGGAGACACTTTTTCTCTTCTTTCTTAGTCTGTTTCCTAGTGCCGGTTTGAAGTTCCTGCAGTTTTCACTGTCAAACAGAATTGGAGCTGGTACCACCCCATATATATGTATGGAATGGAGTTTGCAACTGAAAAGAAACTTTGTGTTCCCAAAAAGCTAGGTGAAGGACGGCTTTCACACACACTTATCTCTCAGAACTGAGCAAGTGGAGAGACGTTCGTTCATCTAGCACCAAGGGAACGGGTTGCAGGAGACAATTTTTCTCTGCTTTCTCAGTCTGTTTCCTAGTGCCGGTTTGAAGTTCCTGCAGTTTTCACTGTAAAACCGAGTTGGAGCTAGTAACTCCCCATATATATGTATGGAATGGAGTTTGCAACTGAAAAGAAACTTTGTGTTCCCAACAAGCTAGGTGAAGGACGGCTTTCACACACACTTATATGTCAGAACTGAGCAAGTGGAGAGACGTTCGTTCATCTAGCACCAAGGGAACGGGTTGCATGAGAAACTTATTCTCTGCTATCTCAGTCTGTTTCCTACTGCCGGTTAGAAGTTCCTGCAGTTTTCACTGTAAATCCGAGTTGGAGCTAGTACCTCCCCTTATATATGTATGGAATGGAGTTTGCAACTTAAAAGAAACTTTGTGTTCCCAACAAGCTAAGTGAAGTACGGCTTTCACACACACTTATCTCTCAGAACTGAGCAAGTGGAGAGACTTTCGTTCATCTAGCACCAAGGGAACGGGTTGCATGAGACACTTTTTCTCTGCTTTCTCAGTCTGTTTCCTAGTGCCGGTTTGAAGTTCCTGCAGTTTTCACTGTCAAACCGAGTTGGAGATAGTACCTCCCCATATATATGTATGGAATGGAGTTTGAAACTGAAAAGAAACTTTGTGTTCCCAACAAGCTAGGTGAAATACGGCTTTCACACACACATATCTCTCAGAACTGAGCAAATGGAGAGACGTTCGTTCATCTAGCACCAAGGGAACGGGTTGCAGGAGACAATTTTTCTCTGCTTTCTCAGTCTGTTTCCTAGTGCCGGTTTGAAGTTCCTGCAGTTTTCACTGTAAAACCGAGTTGGAGCTAGTACCTCCCCATATATATGTATGGAATGGAGTTTGCAACTGAAAAGAGACTTTGTGTTCCCAACAAGCTAGGTGAAGGACGGCTTTCACACACACATATCTCTCAGAACTGAGCAAGTGGAGAGACGTTCGTTCATCTAGCACCAAGGGAACGGGTTGCAGGAGACACTTTTTCTCTTCTTTCTTAGTCTGTTTCCTAGTGCCGGTTTGAAGTTCCTGCAGTTTTCACTGTCAAACAGAGTTGGAGCTGGTACCACCCCATATATATGTATGGAATGGAGTTTGCAACTGAAAAGAAACTTTGTGTTCCCAAAAAGCTAGGTGAAGGACGGCTTTCACACACACTTATCTCTCAGAACTGAGCAAGTGGAGAGACGTTCGTTCATCTAGCACCAAGGGAACGGGTTGCAGGAGACAATTTTTCTCTGCTTTCTCAGTCTGTTTCCTAGTGCCGGTTTGAAGTTCCTGCAGTTTTCACTGTAAAACCGAGTTGGAGCTAGTAACTCCCCATATATATGTATGGAATGGAGTTTGCAACTGAAAAGAAACTTTGTGTTCCCAACAAGCTAGGTGAAGGAAGGCTTTCACACACACTTATATGTCAGAACTGAGCAAGTGGAGAGACGTTCGTTCATCTAGCACCAAGGGAACGGGTTGCATGAGAAACTTATTCTCTGCTATCTCAGTCTGTTTCCTACTGCCGGTTTGAAGTTCCTGCAGTTTTCACTGTAAATCCGAGTTGGAGCTAGTACCTCCCCTTATATATGTATGGAATGGAGTTTGCAACTTAAAAGAAACTTTGTGTTCCCAACAAGCTAAGTGAAGTACGGCTTTCACACCCACTTATCTCTCAGAACTGAGCAAGTGGAGAGACTTTCGTTCATCTAGCACCAAGGGAACGGGTTGCATGAGACACTTTTTCTCTGCTTTCTCAGTCTGTTTCCTAGTGCCGGTTTGAAGTTCCTGCAGTTTTCACTGTCAAACCGAGTTGGAGATAGTACCTCCCAATATATATGTATGGAATGGAGTTTGCAACTGAAAAGAAACTTTGTGTTCCCAACAAGCTAGGTGAAATACGGCTTTCACACACACATATCTCTCAGAACTGAGCAAGTGGAGAGACGTTCGTTCATCTAGCACCAAGGGAACGGGTTGCAGGAGACACTTTTTCTCTTCTTTCTTAGTCTGTTTCCTAGTGCCGGTTTGAAGTTCCTGCAGTTTTCACTGTCAAACAAAGTTGGAGCTGGTACCTCCCCATATATATGTATGGAATGGAGTTTGCAACTGAAAAGAAACTTTGTGTTACCAAAAAGCTAGGTGAAGGACGGCTTTCACACACACTTATCTCTCAGAACTGAGCAAGTGGAGAGACGTTCGTTCATCTAGCACCAAGGGAACGGGTTGCAGGAGACAATTTTTCTCTGCTTTCTCAGTCTGTTTCCTAGTGCCGGTTTGAAGTTCCTGCAGTTTTCACTGTAAAACCGAGTTGGAGCTAGTAACTCCCCATATATATGTATGGAATGGAGTTTGCAACTGAAAAGAAACTTTGTGTTCCCAACAAGCTAGGTGAAGGACGGCTTTCACACACACTTATCTCTCAGAACTGAGCAAGTGGAGAGACGTTCGTTCATCTAGCACCAAGGGAACGGGTTGCATGAGACACTTATTCTCTGCTTTCTCAGTCTGTTTCCTAGTGCCGGTTTGAAGTTCCTGCAGTTTTCACTGTAAATCCGAGTTGGAGCAAGTACCTCCCCATATATATGTATGGAATGGAGTTTGCAACTTAAAAGAAACTTTGTGTTCCCAACAAGCTAAGTGAAGTACGGCTTTCACACACACTTATCTCTCAGAACTGAGCAAGTGGAGAGACTTTCGTTCATCTAGCACCAAGGGAACGGGTTGCATGAGACACTTTTTCTCTGCTTTCTCAGTCTGTTTCCTAGTGCCGGTTTGAAGTTCCTGCAGTTTTCTCTGTCAAACCGAGTTGGAGAGAGTACCTCCCCATATATATGTATGGAATGGAGTTTGCAACTGAAAAGAAACTTTGTGTTCCCAACAAGCTAGGTGAAGGACGGCTTTCACACACACTTATCTCTCAGAACTGAGCAAGTGGAGAGACGTTCGTTCATCTAGCACCAAGGGAACGGGTTGCAGGAGACACTTTTTCTCTGCTTCCTCAGTCTGTTTCCTAGTGCCGGTTTGAAGTTCCTGCAGTTTTCACTGTAAAACCGAGTTGGAGCTTCTACCTCTCCATATATATGTATGGAATGGAGTTTGCAACTGAAAAGAAACTTTGTGTTCCCAACAAGCTAGGTGAAGGACGGCTTTCACACACAATTTTCTCTCAGAACTGAGCAAGTGGAGAGACTTTCGTTCATCTAGCACCAAGGGAACGGTTTGCAGGAGACACTTTTTCTCTTCATTTTTAGTCTGTTTCCTAGTGCCGGTTTGAATTTCCTGCAGTTTTCACTGTCAAACAGTGTTGGAGCTGGTACCTCCCCATATATATGTATGGATTGGAGTTTGCAACTTAAAAGAAACTTTGTGTTCCCAAAAAGCTAGGTGAAGGACGGCTTTCACACACACATATCTCTCAGAACTGAGCAAATGGAGAGACGTTCGTTCATCTAGCACCAAGGGAACGGGTTGCAGGAGACAATTTTTCTCTGCTTTCTCAGTCTGTTTCCTAGTGCCGGTTTGAAGTTCCTGCAGTTTTCACTGTAAAACCGAGTTGGAGATTGTACCTCCCCATATATATGTATGGAATGGAGTTTGCAACTGAAAAGAAACTTTGTTTTCCCAACAAGCTAGGTGAAGGACGGCTTTCACACACACTTATCTCTCAGAACTGAGCAAGTGGAGAGACGTTCGTTCATCTAGCACCAAGGGAACGGTTTGCATGAGACACTTTTTCTCTGCTTTCTCAGTCTGTTTCCTAGTGCCGGTTTGAAGTTCCTGCAGTTTTCACTGTAAAACCGAGTTGGAGCTTCTACCTGCCCATATATATGTATGGAATGGAGTTTGAAACTGAAAAGAAACTTTGTGTTCCCAACAAGCTAGATGAAGTACGGCTTTCACACACAATTATCTCTCAGAACGGAGCAAATTGAGAGACGTTCGTTCATCTAGCACCAAGGGAACGGGTTGCAGGAGACACTTTTTCTCTGATTTCTCAGTCTGTTTCCTAGTGCCGGTTTGAAGTTCCTGCAGTTTTCACTGTAAAAATAGTTGGAGCTTCTACCTCCCCATATATATGTATGGAATGGAGTTTGCAACTGAAAAGAAACTTTGTGTTCCCAAGAAGCTAGTTGAAGGTCTGCTTTCACACACACATATCTGTCAGAACAGAGCAAGTGGACAGACGTTCGTTCTTCTAGCACCAAGGGAACGGGTTGCAGGAGACACTTTTTCTCTTCTTTCTTAGTCTGTTTCCTAGTGCCGGTTTGAAGTTCCTGCAGTTTTCACTGTCAAAAAGAGTTGGAGCTAGTACCTCCCCATATATTTGTTTGGAATGGAGTTTGCAACTGAAAAGAATCTTTGTGTTCCCAAAAAGCTAGGTGAAGGACGGCTTTCACACACACTTATCTCTCAGAACTGAGCAAGTGGAGAGACGTTCGTTCATCTAGAACCAAGGGAACGGGTTGCAGGAGACAATTTTTCTCTGCTTTCTCTGTCTGTTTCCTAGTGCCGGTTTGAAGTTCCTGCAGTTTTCAATGTAAAACAGTTTTGGAGCTAGTACCTCCCCATATATATGTATGGAATGGAGTTTGCAACTGAAAAGAAACTTTGTGTTCCCAACAAGCTAGGTGAAGGACGGCTTTCACACACACTTATCTCTCAGAACTGAGCAAGTGGAGAGACGTTCGTTCATCTAGCACCAAGGGAACGGGTTGCATGAGACACTTTTTCTCTGCTTTCTCAGTCTGTTTCCTAGTGCAGGTTTGAAGTTCCTGCAGTTTTCACTGTAAAACCGAGTTGGAGCTTGTACCTCCCCATATATATTTATGGAATGGAGTTTGCAACTGAAAAGAAACCTTGTTTTCCCAACAAGCTAGGTGAAGGACGGCTTTCACACACACATATCTCTCAGAACTGAGCAAGTGGAGAGACGTTCGTTCATCTAGCACCAAGGGAACGGGTTGCAGGAGACACTTTTTGTCTGCTTTCTCAGTCTGTTTCCTAGTGCCGGTTTGAAGTTAATGCAGTTTTCACTGTAAAACCGAGTTGGAGCTAGTAACTCCCCATATATATTTATGGAATGGAGTTTTCAACTGAAAAGAAACTTTGTGTTCCCAACAAGCTAGGTGAAGGACGGCTTTCACACACACTTATCTCTCAGAACTGAGCAAGTGGAGAGACTTCCGTTCATCTAGCACCAAGGGAACGGGTTGCATGAGACACTTTTTCTCTGCTTTCTCAGACTGTTTCCTAGTGCTGGTTTGAAGTTCCTGCAGTTTTCACTGTCAAACCGAGTTGGAGATAGTTCCTCCCCATATATATGTATGGAATGGAGTTTGCAACTGAAAAGAAACTTTGTGTTCCCAACAAGCTAGGTGAAGGACGGCTTTCACACACACTTATCTCTCAGAACTGAGCAAGTGGAGAGACGTTCGTTCATCTAGCACCAAGGGAACGGGTTGCAGGAGACACTTTTTCTCTGCTTCCTCAGTCTGTTTCCTAGTGCCGGTTTGAAGTTCCTGCAGTTTTCACTGTAAAACCGATTTGGAGCTTCTACCTCTCCATATATATGTATGGAATGGAGTTTGCAACTGAAAAGAAACTTTGTGTTCCCAACAAGCTAGGTGAAGGACGGCTTTCACACACACTTATCTCTCAGAACTGAGCAAGTGGAGAGACGTTCGTTCATCTAGCACCAAGGGAACGGGTTGCAGGAGACACTTTTTCTCTGCTTTCTCAGTCTGTTTCCTAGTGCCGGTTTGAAGTTCCTGCAGTTTTCACTGTAAAACCGAGTTGGAGCTTCTACCTCCCCATATATATGTATGGAATGGAGTTTGCAACTGAAAAGAAACTTTGTGTTCCCAAGAAGCTAGGTGAAGGACGGCTTTCACACACACATATCTCTCAGAACAGAGCAAGTGGACAGACGTTCGTTCTTCTAGCACCAAGGGAACGGGATGCAGGAGACACTTTTCTCTTCTATCTTAGTCTGTTTCCTAGTGCCGGTTTGAAGTTCCTGCAGTTTTCACTGTCAATCAGAGTTGGAGCTAGTACCTCCCCATATATATGTATGGAATGGAGTTTGCAACTGAAAAGAAACTTTGTGTTCCCAAAAAGCTAGGTGAAGGACGGCTTTCACACACACTTATCTCTCAAAACTGAGCAAGTGGAGAGACGTTCGTTCATCTAGCACCAAGGGAACGGGTTGCAGGAGACAATTTTCTCTGCTTTCTCAGTCTGTTTCCTAGTGCCGGTTTGAAGTTCCTGCAGATTTCACTGTAAAACCGAGTTGGAGCTAGTACCTCCCCATATATATGTATGGAATGGAGTTTGCAACTGAAAAGAAACTTTGTGTTCCCAACAAGCTAGGTGAAGGACGGCTTTCACACACACTTATCTCTCAGAACTGAGCAAGTGGAGAGACGTTCGTTCATCTAGCACCAAGGGAACGGGTTGCAGGAGACACTTTTTCTCTGCTTTCTCAGTCTGTTTCCTAGTGCCGGTTTGAAGTTCCTGCAGTTTTCTCAGTAAAATCGAGTTGGAGCTAGTACCTCCCCATATATATTTATGGAATGGAGTTTGCAACTGAAAAGAAACTTTGTGTTCCCAAAAAGCTAGGTGAAGGACGGCTTTCACACACACTTATCTCTCAGAACTGAGCAAGTGGAGAGACGTTCGTTCATCTAGCACCAAGGGAACGGGTTGCAGGAGACAATTTTTCTCTGCTTTCTCAGTCTGTTTCCTAGTGCCGGGTTGAAGTTCCTGCAGTTTTCACTGTAAAACCGTGTTGGAGCTAGTACCTCCCCATATATATGTATGGAATGGAGTTTGCAACTGAAAAGAAACTTTGTGTTCCCAACAAGCTAGGTGAAGGACGGCTTTCACACACACTTATCTCTCAGAACTGAGCAAGTGGAGAGACGTTCGTTCATCTAGCACCAAGGGAACGGGTTGCATGAGACACTTTTTCTCTGCTTTCTCATTCTGTTTCCCAGTGCCGGTTTGAAGTTCCTGCAGTTTTCACTGTCAAACAGATTTGGAGCTTCTACCTCCCCATATATATGTATGGAATGGAGTTTGCAACTGAAAAGAAACTTTGTGTTCCCAAAAAGCTAGGTGAAGGACGGCATTCACACACACTTATCTCTCAAAACTGAGCAAGTGGAGAGACGTTCGTTCATCTAGCACCAAGGGAACGGGTTGCAGACGTTCGTTCATCTAGCACCAAGGGAACGGGTTGCAGGAGACAATTTTTCTCTGCTTTCTCAGTCTGTTTCTAGTGCCGGTTTGAAGTTCCTGCAGTTTTCACTGTAAAACCGAGTTGGAGCTAGTACCTCCCCATATATATGTATGGAATGGAGTTTGCAACTGAAAAGAAACTTTGTGTTCCCAACAAGGTAGGTGAAGGACGGCTTTCACACACACTTATCTCTCAGAACTGAGCAAGTGGAGAGACGTTCGTTCATCTAGCACCAAGGGAACGGGTTGCAGGAGACACTTTTTCTCTGCTTTCTCAGTCTGTTTCCTAGTGCCGGTTTGAAGTTCCTGCAGTTTTCACTGTAAAACCGAGTTGGAGCTTGTACCTCCCCATATATATTTATGGAATGGAGTTTGCAACTGAAAAGAAACTTTGTTTTCCCAACAAGCTAGTTGAAGGACGGCTTTCACACACACATATCTCTCAGAACTGAGCAAGTGGAGAGACGTTCGTTCATCTAGCACCAAGGGAACGGGTTGCAGGAGACACTTTTTCTCTGCTTTCTCAGTCTGTTTCCTAGTGCCGGTTTGAAAATCCTGCAGTTTTCACTGTAAAATCGAGTTGGAGCTAGTACCTCCCCATACATATTTATGGAATGGAGTTTGCAACTGAAAAGAAACTTTGTGTTCCCAACAAGCTAGGTGAAGGACGGCTTTCACACACACTTATCTCTCAGAACTGAGCAAGTGGAGAGACGTTCGTTCATCTAGCACCAAGGGAACGGGTTGCAGGAGACACTTTTTCTCTGCTTTCTCAGTCTGTTTCCTAGTGCCGGTTTGAAGTTCCTGCAGTTTTCACTGTCAAACCGAGTTGGAGCTAGTACCTCCCCATATATATGTATGGAATGGAGTTTGCAACTGAAAAGAAACTTTGTGTTCCCAACAAGCTAAGTGAAGTACGGCTTTCACACACACTTATCTCTCAGAACTGAGCAAGTGGAGAGACTTTCGTTCATCTAGCACCAAGGGAACGGGTTGCATGAGACACTTTTTCTCTGCTTTCTCAGTCTGTTTCCTAGTGCCGGTTTGAAGTTCCTGCAGTTTTCACTGTCAAACCGAGTTGGAGAGAGTACCTCCCCATATATATGTATGGAATGGAGTTTGCAACTGAAAAGAAACTTTGTGTTCCCAACAAGCTAGGTGAAGGACGGCTTTCACACACACTTATCTCTCAAAACTGAGCAAGTGGAGAGACGTTCGTTCATCTAGCACCAAGGGAACGGGTTGCAGGAGACACTTTTTCTCTGCTTCCTCAGTCTGTTTCCTAGTGCCGGTTTGAAGTTCCTGCAGTTTTCACTGTAAAACCGAGTTGGAGCTTCTACCTCTCCATATATATGTATGGAATGGAGTTTGCAACTGAAAAGAAACTTTGTGTTCCCAACAAGCTAGGTGAAGGACGGCTTTCACACACAATTTTCTCTCAGAACTGAGCAAGTGGAGAGACTTTCGTTCATCTAGCACCAAGGGAACGGTTTGCAGGAGACACTTTTTCTCTGCTTTCTCAGTCTGTTTCCTAGTGCCGGTTTGAAGTTCCTGCAGTTTTCACTGTAAAACCGTGTTGGAGCTTGTACCTCCCCATATATATTTATGGAATGGAGTTTGCAACTGAAAAGAAAATTTGTGTTCCCAACAAGCTAGTTGAAGGACGGCTTTCACACACACATATCTCTCAGAACTGAGCAAGTGGAGAGACGTTCGTTCATCTAGCACCAAGGGAACGGGTTGCAGGAGACACTTTTTCTCTGCTTTCTCAGTCTGTTTCCTAGTGCCGGTTTGAAGTTCCTGCAGTTTTCACTGTCAAACCGAGTTGGAGCTAGTACCTCCCCATATATATGTATGGAATGGAGTTTGCAACTGAAAAGAAACTTTGTGTTCCCAACAAGCTAAGTGAAGTACGGCTTTCACACACACTTATCTCTCAGAACTGAGCAAGTGGAGAGACTTTCGTTCATCTAGCACCAAGGGAACGGGTTGCATGAGACACTTTTTCTCTGCTTTCTCAGTCTGTTTCCTAGTGCCGGTTTGAAGTTCCTGCAGTTTTCACTGTCAAACCGAGTTGGAGAGAGTACCTCCCCATATATATGTATGGAATGGAGTTTGCAACTGAAAAGAAACTTTGTGTTCCCAACAAGCTAGGTGAAGGACGGCTTTCACACACACTTATCTCTCAGAACTGAGCAAGTGGAGAGACGTTCGTTCATCTAGCACCAAGGGAACGGGTTGCAGGAGACACTTTTTCTCTGCTTTCTCAGTCTGTTTCCTAGTGCCGGTTTGAAGTTCCTGCAGTTTTCACTGTAAAACCGAGTTGGAGCTTCTACCTCTCCATATATATGTATGGAATGGAGTTTGCAACTGAAAAGAAACTTTGTGTTCCCAACAAGCTAGGTGAAGGACGGCTTTCACACACAATTTTCTCTCAGAACTGAGCAAGTGGAGAGACTTTCGTTCATCTAGCACCAAGGGAACGGTTTGCAGGAGACACATTTCCTCTTCTTTCTTAGTCTGTTTCCTAGTGCCGGTTTGAAGTTCCTGCAGTTTTCACTGTCAAACAGTGTTGGAGCTTCTACCTCCCCATATATATGTATGGATTGGAGTTTGCAACTGAAAAGAAACTTTGTGTTCCCAAAAAGCTAGGTGAAGGACGGCTTTCACACACACATATCTCTCAGAACTGAGCAAATGGAGAGACGTTCGTTCATCTAGCACCAAGGGAACGGGTTGCAGGAGACAATTTTTCTCTGCTTTCTCAGTCTGTTTCCTAGTGCCGGTTTGAAGTTCCTGCAGTTTTCACTGTAAAACCGAGTTGGAGCTAGTACCTCCCCATATATATGTATGGAATGGAGTTTGCAACTGAAAAGAACCTTTGTGTTCCCAACAAGCTAGGTGAAGGACGGCTTTCACACACACATATCTCTCAGAACTGAGCAAGTGGAGAGACGTTCGTTCATCTAGCACCAAGGGAACGGGTTGCAGGAGACACTATTTCTCTTCTTTCTTAGTCTGTTTCCTAGTGCCGGTTTGAAGTTCCTGCAGTTTTCACTGTCAAACAGAGTTGGAGCTGGTACCACCCCATATATATGTATGGAATGGAGTTTGCAACTGAAAAGAAACTTTGTGTTCCCAAAAAGCTAGGTGAAGGACGGCTTTCACACACACTTATCTCTCAGAACTGAGCAAGTGGAGAGACGTTCGTTCATCTAGCACCAAGGGAACGGGTTGCAGGAGACAATTTTTCTCTGCTTTCTCAGCCTGTTTCCTAGTGCCGGTTTGAAGTTCCTGCAGTTTTCACTGTAAAACCGAGTTGGAGCTAGTAACTACCCATATATATGTATGGAATGGAGTTTGCAACTGAAAAGAAACTTTGTGTTCCCAACAAGCTAGGTGAAGGACGGCTTTCACACACACTTATATGTCAGAACTGAGCAAGTGGAGAGACGTTCGTTCATCTAGCACCAAGGGAACGGGTTGCATGAGACACTTTTTCTCTGCTTTCTCAGTCTGTTTCCTAGTGCCGGTTTGAAGTTCCTGCAGTTTTCACTGTCAAACCGAGTTGGAGATAGTACCTCCCCATATATATGTATGGAATGGAGTTTGCAACTGAAAAGAAACTTTGTGTTACCAAAAAGCTAGGTGAAGGACGGCTTTCACACACACTTATCTCTCAGAACTGAGCAAGTGGAGAGACGTTCGTTCATCTAGCACCAAGGAAACGGGTTGCAGGAGACACTTATTCTCTGCTTTCTCAGTCTGTTTCCTAGTGCCGGTTTGAAGTTCCTGCAGTTTTCACTGTAAAACAGAGTTGGAGCTAGTAACTCCCCATATATATGTATGGAATGGAGTTTGCAACTGAAAAGAAACTTTGTGTTCCCAACAAGCTAGGTGAAGGACGGCTTTCACACACACTTATCTCTCAGAACTGAGCAAGTGGAGAGACGTTCGTTCATCTAGCACCAAGGGAACGGGTTGCATGAGACACTTATTCTCTGCTTTCTCAGTCTGTTTCCTAGTGCCGGTTTGAAGTTCCTGCAGTTTTCACTGTAAATCCGAGTTGGAGCAAGTACCTCCCCATATATATGTATGGAATGGAGTTTGCAACTTAAAAGAAACTTTGTGTTCCCAACAAGCTAAGTGAAGTACGGCTTTCACACACACTTATCTCTCAGAACTGAGCAAGTGGAGAGACTTTCGTTCATCTAGCACCAAGGGAACGGGTTGCATGAGACACTTTTTCTCTGCTTTCTCAGTCTGTTTCCTAGTGCCGGTTTGAAGTTCCTGCAGTTTTCACTGTCAAACCGAGTTGGAGCTAGTACCTCCCCATATATATGTATGGAATGGAGTTTGCAACTGAAAAGAAACTTTGTTTTCCCAACAAGCTAGGTGAAGGACGGCTTTCACACACACTTATCTCTCAGAACTGAGCAAGTGGAGAGACGTTGGTTCATCTAGCACCAAGGGAACGGGTTGCAGGAGACACTTTTTCTCTGCTTCCTCAGTCTGTTTCCTAGTGCCGGTTTGAAGTTCCTGCAGTTTTCACTGTAAAACCGAGTTGGAGCTTCTACCTCTCCATATATATGTATGGAATGGAGTTTGCAACTGAAAAGAAACTTTGTGTTCCCAACAAGCTAGGTGAAGGACGGCTTTCACACACAATTTTCTCTCAGAACTGAGCAAGTGGAGAGACTTTCGTTCATCTAGCACCAAGGGAACGGTTTGCAGGAGACACTTTTTCTCTTCTTTCTTAGTCTGTTTCCTAGTGCCGGTTTGAAGTTCCTGCAGTTTTCACTGTCAAACAGTTTTGGAGCTGGTACCTCCCCATATATATGTATGGATTGGAGTTTGCAACTGAAAAGAAACTTTGTGTTCCCAAAAAGCTAGGTGAAGGACGGCTTTCACACACACATATCTCTCAGAACTGAGCAAGTGGAGAGACGTTCGTTCATCTAGCACCAAGGGAACGGGTTGCAGGAGACAATTTTTCTCTGCTTTCTCAGTCTGTTTCCTAGTGCCGGTTTGAAGTTCCTGCAGTTTTCACTGTAAAACCGAGTTGGAGCTTGTACCTCCCCATATATATGTATGGAATGGAGTTTGCAACTGAAAAGAAACTTTGTGTTCCCAACAAGCTAGGTGAAGGACGGCTTTCACACACACATATCTCTCAGAACTGAGCAAGTGGAGAGACGTTCGTTCATCTAGCACCAAGGGAACGGGTTGCAGGAGACACTTTTTCTCTGCTTTCTCAGTCTGTTTCCTAGTGCCGGTTTGAAGTTCCTGCAGTTTTCACTGTAAAACCGAGTTGGAGCTTGTACCTCCCCATATATATGTATGGAATGGAGTTTGCAACTGAAAAGAAACTTTGTTTTCCCAACAAGCTAGGTGAAGGACGGCTTTCACACACACTTATCTCTCAGAACTGAGCAAGTGGAGAGACGTTCGTTCATCTAGCACCAAGGGAACGGTTTGCATGAGACACTTTTTCTCTGCTTTCTCAGTCTGTTTCCTAGTGCCGGTTTGAAGTTCCTGCAGTTTTCACTGTAAAACCGAGTTGGAGCTTCTACCTCCCCTTATATATGTATGGAATGGAGTTTGCAACTGAAAAGAAACTTTGTGTTCCCAACAAGGTAGGTGAAGGACGGCTTTCACACACACTTATCTCTCAGAACTGAGCAAGTGGAGAGACGTTCGTTCATTTAGCACCAAGGGAACGGGTTGCAGGAGACACTTTTTCTCTGCTTTCTCAGTCTGTTTCCTAGTGCTGGTTTGAAGTTCCTGCAGTTTTCACTGTAAAACCGAGTTGGAGCTTCTACCTCCCCATATATATGTATGGAATGGAGTTTGAAACTGAAAAGAAACTTTGTGTTCCCAACAAGCTAGATGAAGTACGGCTTTCACACACAATTATCTCTCAGAACGGAGCAAATTGAGAGACGTTCGTTCATCTAGCACCAAGGGAACGGGTTGCAGGAGACACTTTTTCTCTGATTTCTCAGTCTGTTTCCTAGTGCCGGTTTGAAGTTCCTGCAGTTTTCACTGTAAAACAGTTTTGGAGCTAGTACCTCCCCATATATATGTATGGAATGGAGTTTGCAACTGAAAAGAAACTTTGTGTTCCCAACAAGCTAGGTGAAGGACGGCTTTCACACACACTTATCTCTCAGAACTGAGCAAGTGGAGAGACGTTCGTTCATCTAGCACCAAGGGAACGGGTTGCATGAGACACTTTTTCTCTGCTTTCTCAGTCTGTTTCCTAGTGCAGGTTTGAAGTTCCTGCAGTTTTCACTGTAAAACCGAGTTGGAGCTTGTACCTCCCCATATATATTTATGGAATGGAGTTTGCAACTGAAAAGAAACCTTGTTTTCCCAACAAGCTAGGTGAAGGACGGCTTTCACACACACATATCTCTCAGAACTGAGCAAGTGGAGAGACGTTCGTTCATCTAGCACCAAGGGAACGGGTTGCAGGAGACACTTTTTGTCTGCTTTCTCAGTCTGTTTCCTAGTGCCGGTTTGAAGTTAATGCAGTTTTCACTGTAAAACCGAGTTGGAGCTAGTAACTCCCCATATATATTTATGGAATGGAGTTTTCAACTGAAAAGAAACTTTGTGTTCCCAACAAGCTAGGTGAAGGACGGCTTTCACACACACTTATCTCTCAGAACTGAGCAAGTGGAGAGACTTTCGTTCATCTAGCACCAAGGGAACGGGTTGCATGAGACACTTTTTCTCTGCTTTCTCAGACTGTTTCCTAGTGCTGATTTGAAGTTCCTGCAGTTTTCACTGTCAAACCGAGTTGGAGATAGTTCCTCCCCATATATATGTATGGAATGGAGTTTGCAACTGAAAAGAAACTTTGTGTTCCCAACAAGCTAGGTGAAGGACGGCTTTCACACACACTTATCTCTCAGAACTGAGCAAGTGGAGAGACTTTCGTTCATCTAGCACCAAGGGAACGGGTTGCAGGAGACACTTTTTCTCTGCTTCCTCAGTCTGTTTCCTAGTGCCGGTTTGAAGTTCCTGCAGTTTTCACTGTAAAACCGATTTGGAGCTTCTACCTCTCCATATATATGTATGGAATGGAGTTTGCAACTGAAAAGAAACTTTGTGTTCCCAACAAGCTAGGTGAAGGACGGCTTTCACACACACTTATCTCTCAGAACTGAGCAAGTGGAGAGACGTTCGTTCATCTAGCACCAAGGGAACGGGTTGCAGGAGACACTTTTTCTCTGCATTCTCAGTCTGTTTCCTAGTGCCGGTTTGAAGTTCCTGCAGTTTTCACTGTAAAACCGAGTTGGAGCTTCTACCTCCCCATATATATGTATGGAATGGAGTTTGCAACTGAAAAGAAACTTTGTGTTCCCAACAAGCTAGGTGAAGGACGGCTTTCACACACACATATCTCTCAGAACAGAGCAAGTGGACAGACTTTCGTTCTTCTAGCACCAAGGGAACGGGTTGCAGGAGACACTTTTTCTCTTCTATCTTAGTCTGTTTCCTAGTGCCGGTTTGAAGTTCCTGCAGTTTTCACTGTCAAACAGAGTTGGAGCTAGTACCTCCCCATATATATGTATGGAATGGAGTTTGAAACTGAAAAGAAACTTTGTGTTCCCAACAAGCTAGATGAAGTACGGCTTTCACACACAATTATCTCTCAGAACGGAGCAAATTGAGAGACGTTCGTTCATCTAGCACCAAGGGAACGGGTTGCAGGAGACACTTTTTCTCTGATTTCTCAGTCTGTTTCCTAGTGCCGGTTTGAAGTTCCTGCAGTTTTCACTGTAAAACAGTTTTGGAGCTAGTACCTCCCCATATATATGTATGGAATGGAGTTTGCAACTGAAAAGAAACTTTGTGTTCCCAACAAGCTAGGTGAAGGACGGCTTTCACACACACTTATCTCTCAGAACTGAGCAAGTGGAGAGACGTTCGTTCATCTAGCACCAAGGGAACGGGTTGCATGAGACACTTTTTCTCTGCTTTCTCAGTCTGTTTCCTAGTGCAGGTTTGAAGTTCCTGCAGTTTTCACTGTAAAACCGAGTTGGAGCTTGTACCTCCCCATATATATTTATGGAATGGAGTTTGCAACTGAAAAGAAACCTTGTTTTCCCAACAAGCTAGGTGAAGGACGGCTTTCACACACAAATATCTCTCAGAACTGAGCAAGTGGAGAGACGTTCGTTCATCTAGCACCAAGGGAACGGGTTGCAGGAGACACTTTTTGTCTGCTTTCTCAGTCTGTTTCCTAGTGCCGGTTTGAAGTTAATGCAGTTTTCACTGTAAAACCGAGTTGGAGCTAGTAACTCCCCATATATATTTATGGAATGGAGTTTTCAACTGAAAAGAAACTTTGTGTTCCCAACAAGCTAGGTGAAGGACGGCTTTCACACACACTTATCTCTCAGAACTGAGCAAGTGGAGAGACTTTCGTTCATCTAGCACCAAGGGAACGGGTTGCATGAGACACTTTTTCTCTGCTTTCTCAGACTGTTTCCTAGTGCTGATTTGAAGTTCCTGCAGTTTTCACTGTCAAACCGAGTTGGAGATAGTTCCTCCCCATATATATGTATGGAATGGAGTTTGCAACTGAAAAGAAACTTTGTGTTCCCAACAAGCTAGGTGAAGGACGGCTTTCACACACACTTATCTCTCAGAACTGAGCAAGTGGAGAGACGTTCGTTCATCTAGCACCAAGGGAACGGGTTGCAGGAGACACTTTTTCTCTGCTTCCTCAGTCTGTTTCCTAGTGCCGGTTTGAAGTTCCTGCAGTTTTCACTGTAAAACCGAGTTGGAGCTTCTACCTCCCCATATATATGTATGGAATGGAGTTTGCAACTGAAAAGAAACTTTGTGTTCCCAACAAGCTAGGTGAAGGACGGCTTTCACACACACATATCTCTCAGAACAGAGCAAGTGGACAGACTTTCGTTCTTCTAGCACCAAGGGAACGGGTTGCAGGAGACACTTTTTCTCTTCTATCTTAGTCTGTTTCCTAGTGCCGGTTTGAAGTTCCTGCAGTTTTCACTGTCAAACAGAGTTGGAGCTAGTACCTCCCCATATATATGTATGGAATGGAGTTTGCAACTGAAAAGAAACTTTGTGTTCCCAAAAAGCTAGGTGAAGGACGGCTTTCACACACACTTATCTCTCAAAACTGAGCAAGTGGAGAGACGTTCGTTCATCTAGCACCAAGGGAACGGGTTGCAGGAGACAATTTTCTCTGCTTTCTCAGTCTGTTTCCTAGTGCCGGTTTTAAGTTCCTGCAGATTTCACTGTAAAACCAAGTTGGAGCTAGTACCTCCCCATATATATGTATGGAATGGAGTTTGCAACTGAAAAGAAACTTTGTGTTCCCAACAAGCTAGGTGAAGGACGGCTTTCACACACACTTATCTCTCAGAACTGAGCAAGTGGAGAGACGTTCGTTCATCTAGCACCAAGGGAACGGGTTGCAGGAGACACTTTTTCTCTGCTTTCTCAGTCTGTTTCCTAGTGCCGGTTTGAAGTTCCTGCAGTTTTCACAGTAAAATCGAGTTGGAGCTAGTAACTCCCCATATATATTTATGGAATGGAGTTTGCAACTGAAAAGAAACTTTGTGTTCCCAACAAGCTAGGTGAAGGACGGCTTTCACACACACTTATCTCTCAGAACTGAGCAAGTAGAGAGACGTTCGTTAATCTAGCACCAAGGGAACGGGTTGCAGGAGACACTTTTTCTCTGCTTTCTCAGTCTGTTTCCTAGTGCCGGTTTGAAGTTCCTGCAGTTTTCACTGTAAATCCGAGTTGGAGCTAGTACCTCCCCATATATATGTTTGGAATGGAGTTTGCAACTGAAAAGAAACTTTGTGTTCCCAAAAAGCTAGGTGAAGGACGGCTTTCACACACACTTATCTCTCAGAACTGAGCAAGTGGAGAGACGTTCGTTCATCTAGCACCAAGGGAACGGGTTGCAGGAGACAATTTTTCTCTGCTTTCTCAGTCTGTTTCCTAGTGCCGGTTTGAAGTTCCTGCAGTTTTCACTGTAAAACCGTGTTGGAGCTAGTACCTCCCCATATATATGTATGGAATGGAGTTTGCAACTGAAAAGAAACTTTGTGTTCCCAACAAGCTAGGTGAAGGACGGCTTTCACACACACTTATCTCTCAGAACTGAGCAAGTGGAGAGACGTTCGTTCATCTAGCACCAAGGGAACGGGTTGCATGAGACACTTTTTCTCTGCATTCTCAGTCTGTTTCCTAGTGCAGGTTTGAAGTTCCTGCAGTTTTCACTGTAAAACCGAGTTGGAGCTTGTACCTCCCCATATATATTTATGGAATGGAGTTTGCAACTGAAAAGAAACTTTGTTTTCCCAACAAGCTAGGTGAAGGACGGCTTTCACACACACATATCTCTCAGAACTGAGCAAGTGGAGAGACGTTCGTTCATCTAGCACCAAGGGAACGGGTTGCAGGAGACACTTTTTCTCTGCTTTCTCAGTCTCTTTCCTAGTGCCGGTTTGAAGTTCCTGCAGTTTTCACTGTAAAACCGAGTTGGAGCTAGTACCTCCCCATATATAAGTATGGAATGGAGTTTGCGACTGAAAAGAAACTTTGTGTTCCCAACAAGCTAGGTGAAGGACGGCTTTCACACACACTTATCTCTCAGAACTGAGCAAGTGGAGAGACGTTCGTTCATCTAGCACCAAGGGAACGGGTTGCAGGAGACACTTTTTCTCTGCTACCTCAGTCTGTTTCCTAGTGCCAGTTTGATGTTCCTGCAGTTTTAACTGTAAAACCGATTTGGAGCTTTTACCTCTCCATATATATGTATGGAATGGAGTTTGCAAGTGAAAAGAAACTTTGTGTTCCCAACAAGCTAGGTGAAGGACGGCTTTCACACACACTTATCTCTCAGAACTGAGCAAGTGGAGAGACGTTCGTTCATCTAGCACCAAGGGAACGGGTTGCAGGAGACACTTTTTCTCTGCTTTCTCAGTCTGTTTCCTAGTGCCGGTTTGAAGTTCCTGCAGTTTTCACTGTAAAACCGAGTTGGAGCTTCTACCTCCCCATATATATGTATGGAATGGAGTTTGAAACTGAAAAGAAACTTTGTGTTCCCAACAAGCTAGATGAAGTACGGCTTTCACACACAATTATCTCTCAGAACGGAGCAAATTGAGAGACGTTCGTTCATCTAGCACCAAGGGAACGGGTTGCAGGAGACACTTTTTCTCTGATTTCTCAGTCTGTTTCCTAGTGCCGGTTTGAAGTTCCTGCAGTTTTCACTGTAAAAATAGTTGGAGCTTCTACCTCCCCATATATATGTATGGAATGGAGTTTGCAACTGAAAAGAAACTTTGTGTTCCCAAGAAGCTAGTTGAAGTTCTGCTTTCACACACACATATCTCTCAGAACAGAGCAAGTGGACAGACGTTCGTTCTTCTAGCACCAAGGGAACGGGTTGCAGGAGACACTTTTTCTCTTCTTTCTTAGTCTGTTTCCTAGTGCCGGTTTGAAGTTCCTGCAGTTTTCACTGTCAAAAAGAGTTGGAGCTAGTACCTCCCCATATATTTGTTTGGAATGGAGTTTGCAACTGAAAAGAAACTTTGTGTTCCCAAAAAGCTAGGTGAAGGACGGCTTTCACACACACTTATCTCTCAGAACTGAGCAAGTGGAGAGACGTTCGTTCATCTAGCACCAAGGGAACGGGTTGCAGGAGACAATTTTTCTCTGCTTTCTCTGTCTGTTTCCTAGTGCCGGTTTGAAGTTCCTGCAGTTTTCACTGTAAAACAGTTTTGGAGCTAGTACCTCCCCATATATATGTATGGAATGGAGTTTGCAACTGAAAAGAAACTTTGTGTTCCCAACAAGCTAGGTGAAGGACGGCTTTCACACACACTTATCTCTCAGAACTGAGCAAGTGGAGAGACGTTCGTTCATCTAGCACCAAGGGAACGGGTTGCATGAGACACTTTTTCTCTGCTTTCTCAGTCTGTTTCCTAGTGCAGGTTTGAAGTTCCTGCAGTTTTCACTGTAAAACCGAGTTGGAGCTTGTACCTCCCCATATATATTTATGGAATGGAGTTTGCAACTGAAAAGAAACCTTGTTTTCCCAACAAGCTAGGTGAAGGACGGCTTTCACACACACATATCTCTCAGAACTGAGCAAGTGGAGAGACGTTCGTTCATCTAGCACCAAGGGAACGGGTTGCAGGAGACACTTTTTGTCTGCTTTCTCAGTCTGTTTCCTAGTGCCGGTTTGAAGTTAATGCAGTTTTCACTGTAAAACCGAGTTGGAGCTAGTAACTCCCCATATATATTTATGGAATGGAGTTTTCAACTGAAAAGAAACTTTGTGTTCCCAACAAGCTAGGTGAAGGACGGCTTTCACACACACTTATCTCTCAGAACTGAGCAAGTGGAGAGACTTTCGTTCATCTAGCACCAAGGGAACGGGTTGCATGAGACACTTTTTCTCTGCTTTCTCAGACTGTTTCCTAGTGCTGGTTTGAAGTTCCTGCAGTTTTCACTGTCAAACCGAGTTGGAGATAGTTCCTCCCCATATATATGTATGGAATGGAGTTTGCAACTGAAAAGAAACTTTGTGTTCCTAACAAGCTAGGTGAAGGACGGCTTTCACACACACTTATCTCTCAGAACTGAGCAAGTGGAGAGACGTTCGTTCATCTAGCACCAAGGGAACGGGTTGCAGGAGACACTTTTTCTCTGCTTCCTCAGTCTGTTTCCTAGTGCCGGTTTGAAGTTCCTGCAGTTTTCACTGTAAAACCGATTTGGAGCTTCTACCTCTCCATATATATGTATGGAATGGAGTTTGCAACTGAAAAGAAACTTTGTGTTCCCAACAAGCTAGGTGAAGGACGGCTTTCACACACACTTATCTCTCAGAACTGAGCAAGTGGAGAGACGTTCGTTCATCTAGCACCAAGGGAAAGGGTTGCAGGAGACACTTTTTCTCTGCTTTCTCAGTCTGTTTCCTAGTGCCGGTTTGAAGTTCCTGCAGTTTTCACTGTAAAACCGAGTTGGAGCTTCTACCTCCCCATATATATGTATGGAATGGAGTTTGCAACTGAAAAGAAACTTTGTGTTCCCAAGAAGCTAGTTGAAGGACGGCTTTCACACACACATATCTCTCAGAACAGAGCAAGTGGACAGACGTTCGTTCTTCTAGCACCAAGGGAACGGGTTGCAGGAGACACTTTTTCTCTTCTATCTTAGTCTGTTTCCTAGTGCCGGTTTGAAGTTCCTGCAGTTTTCACTGTCAAACAGAGTTGGAGCTAGTACCTCCCCATATATATGTATGGAATGGAGTTTGCAACTGAAAAGAAACTTTGTGTTCCCAAAAAGCTAGGTGAAGGACGGCTTTCACACACACTTATCTCTCAAAACTGAGCAAGTGGAGAGACGTTCGTTCATCTAGCACCAAGGGAACGGGTTGCAGGAGACAATTTTCTCTGCTTTCTCAGTCTGTTTCCTAGTGCCGGTTTGAAGTTCCTGCAGATTTCACTGTAAAACCGAGTTGGAGCTAGTACCTCCCCATATATATGTATGGAATGGAGTTTGCAACTGAAAAGAAACTTTGTGTTCCCAACAAGCTAGGTGAAGGACGGCTTTCACACACACTTATCTCTCAGAACTGAGCAAGTGGAGAGACGTTCGTTCATCTAGCACCAAGGGAACGGGTTGCAGGAGACACTTTTTCTCTGCTTTCTCAGTCTGTTTCCTAGTGCCGGTTTGAAGTTCCTGCAGTTTTCACAGTAAAATCGAGTTGGAGCTAGTACCTCCCCATATATATTTATGGTATGGAGTTTGCAACTGAAAAGAAACTTTGTGTTCCCAACAAGCTAGGTGAAGGACGGCTTTCACACACACTTATCTCTCAGAACTGAGCAAGTAGAGAGACGTTCGTTAATCTAGCACCAAGGGAACGGGTTGCAGGAGACACTTTTTCTCTGCTTTCTCAGTCTGTTTCCTAGTGCCGGTTTGAAGTTCCTGCAGTTTTCACTGTAAATCCGAGTTGGAGCTAGTACCTCCCCATATATATGTTTGGAATGGAGTTTGCAACTGAAAAGAAACTTTGTGTTCCCAAAAAGCTAGGTGAAGGACGGCTTTCACACACACTTATCTCTCAGAACTGAGCAAGTAGAGAGACGTTCGTTAATCTACCACCAAGGGAACGGGTTGCAGGAGACACTTTTTCTCTGCTTTCTCAGTCTGTTTCCTAGTGCCGGTTTGAAGTTCCTGCAGTTTTCACTGTAAATCCGAGTTGGAGCTAATACCTCCCCATATATATGTTTGGAATGGAGTTTGCAACTGAAAAGAAACTTTGTGTTCCCAAAAAGCTAGGTGAAGGACGGCTTTCACACACACTTATCTCTCAGAACTGAGCAAGTGGAGAGACGTTCGTTCATCTAGCACCAAGGGAACGGGTTGCAGGAGACAATTTTTCTCTGCTTTCTCAGTCTGTTTCCTAGTGCCGGTTTGAATTTCCTGCAGTTTTCACTGTAAAACCGTGTTGGAGCTAGTACCTCCCCATATATATGTATGGAATGGAGTTTGCAACTCAAAAGAAACTTTGTGTTCCCAACAAGCTAGGTGAAGGACGGCTTTCACACACACTTATCTCTCAGAACTGAGCAAGTGGAGAGACGTTCGTTCATCTAGCACCAAGGGAACGGGTTGCATGAGACACTTTTTCTCTGCATTCTCAGTCTGTTTCCTAGTGCAGGTTTGAAGTTCCTGCAGTTTTCACTGTAAAACCGAGTTGGAGCTTGTACCTCCCCATATATATTTATGGAATGGAGTTTGCAACTGAAAAGAAACTTTGTTTTCCCAACAAGCTAGGTGAAGGACGGCTTTCACACACACATATCTCTCAGAACTGAGCAAGTGGAGAGACGTTCGTTCATCTAGCACCAAGTTAACGGGTTGCAGGAGACACTTTTTCTCTGCTTTCTCAGTCTCTTTCCTAGTGCCGGTTTGAAGTTCCTGCAGTTTTCACTGTAAAACCGAGTTGGAGCTAGTACCTCCCCATATATAAGTATGGAATGGAGTTTGCGACTGAAAAGAAAGTTTGTGTTCCCAACAAGCTAGGTGAAGGACGGCTTTCACACACACTTATCTCTCAGAACTGAGCAAGTGGAGAGACGTTCGTTCATCTAGCACCAAGGGAACGGGTTGCAGGAGACACTTTTTCTCTGCTACCTCAGTCTGTTTCCTAGTGCCGGTTTGATGTTCCTGCAGTTTTAACTGTAAAACCGATTTGGAGCTTTTACCTCTCCATATATATGTATGGAATGGAGTTTGCAACTGAAAAGAAACTTTGTGTTCCCAACAAGCTAGGTGAAGGACGGCTTTCACTCACACTTATCTCTCAGAACTGAGCAAGTGGAGAGACGTTCGTTCATCTAGCACCAAGGGAACGGGTTGCAGGAGACACTTTTTCTCTGCTTTCTCAGTCTGTTTCCTAGTGCCGGTTTGAAGTTCCTGCAGTTTTCACTGTAAAACCGAGTTGGAGCTTCTACCTCCCCATATATATGTATGGAATGGAGTTTGCAACTGAAAAGAAACTTTGTGTTCCAAAGAAGCTAGGTGAAGGACGGCTTTCACACACACATATCTCTCAGAACAGAGCAAGTGGACAGACGTTCGTTCTTCTAGCACCAAGGGAACGGGTTGCAGGAGACACTTTTTCTCTTCTATCTTAGTCTGTTTCCTAGTGCCTGTTTGAAGTTTCTGCAGTTTTCACTGTCAAACAGAGTTGGAGCTAGTACCTCCCCATATATATGTATGGAATGGAGTTTGCAACTGAAAAGAAACTTTGTGTTCCCAAAAAGCTAGGTGAAGGACGGCTTTCACACACACTTATCTCTCAAAACTGAGCAAGTGGAGAGACGTTCGTTCATCTAGCACCAAGGGAACGGGTTGCAGACGTTCGTTCATCTAGCACCAAGGGAACGGGTTGCAGGAGACAATTTTTCTCTGCTTTCTCAGTCTGTTTCTAGTGCCGGTTTGAAGTTCCTGCAGTTTTCACTGTAAAACCGAGTTGGAGCTAGTACCTCCCCATATATATGTATGGAATGGAGTTTGCAACTGAAAAGAAACTTTGTGTTCCCAACAAGGTAGGTGAAGGACGGCTTTCACACACACTTATCTCTCAGAACTGAGCAAGTGGAGAGACGTTCGTTCATCTAGCACCAAGGGAACGGGTTGCAGGAGACACTTTTTCTCTGCTTTCTCAGTCTGTTTCCTAGTGCCGGTTTGAAGTTCCTGCAGTTTTCACTGTAAAACCGAGTTGGAGCTTGTACCTCCCCATATATATTTATGGAATGGAGTTTGCAACTGAAAAGAAACTTTGTTTTCCCAACAAGCTAGTTGAAGGACGGCTTTCACACACACATATCTCTCAGAACTGAGCAAGTGGAGAGACTTTCGTTCATCTAGCACCAAGGGAACGGGTTGCAGGAGACACTTTTTCTCTGCTTTCTCAGTCTGTTTCCTAGTGCCGGTTTGAAGTTCCTGCAGTTTTCACTGTAAAATCGAGTTGGAGCTAGTACCTCCCCATATATATTTATGGAATGGAGTTTGCAACTGAAAAGAAACTTTGTGTTCCCAACAAGCTAGGTGAAGGACGGCTTTCACACACACTTATCTCTCAGAACTGAGCAAGTGGAGAGACGTTCGTTCATCTAGCACCAAGGGAACGGGTTGCAGGAGACACTTTTTCTCTGCTTTCTCAGTCTGTTTCCTAGTGCCGGTTTGAAGTTCCTGCAGTTTTCACTGTCAAACCGAGTTGGAGCTAGTACCTCCCCATATATATGTATGGAATGGAGTTTGCAACTGAAAAGAAACTTTGTGTTCCCAACAAGCTAGGTGAAGGACGGCTTTCACACACAATTATCTCTCAGAACTGAGCAAGTGGAGAGAAGTTCGTTCATCTAGCACCAAGGGAACGGGTTGCAGGAGACACTTTTTCTCTGCTTTCTCAGTCTGTTTCCTAGTGCCGGTTTGATGTTCCTGCAGTTTTCACTGTAAAACCGAGTTAGAGCTTCTACCTCCCCATATATATGTATGGAATGGAGTTTGCAACTGAAAAGAAACTTTGTGTTCCCAACAAGCCGGGTGAAGGACGGCTTTCACACACACTTATCTCTCAGAACTGAGCAAGTGGATAGACGTTCGTTCATCTAGCACCAAGGGAACGGGTTGCAGGAGACACTTTTTCTCTGCTTTCTCAGTCTGTTTCCTAGTGCCGGTTTGAAGTTCCTGCAGTTTTCACTGTAAAACCGTGTTGGAGATAGTACCTCCCCATATATATGTATGGAATGGAGTTTGCAACTGAAAAGAAACTTTGTGTTCCCAACAAGCTAGGTGAAGGACGGCTTTCACACACACTTATCTCTCAGAACTGAGCAAGTGGAGAGATGTTCGTTCATCTAGCACCAAGGGAACGGGTTGCAGGAGACACTTTTACTCTGCTTTCTCAGTCTGTTTCCTTGTGCTGGTTTGAAGTTCCTGCAGTTTTCACTGTCAAACCGAGTTGGAGATAGTTCCTCCCCATATATATGTATGGAATGGAGTTTGCAACTGAAAAGAAAATTTGTGTTCCCAACAAGCTAGGTGAAGGACGGCTTTCACACACACTTATCTCTCAGAACTGAGCAAGTGGAGAGACGTTCGTTCATCTAGCACCAATGGAACGGGTTGCAGGAGACACTTTTTCTCTGCTTCCTCAGTCTGTATCCTAGTGCCGGTATGAAGTTCCTGCAGTTTTCACTGTAAAACCGAGTTGGAGCTTCTACCTCTCCATATATATGTATGGAATGGAGTTTGCAACTGAAAAGTAACTTTGTGTTCCCAACAAGATAGGTGAAGGACGGCTTTCACACACAGTTATTTCTCAGAACTGAGCAAGTGGAGAGACGTTCGTTCATCTAGCACCAAGGGAACGGGTTGCAGGAGACACTTTTTCTCTGCTTTCTCAGTCTGTTTCCTAGTGCCGGTTTGAAGTTCCTGCAGTTTTCACTGTCAAACCGAGTTGGAGCTTCTACCTCCCCATATATATGTATGGAATGGAGTTTGCAACTGAAAAGAAACTTTGTGTTCCCAAGAAGCTAGGTGAAGGACGGCTTTCACACACACATATCTCTCAGAACAGAGCAAGTGGACAGACGTTCGTTCTTCTAGCACCAAGGGAACGGGTTGCAGGAGACACTTTTTCTCTTCTATCTTAGTCTGTTTCCTAGTGCCGGTTTGAAGTTCCTGCAGTTTTCACTGTCAAACAGAGTTGAAGCTAGTACCTCCCCATATATATGTATGGAATGGAGTTTGCAACTGAAAAGAAACTTTGTGTTCCCAAAAAGCTAGGTCAAGGACGGCTTTCACACACACTTATCTCTCAAAACTGAGCAAGTGGAGAGACGTTCGTTCATCTAGCACCAAGGGAATGGGTTGCAGACTTTCGTTCATCTAGCACCAAGGGAACGGGTTGCAGGAGACAATTTTTCTCTGCTTTCTCAGTCTTTTTCTAGTGCCGGTTTGAAGTTCCTGCAGTTTTCACTGTAAAACCGAGTTGGAGCTAGTACCTCCCCATATATATGTATGGAATGGAGTTTGCAACTGAAAAGAAACTTTGTGTTCCCAACAAGCTAGGTGAAGGACGGCTTTCACACACACATATCTCTCAGAACTGAGCAAGTGGAGAGACGTTCGTTCATCTAGCACCAAGGGAACGGGTTGCAGGAGACACTTTTTCTCTGCTTTCTCAGTCTGTTTCCTAGTGCCGGTTTGAAGTTCCTGCAGTTTTCACTGTAAAACCGAGTTGGAGCTTGTACCTCCCCATATATATTTATGGAATGGAGTTTGGAACTGAAAAGAAACTTTGTTTTCCCAACAAGCTAGGTGAAGGACGGCTTTCACACACACATATCTCTCAGAACTGAGCAATTGGAGAGACGTTCGTTCATCTAGCACCAAGGGAACGGGTTGCAGGAGACACTTTTTCTCTGCTTTCTCAGTCTGTTTCCTAGTGCCGGTTTGAAGTTCCTGCAGTTTTCGCTGTAAAATCGAGTTGGAGCTAGTACCTCCCCATATATATCTATGGAATGGAGTTTGCAATTGAAAAGAAACTTTGTGTTCCCAACAAGCTAGGTGAAGGACGGCTTTCACACACACTTATCTCTCAGAACTGAGCAAGTGGAGAGACGTTCGTTCATCTAGCACCAAGGGAACGGGTTGCAGGAGACACTTTTTCTCTGCTTTCTCAGTCTGTTTCCTAGTGCCGGTTTGAAGTTCCTGCAGTTTTCACTGTCAAACCGAGTTGGAGCTAGTACCTCCCCATATATATCTATGGAATGGAGTTTGCAACTGAAAAGAAACTTTGTGTTCCCAACAAGCTAGGTGAAGGACGGCTTTCACAAAAAATTATCTCTCAGAACTGAGCAAGTGGAGAGAAGTTCGTTCATCTAGCACCAAGGGAACGGGTTGCAGGAGACACTTTTTCTCTGCTTTCTCAGTCTGTTTCCTAGTGCCGGTTTGATGTTCCTGCAGTTTTCACTGTAAAACCGAGTTAGAGCTTCTACCTCCCCATATATATGTATGGAATGGAGTTTGCAACTGAAAAGAAACTTTGTGTTCCCAAAAAGCCAGGTGAAGGACGGCTTTCACACACACTTATCTCTCAGAACTGAGCAAGTGGATAGACGTTCGTTCATCTAGCACCAAGGGAACGGGTTGCAGGAGACACTTTTTCTCTGCTTTCTCAGTCTGTTTCCTAGTGCCGGTTTGAAGTTCCTGCAGTTTTCACTGTAAAACCGTGTTGGAGATAGTACCTCCCCATATATATGTATGGAATGGAGTTTGCAACTGAAAAGAAACTTTGTGTTCCCAAAAAGCTAGGTCAAGGACGGCTTTCACACACACTTATCTCTCAAAACTGAGCAAGTGGAGAGACGTTCGTTCATCTAGCACCAAGGGAACGGGTTGCAGACGTTCGTTCATCTAGCACCAAGGGAACGGGTTGCAGGAGACAATTTTTCTCTGCTTTCTCAGTCTTTTTCTAGTGCCGGTTTGAAGTTCCTGCAGTTTTCACTGTAAAACCGAGTTGGAGCTAGTACCTCCCCATATATATGTATGGAATGGAGTTTGCAACTGAAAAGAAACTTTGTGTTCCCAACAAGCTAGGTGAAGGACGGCTTTCACACACACATATCTCTCAGAACTGAGCAAGTGGAGAGACGTTCGTTCATCTAGCACCAAGGGAACGGGTTGCAGGAGACACTTTTTCTCTGCTTTCTCAGTCTGTTTCCTAGTGCCGGTTTGAAGTTCCTGCAGTTTTCACTGTAAAACCGAGTTGGAGCTTGTACCTCCCCATATATATTTATGGAATGGAGTTTGGAACTGAAAAGAAACTTTGTTTTCCCAACAAGCTAGGTGAAGGACGGCTTTCACACACACATATCTCTCAGAACTGAGCAATTGGAGAGACGTTCGTTCATCTAGCACCAAGGGAACGGGTTGCAGGAGACACTTTTTCTCTGCTTTCTCAGTCTGTTTCCTAGTGCCGGTTTGAAGTTCCTGCAGTTTTCACTGTAAAATCGAGTTGGAGCTAGTACCTCCCCATATATATCTATGGAATGGAGTTTGCAACTGAAAAGAAACTTTGTGTTCCCAACAAGCTAGGTGAAGGACGGCTTTCACACACACTTATCTCTCAGAACTGAGCAAGTGGAGAGACGTTCGTTCATCTAGCACCAAGGGAACGGGTTGCAGGAGACACTTTTTCTCTGCTTTCTCAGTCTGTTTCCTAGTGCCGGTTTGAAGTTCCTGCAGTTTTCACTGTCAAACCGAGTTGGAGCTAGTACCTCCCCATATATATATATGGAATGGAGTTTGCAACTGAAAAGAAACTTTGTGTTCCCAACAAGCTAGGTGAAGGACGGCTTTCACACACAATTATCTCTCAGAACTGAGCAAGTGGAGAGAAGTTCGTTCATCTAGCACCAAGGGAATGGGTTGCAGGAGACACTTTTTCTCTGCTTTCTCAGTCTGTTTCCTAGTGCCGGTTTGATGTTCCTGCAGTTTTCACTGTAAAACCGAGTTAGAGCTTCTACCTCCCCATATATATGTATGGAATGGAGTTTGCAACTGAAAAGAAACTTTGTGTTCCCAACAAGCCAGGTGAAGGACGGCTTTCACACACACTTATCTCTCAGAACTGAGCAAGTGGATAGACGTTCGTTCATCTAGCACCAAGGGAACGGGTTGCAGGAGACACTTTTTCTCTGCTTTCTCAGTCTGTTTCCTAGTGCCGGTTTGAAGTTCCTGCAGTTTTCACTGTAAAACCGTGTTGGAGATAGTACCTCCCCATATATATGTATGGAATGGAGTTTGCAACTGAAAAGAAACTTTGTGTTCCCAACAAGCTAGGTGAAGGACGGCTTTCACACACACTTATCTCTCAGAACTGAGCAAGTGGAGAGATGTTCGTTCATCTAGCACCAAGGGAACGGGATGCAGGAGACACTTTTACTCTGCTTTCTCAGTCTGTTTCCTTGTGCTGGTTTGAAGTTCCTGCAGTTTTCACTGTCAAACCGAGTTGGAGATAGTTCCTCCCCATATATATGTATGGAATGGAGTTTGCAACTGAAAAGAAACTTTGTGTTCCCAACAAGCTAGGTGAAGTACGGCTTTCACACACACTTATCTCTCAGAACTGAGCAAGTGGAGAGACGTTCGTTCATCTAGCACCAAGGGAACGGGTTGCAGGAGACACTTTTTCTCTGCTTCCTCAATCTGTATCCTAGTGCCGGTTGAAGTTCCTGCAGTTTTCACTCTAAAGCCGAGTTGGAGCTTCTACCTCTCCATATATATGTATGGAATGGAGTTTGCAACTGAAAAGTAACTTTGTGTTCCCAACAAGATAGGTGAAGGACGGCTTTCACACACACTTATTTGTCAGAACTGAGCAAGTGGAGAGACGTTCGTTCATCTAGCACCAAGGGAACGGGTTGCAGGAGACACTTTTTCTCTGCTTTCTCAGTCTGTTTCCTAGTGCCGGTTTGAAGTTCCTGCAGTTTTCACTGTCAAACAGAGTTGGAGCTAGTACCTCCCCTTATATATGTATGGAATGGAGTTTGCAACTGAAAAGAAACTTTGTGTTCCCAACAAGCTAGGTGAAGGACGGCTTTCACACACACTTATCTCTCAGAACTGAGCAAGTGGAGAGACGTTCGTTCATCTAGCACCAAGGGAACGGGTTGCAGGAGACACTTTTTCTCTGCTTCCTCAGTCTGTATCCTAGTGCCGGTTTGAAGTTCCTGCAGTTTTCACTGTAAAACCGAGTTGGAGCTTCTACCTCTCCATATATATGTATGGAATGGAGTTTGCAACTGAAAAGTAACTTTGTGTTCCCAACAAGATAGGTGAAGGACGGCTTTCACACACACTTATTTCTCAGAACTGAGCAAGTGGAGAGACGTTCGTTCATCTAGCACCAAGGGAACGGGTTGCAGGAGACACTTTTTCTCTGCTTTCTCAGTCTGTTTCCTAGTGCCGGTTTGAAGTTCCTGCAGTTTTCACTGTAAAACCGAGTTGGAGCTTCTACCTCCCCATATATATGTATGGAATGGAGTTTGCAACTGAAAAGAAACTTTGTGTACCCAAGAAGCTAGGTGAAGGACGGCTTTCACACACACATATCTCTCAGAACAGAGCAAGTGGACAGACGTTCGTTCATCTAGCACCAAGGGAACGGGTTGCAGGAGACACTTTTTCTCTTCTTTCTTAGTCTGTTTCCTAGTGCCGGTTTGAAGTTCCTGCAGTTTTCACTGTCAAACAGAGTTGGAGCTTGTACCTCCCCATATATATGTATGGAATGGAGTTTGCAACTGAAAAGAAACTTTGTGTTCCCAAAAAGCTAGGTGAAGGACGGCGTTCACACACACTTATCTCTCAAAACTGAGCAAGTGGAGAGACGTTCGTTCATCTAGCACCAAGGGAACGGGTTGCAGGAGACACTTTTTCTCTGCTTTCTCAGTCTGTTTCCCAGTGCCGGTTTGAAGTTCCTGCAGTTTTCACTGTAAATCCGAGTTGGAGCTAGTACCTCCCCATATATATGTATGGAATGGAGTTTGCAACTTAAAAGAAACTTTGTGTTCCCAACAAGCTAAGTGAAGGACGGCTTTCACACACACTTATCTCTCAGAACTGAGCAAGTGGAGAGACGTTCGTTCATCTAGCACCAAGGGACGGGATGCATGAGACACTTTTTCTCTGCTTTCTCAGTCTGTTTCCTAGTGCCGGTTAGAGGTTCCTGCAGTTTTCACTGTCAAACCGAGTTGGAGATAGTACCTCCCCATATATATGTATGGAATGGAGTTTGCAACTGAAAAGAAACTTTGTGTTCCCAACAAGCTAGGTGAAGGACGGCTTTCACACACACTTATCTCTCAGAACTGAGCAAGTGGAGAGACGTTCGTTCATCTAGCACCAAGGGAACGGGTTGCAGGAGACACTTTTTCTCTGCTTTCTCAGTCTGTTTCCTAGTGCCGGTTTGAAGTTCCTGCAGTTTTCACTGTCAAACCGAGTTGGAGCTAGTACCTCCCCATATATATGTATGGAATGGAGTTTGCAACTGAAAAGAATCTTTGTGTACCCAACAAGCTAGGTGAAGTACGGCTTTCACACACACTTATCTCTCAGAACTGAGCAAGTGGAGAGACGTTCGTTCATCTAGCACCAAGGTAACGGGCTGCAGGAGACACTTATTCTCTGCTTTCTCAGTCTGTTTCCTAGTGCCGGTTTGAAGTTCCTGCAGTTTTCACTGTCAAATCGAGTTGGAGATAGTACCTCCCCATATATATATATGGAATGGAGTTTGCAACTGAAAAGAAAATTTGTGTTCCCAACAAGACAGGTGAAGGACGGCTTTCACACACACTTACCTCTCAGAACTGAGCAAGTGGAGAGACGTTCGTTCATCTAGCACCAAGGGAACGGTTTGCAGGAGACACTTTTTCTCTGCTTTCTCAGTCTGTTTCCTAGTGCCGGTTTGAATTTCCTGCAGTTTTAACTGTAAAACCGAGTTAGAGCTTCTACCTCCCCATATATATATATGGAATGGAGTTTACAACTGAAAAGAAACTTTGTGTTCCCAACAAGCTAGGTGAAGTACTGCATTCACACACACATATCTCTCAGAACTGAGCAAGTGGAGAGACGTTCGTTCATCTAGCACCAAGGGAACGGGTTGCAGGAGACACTTATTCTCTGCTTTCTCAGTCTGTTTCCTAGTGCCGGATTGAAGTTCCTGCAGTTTTCACTGTCAAACCGAGTTGGAGCTAGTACCTCCCCATATATATGAATGGAATGGAGTTTGCAACTGAAAAGAAACTTTGAGTTCCCAACAAGCTAGGTGAAGGACTGCATTCACACACACTTATCTCTCAGAACTGAGCAAGTGGAGAGACGTTCGTTCATCTAGCACCAAGGGAACGGGTTGCAGGAGACACTTTTTCTCTGCTTTCTCAGTCTGTTTCCTAGTGCCGGTTTGAAGTTCCTGCAGTTTTCACTGTAAAACCGAGTTGGAGCTAGTACCTCCCCATATATATGTATGGAATGGAGTTTGCAACTGAAAAGAAACTTTGTGTTCCCAACAAGCTAGGTGAAGGACGGCATTCACACACACTTATCTCTCAGAACTGAGCAAGTGGAGAGACGTTCGTTCATCTAGCACCAAGGGAACGGGTTGCAGGAGACACTTTCTCTCTGCTTTCTCAGTCTGTTTCCTAGTGCCGGTTTGAAGTTCCTGCATTTTCACTGTAAAACCGAGTTGGAGCTAGTACCTCCACATATATATGTATGGAATGGAGTTTGCAACTGAAAAGAAACTTTGTGTTCCCAACAAGCTAGGTGAAGGACGGCTTTCACACACACTTATCTCTCAGAACTGAGCAAGTGGAGAGACGTTCGTTCATCTAGCACCAAGGGAACGGGTTCCAGGAGACACTTTTTCTCTGCTTTCTCAGTCTGTTTCCTAGTGCCGGTTTGAAGTTCCTGCAGTTTTCACTGTCAAACCGAGTTGGAGTTAGTACCTCCCCATATATATGTATGGAATGGAGTTTGCAACTGAAAAGAAACTTTGTGTTCCCTACAAGCTAGGTGAAGGACGGCTTTCACACACACTTATCTCTCAGAACTGAGCAAGTGGAGAGACGTTCGTTCATTTAGCACCAAGGGAACGGGTTGCAGGAGACACTTTTTCTCTGCTTTCTCAGTCTGTTTCCTAGTGCCGGTTTGAAGTTCCTGCAGTTTTCACTGTCAAACAGAGTTGGAGCTTCTACCTCCCCATATATATGTATGGAATGGAGTTTGAAACTGAAAAGAAACTTTGTGTTCCCAACAAGCTAGGTGAAGGACGGCTTTCACACACACTTATCTCTCAGAACTGAGCAAGTGGAGAGACGTTCGTTCATCTAGCACCAAGGGAACGGGTTGCAGGAGACACTTTTTCTCTGCTTTCTCAGTCTGTTTCCTAGTGCCGGTTTGAAGTTCCTGCAGTTTTCACTGTCAAACCGAGTTGGAGCTAGTACCTCCCCATATATATGTATGGAATGGAGTTTGCAACTGAAAAGAAACTTTGTGTTCCCAACAAGCTAGGTGAAGGACGGCTTTCACACACACTTATCTCTCAGAACTGAGCAAGTGGAGAGACGTTCGTTCATCTAGCACCAAGGGAACGGGTTGCAGGAGACACTTTTTCTCTGCTTTCTCAGTCTGTTTCCTAGTGCCGGTTTGAAGTTCCTGCAGTTTTCACTGTAAAACCGAGTTTGAGCTAGTACCTCCCCATATATATGTATGGAATGGAGTTTGCAACTGAAAAGAAACTTTGTGTTCCCAACAAGCTAGGTGAAGGACGGCTTTCACACACACTTATCTCTCAAAACTGAGCAAGTGGAGAGACGTTCGTTCATCTAGCACCAAGGGAACGGGTTGCAGACGTTCGTTCATCTAGCACCAAGGGAACGGGTTGCAGGAGACAATTTTTCTCTGCTTTCTCAGTCTGTTTCTAGTGCCGGTTTGAAGTTCCTGCAGTTTTCACTGTAAAACCGAGTTGGAGCTAGTACCTCCCCATATATATGTATGGAATGGAGTTTGCAACTGAAAAGAAACTTTGTGTTCCCAACAAGGTAGGTGAAGGACGGCTTTCACACACACTTATCTCTCAGAACTGAGCAAGTGGAGAGACGTTCGTTCATCTAGCACCAAGGGAACGGGTTGCAGGAGACACTTTTTCTCTGCTTTCTCAGTCTGTTTCCTAGTGCCGGTTTGAAGTTCCTGCAGTTTTCACTGTAAAACCGAGTTGGAGCTTGTACCTCCCCATATATATTTATGGAATGGAGTTTGCAACTGAAAAGAAACTTTGTTTTCCCAACAAGCTAGTTGAAGGACGGCTTTCACACACACATATCTCTCAGAACTGAGCAAGTGGAGAGACGTTCGTTCATCTAGCACCAAGGGAACGGGTTGCAGGAGACACTTTTTCTCTGCTTTCTCAGTCTGTTTCCTAGTGCCGGTTTGAAGTTCCTGCAGTTTTCACTGTAAAATCGAGTTGGAGCTAGTACCTCCCCATATATATTTATGGAATGGAGTTTGCAACTGAAAAGAAACTTTGTGTTCCCAACAAGCTAGGTGAAGGACGGCTTTCACACACACTTATCTCTCAGAACTGAGCAAGTGGAGAGACGTTCGTTCATCTAGCACCAAGGGAACGGGTTGCAGGAGACACTTTTTCTCTGCTTTCTCAGTCTGTTTCCTAGTGCCGGTTTGAAGTTCCTGCAGTTTTCACTGTCAAACCGAGTTGGAGCTAGTACCTCCCCATATATATGTATGGAATGGAGTTTGCAACTGAAAAGAAACTTTGTGTTCCCAACAAGCTAGGTGAAGGACGGCTTTCACACACAATTATCTCTCAGAACTGAGCAAGTGGAGAGAAGTTCGTTCATCTAGCACCAAGGGAACGGGTTGCAGGAGACACTTTTTCTCTGCTTTCTCAGTCTGTTTCCTAGTGCCGGTTTGATGTTCCTGCAGTTTTCACTGTAAAACCGAGTTAGAGCTTCTACCTCCCCATATATATGTATGGAATGGAGTTTGCAACTGAAAAGAAACTTTGTGTTCCCAACAAGCCGGGTGAAGGACGGCTTTCACACACACTTATCTCTCAGAACTGAGCAAGTGGATAGACGTTCGTTCATCTAGCACCAAGGGAACGGGTTGCAGGAGACACTTTTTCTCTGCTTTCTCAGTCTGTTTCCTAGTGCCGGTTTGAAGTTCCTGCAGTTTTCACTGTCAAACCGTGTTGGAGATAGTACCTCCCCATATATATGTATGGAATGGAGTTTGCAACTGAAAAGAAACTTTGTGTTCCCAACAAGCTAGGTGAAGGACGGCTTTCACACACACTTATCTCTCAGAACTGAGCAAGTGGAGAGATGTTCGTTCATCTAGCACCAAGGGAACGGGTTGCAGGAGACACTTTTACTCTGCTTTCTCAGTCTGTTTCCTTGTGCTGGTTTGAAGTTCCTGCAGTTTTCACTGTCAAACCGAGTTGGAGATAGTTCCTCCCCATATATATGTAAGGAATGGAGTTTGCAACTGAAAAGAAAATTTGTGTTCCCAACAAGCTAGGTGAAGGACGGCTTTCACACACACTTATCTCTCAGAACTGAGCAAGTAGAGAGACGTTCGTTCATCTAGCACCAATGGAACGGGTTGCAGGAGACACTTTTTCTCTGCTTCCACAGTCTGTATCCTAGTGCCGGTATGAAGTTCCTGCAGTTTTCACTGTAAAACCGAGTTGGAGCTTCTACCTCTCCATATATATGTATGGAATGGAGTTTGCAACTGAAAAGTAACTTTGTGTTCCCAACAAGATAGGTGAAGGACGGCTTTCACACACAGTTATTTCTCAGAACTGAGCAAGTGGAGAGACGTTCGTTCATCTAGCACCAAGGGAACGGGTTGCAGGAGACACTTTTTCTCTGCTTTCTCAGTCTGTTTCCTAGTGCCGGTTTGAAGTTCCTGCAGTTTTCACTGTCAAACCGAGTTGGAGCTTCTACCTCCCCATATATATGTATGGAATGGAGTTTGCAACTGAAAAGAAACTTTGTGTTCCCAAGAAGCTAGGTGAAGGACGGCTTTCACACACACATATCTCTCAGAACAGAGCAAGTGGACAGACGTTCGTTCTTCTAGCACCAAGGGAACGGGTTGCAGGAGACACTTTTTCTCTTCTATCTTAGTCTGTTTCCTAGTGCCGGTTTGAAGTTCCTGCAGTTTTCACTGTCAAACAGAGTTGAAGCTAGTACCTCCCCATATATATGTATGGAATGGAGTTTGCAACTGAAAAGAAACTTTGTGTTCCCAAAAAGCTAGGTCAAGGACGGCTTTCACACACACTTATCTCTCAAAACTGAGCAAGTGGAGAGACGTTCGTTCATCTAGCACCAAGGGAATGGGTTGCAGACGTTCGTTCATCTAGCACCAAGGGAACGGGTTGCAGGAGACAATTTTTCTCTGCTTTCTCAGTCTTTTTCTAGTGCCGGTTTGAAGTTCCTGCAGTTTTCACTGTAAAACCGAGTTGGAGCTAGTACCTCCCCATATATATGTATGGAATGGAGTTTGCAACTGAAAAGAAACTTTGTGTTCCCAACAAGCTAGGTGAAGGACGGCTTTCACACACACATATCTCTCAGAACTGAGCAAGTGGAGAGACGTTCGTTCATCTAGCACCAAGGGAACGGGTTGCAGGAGACACTTTTTCTCTGCTTTCTCAGTCTGTTTCCTAGTGCCGGTTTGAAGTTCCTGCAGTTTTCACTGTAAAAACGAGTTGGAGCTTGTACCTCCCCATATATATTTATGGAATGGAGTTTGGAACTGAAAAGAAACTTTGTTTTCCCAACAAGCTAGGTGAAGGACGGCTTTCACACACACATATCTCTCAGAACTGAGCAATTGGAGAGACGTTCGTTCATCTAGCACCAAGGGAACGGGTTGCAGGAGACACTTTTTCTCTGCTTTCTCAGTCTGTTTCCTAGTGCCGGTTTGAAGTTCCTGCAGTTTTCACTGTAAAATCGAGTTGGAGCTAGTACCTCCCCATATATATCTATGGAATGGAGTTTGCAACTGAAAAGAAACTTTGTGTTCCCAACAAGCTAGGTGAAGGACGGCTTTCACACACACTTATCTCTCAGAACTGAGCAAGTGGAGAGACGTTCGTTCATCTAGCACCAAGGGAACGGGTTGCAGGAGACACTTTTTCTCTGCTTTCTCAGTCTGTTTCCTAGTGCCGGTTTGAAGTTCCTGCAGTTTTCACTGTCAAACCGAGTTGGAGCTAGTACCTCCCCATATATATCTATGGAATGGAGTTTGCAACTGAAAAGAAACTTTGTGTTCCCAACAAGCTAGGTGAAGGACGGCTTTCACACACAATTATCTCTCAGAACTGAGCAAGTGGAGAGAAGTTCGTTCATCTAGCACCAAGGGAACGGGTTGCAGGAGACACTTTTTCTCTGCTTTCTCAGTCTGTTTCCTAGTGCCGGTTTGATGTTCCTGCAGTTTTCACTGTAAAACCGAGTTAGAGCTTCTACCTCCCCATATATATGTATGGAATGGAGTTTGCAACTGAAAAGAAACTTTGTGTTCCCAACAAGCCAGGTGAAGGACGGCTTTCACACACACTTATCTCTCAGAACTGAGCAAGTGGATAGACGTTCGTTCATCTAGCACCAAGGGAACGGGTTGCAGGAGACACTTTTTCTCTGCTTTCTCAGTCTGTTTCCTAGTGCCGGTTTGAAGTTCCTGCAGTTTTCACTGTAAAACCGTGTTGGAGATAGTACCTCCCCATATATATGTATGGAATGGAGTTTGCAACTGAAAAGAAACTTTGTGTTCCCAAAAAGCTAGGTCAAGGACGGCTTTCACACACACTTATCTCTCAAAACTGAGCAAGTGGAGAGACGTTCGTTCATCTAGCACCAAGGGAACGGGTTGCAGACGTTCGTTCATCTAGCACCAAGGGAACGGGTTGCAGGAGACAATTTTTCTCTGCTTTCTCAGTCTTTTTCTAGTGCCGGTTTGAAGTTCCTGCAGTTTTCACTGTAAAACCGAGTTGGAGCTAGTACCTCCCCATATATATGTATGGAATGGAGTTTGCAACTGAAAAGAAACTTTGTGTTCAAAACAAGCTAGGTGAAGGACGGCTTTCACACACACATATCTCTCAGAACTGAGCAAGTGGAGAGACGTTCGTTCATCTAGCACCAAGGGAACGGGTTGCAGGAGACACTTTTTCTCTGCTTTCTCAGTCTGTTTCCTAGTGCCGGTTTGAAGTTCCTGCAGTTTTCACTGTAAAACCGAGTTGGAGCTTGTACCTCCCCATATATATTTATGGAATGGAGTTTGGAACTGAAAAGAATCTTTGTTTTCCCAACAAGCTAGGTGAAGGACGGCTTTCACACACACATATCTCTCAGAACTGAGCAATTGGAGAGACGTTCGTTCATCTAGCACCAAGGGAACGGGTTGCAGGAGACACTTTTTCTCTGCTTTCTCAGTCTGTTTCCTAGTGCCGGTTTGAAGTTCCTGCAGTTTTCACTGTAAAATCGAGTTGGAGCTAGTACCTCCCCATATATATCTATGGAATGGAGTTTGCAACTGAAAAGAAACTTTGTGTTCCCAACAAGCTAGGTGAAGGACGGCTTTCACACACACTTATCTCTCAGAACTGAGCAAGTGGAGAGACGTTCGTTCATCTAGCACCAAGGGAACGGGTTGCAGGAGACACTTTTTCTCTGCTTTCTCAGTCTGTTTCCTAGTGCCGGTTTGAAGTTCCTGCAGTTTTCACTGTCAAACCGAGTTGGAGCTAGTACCTCCCCATATATATCTATGGAATGGAGTTTGCAACTGAAAAGAAACTTTGTGTTCCCAACAAGCTAGGTGAAGGACGGCTTTCACACACAATTATCTCTCAGAACTGAGCAAGTGGAGAGAAGTTCGTTCATCTAGCACCAAGGGAATGGGTTGCAGGAGACACTTTTTCTCTGCTTTCTCAGTCTGTTTCCTAGTGCCGGTTTGAAGTTCCTGCAGTTTTCACTGTAAAACCGAGTTAGAGCTTCTACCTCCCCATATATATGTATGGAATGGAGTTTGCAACTGAAAAGAAACTTTGTGTTCCCAACAAGCCAGGTGAAGGACGGCTTTCACACACACTTATCTCTCAGAACTGAGCAAGTGGATAGACGTTCGTTCATCTAGCACCAAGGGAACGGGTTGCAGGAGACACTTTTTCTCTGCTTTCTCAGTCTGTTTCCTAGTGCCGGTTTGAAGTTCCTGCAGTTTTCACTGTAAAACCGTGTTGGAGATAGTACCTCCCCATATATATGTATGGAATGGAGTTTGCAACTGAAAAGAAACTTTGTGTTCCCAACAAGCTAGGTGAAGGACGGCTTTCACACACACTTATCTCTCAGAACTGAGCAAGTGGAGAGATGTTCGTTCATTTAGCACCAAGGGAACGGGATGCAGGAGACACTTTTACTCTGCTTTCTCAGTCTGTTTCCTTGTGCTGGTTTGAAGTTCCTGCAGTTTTCACTGTCAAACCGAGTTGGAGATAGTTCCTCCCCATATATATGTATGGAATGGAGTTTGCAACTGAAAAGAAACTTTGTGTTCCCAACAAGCTAGGTGAAGGACGGCTTTCACACACACTTATCTCTCAGAACTGAGCAAGTGGAGAGACGTTCGTTCATCTAGCACCAAGGGAACGGGTTGCAGGAGACACTTTTTCTCTGCTTCCTCAGTCTGTATCCTAGTGCCGGTTTGAAGTTCCTGCAGTTTTCACTCTAAAGCCGAGTTGGAGCTTCTACCTCTCCATATATATGTATGGAATGGAGTTTGCAACTGAAAAGTAACTTTGTGTTCCCAACAAGATAGGTGAAGGACGGCTTTCACACACACTTATTTGTCAGAACTGAGCAAGTGGAGAGACGTTCGTTCATCTAGCACCAAGGGAACGGGTTGCAGGAGACACTTTTTCTCTGCTTTCTCAGTCTGTTTCCTAGTGCCGGTTTGAAGTTCCTGCAGTTTTCACTGTAAAGCCGAGTTGGAGCTTCTACCTCCCCATATATATGTATGGAATGGAGTTTGCAACTGAAAAGAAACTTTGTGTTCCCAACAAGCTAGGTGAAGGACGGCTTTCACACACACATATCTCTCAGAACAGAGCAAGTGGACAGACGTTCGTTCATCTAGCACCAAGGGAACGGGTTGCAGGAGACACTTTTTCTCTTCTTTCTTAGTCTGTTTCCTAGTGCCGGTTTGAAGTTCCTGCAGTTTTCACTGTCAAAAAGAGTTGGAGCTAGTACCTCCCCTTATATATGTATGGAATGGAGTTTGCAACTGAAAAGAAACTTTGTGTTCCCAACAAGCTAGGTGAAGGACGGCTTTCACACACACTTATCTCTCAGAACTGAGCAAGTGGAGAGACGTTCGTTCATCTAGCACCAAGGGAACGGGTTGCAGGAGACACTTTTTCTCTGCTTCCTCAGTCTGTATCCTAGTGCCGGTTTGAAGTTCCTGCAGTTTTCACTGTAAAACCGAGTTGGAGCTTCTACCTCTCCATATATATGTATGGAATGGAGTATGCAACTGAAAAGTAACTTTGTGTTCCCAACAAGATAGGTGAAGGACGGCTTTCACACACACTTATTTCTCAGAACTGAGCAAGTGGAGAGACGTTCGTTCATCTAGCACCAAGGGAACGGGTTGCAGGAGACACTTTTTCTCTGCTTTCTCAGTCTGTTTCCTAGTGCCGGTTTGAAGTTCCTGCAGTTTTCACTGTAAAACCGAGTTGGAGCTTCTACCTCCCCATATATATGTATGGAATGGAGTTTGCAACTGAAAAGAAACTTTGTGTACCCAAGAAGCTAGGTGAAGGACGGCTTTCACACACACATATCTCTCAGAACAGAGCAAGTGGACAGACGTTCGTTCATCTAGCACCAAGGGAACGGGTTGCAGGAGACACTTTTTCTCTTCTTTCTTAGTCTGTTTCCTAGTGCCGGTTTGAAGTTCCTGCAGTTTTCACTGTCAAACAGAGTTGGAGCTAGTACCTCCCCATATATATGTATGGAATGGAGTTTGCAACTGAAAAGAAACTTTGTGTTCCCAAAAAGCTAGGTGAAGGACGGCGTTCACACACACATATCTCTCAGAACTGAGCAAGTGGAGAGACGTTCGTTCATCTAGCACCAAGGGAACGGGTTGCAGGAGACACTTTTTCTGTGCTTTCTCAGTCTGTTTCCCAGTGCCGGTTTGAAGTTCCTGCAGTTTTCACTGTAAATCCGAGTTGGAGCTAGTACCTCCCCATATATATGTATGGAATGGAGTTTGCAACTTAAAAGAAACTTTGTGTTCCCAACAAGCTAAGTGAAGGACGGCTTTCACACACACTTATCTCTCAGAACTGAGCAAGTGGAGAGACGTTCGTTCATCTAGCACCTAGGGAACGGGATGCATGAGACACTTTTTCTCTGCTTTCTCAGTCTGTTTCCTAGTGCCGGTTAGAAGTTCCTGCAGTTTTCACTGTCAAACCGAGTTGGAGATAGTACCTCCCCATATATATGTATGGAATGGAGTTTGCAACTGAAAAGAATCTTTGTGTACCCAACAAGCTAGGTGAAGTACGGCTTTCACACACACTTATCTCTCAGAACTGAGCAAGTGGAGAGACGTTCGTTCATCTAGCACCAAGGTAACGGGCTGCAGGAGACACTTATTCTCTGCTTTCTCAGTCTGTTTCCTAGTGCCGGTTTGAAGTTCCTGCAGTTTTCACTGTCAAATCGAGTTGGAGATAGTACCTCCCCATATATATATATGGAATGGAGTTTGCAACTGAAAAGAAAATTTGTGTTCCCAACAAGACAGGTGAAGGACGGCTTTCACACACACTTACCTCTCAGAACTGAGCAAGTGGAGAGACGTTCGTTCATCTAGCACCAAGGGAACGGGTTGCAGGAGACACTTTTTCTCTGCTTTCTCAGTCTGTTTCCTAGTGCCGGTTTGAAGTTCCTGCAGTTTTCACTGTAAAACCGAGTTGGAGCTTCTACCTCCCCATATATATGTATGGAATGGAGTTTGCAACTGAAAAGAAACTTTGTGTTCCCAAAAAGCTAGGTGAAGGACGGCGTTCACACACACATATCTCTCAGAACTGAGCAAGTGGAGAGACGTTCGTTCATCTAGCACCAAGGGAACGGGTTGCAGGAGACACTTTTTCTCTGCTTTCTCAGTCTGTTTCCCAGTGCCGGTTTGAAGTTCCTGCAGTTTTCACTGTAAATCCGAGTTGGAGCTAGTACCTCCCCATATATATGTATGGAATGGAGTTTGCAACTTAAAAGAAACTTTGTGTTCCCAACAAGCTAAGTGAAGGACGGCTTTCACACACACTTATCTCTCAGAACTGAGCAAGTGGAGAGACGTTCGTTCATCTAGCACCTAGGGAACGGGATGCATGAGACACTTTTTCTCTGCTTTCTCAGTCTGTTTCCTAGTGCCGGTTAGAAGTTCCTGCAGTTTTCACTGTCAAACCGAGTTGGAGATAGTACCTCCCCATATATATGTATGGAATGGAGTTTGCAACTGAAAAGAATCTTTGTGTACCCAACAAGCTAGGTGAAGTACGGCTTTCACACACACTTATCTCTCAGAACTGAGCAAGTGGAGAGACGTTCGTTCATCTAGCACCAAGGTAACGGGCTGCAGGAGACACTTATTCTCTGCTTTCTCAGTCTGTTTCCTAGTGCCGGTTTGAAGTTCCTGCAGTTTTCACTGTCAAATCGAGTTGGAGATAGTACCTCCCCATATATATATATGGAATGGAGTTTGCAACTGAAAAGAAAATTTGTGTTCCCAACAAGACAGGTGAAGGACGGCTTTCACACACACTTACCTCTCAGAACTGAGCAAGTGGAGAGACGTTCGTTCATCTAGCACCAAGGGAACGGGTTGCAGGAGACACTTTTTCTCTGCTTTCTCAGTCTGTTTCCTAGTGCCGGTTTGAAGTTCCTGCAGTTTTAACTGTAAAACCGAGTTAGAGCTTCTACCTCCCCATATATATATATGGAATGGAGTTTACAACTGAAAAGAAACTTTGTGTTCCCAACAAGCTAGGTGAAGTACTGCAGTCACACACACTTATCTCTCAGAACTGAGCAAGTGGAGAGACGTTCGTTCATCTAGCACCAAGGGAACGGGTTGCAGGAGACACTTATTCTCTGCTTTCTCAGTCTGTTTCCCAGTGCCGGATTGAAGTTCCTGCAGTTTTCACTGTCAAACCGAGTTGGAGCTAGTACCTCCCCATATATATGAATGGAATGGAGTTTGCAACTGAAAAGAAACTTTGAGTTCCCAACAAGCTAGGTGAAGGACTGCATTCACACACACTTATCTCTCAGAACTGAGCAAGTGGAGAGACGTTCGTTCATCTAGCACCAAGGGAACGGGTTGCAGGAGACACTTTTTCTCTGCTTTCTCAGTCTGTTTCCTAGTGCCGGTTTGAAGTTCCTGCAGTTTTCACTGTAAAACCGAGTTGGAGCTAGTACCTCCCCATATATATGTATGGAATGGAGTTTGCAACTGAAAAGAAACTTTGTGTTCCCAACAAGCTAGGTGAAGGACGGCTTTCACACACACTTATCTCTCAGAACTGAGCAAGTGGAGAGACGTTCGTTCATCTAGCACCAATGGAACGGGTTGCAGGAGACACTTTCTCTCTGCTTTCTCAGTCTGTTTCCTAGTGCCGGTTTGAAGTTCCTGCATTTTCACTGTAAAACCGAGTTGGAGCTAGTACCTCCACATATATATGTATGGAATGGAGTTTGCAACTGAAAAGAAACTTTGTGTTCCCAACAAGCTAGGTGAAGGACGGCTTTCACACACACTTATCTCTCAGAACTGAGCAAGTGGAGAGACGTTCGTTCATCTAGCACCAAGGGAACGGGTTCCAGGAGACACTTTTTCTCTGCTTTCTCAGTCTGTTTCCTAGTGCCGGTTTGAAGTTCCTGCAGTTTTCACTGTCAAACCGAGTTGGAGCTAGTACCTAGCCATATATATGTATGGAATGGAGTTTGCAACTGAAAAGAAACTTTGTGTTCCCTACAAGCTAGGTGAAGGACGGCTTTCACACACACTTATCTCTCAGAACTGAGCAAGTGGAGAGACGTTCGTTCATTTAGCACCAAGGGAACGGGTTGCAGGAGACACTTTTTCTCTGCTTTCTCTGTCTGTTTCCTAGAGCCGGTTTGAAGTTCCTGCAGTTTTCACTGTCAAACAGAGTTGGAGCTTCTCCCTCCCCATATATATGTATGGAATGGAGTTTGAAACTGAAAAGAAACTTTGTGTTCCCAACAAGCTAGGTGAAGGACGGCTTTCACACACACTTATCTCTCAGAACTGAGCAAGTGGAGAGACGTTCGTTCATCTAGCACCAAGGGAACGGGTTGCAGGAGACACTTTTTCTCTGCTTTCTCAGTCTGTTTCCTAGTGCCGGTTTGAAGTTCCTGCAGTTTTCACTGTCAAACCGAGTTGGAGCTAATACCTCCCCATATATATGTATGGAATGGAGTTTGCAACTGAAAAGAAACTTTGTGTTCCCAACAAGCTAGGTGAAGGACGGCTTTCACACACACTTATCTCTCAGAACTGAGCAAGTGGAGAGACGTTCGTTCATCTAGCACCAAGGGAACGGGTTGCAGGAGACACTTTTTCTCTGCTTTCCCAGTCTGTTTCCTAGTGCCGGTTTGAAGTTCCTGCAGTTTTCACTGTAAAACCGAGTTTGAGCTAGTACCTCCCCATATATATGTATGGAATGGAGTTTGCAACTGAAAAGAAACTTTGTGTTCCCAACAAGCTAGGTGAAGGACGGCTTTCACACACACTTATCTCTCAGAACTGAGCAAGTGGAGAGACGTTCGTTCATCTAGCACCAAGGGAACGGGTTGCATGAGACACTTTTTCTCTGCTTTCTCATTCTGTTTCCCAGTGCCGGTTTGAAGTTCCTGCAGTTTTCATTGTCAAACAGATTTGGAGCTTCTACCTCCCCATATATATGTATGGAATGGAGTTTGCAACTGAAAAGAAACTTTGTGTTCCCAACAAGCTAGGTGAAGGACGGCTTTCACACACACTTATCTCTCAGAACTGAGCAAGTGGAGAGACGTTCGTTCATCTAGCACCAAGGGAACGGGTTGCAGGAGACACTTTTTCTCTGCTTTCTCAGTCTGTTTCCTAGTGCCGGTTTGAAGTTCCTGCAGTTTTCACTGTCAAACCGAGTTGGAGCTAGTACCTCCCCATATATATGTATGGAATGGAGTTTGCAACTGAAAAGAAACTTTGTGTTCCCAACAAGCTAGGTGAAGGACGGCTTTCACACACACTTATCTCTCAGAACTGAGCAAGTGGAGAGACGTTCGTTCATCTAGCACCAAGGGAACGGGTTGCAGGAGACACTTTTTCTCTGCTTTCTCAGTCTGTTTCCTAGTGCCGGTTTGAAGTTCCTGCAGTTTTCACTGTAAAACCGAGTTTGAGCTAGTACCTCCCCATATATATGTATGGAATGGAGTTTGCAACTGAAAAGAAACTTTGTGTTCCCAACAAGCTAGGTGAAGGACGGCTTTCACACACACACATATCTCAGAACTGAGCAAGTGGAGAGACGTTCGTTCATCTAGCACCAAGGGAACGGGTTGCAGGAGACACTTTTTCTCTGCTTTCTCATTCTGTTTCCCAGTGCCGGTTTGAAGTTCCTGCAGTTTTCACTGTCAAACAGATTTGGAGCTTCTACCTCCCCATATATATGTATGGAATGGAGTTTGCAACTGAAAAGAAACTTTGTGTTCCCAACAAGCTAGGTGAAGGACGGCTTTCACACACACTTATCTCTCAGAACTGAGCAAGTGGAGAGACGTTCGTTCATCTAGCACCAAGGGAACGGGTTGCAGGAGACACTTTTTCTCTGCTTTCTCAGTCTGTTTCCTAGTGCCGGTTTGAAGTTCCTGCAGTTTTCACTGTAAAACCGGGTTGGATCTACTACCTCCCCATATATATGTATGGAATGGAGTTTGCAACTGAAAAGAAACTTTGTGTTCCCAACAAGCTAGGTGAAGGACGGCTTTCACACACACTTATCTCTCAGAACTGAGCAAGTGGAGAGACGTTCGTTCATCTAGCACCAAGGGAACGGGTTGCATGAGACACTTTTTCTCTGCTTTCTCACTCTGTTTCCCAGTGCCGGTTTGAAGTTCCTGCAGTTTTCACTGTCAAACAGATTTGGAGCTTCAACCTCCCCATATATATGTATGGAGTGGAGTTTGCAACTGAAAAGAAACTTTGTGTTCCCAACAAGCTAGGTGAAGGACGGCTTTCACACACACTTATCTCTCAGAACTGAGCAAGTGGAGAGACGTTCGTTCATCTAGCACCAAGGGAACGGGTTGCAGGAGACACTTTTTCTCTGCTTTCTCAGTCTGTTTCCTAGTGCCGGTTTGAAGTTCCTGCAGTTTTCACTGTCAAACCGAGTTGGAGCTAGTACCTCCCCATATATATGTATGGAATGGAGTTTGCAACTGAAAAGAAACTTTGTGTTCCCAACAAGCTAGGTGAAGGACGGCTTTCACACACAATTATCTCTCAGAACTGAGCAAGTGGAGAGACGTTCGTTCATCTAGCACCAAGGGAACGGGTTGCAGGAGACACTTTTTCTCTGCTTTCTCAGTCTGTTTCCTAGTGCCGGTTTGAAGTTCCTGCAGTTTTCACTGTAAAACCGAGTTTGAGCTAGTACCTCCCCATATATATGTATGGAATGGAGTTTGCAACTGAAAAGAAACTTTGTGTTCCCAACAAGCTAGGTGAAGGACGGCTTTCACACACACTTATCTCTCAGAACTGAGCAAGTGGAGAGACGTTCGTTCATCTAGCACCAAGGGAACGGGTTGCATGAGACACTTTTTCTCTGCTTTCTCATTCTGTTTCCCAGTGCCGGTTTGAAGTTCCTGCAGTTTTCACTGTCAAAAAGATTTGGAGCTTCTACCTCCCCATATATATGTATGGAATGGAGTTTGCAACTGAAAAGAAACTTTGTGTTCCCAACAAGCTAGGTGAAGGACGGCTTTCACACACACTTATCTCTCAGAACTGAGCAAGTGGAGAGACGTTCGTTCATCTAGCACCAAGGGAAAGGGTTGCAGGAGAAACTTTTTCTCTGCTTTCTCAGTCTGTTTCCTAGTGCCGGTTTGAAGTTCCTGCAGTTTTCACTGTAAAACCGAGTTGGATCTACTACCTCCCCATATATATGTATGGAATGGAGTTTGCAACTGAAAAGAAACTTTGTGTTCCCAACAAGCTAGGTGAAGGACGGCTTTCACACACACTTATCTCTCAGAACTGAGCAAGTGGAGAGACGTTCGTTCATCTAGCACCAAGGGAACGGGTTGCATGAGACACTTTTTCTCTGCTTTCTCACTCAGTTTCCCAGTGCCGGTTTGAAGTTCCTGCAGTTTTCACTGTCAAACAGATTTGGAGCTTCAACCTCCCCATATATATGTATGGAATGGAGTTTGCAACTGAAAAGAAACTTTGTGTTCCCAACAAGCTAGGTGAAGGACGGCTTTCACACACACTTATCTCTCAGAACTGAGCAAGTGGAGAGACGTTCGTTCATCTAGCACCAAGGGAATGGGTTGCAGGAGACACTTTTTCTCTGCTTTCTCAGTCTGTTTCCTAGTGCCGGTTTGAAGTTCCTGCAGTTTTCACTGTCAAACCGAGTTGGAGCTAGTACCTCCCCATATATATGTATGGAATGGAGTTTGCAACTGAAAAGAAACTTTGTGTTCCCAACAAGCTAGGTGAAGTACGGCTTTCACACACAATTATCTCTCAGAACTGAGCAAGTGGAGAGACGTTCGTTCATCTAGCACCAAGGGAACGGGTTGCAGGAGACACTTTTTCTCTGCTTTCTCAGTCTGTTTCCTAGTGCCGGTTTGAAGTTCCTGCAGTTTTCACTGTAAAACCGAGTTAGAGCTTCAACCTACCCATATATATGAATGGAATGGAGTTTGCAACTGAAAAGAAACTTTGTGTTCCCTACAAGCTAGTTGAAGGACTGCTTTCACACACACTTATCTCTCAGAACTGAGCAAGTGGAGAGACGTTCGTTCATCTAGCACCAAGGGAACGGGTTGCAGGAGACACTTTTTCTCTGCTTTCTCAGTCTGTTTCCTAGTGCCGGTTTGAAGTTCCTGCATTTTCACTGTAAAACCGAGTTGGAGCTAGTACCTCCCCATATATATGTATGGAATGGAGTTTGCAACTGAAAAGAAAGTTTGTGTTCCCAACAAGCTAGGTGAAGGACGGCTTTCACACACACTTATCTCTCAGAAATGAGCAAGTGGAGAGACATTCGTTCATCTAGCACCAAGGGAACGGGTTGCAGGAGACACTTTTTCTCTGCTTTCTCACTCTGTTTCCCAGTGCCGGTTTGAAGTTCCTGCAGTTTTCACTGTCAAACAGATTTGGAGCTTCTACCTCCCCATATATATGTATGGAATGGAGTTTGCAACTGAAAAGAAACTTTGTGTTCCCAACAAGCTAGGTGAAGGACGGCTTTCACACACACTTATCTCTCAGAACTGAGCAAGTGGAGAGACGTTCGTTCATCTAGCACCAAGGGAACGGGTTGCAGGAGACACTTTTTCTCTGCTTTCTCAGTCTGTTTCCTAGTGCCGGTTTGAAGTTCCTGCAGTTTTCACTGTAAAACCGAGTTTGAGCTAGTACCTCCCCATATATATGTATGGAATGGAGTTTGCAACTGAAAAGAAACTTTGTGTTCCCAACAAGCTAGGTGAAGGACGGCTTTCACACACACTTATCTCTCAGAACTGAGCAAGTGGAGAGACGTTCGTTCATCTAGCACCAAGGGAACGGGTTGCATGAGACACCTTTTCTCTGCTTTCTCACTCTGTTTCCCAGTGCCGGTTTGAAGTTCCTGCAGTTTTCACTGTCAAACCGATTTGGAGCTTCTACCTCCCCATATATATGTATGGAATGGAGTTTGCAACTGAAAAGAAACTTTGTGTTCCCAACAAGCTAGGTGAAGGACGGCTTTCACACACACTTATCTCTCAGAACTGAGCAAGTGGAGAGACGTTCGTTCATCTAGCACCAAGGGAACGGGTTGCATGAGACACTTTTTCTCTGCTTTCTCACTCTGTTTCCCAGTGCCGGTTTGAAGTTCCTGCAGTTTTCACTGTCAAACAGATTTGGAGCTTCAACCTCCCCATATATATGTATGGAATGGAGTTTGCAACTGAAAAGAAACTTTGTGTTCCCAACAAGCTAGGTGAAGGACGGCTTTCACACACACTTATCTCTCAGAACTGAGCAAGTGGAGAGACGTTCGTTCATCTAGCACCAAGGGAATGGGTTGCAGGAGACACTTTTTCTCTGCTTTCTCAGTCTGTTTCCTAGTGCCGGTTTGAAGTTCCTGCAGTTTTCACTGTCAAACAGAGTTGGAAATAGTACCTCCCCATATATATGTATGGAATGGAGTTTGCAACTGAAAAGAAACTTTGTGTTCCCAACAAGCTAGGTGAAGTACGGCTTTCACACACAATTATCTCTCAGAACTGAGCAAGTGGAGAGACTTTCGTTCATCTAGCACCAAGGGAACGGGTTGCAGGAGACACATTTTCTCTGCTTTCTCAGTCTGTTTCCTAGTGCCGGTTTGAAGTTCCTGCAGTTTTCACTGTAAAACCGAGTTAGAGCTTCAACCTACCCATATATATGAATGGAATGGAGTTTGCAACTGAAAAGAAACTTTGTGTTCCCAACAAGCTAGTTGAAGGACTGCTTTCACACACACTTATCTCTCAGAACTGAGCAAGTGGAGAGACGTTCGTTCATCTAGCACCAAGGGAACGGGTTGCAGGAGACACTTTTTCTCTGCTTTCTCAGTCTGTTTCCTAGTGCCGGTTTGAAGTTCCTGCATTTTCACTGTAAAACCGAGTTGGAGCTAGTACCTCCCCATATATATGTATGGAATGGAGTTTGCAACTGAAAAGAAAGTTTGTGTTCCCAACAAGCTAGGTGAAGGACGGCTTTCACACACACTTATCTCTCAGAAATGAGCAAGTGGAGAGACATTCGTTCATCTAGCACCAAGGGAACGGGTTGCAGGAGACACTTTTTCTCTGCTTTCTCACTCTGTTTCCCAGTGCCGGTTTGAAGTTCCTGCAGTTTTCACTGTCAAACAGATTTGGAGCTTCTACCTCCCCATATATATGTATGGAATGGAGTTTGCAACTGAAAAGAAACTTTGTGTTCCCAACAAGCTAGGTGAAGGACGGCTTTCACACACACTTATCTCTCAGAACTGAGCAAGTGGAGAGACGTTCGTTCATCTAGCACCAAGGGAACGGGTTGCAGGAGACACTTTTTCTCTGCTTTCTCAGTCTGTTTCCTAGTGCCGGTTTGAAGTTCCTGCAGTTTTCACTGTAAAACCGAGTTTGAGCTAGTACCTCCCCATATATATGTATGGAATGGAGTTTGCAACTGAAAAGAAACTTTGTGTTCCCAACAAGCTAGGTGAAGGACGGCTTTCACACACACTTATCTCTCAGAACTGAGCAAGTGGAGAGACGTTCGTTCATCTAGCACCAAGGGAACGGGTTGCATGAGACACCTTTTCTCTGCTTTCTCACTCTGTTTCCCAGTGCCGGTTTGAAGTTCCTGCAGTTTTCACTGTCAAACCGATTTGGAGCTTCTACCTCCCCATATATATGTATGGAATGGAGTTTGCAACTGAAAAGAAACTTTGTGTTCCCAACAAGCTAGGTGAAGGACGGCTTTCACACACACTTATCTCTCAGAACTGAGCAAGTGGAGAGACGTTCGTTCATCTAGCACCAAGGGAACGGGTTGCAGGAGACACTTTTTCTCTGCTTTCTCAGTCTGTTTCCTAGTGCCGGTTTGAAGTTCCTGCAGTTTTCACTGTCAAACCGAGTTGGAGCTAGTACCTCCCCATATATATGTATGGAATGGAGTTTGCAACTGAAAAGAAACTTTGTGTTCCCAACAAGCTAGGTGAAGGACGGCTTTCACACACACTTATCTCTCAGAACTGAGCAAGTGGAGAGACGTTCGTTCATCTAGCACCAAGGGAACGGGTTGCATGAGACACCTTTTCTCTGCTTTCTCACTCTGTTTCCCAGTGCCGGTTTGAAGTTCCTGCAGTTTTCACTGTCAAACCGATTTGGAGCTTCTACCTCCCCATATATATGTATGGAATGGAGTTTGCAACTGAAAAGAAACTTTGTGTTCCCAACAAGCTAGGTGAAGGACGGCTTTCACACACACTTATCTCTCAGAACTGAGCAAGTGGAGAGACGTTCGTTCATCTAGCACCAAGGGAACGGGTTGCAGGAGACACTTTTCCTCTGCTTTCTCAGTCTGTTTCCTAGTGCCGGTTTGAAGTTCCTGCAGTTTTCACTGTCAAACCGAGTTGGAGCTAGTACCACCCCATATATATATATGGAATGGAGTTTGCAACTGAAAAGAAAATTTGTGTTCCCAACAAGACAGGTGAAGGACGGCTTTCACACACACTTATCTCTCAGAAATGAGCAAGTGGAGAGACGTTCGTTCATCTAGCACCAAGGGAACGGGTTGCAGGAGACACTTTTTCTCTACTTTCTCAGTCTGTTTCCTAGTGCCGGTTTGAAGTTCCTGCAATTTTCACTGTCAAACCGAGTTGGAGCTTCTACCTCCCCATATATAAGTATGGAATGGAGTTTGCAACTGAAAAGAAACTTTGTGTTCCTAAAAAGCTAGGTGAAGGACGGCTTTCACACACACTAATCTCTCAGAACTGAGCAAGTGGAGAGACGTTCGTTCATCTAGCACCAAGGGAAAGGGTTGCAGGAGACACTTTTTCTCTGATTTCTCAGTCTGTTTCCTAGTGCCGGTTTGAAGTACCTGCATTTTCACTGTAAAACCGAGTTGGAGCTAGTACCTCCACATATAAGTGTATGGAATGGAGTTTGCAACTGAAAAGAAACTTTGTGTTCCCAACAAGCTAGGTGAAGGACGGCTTTCACACACACTTATCTCTCAGAACTGAGCAAGTGGAGAGACGTTTGTTCATCTAGCACCAAGGGAACGGTTTGCAGGAGACACTTTTTCTCTGCTTTCTCAGTCTGTTTCCTAGTGCCGGTTTGAAGTTCCTGCAGTTTTCACTGTAAAACCGAGTTAGAGCTTCTACCTCCCCATATATATGTATGGAATGGAGTGTGCAACTGAAAAGAAACTTTGTGTTCCCAACAAGCTAGGTGAAGGAAGGCTTTCACACACACTTATCTCTCAGAACTGAGCAAGTGGATAGACGTTCGTTCATCTAGCACCAAGGGAACGGGTTGCAGGAGACACATTTTCTCTGCTTTCTCAGTCTGTTTCCTAGTGCCGGTTTGATGTTCCTGCAGTTTTCACTGTAAAACCGTGTTGGAGATAGTACCTCCCCATATATATGTATGGAATGGAGTTTGCAACTGAAAAGAAACTTTGTGTTCCCAACAAGCTAGTTGAAGGACGGCTTTCACACACATTTATCTCTCAGAACTGAGCAAGTGGAGAGATGTTCGTTCATCTAGCACCAAGGGAACGGGTTGCAGGAGACACTTTTACTCTGCTTTCTCAGTCTGTTTCCTAGTGCCGGTTTGAAGTTCCTGCAGTTTTGACTGTCAAACTGAGTTGGAGCTAGTACCTCCCCATATATATGTATGGAATGGAGTTTGCAACTGAAAAGAAACTTTGTGTTCCCTACAAGCTAGGTGAAGGACGGCTTTCACACACACATATCTCTCAGAACTGAGCAAGTGGAGAGACGTTCGTTCATTTAGCACCAAGGGAACGGGTTGCAGGAGACACTTTTTCTCTGCTTTCTCAGTCTGTTTCCTAGTGCCGGTGAAGTTCCTGCAGTTTTCACTGTCAAACAGGGTTGGAGCTTCTACCTCCCATATATATGTATGGAATGGAGTTTGAAACTGAAAAGAAACTTTGTGTTCCCAACAAGCTAGGTGAAAGACGGCTTTCACACACACTTATCTCTCAGAACTGAGCAAGTGAAGAGACGTTCGTTCATCTAGCACCAAGGGAACGGGTTGCAAGAGACACTTTTTCTCTGCTTTCTCAGTCTGTTTCCTAGTGCCGGTTTGAAGTTCCTGCAGTTTTCACTGTCAAACCGAGTTGGAGCTAGTACCTCCCCATATATATGTATGGAATGGAGTTTGCAACTGAAAAGAAAATTTGTGTTCCCAACAAGACAGGTGAAGGACGGCTTTCACACACACTTATCTCTCAGAACTGAGCAAGTGGAGAGACGTTCGTTCATCTAGCACCAAGGGAACGGGTTGCAGGAGACACTTTTTCTCTGCTTTCTCAGTCTGTTTCCTAGTGCCGGTTTGAAGTTCCTGCAATTTTCACTGTCAAACCGAGTTGGAGCTTCTACCTCCCCATATATATGTATGGAATGGAGTTTGCAACTGAAAAGAAACTTTGTGTTCCCAAAAAGCTAGGTGAAGTACGGCTTTCACACACACTTATCTCTCAGAACTGAGCAAGTGGAGAGACGTTCGTTCATCTAGCACCAAGGGAACGGGCTGCAGGAGACACTTTTTCTCTGATTTCTCAGTCTGTTTCCAAGTGCCGGTTTGAAGTTCCTGCATTTTCACTGTAAAACCGAGTTGGAGCTAGTACCTCCACATATAAGTGTATGGAATGGAGTTTGCAATTGAAAAGAAACTTTGTGTTCCCAACAAGCTAGGTGAAGGACGGCTTTCACACACACTTATCTCTCAGAACTGAGCAAGTGGAGAGACGTTCGTTCATCTAGCACCAAGGGAACGGGTTGCAGGAGACACTTTTTCTCTGCTTTCTCAGTCTGTTTCCTAGTGCCGGTTTGAAGTTCCTGCAGTTTTCACTGTAAAACCGAGTTAGAGCTTCTACCTCCCCATATATATGTATGGAATGGAGTTTGCAACTGAAAAGAAACTTTGTGTTCCCAACAAGCTAGGTGAAGGACGGCTTTCACACACACTTATCTCTCAGAACTGAGCAAGTGGATAGACGTTCGTTCATCTAGCACCAAGGGAACGGGTTGCGGGAGACACTTTTTCTCTGCTTTCTCAGTCTGTTTCCTAGTGCCGGTTTGAAGTTCCTGCAGTTTTCACTGTAAAACCGTGTTGGAGATAGTACCTCCCCATATAAATGTATGGAATGGAGTTTGCAACTGAAAAGAAACTTTGTGTTCCCAACAAGCTAGGTGAAGGACGGCTTTCACACACACTTATCTCTCAGAACTGAGCAAGTGGAGAGATGTTCGTTCATCTAGCACCAAGGGAACGGGTTGCAGGAGACACTATTACTCTGCTTTCTCAGTCTGTTTCCTAGTGCCGGTTTGAAGTTCCTGCAGTTTTGACTGTCAAACCGAGTTGGAGCTAGTACCTCCCCATATATATGTATGGAATGGAGTTTGCAACTGAAAAGAAACTTTGTGTTCCCTACAAGCTAGGTGAAGGACGGCTTTCACAAACACTTATCTCTCAGAACTGAGCAAGTGGAGAGACGTTCGTTCATTTAGCACCAAGGGAACGGGTTGCAGGAGACACTTTTTCTCTGCTTTCTCAGTATGTTTCCTAGTGCCGGTTTGAAGTTCCTGCAGTTTTCACTGTCAAACAGAGTTGGAGCTTCTACCTCCCCATATATATGTATGGAATGGAGTTTGAAACTGAAAAGAAACTTTGTGTTCCCAACAAGCTAGGTGAAGGACGGCTTTCACACACACTTATCTCTCAGAACTGAGCAAGTGAAGAGACGTTCGTTCATCTAGCACCAAGGGAACTGGTTGCAAGAGACACTTTTTCTCTGCTTTCTCAGTCTGTTTCCTAGTGCCGGTTTGAAGTTCCTGCAGTTTTCACTGTCAAACCGAGTTGGAGCTAGTACCTCCCCATATATATGTATGGAATGGAGTTTGCAACTGAAAAGAAAATTTGTGTTCCCAACAAGACAGGTGAAGGACGGCTTTCACACACACTTATCTCTCAGAACTGAGCAAGTGGAGAGACTTTCGTTCATCTAGCACCAAGGGAACGGGTTGCAGGAGACACTATCTCTCTGCTTTCTCAGTCTGTTTCCTAGTGCCGGTTTGAAGTTCCTGCAGTTTTCACTGTCAAATCGACTTGGAGCTAGTACCACCCCATATATATATATGGAATGGAGTTTGCAACTGAAAAGAAAATTTGTGTTTCCAACAAGACAGGTGAAGGACGGCTTTCACACACACTTATCTCTCAGAAATGAGCAAGTGGAGAGACGTTCGTTCATCTAGCACCAAGGGAACGGGTTGCAGGAGACACTTTTTCTCTGCTTTCTCAGTCTGTTTCCTAGTGCCGGTTTGAAGTTCCTGCAATTTTCACTGTCAAACCGAGTTGGAGCTTCTACCTCCCCATATATATGTATGGAATGGAGTTTGCAACTGAAAAGAAACTTTGTGTTCCCAACAAGCTAGGTGAAGGACGGCTTTCACACACACTTATCTCTCAGAACTGAGCAAGTGGAGAGACGTTCGTTCATCTAGCACCAAGGGAACGGGCTGCAGGAGACACTTTTTCTCTGATTTCTCAGTCTGTTTCCTAGTGCCGGTTTGAAGTTCCTGCATTTTCACTGTAAAACCGAGTTGGAGCTAGTACCTCCACATATAAGTGTATGGAATGGAGTTTGCAACTGAAAAGAAACTTTGTGTTCCCAACAAGCTAGGTGAAGAACGGCTTTCACACACACTTATCTCTCAGAACTGAGCAAGTGGAGAGACGTTCGTTCATCTAGCACCAAGGGAACGGGTTGCAGGAGACACTTTTTCTCTGCTTTCTCAGTCTGTTTCCTAGTGCCGGTTTGAAGTTCCTGCAGTTTTCACTGTAAAACCGAGTTAGAGCTTCTACCTCCCCATATATATGTATGGAATGGAGTTTGCAACTGAAAAGAAACTTTGTGTTCCCAACAAGCTAGGTGAAGGACGGCTTTCACACACACTTATCTCTCAGAACTGAGCAAGTGGAGAGACGTTCGTTCATCTAGCACCAAGGGAACGGGTTGCAGGAGACACTTTTTCTCTGCTTTCTCAGTCTGTTTCCTAGTGCCGGTTTGAATTTCCTGCAGTTTTCACTGTAAAACCGTGTTGGAGATAGTACCTCCCCATATATATGTATGGAATGGAGTTTGCAACTGAAAAGAAACTTTGTGTTCCCAACAAGCTAGGTGAAGGACGGCTTTCACACACACTTATCTCTCAGAACTGAGCAAGTGGAGAGATGTTCGTTCATCTAGCACCAAGGGAACGGGTTGCAGGAGACACTTTTACTCTGCTTTCTCAGTCTGTTTCCTAGTGCCGGTTTGAAGTTCCTGCAGTTTTGACTGTCAAACCGAGTTGGAGCTATTACCTCCCCATATATATGTATGGAAAGGAGTTTGCAACTGAAAAGAAACTTTGTGTTCCCTACAAGCTAGGTGAAGGACGGCTTTCACACACACTTATCTCTCAGAACTGAGCAAGTGGAGAGACGTTCGTTCATTTAGCACCAAGGGAACGGGTTGCAGGAGACACTTTTTCTCTGCTTTCTCACTCTGTTTCCTAGTGCCGGTTTGAAGTTCCTGCAGTTTTCACTGTCAAACAGAGTTGGAGATTCTACCTCCCCATATATATGTATGGAATGGAGTTTGAAACTGAAAAGAAACTTTGTGTTCCCAACAAGCTAGGTGAAGGACGGCTTTCACACACACTTATCTCTAAGAACTGAGCAAGTGAAGAGACGTTCGTTCATCTAGCACCAAGGGAACGGGTTGCAAGAGACACTTTTTCTCTGCTTTCTCAGTCTGTTTCCTAGTGCCGGTTTGAAGTTCCTGCAGTTTTCACTGTCAAACCGAGTTGGAGCTAGTACCTCCACATATAAGTGTATGGAATGGAGTTTGCAACTGAAAAGAAACTTTGTGTTCCCAACAAGCTAGGTGAAGGACGGCTTTCACACACACTTATCTCTCAGAACTGAGCAAGTGGAGAGACGTTCGTTCATCTAGCACCAAGGGAACGGGTTGCAGGAGACACTTTTTCTCTGTTTTCTCAGTCTGTTTCCTAGTGCCGGTTTGATGTTCCTGCAGTTTTCACTGTAAAACCGAGTTGGATCTACTACCTCCCCATATATATATATGGAAAGGAGTTTGCATCGAAAAGAAACTTTGTGTTCCCAACAAGCTAGGTGAAGGACGGCTTTCACACACAATTATCTCTCAGAACTGAGCAAGTGGAGAGACGTTCGTTCATCTAGCACCAAGGGAACGGGTTGCAGGAGACACTTTTTCTCTGCTTTCTCAGTCTGTTCCCTAGTGCCGGTTTGATGTTCCTGCAGTTTTCACTGTAAAACCGAGTTAGAGCTTCTACCTCCCCATATATATGTATGGAATGGAGTTTGCAACTGAAAAGAAACTTTGTGTTCCCAACAAGCTAGTTGAAGGACTGCTTTCATACACACTTATCTCTCAGAACTGAGCAAGTGGAGAGATGTTCGTTCATCTAGCACCAAGGGAACGGGTTGCAGGGGACACTATTTCTCTGCTTTCTCAGTCTGTTTCCTAGTGCCGGTTTGAAGTTCCTGCAGTTTTCACTGTCAAATCGACTTGGAGCTAGTACCACCCCATATATATATATGGAATGGAGTTTGCACCTGAAAAGAAAATTTGTGTTCCCAAAAAGACTGGTGAAGGACGGCTTTCACACACACTTATCTCTCAGAAATGAGCAAGTGGAGAGACGTTCGTTCATCTAGCACCAAGGGAACGGGTTGCAGGAGACACTTTTTCTCTGCTTTCTCAGTCTGTTTCCTAGTGCCGGTTTGAAGTTCCTGCAATTTTCACTGTCAAACCGAGTTGGAGTTTCTACCTCCCCATATATATGTATGGAATGGATTTTGCAACTGAAAAGAAACTTTGTGTTCCCAACAAGCTAGGTGAAGGACGGCTTTCACACACACTTATCTCTCAGAACTGAGCAAGTGGAGAGACGTTCGTTCATCTAGCACCAAGGGAACGGGTTGCAGGAGACACTTTTTCTCTGCTTTCTCAGTCTGTTTCCTAGTGCCGGTTTGAAGTTCCTGCAGTTTTCACTGTAAAACAGAGTTTGAGCTAGTACCTCCCCATATATATGTATGGAATGGAGTTTGCAACTGAAAAGAAACTTTGTGTTCCCAACAAGCTAGGTGAAGGACGGCTTTCACACACACTTATCTCTCAGAACTGAGCAAGTGGAGAGACGTTCGTTCATCTAGCACCAAGGGAACGGGTTGCATGAGACACTTTTTCTCTGCTTTCTCACTCTGTTTCCCAGTGCCGGTTTGAAGTTCCTGCAGTTTTCACTGTCAAACAGATTTGGAGCTTCTACCTCCCCATATATATGTATGGAATGGAGTTTGCAACTGAAAAGAAACTTTGTGTTCCCAACAAGCTAGGTGAAGGACGGCTTTCACACACACTTATCTCTCAGAACTGAGCAAGTGGAGAAACGTTCGTTCATCTAGCACCAAGGGAACGGGTTGCAGGAGACACTTTTTCTCTGCTTTCTCAGTCTGTTTCCTAGTGCCGGTTTGAAGTTCCTGCAGTTTTCACTGTAAAACCGAGTTGGAGCTAGTACCACCCCATATATATATATGGAATGGAGTTTGCAACTGAAAAGAAAATTTGTGTTCCCAACAAGACAGGTGAAGGACGGCTTTCACACACACTTATCTCTCAGAAATGAGCAAGTGGAGAGACGTTCGTTCATCTAGCACCAAGGGAACGGGTTGCAGGAGACACTTTTTCTCTGCTTTCTCAGTCTGTTTCCTAGTGCCGGTTTGAAGTTCCTGCAATTTTCACTGTCAAACCGAGTTGGAGCTTCTACCTCCCCATATATATGTATGGAATGGAGTTTGCAACTGAAAAGAAACTTTGTGTTCCCAAAAAGCTAGGTGAAGGACGGCTTTCACACACACTTATCTCTCAGAACTGAGCAAGTGGAGAGACGTTCGTTCATCTAGCACCAAGGGAACGGGCTGCAGGAGACACTTTTTCTCTGCTTTCTCAGTCTGTTTCCTAGTGCCGGTTTGATGTTCCTGCAGTTTTCACTGTCAAACCGAGTTGGAGCTCGTACCTCCCCATATATATGTATGGAATGGAGTTTGCAACTGAAAAGAAACTTTGTGTTCCCAACAAGCTAGGTGAAGGACGGCTTTCACACACAATTATCTCTCAGAACTGAGCAAGTGGAGAGACGTTCGTTCATCTAGCACCAAGGGAACGGGTTGCAGGAGACACTTTTTCTCTGCTTTCTCAGTCTGTTTCCTAGTGCCGGTTTGAAGTTCCTGCAGTTTTCACTGTAAAAACGAGTTAGAGCTTCTACCTCCCCATATATATGTATGGAATGGAGTTTGCAACTGAAAAGAAACTTTGTGTTCCCAACAAGCTAGTTGAAGGACTGCTTTCACACACACTTATCTCTCAGAACTGAGCAAGTGGAGAGATGTTCGTTCATCTAGCACCAAGGGAACGGGTTGCAGGAGACACTATTTCTCTGCTTTCTCAGTCTGTTTCCTAGTGCCGGTTTGAAGTTCCTGCAGTTTTCACTGTCAAATCGACTTGGAGCTAGTACCACCCCATATATATATATGGAATGGAGTTTGCAACTGAAAAGAAAATTTGTGTTCCCAACAAGACAGGTGAAGGACGGCTTTCACACACACTTATCTCTCAGAAATGAGCAAGTGGAGAGACGTTCGTTCATCTAGCACCAAGGGAACGGGTTGCAGGAGACACTTTTTCTCTGCTTTCTCAGTCTGTTTCCTAGTGCCGGTTTGAAGTTCCTGCAATTTTCACTGTCAAACCGAGTTGGAGTTTCTACCTCCCCATATATATGTATGGAATGGATTTTGCAACTGAAAAGAAACTTTGTGTTCCCAACAAGCTAGGTGAAGGACGGCTTTCACACACACATATCTCTCAGAACTGAGCAAGTGGAGAGACGTTCGTTCATTTAGCACCAAGGGAACGGGTTGCAGGAGACACTTTTTCTCTGCTTTCTCACTCTGTTTCCCAGTGCCGGTTTGAAGTTCCTGCAGTTTTCACTGTCAAACAGATTTGGAGCTTCTACCTACCCATATATATGTATGGAATGGAGTTTGAAACTGAAAAGAAACTTTGTGTTCCCAACAAGCTATGTGAAGGACGGCTTTCACACACACTTATCTCTCAGAACTGAGCAAGTGGAGAGACGTTCGTTCATCTAGCACCAAGGTAACGGGCTGCAGGAGACACTTTTTCTCTGATTTCTCAGTCTGTTTCCTAGTGCCGGTTTGAAGTTCCTGCATTTTCACTGTAAAACCGAGTTGGAGCTAGTACCTCCACATATAAGTGTATGGAATGGAGTTTGCAACTGAAAAGAAACTTTGTGTTCCCAACAAGCTAGGTGAAGGACGGCTTTCACACACACTTATCTCTCAGAACTGAGCAAGTGGAGAGACGTTCGTTCATCTAGCACCAAGGGAACGGGTTGCAGGAGACACTTTTTCTCTGCTTTCTCAGTCTGTTTCCTAGTGCCGGTTTGATGTTCCTGCAGTTTTCACTGTAAAACCGAGTTGGATCTACTACCTCCCCATATATATGTATGGAATGGAGTTTGCAACTGAAAAGAAACTTTGTGTTCCCAACAAGCTAGGTGAAGGACGGCTTTCACACACACTTATCTCTCAGAACTGAGCAAGTCTAGAGATGTTCGTTCATCTAGCACCAAGGGAACGGGTTGCAGGAGACACTTTTACTCTGCTTTCTCAGTCTGTTTCCTAGTGCCGGTTTGAAGTTCCTGCAGTTTTCACTGTCAAATCGACTTAGAGCTAGTACCACCCCATATATATATATGGAATGGAGTTTGCAACTGAAAAGAAAATTTGTGTTCCCAACAAGACAGGTGAAGGACGGCATTCACACACACTTATCTCTCAGAAATGAGCAAGTGGAGAGACGTTCGTTCATCTAGCACCAAGGGAACGGGTTGCAGGAGACACTTTTTCTCTGCTTTCTCAGTCTGTTTCCTAGTGCCGGTTTGAAGTTCCTGCAATTTTCACTGTCAAACCGAGTTGGAGTTTCTACCTCCCCATATATATGTATGGAATGGATTTTGCAACTGAAAAGAAACTTTGTGTTCCCAACAAGCTAGGTGAAGGACGGCTTTCACACACACTTATCTCTCAGAACTGAGCAACTGGAGAGACGTTCGTTCATCTAGCACCAAGGGAACGGGTTGCAGGAGACACTTTTTCTCTGCTTTCTCAGTCTGTTTCCTAGTGCCGGTTTGATGTTCCTGCAGTTTTCACTGTCAAACCGAGTTGGAGCTCGTACCTCCCCATATATATGTATGGAATGGAGTTTGCAACTGAAAAGAAACTTTGTGTTCCCAACAAGCTAGGTGAAGGACGGCTTTCACACACAATTATCTCTCAGAACTGAGCAAGTGGAGAGACGTTCGTTCATCTAGCACCAAGGGAACGGGTTGCAGGAGACACTTTTTCTCTGCTTTCTCAGTCTGTTTCCTAGTGCCGGTTTGAAGTTCCTGCAGTTTTCACTGTAAAAACGAGTTAGAGCTTCTACCTCCCCATATATATGTATGGAATGGAGTTTGCAACTGAAAAGAAACTTTGTGTTCCCAACAAGCTAGTTGAAGGACTGCTTTCACACACACTTATCTCTCAGAACTGAGCAAGTGGAGAGATGTTCGTTCATCTAGCACCAAGGGAACGGGTTGCAGGAGACACTATTTCTCTGCTTTCTCAGTCTGTTTCCTAGTGCCGGTTTGAAGTTCCTGCAGTTTTCACTGTCAAATCGACTTGGAGCTAGTACCACCCCATATATATATATGGAATGGAGTTTGCAACTGAAAAGAAAATTTGTGTTCCCAACAAGACAGGTGAAGGACGGCTTTCACACACACTTATCTCTCAGAAATGAGCAAGTGGAGAGACGTTCGTTCATCTAGCACCAAGGGAACGGGTTGCAGGAGACACTTTTTCTCTGCTTTCTCAGTCTGTTTCCTAGTGCCGGTTTGAAGTTCCTGCAATTTTCACTGTCAAACCGAGTTGGAGTTTCTACCTCCCCATATATATGTATGGAATGGATTTTGCAACTGAAAAGAAACTTTGTGTTCCCAACAAGCTAGGTGAAGGACGGCTTTCACACACACATATCTCTCAGAACTGAGCAAGTGGAGAGACGTTCGTTCATTTAGCACCAAGGGAACGGGTTGCAGGAGACACTTTTTCTCTGCTTTCTCACTCTGTTTCCCAGTGCCGGTTTGAAGTTCCTGCAGTTTTCACTGTCAAACAGATTTGGAGCTTCTACCTACCCATATATATGTATGGAATGGAGTTTGAAACTGAAAAGAAACTTTGTGTTCCCAACAAGCTATGTGAAGGACGGCTTTCACACACACTTATCTCTCAGAACTGAGCAAGTGGAGAGACGTTCGTTCATCTAGCACCAAGGTAACGGGCTGCAGGAGACACTTTTTCTCTGATTTCTCAGTCTGTTTCCTAGTGCCGGTTTGAAGTTCCTGCATTTTCACTGTAAAACCGAGTTGGAGCTAGTACCTCCACATATAAGTGTATGGAATGGAGTTTGCAACTGAAAAGAAACTTTGTGTTCCCAACAAGCTAGGTGAAGGACGGCTTTCACACACACTTATCTCTCAGAACTGAGCAAGTGGAGAGACGTTCGTTCATCTAGCACCAAGGGAACGGGTTGCAGGAGACACTTTTTCTCTGCTTTCTCAGTCTGTTTCCTAGTGCCGGTTTGATGTTCCTGCAGTTTTCACTGTAAAACCGAGTTGGATCTACTACCTCCCCATATATATGTATGGAATGGAGTTTGCAACTGAAAAGAAACTTTGTGTTCCCAACAAGCTAGGTGAAGGACGGCTTTCACACACACTTATCTCTCAGAACTGAGCAAGTCTAGAGATGTTCGTTCATCTAGCACCAAGGGAACGGGTTGCAGGAGACACTTTTACTCTGCTTTCTCAGTCTGTTTCCTAGTGCCGGTTTGAAGTTCCTGCAGTTTTCACTGTCAAATCGACTTAGAGCTAGTACCACCCCATATATATATATGGAATGGAGTTTGCAACTGAAAAGAAAATTTGTGTTCCCAACAAGACAGGTGAAGGACGGCATTCACACACACTTATCTCTCAGAAATGAGCAAGTGGAGAGACGTTCGTTCATCTAGCACCAAGGGAACGGGTTGCAGGAGACACTTTTTCTCTGCTTTCTCAGTCTGTTTCCTAGTGCCGGTTTGAAGTTCCTGCAATTTTCACTGTCAAACCGAGTTGGAGTTTCTACCTCCCCATATATATGTATGGAATGGATTTTGCAACTGAAAAGAAACTTTGTGTTCCCAACAAGCTAGGTGAAGGACGGCTTTCACACACACTTATCTCTCAGAACTGAGCAAGTGGAGAGACGTTCGTTCATTTAGCACCAAGGGAACGGGTTGCAGGAGACACTTTTTCTCTGCTTTCTCACTCTGTTTCCCAGTGCCGGTTTGAAGTTCCTGCAGTTTTCACTGTCAAACAGATTTGGAGCTTCTACCTACCCATATATATGTATGGAATGGAGTTTGAAACTGAAAAGAAACTTTGTGTTCCCAACAAGCTATGTGAAGGACGGCTTTCACACACACTTATCTCTCAGAACTGAGCAAGTGGAGAGACGTTCGTTCATCTAGCACCAAGGTAACGGGCTGCAGGAGACACTTTTTCTCTGATTTCTCAGTCTGTTTCCTAGTGCCGGTTTGAAGTTCCTGCATTTTCACTGTAAAACCGAGTTGGAGCTAGTACCTCCACATATAAGTGTATGGAATGGAGTTTGCAACTGAAAAGAAACTTTGTGTTCCCAACAAGCTAGGTGAAGGACGGCTTTCACACACACTTATCTCTCAGAACTGAGCAAGTGGAGAGACGTTCGTTCATCTAGCACCAAGGGAACGGGTTGCAGGAGACACTTTTTCTCTGCTTTCTCAGTCTGTTTCCTAGTGCCGGTTTGATGTTCCTGCAGTTTTCACTGTAAAACCGAGTTGGATCTACTACCTCCCCATATATATGTATGGAATGGAGTTTGCAACTGAAAAGAAACTTTGTGTTCCCAACAAGCTAGGTGAAGGACGGCTTTCACACACAATTATCTCTCAGAACTGAGCAAGTGGAGAGACGTTCGTTCATCTAGCACCAAGGGAACGGGTTGCAGGAGACACTTTTTCTCTGCTTTCTCAGTCTGTTTCCTAGTGCCGGTTTGAAGTTCCTGCAGTTTTCACTGTAAAACCGAGTTAGAGCTTCTACCTCCCCATATATATGTATGGAATGGAGTTTGCAACTGAAAAGAAACTTTGTGTTCCCAACAAGCTAGTTGAAGGACTGCTTTCACACACACTTATCTCTCAGAACTGAGCAAGTGGAGAGATGTTCGTTCATCTAGCACCAAGGGATCGGGTTGCAGGAGACACTTTTTCTCTGCTTTCTCAGTCTGTTTCCTAGTGCCGGTTTGAAGTTCCTGCAGTTTTCACTGTAAAACCGAGTTGGAGCTAGTACCTCCCCATATATATGTATGGAATGTAGTTTGCAACTTAAAAGAAACTTTGTGTTCCCAACAAGCTAGGTGAAGGACGGCTTTCACACACACTTATCTCTCAGAACTGAGCAAGTGGAGAGACGTTCGTTCATCTAGCACCAAGGGAACGGGTTGCAGGAGAAACTTTTTCTCTGCTTTCTCAGTCTGTTTCCTAGTGCCGGTTTGATGTTCCTGCAGTTTTCACTGTAAAACCGAGTTAGATCTACTACCTCCCCATATATATGTATGGAATGGAGTTTGCAACTGAAAAGAAACTTTGTGTTCCCAACAAGCTAGGTGAAGGACGGCTTTCACACACAATTATCTCTCAGAACTGAGCAAGTGGAGAGACGTTCGTTCATCTAGCACCAAGGGAACGGGTTGCAGGAGACACTTTTTCTCTGCTTTCTCAGTCTGTTTCCTAGTGCCGGTTTGAAGTTCCTGCAGTTTTCACTGTAAAACCGAGTTAGAGCTTCTACCTCCCCATATATATGTATGGAATGGAGTTTGCAACTGAAAAGAAACTTTGTGTTCCCAACAAGCTAGTTGAAGGACTGCTTTCACACACACTTATCTCTCAGAACTGAGCAAGTGGAGAGACGTTCGTTCATCTAGCACCAAGGGAACGGGTTGCAGGAGACACTTTTTCTCTGCTTTCTCAGTCTGTTTCCTAGTGCCAGTTTGAAGTTCCTGCAGTTTTCACTGTCAAACCGAGTTGGAGCTAGTACCTCCCCATATATATGTATGGAATGTAGTTTGCAACTGAAAAGAAACTTTGTGTTCCCAACAAGCTAGGTGAAGGACGGCTTTCAGACACACATATCTCTCAGAACTGAGCAACTGGAGAGACGTTCGTTCATCTAGCACCAAGGGAACGGGTTGCAGGAGACACTTTTTCTCTGCTTTCTCAGTCTGTTTCCTAGTGCCGGTTTGAAGTTCCTGCAGTTTTCACTGTCAAACCGAGTTGGAGCTAGTACCACCCCATATATATGTATGGAATGGAGTTTGCAACTGAAAAGAAACTTTGTGTTCCCAACAAGCTAGGTGAAGTACGGCTTTCACACACACTTATCTCTCAGAACTGAGCAAGTGGAGAGACGTTCGTTCATCTAGCACCAAGGGAACGGGTTGCAGGAGACACTTTTTCTCTGCTTTCTCAGTCTGTTTCCTAGTGCCGTTTTGAAGTTCCTGCAGTTTTCACTGTCAAAACGAGTTGGAGCTAGTACCTCCCCATATATATGTATGGAATGGAGTTTGCAACTGAAAAGAAACTTTGTGTTCCCAACAAGCTAGGTGAAGGACGGCTTTCACACACACTTATCTCTCAGAACTGAGCAAGTGGAGAGACGTTCGTTCATCTAGCACCAAGGGAACGGGTTGCAGGAGACACTATTTCTCTGCTTCCTCAGTCTGTTTCCTAGTGCCGGTTTGAAGTTCCTGCAGTTTTCACTGTCAAACCGAGTTGGAGCTAGAACCTCCCCATATATATGTATGGAATGGAGTTTGCAACTGAAAAGAAAATTTATGTTCCCAACAAGACAGGTGAAGGACGGCTTTCACACACACTTATCTCTCAGAACTGAGCAAGTTGAGAGACTTTCGTTCATCTAGCACCAAGGGAACGGGTTGCAGGAGACACTTTTTCTCTGCTTTCTCAGTCTGTTTCCTAGTGCCGGTTTGAAGTTCCTGCAGTTTTCACTGTAAAACCGAGTTGGAGCTTCTACCTCCCCATATATATGTATGGAATGGAGTTTGCAACTGAAAAGAAACTTTGTGTTCCCAACAAGCTAGGTGAAGGACGGCTTTCACACACACTTATCTCTCAGAACTGAGCAAGTGGAGAGACTTTCGTTCATCTAGCACCAAGGGAACGGGTTGCAGGAGACACTTTTTCTCTGTTTTCTCAGTCTGTTTCCTAGTGCCGGTTTGAAGTTCCTGCAGTTTTCACTGTAAAACCGAGTTGGAGCTAGTACCACCCCATATATATATATGGAATGGAGTTTGCAACTGAAAAGAAAATTTGTGTTCCCAACAAGACAGGTGAAGGACGGCTTTCACACACACTTATCTCTCAGAACTGAGCAAGTGGAGAGACGTTCGTTCATCTAGCACCAAGGGAACGGGTTGCAGGAGACACTTTTTCTCTGCTTTCTCAGTCTGTTTCCTAGTGCCGGTTTGATGTTCCTGCAGTTTTCACTGTAAAACCGAGTTGGATCTACTACCTCCCCATATATATGTATGGAATGGAGTTTGCAACTGAAAAGAAACTTTGTGTTCCCAACAAGCTAGGTGAAGGACGGCTTTCACACACAATTATCTCTCAGAACTGAGCAAGTGGAGAGACGTTCGTTCATCTAGCACCAAGGGAACGGGTTGCAGGGGACACTTTTTCTCTGCTTTCTCAGTCTGTTTCCTAGTGCCGGTTTGAAGTTCCTGCAGTTTTCACTGTAAAACCGAGTTAGAGCTTCTACCTCCCCATATATATGTATGGAATGGAGTTTGCAACTGAAAAGAAACTTTGTGTTCCCAACAAGCTAGTTGAAGGACTGCTTTCACACACACTTATCTCTCAGAACTGAGCAAGTGGAGAGACGTTCGTTCATCTAGCACCAAGGGAACGGGTTGCAGGAGACACTTTTTCTCTGCTTTCTCAGTCTGTTTCCTAGTGCCGGTTTGAAGTTCCTGCAGTTTTCACTGTCAAACCGAGTTGGAGCTAGTACCTCCCCATATATATGTATGGAATGTAGTTTGCAACTGAAAAGAAACTTTGTGTTCCCAACAAGCTAGGTGAAGGACGGCTTTCACACACACTTATCTCTCAGAACTGAGCAACTGGAGAGACGTTCGTTCATCTAGCACCAAGGGAACGGGTTGCAGGAGACACTTTTTCTCTGCTTTCTCAGTCTGTTTCCTAGTGCCTGTTTGAAGTTCCTGCAGTTTTCACTGTCAAACCGAGTTGGAGCTAGTACCTCCCCATATATATGTATGGAATGGAGTTTGCAACTGAAAAGAAACTTTGTGTTCCCAACAAGCTAGGTGAAGTACGGCTTTCACACACACTTATCTCTCAGAACTGAGCAAGTGGAGAGACGTTCGTTCATCTAGCACCAAGGGAACGGGTTGCAGGAGACACTTTTTCTCTGCTTTCTCAGTCTGTTTCCTAGTGCCGTTTTGAAGTTCCTGCAGTTTTCACTGTCAAAACGAGTTGGAGCTAGTACCTCCCCATATATATGTATGGAATGGAGTTTGCAACTGAAAAGAAACTTTGTGTTCCCAACAAGCTAGGTGAAGGACGGCTTTCACACACACTTATCTCTCAGAACTGAGCAAGTGGAGAGACGTTCGTTCATCTAGCACCAAGGGAACGGGTTGCAGGAGACACTATTTCTCTGCTTCCTCAGTCTGTTTCCTAGTGCCGGTTTGAAGTTCCTGCAGTTTTCACTGTCAAACCGAGTTGGAGCTAGAACCTCCCCATATATATGTATGGAATGGAGTTTGCAACTGAAAAGAAAATTTATGTTCCCAACAAGACAGGTGAAGGACGGCTTTCACACACACTTATCTCTCAGAACTGAGCAAGTTGAGAGACTTTCGTTCATCTAGCACCAAGGGAACGGGTTGCAGGAGACACTTTTTCTCTGCTTTCTCAGTCTGTTTCCTAGTGCCGGTTTGAAGTTCCTGCAGTTTTCACTGTAAAACCGAGTTGGAGCTTCTACCTCCCCATATATATGTATGGAATGGAGTTTGCAACTGAAAAGAAACTTTGTGTTCCCAACAAGCTAGGTGAAGGACGGCTTTCACACACACTTATCTCTCAGAACTGAGCAAGTGGAGAGACTTTCGTTCATCTAGCACCAAGGGAACGGGTTGCAGGAGACACTTTTTCTCTGCTTTCTCAGTCTGTTTCCTAGTGCCGGTTTGAAGTTCCTGCAGTTTTCACTGTAAAACCGAGTTGGAGCTAGTACCACCCCATATATATATATGGAATGGAGTTTGCAACTGAAAAGAAAATTTGTGTTCCCAACAAGACAGGTGAAGGACGGCTTTCACACACACTTATCTCTCAGAACTGAGCAAGTGGAGAGACGTTCGTTCATCTAGCACCAAGGGAACGGGTTGCAGGAGACACTTTTTCTCTGCTTTCTCAGTCTGTTTCCTAGTGCCGGTTTGATGTTCCTGCAGTTTTCACTGTAAAACCGAGTTGGATCTACTACCTCCCCATATATATGTATGGAATGGAGTTTGCAACTGAAAAGAAACTTTGTGTTCCCAACAAGCTAGGTGAAGGACGGCTTTCACACACACTTATCTCTCAGAACTGAGCAAGTGGAGAGACGTTCGTTCATCTAGCACCAAGGGAACGGGTTGCAGGAGACACTTTTACTCTGCTTTCTCAGTCTGTTTCCTAGTGCCGGTTTGAAGTTCCTGCAGTTTTCACTGTCAAATCGACTTAGAGCTAGTACCACCCCATATATATATATGGAATGGAGTTTGCAACTGAAAAGAAAATTTGTGTTCCCAACAAGACAGGTGAAGGACGGCTTTCACACACACTTATCTCTCAGAAATGAGCAAGTGGAGAGACGTTCGTTCATCTAGCACCAAGGGAACGGGTTGCAGGAGACACTTTTTCTCTGCTTTCTCAGTCTGTTTCCTAGTGCCGGTTTGAAGTTCCTGCAATTTTCACTGTCAAACCGAGTTGGAGTTTCTACCTCCCCATATATATGTATGGAATGGATTTTGCAACTGAAAAGAAACTTTGTGTTCCCAACAAGCTAGGTGAAGGACGGCTTTCACACACACTTATCTCTCAGAACTGAGCAAGTGGAGAGACGTTCGTTCATCTAGCACCAAGGTAACGGGCTGCAGGAGACACTTTTTCTCTGATTTCTCAGTCTGTTTCCTAGTGCCGGTTTGAAGTTCCTGCATTTTCACTGTAAAACCGAGTTGGAGCTAGTACCTCCACATATAAGTGTATGGAATGGAGTTTGCAACTGAAAAGAAACTTTGTGTTCCCAACAAGCTATTTGAAGGACGGCTTTCACACACACTTATCTCTCAGAACTGAGCAAGTGGAGAGACGTTCGTTCATCTAGCACCAAGGGAACGGGTTGCAGGAGACACTTTTTCTCTGCTTTCTCAGTCTGTTTCCTAGTGCCGGTTTGATGTTCCTGCAGTTTTCACTGTAAAACCGAGTTGGATCTACTACCTCCCCATATATATGTATGGAATGGAGTTTGCAACTGAAAAGAAACTTTGTGTTCCCAACAAGCTAGGTGAAGGACGGCTTTCACACACAATTATCTCTCAGAACTGAGCAAGTGGAGAGACGTTCGTTCATCTAGCACCAAGGGAACGGGTTGCAGGAGACACTTTTTCTCTGCTTTCTCAGTCTGTTTCCTAGTGCCGGTTTGAAGTTCCTGCAGTTTTCACTGTAAAACCGAGTTAGAGCTTCTACCTCCCCATATATATGTATGGAATGGAGTTTGCAACTGAAAAGAAACTTTGTGTTCCCAACAAGCTAGTTGAAGGACTGCTTTCACACACACTTATCTCTCAGAACTGAGCAAGTGGAGAGATGTTCGTTCATCTAGCACCAAGGGAACGGGTTGCAGGAGACACTTTTTCTCTGCTTTCTCAGTCTGTTTCCTAGTGCCGGTTTGAAGTTCCTGCAGTTTTCACTGTAAAACCGAGTTGGAGCTAGTACCTCCCCATATATATGTATGGAATGTAGTTTGCAACTGAAAAGAAACTTTGTGTTCCCAACAAGCTAGGTGAAGGACGGCTTTCACACACACTTATCTCTCAGAACTGAGCAAGTGGAGAGACGTTCGTTCATCTAGCACCAAGGGAACGGGTTGCAGGAGACACTTTTTCTCTGCTTTCTCAGTCTGTTTCCTAGTGCCGGTTTGATGTTCCTGCAGTTTTCACTGTAAAACCGAGTTGGATCTACTACCTCCCCATATATATGTATGGAATGGAGTTTGCAACTGAAAAGAAACTTTGTGTTCCCAACAAGCTAGGTGAAGTACGGCTTTCACACACAATTATCTCTCAGAACTGAGCAAGTGGAGAGACGTTCGTTCATCTAGCACCAAGGGAACGGGTTGCAGGAGACACTTTTTCTCTGCTTTCTCAGTCTGTTTCCTAGTGCCGGTTTGAAGTTCCTGCAGTTTTCTCTGTAAAACCGAGTTAGAGCTTCTACCTCCCCATATATATGTATGGAATGGAGTTTGCAACTGAAAAGAAACTTTGTGTTCCCAACAAGCTAGTTGAAGGACTGCTTTCACACACACTTATCTCTCAGAACTGAGCAAGTGGAGAGACGTTCGTTCATCTAGCACCAAGGGAACGGGTTGCAGGAGACACTTTTTCTCTGCTTTCTCAGTCTGTTTCCTAGTGCCGGTTTGAAGTTCCTGCAGTTTTCACTGTCAAACCGAGTTGGAGCTAGTACCTCCCCATATATATGTATGGAATGTAGTTTGCAACTGAAAAGAAACTTTGTGTTCCCAACAAGCTAGTTGAAGGACGGCTTTCACACACACTTATCTCTCAGAACTGAGCAAGTGGAGAGACGTTCGTTCATCTAGCACCAAGGGAACGGGTTGCAGGAGACACTTTTTCTCTGCTTTCTCAGTCTGTTTCCTAGTGCCGGTTTGAAGTTCCTGCAGTTTTCACTGTCAAACCGAGTTGGAGCTAGTACCTCCCCATATATATGTATGGAATGGAGTTTGCAACTGAAAAGAAACTTTGTGTTCCCAACAAGCTATGTGAAGGACGGCTTTCACACACACTTATCTCTCAGAACTGAGCAAGTGGAGAGACGTTCGTTCATCTAGCACCAAGGGAACGGGTTGCAGGAGACACTTTTTCTCTGCTTCCTCAGTCTGTTTCCTAGTGCCGGTTTGAAGTTCCTGCAGTTTTCACTGTCAAACCGAGTTGGAGCTAGTACCTCCCCATATATATGTATGGAATGGAGTTTGCAACTGAAAAGAAACTTTGTGTTCCCAACAAGCTAGTTGAAGGACGGCTTTCACACACACTTATCTCTCAGAACTGAGCAAGTGGAGAGACGTTCGTTCATCTAGCACCAAGGGAACTCGTTGCAGGAGACACTTTTTCTCTGCTTTCTCAGTCTGTTTCCTAGTGCCGGTTTGAAGTTCCTGCAGTTTTCACTGTCAAACCGAGTTGGAGCTAGTACCTCCCCATATATATGTATGGAATGGAGTTTGCAACTGAAAAGAAACTTTGTGTTCCCAACAAGCTATGTGAAGGACGGCTTTCACACACACTTATCTCTCAGAACTGAGCAAGTGGAGAGACGTTCGTTCATCTAGCACCAAGGGAACGGGTTGCAGGAGACACTTTTTCTCTGCTTTCTCAGTCTGTTTCCTAGTGCCGGTTTGAAGTTCCTGCAGTTTTCACTGTCAAACCGAGTTGGAGCTAGTACCTCCCCATATATATGTATGGAATGGAGTTTGCAACTGAAAAGAAACTTTGTGTTCCCAACAAGCTAGGTGAAGGACGGCTTTCACACACACTTATCTTTCAGAACTGAGCAAGTGGAGAGACGTTCGTTCATCTAGCACCAAGGGAACGGGTTGCAGGAGACACTATTTCTCTGCTTCCTCAGTATGTTTCCTAGTGCCGGTTGGAAGTTCCTGCAGTTTTCACTGTCAAACCGAGTTGGAGCTAGAACCTCCCCATATATATGTATGGAATGGAGTTTGCAACTGAAAAGAAAATTTATGTTCCCAACAAGACAGGTGAAGGACGGCTTTCACACACACTTATCTCTCAGAACTGAGCATGTTGAGAGACTTTCGTTCATCTAGCACCAAGGGAACGGGTTGCAGGAGACACTTTTTCTCTGCTTTCTCAGTCTGTTTCCTAGTGCCGGTTTGAAGTTCCTGCAGTTTTCACTGTAAAACCGAGTTGGAGCTTCTACCTCCCCATATATATGTATGGAATGGAGTTTGCAACTGAAAAGAAACTTTGTGTTCCCAACAAGCTAGGTGAAGGACGGCTTTCACACACACTTATCTCTCAGAACTGAGCAAGTGGAGAGACGTTCGTTCATTTAGCACCAAGGGAACGGGTTGCAGGAGAAACTTTTTCTCTGCTTTCTCACTCGGTTTCCCAGTGCCGGTTTGCAGTTCCTGCAGTTTTCACTGTCAAACAGATTTGGAGCTTCTACCTCCCCATATATATGTATGGAATGGAGTTTGCAACTGAAAAGAAACTTTGTGTTCCCAACAAGCTAGGTGAAGGACGGCTTTCACACACACTTATCTCTCAGAACTGAGCAAGTGGAGAGACTTTCGTTCATCTAGCACCAAGGGAACGGGTTGCAGGAGACACTTTTTCTCTGCTTTCTCAGTCTGTTTCCTAGTGCCGGTTTGAAGTTCCTGCAGTTTTCACTGTAAAACCGAGTTGGAGCTAGTACCACCCCATATATATATATGGAATGGAGTTTGCAACTGAAAAGAAAATTTGTGTTCCCAACAAGACAGGTGAAGGACGGCTTTCACACACAATTATCTCTCAGAAATGAGCAAGTGGAGAGACGTTCGTTCATCTAGCACCAAGGGAACGGGTTGCAGGAGACAATTTTTCTCTGCTTTCTCAGTCTGTTTCCTAGTGCCGGTTTGAAGTTCCTGCAATTTTCACTGTCAAACCGAGTTGGAGCTTCTACCTCCCCATATATATGTATGGAATGGAGTTTGCAACTGAAAAGAAACTTTGTGTTCCCAACAAGCTAGGTGAAGGACGGCTTTCACACACACTTATCTCTCAGAACTGAGCGAATGGAGAGACGTTCTTTCATTTAGCACCAAGGGAACGGGTTGCAGGAGAAACTTTTTCTCTGCTTTCTCACTCTGTTTCCCAGTGCCGGTTTGAAGTTCCTGCAGTTTTCACTGTCAAACATATTTGGAGCTTCTACCTCCCCATATATATGTATGGAATGGAGTTTGAAACTGAAAAGAAACTTTGTGTTCCCAACAAGCTAGGTGAAGGACGGCTTTCACACACACATATCTCTCAGAACTGAGCAAGTGGAGAGACGTTCGTTCAACTAGCACCAAGGGAACGGGCTGCAGGAGACACTTATTCTCTGATTTCTCAGTCTGTTTCCTAGTGCCGGTTTGAAGTTCCTGCATTTTCACTGTAAAAAAGAGTTGGAGCTAGTACCACCACATATAAGTGTATGGAATGGAGTTTGCAACTGAAAAGAAACTTTGTGTTCCCAACAAGCTAGGTGAAGGACGGCTTTCACACACACTTATCTCTCAGAACTGAGCAAGTGGAGAGACGTTCGTTCATCTAGCACCAATGGAACGGGTTGCAGGAGCAACTTTTTCTCTGCTTTCTCAGTCTGTTTCCTAGTGCCGGTTTGAAGTTCCTGCAGTTTTCACTGTAAAACTGAGTTGGATCTACTACCTCCCAATATATATGTATGGAATGGAGTTTGCAACTGAAAAGAAACTTTGTGTTCCCAACAAGCTAGGTGAAGGACGGCTTTAACACACAATTATCTCTCAGAACTGAGCAAGTGGAGAGACGTTCGTTCATCTAGCACCAAGGGAACGGGTTGCAGGAGACACTTTTTCTCTGCTTTTTCAGTCTGTTTCCTAGTGCGGGCTTGAAGTTCTTGCAGTTTTCACTGTAACACCGAGATAGAGCTTCTACCTCCCCATATATATGTATGGAATGGAGTTTGCAACTGAAAAGAATCTTTGTGTTCCCAACAAGCTAGTTGAAGGATTGCTTTCACACACACTTATCTCTCAGAACTGAGCAAGTGGAGAGACGTTCGTTCATCTAGCACCAAGGGAACGGGTTGCAGGAAACACTTTTTCTCTGCTTTCTCAGTCTGTTTCCTAGTGCCGGTTTGAAGTTCCTGCAGTTTTCACTGTCAAACCGAGTTGGAGCTAGTACCTCCCCATATATATGTATGGAATGGAGTTTGCAACTGAAAAGAAACTTTGTGTTCCCAACAAGCTAGGTGAAGGACGGCTTTCACACACACTTATCTCTCAGAACTGAGCAAGTGGAGAGACGTTCGTTCATCTAGCACCAAGGGAACGGGTTGCAGGAGACACTTTTTCTCTGCTTTCTCAGTCTGTTTCCTAGTGTCGGTTTGAAGTTCCTGCAGTTTTCACTGTCAAACCGAGTTGGAGCTAGTACCTCCCCATATATATGTATGGAATGGAGTTTGCAACTGAAAAGAAACTTTGTGTTCCCAACAAGCTAGGTGAAGGACGGCTTTCACACACACTTATCTCTCAGAACTGAGCAAGTGGTGAGACGTTCGTTCATCTAGCACCAAGGGAACGGGTTGCAGGACACATTTTTTCTCTGCTTTCTCAGTCTGTTTCCTAGTGCCGGTTTGAAGTTCCTGCAGTTTTCACTGTCAAACCTAGTTGGAGCTAGTACCTCCCCATATATATGTATGGAATGGAGTTTGCAACTGAAAAGAAAATTTGTGTTCCCAACAAGCTAGGTGAAGGACGGCTTTCACACACACTTATCTCTCAGAACTGAGCAAGTGGAGAGACGTTCGTTCATCTAGCACCAAGGGAACGGGTTGCAGGAGACACTTTTTCTCTGCTTTCTCAGTCTGTTTCCTAGTGCCGGTTTGAAGTTCCTGCAGTTTTCACTGTCAAACCGAGTTGGAGCTAGTACCTCCCCATATATATGTATGGAATGGAGTTTGCAACTGAAAAGAAACTTTGTGTTCCCAACAAGCTAGGTGAAGGACGGCTTTCACACACACTTATCTCTCAGAACTGAGCAAGTGGAGAGACGTTCGTTCATCTAGCACCAAGGGAACGGGTTGCAGGAGACACTTTTTCTCTGCTTCCTCAGTCTGTTTCCTAGGGCCGTTTAGAAGTTCCTGCAGTTTTCACTCTAAAACCGAGTTGGAGCTTGTACCTCCCCATATATATATATGGAATGGAGTTTGCAACTGAAAAGAAACTTTGTGTTCCCAACAAGCTAGGTGAAGGACGGCTTTCACACACACTTATCTCTCAGAACTGAGCAAGTGGAGAGACGTTCGTTCATCTAGCACCAAGGGAACGGGTTGCAGGAGACACTTTTTCTCTGCTTTCTCAGTCTGTTTCCTAGTGCCGGTTTGAAGTTTCTGCAGTTTTCACTGTAAAACCGAGTTGGAGCTTCTACCTCCCCATATATATGTATGGAATGGAGTTTGCAACTGAAAAGAAACTTTGTGTTCCTAAGAAGCTAGGTGAAGGACGGCTTTCACACACACATATCTCTCAGAACAGAGCAAGAGGACAGACGTTCGTTCTTCTAGCACCAAGGGAACGGGTTGCAGGGGACACTTTTCTCTGCTTTCTTAGTCTGTTTCCTAGTGCCGGTTTGAAGTTCCTGCAGTTTTCACTGTGAAACAGAGTTGGAGCTACTACATACCCATATATATGTATGGAATGGAGTTTGCAACTGAAAAGAATCTTTGTGTTCCCAAAAAGCTAGGTGAAGGCGGCTTTCACACACACTTATCTCTCAGAACTGAGCAAGTGGAGAGAAGTTCGTTCATCTAGCACCAAGGGAACGGGTTGCCGGAGACAATTATTCTCTGCTTTCTCAGTCTGTTTCCTAGTGCCGGTTTGAAGTTCCTGCAGTTTTCACTGTAAAACCGAGTTGGAGCTAGTACCTCCCCATATATATGTATGGAATGGAGTTTGCAACTGAAAAGGAACTTTGTGTTCCCAACAAGCTAGGTGAAGGACGGCTTTCACACACACTTATCTCTCAGAACTGAGCAAGTGGAGAGACGTTCGTTCATCTAGCACCAAGGGAACGGGTTGCATGAGACACTTTTTCTCTGCTTTCTCAGTCTGTTTCCTAGTGCCGGTTTGAAGTTCCTGCAGTTTTCACTGTCAAACCGAGTTGGAGCTAGTACCTCCCCATATATATGTATGGAATGGAGTTTGCAACTGAAAAGAAACTTTGTGTTCCCAACAAGCTAGGTGAAGGACGGCTTTCACACACACTTATCTCTCAGAACTGAGCAAGTGGAGAGATGTTCGTTCATCTAGCACCAAGGGAACGGGTTGCAGGAGACACTTTTTCTCTGCTTTCTCAGTCTGTTTCCTAGTGCCGGTTTGAAGTTCCTGCAGTTTTCACTGTCAAACCGAGTTGGAGCTAGTACCTCCCCATATATATGTATGGAATGGAGTTTGCAACTGAAAAGAAACTTTGTGTTCCCAACAAGCTAGGTGAAGGACGGCTTTCACACACACTTATCTCTCAGAACTGAGCAAGTGGAGAGACGTTCGTTCATCTAGCACCAAGGGAACGGGTTGCAGGAGACACTTTTTCTCTGCTTCCTCAGTCTGTTTCCTAGTGCCGGTTTGAAGTTCCTGCAGTTTTCACTCTAAAACCGAGTTGGAGCTTGTACCTCCCCATATATATATATGGATTGGAGTTTGCAACTGAAAAGAAACTTTGTGTTCCCAACAAGCTAGGTGAAGGACGGCTTTCACACACACTTTTCTCTCAGAACTGAGCAAGTGGAGAGACTTTCGTTCATCAAGCACCAAGGGAACGGGTTGCAGGAGACACTTTTTCTCTGCTTTCTCAGTCTGTTTCCTAGTGCCGGTTTGAAGTTCCTGCAGTTTTCACTGTAAAACCGAGTTGGAGCTTTTACCTCCCCATATATATGTATGGAATGGAGTTTGCAACTGAAAAGAAACTTTGTGTTCCTAAGAAGCTAGGTGAAGGACGGCTTTAACACACACATATCTCTCAGAACAGAGCAAGTGGACAGACGTTCGTTCTTCTAGCACCAAGGGAACGGGTTGCAGGGGACACTTTTCTCTGTTTTCTTAGTCTGTTTCCTAGTGCCGGTTTGAAGTTCCTGCAGTTTTCACTGTGAAACAGAGTTGGAGCTACTACCTACCCATATATATGTATGGAATGGAGTTTGCAACTGAAAAGAAACTTTGTGTTCCCAAAAAGCTAGGTGAAGGCGGCTTTCACACACACTTATCTCTCAGAACTGAGCAAGTGGAGAGACGTTCGTTCATCTAGCACCAAGGGAACGGGTTGCCGGAGACAATTTTTCTCTGCTTTCTCAGTCTGTTTCCTAGTGCCGGTTTGAAGTTCCTGCAGTTTTCACTGAAAAACCGAGTTGGAGCTAGTACCTCCCCATATATATGTATGGAATGGAGTTTGCAACTGAAAAGAAACTTTGTGTTCCCAACAAGCTAGGTGAAGGACGGCTTTCACACACACTTATCTCTCAGAACTGAGCAAGTGGAGAGACGTTCGTTCATCTAGCACCAAGGGAACGGGTTGCATGAGACACTTTTTCTCTGCTTTCTCAGTCTGTTTCCTAGTGCCGGTTTGAAGTTCCTGCAGTTTTCACTGTAAAACCGAGTTGGAGCTAGTACCTCCCCATATATATGTATGGAATGGAGTTTGCAACTGAAAAGAAACTTTGTGTTCCCAACAAGCTAGGTGAAGGACGGCTTTCACACACACTTATCTCTCAGAACTGAGCAAGTGGAGAGACGTTCGTTCATCTAGCACCAAGGGAACGGGTTGCAGGAGACACATTTTGTCTGCTTTCTCAGTCTGTTTCCTAGTGCCGGTTTGATGTTCCTGCAGTTTTCACTGTAAAACCGAGTTGGAGCTTCTACCTCCCCATATATATGTATGGAATGGAGTTGGCAACTGAAAAGAAACTTTGTGTTCCCAAGAAGCTAGGTGAAGGACGGCTTTCAAACACACATATCTCTCAGAACAGAGCAAGAGGAGAGACGTTCGTTCATCTAGCACCAAGGGAACGGTTTGCAGGAGACACTTTTTCTCTGCTTCCTCAGTCTGTTTCCATGTGCCGGTTTGAAGTTCCTGCAGTTTTCACTGTCAAACCGAGTTGGAGATAATACCTCCCCATATATATGTATGGAATGGAGTTTGCAACTGAAAAGAAACTTTGTGTTCCCAACAAGCTAGGTGAAGGACGGCTTTCACACACACTTATCTCTCAGAACTGAGCAAGTGGAGAGACGTTCGTTCATCTAGCACCAAGGGAACGGGTTGCAGGGACACTTTTTCTCTGCTATCTCAGTCTGTTTCCTAGTGCCGGTTTGAAGTTCCTGCAGTTTTCACTGTCAAACCGAGTTGGAGCTAGAACCTCCCCATATATATGTATGGAATGGAGTTTGAAACTGAAAAGAAACTTTGTGTTCCCAACAAGCTTGTTGAAGGACGGCTTTCACACACACTTATCCCTCAGAACTGAGCAAGTGGAGAGACGTTCGTTCATCTAGCACCAAGGGAACTGGTTGCAGGAGACACTTTTTCTCTGCTTTCTCAGTCTGTTTCCTAGTGCCGGTTTCAAGTTCCTGCAGTTTTGACTGTAAAACCGAGTTGGAGCTAGTACCTCCCCATATATATGTATGGAATGGAGTTTGCAACTGAAAAGAAACTTTGTGTTCCCAACAAGCAAGTGAAGGACGGCTTTCACACACACATATCTCTCAGAACTGAGCAAGTGGAGAGACGTTCGTTCATCTAGCACCAAGGGAACGGGTTGCAGGAGACACTTTTTCTCTGCTTTCTCAGTCTGTTTCCTAGTGCCGGTTTGAAGTTCCTGCAGTTTTCACTGTAAAACCGAGTTTGAGCTTCTACCTCCCCATATATATGTATGGAATGGAGTTTGCAACTGAAAAGAAACTTTGTGTTCCCAAGAAGCTAGGTGAAGGACGGCTTTCACACACACATGTCTCTCAGAACAGAGAAAGAGGAGAGACGTTCGTTCATCTAGCACCAAGGGAACGGTTTGCAGGAGACACTTTTTCTCTGCTTCCTCAGTCTGTTTCCATGTGCCGGTTGGAAGTTCCTGCAGTTTTCACTGTCAAACCGAGTTGGAGTTAGTACCTCCCCATATATATGTATGGAATGGAGTTTGCAACTGAAAAGAAACTTTGTGTTCCCAACAAGCTAGGTGAAGGACGGCTTTCACACACACTTATCTCTCAGAAATGAGCAAGTGGAGAGACATTCGTTCATCTAGCACCAAGGGAACGGGTTGCAGGGACACTTTTTCTCTGCTTTCTCAGTCTGTTTCCTAGTGCCGGTTTGAAGTTCCTGCAGTTTTCACTGTCAAACCGAGTTGGAGCTAGTACCTCCCCATATATATGTATGGAATGGAGTTTGCAACTGAAAAGAAACTTTGTGTTCCCAACAAGCTAGGTGAAGGACGGCTTTCACACACACTTATCCTTCAGAACTGAGCAAGTGGAGAGACGTTCGTTCATCTAGCACCAAGGGAACGGGTTGCAGGAGACACTTTTCCTCTGCTTTCTCAGTCTGTTTCCTAGTGCCGGTTTGAAGTTCCTGCAGTTTTCACTGTAAGCCGATTTGGAGATAGTACCTCCCCATATATACGTATGGAATGGAGTTTGCATCTGAAAAGAAACTTTGTGTTCCCAACAAGCTAGTTGAAGGACGGCTTTCACACACACTTATCTCTCAGAACTGAGCAAGTGGAGAGACGTTCGTTCATCTAGCACCAAGGGAACGGGTTGCAGGAGACACTTTTTCTCTGCTTTCTCAGTCTGTTTACTAGTGCTGGTTTCAAGTTCCTGCAGTTTTGACTGTCAAACCGAGTTGGAGCTAGTACCTCCCCATATATATGTATGGAATGGAGTTTGCAACTGAAAAGAAACTTTGTGTTCCCAACAAGCAAGTGAAGGACGGCTTTCACACACACATATCTCTCAGAACTGAGCAAGTGGAGAGACGTTCGTTCATCTAGCACCAAGGGAACGGGTTGCAGGAGACACTTTTTCTCTGCTTTCTCAGTCTGTTTCCTAGTGCCGGTTTGAAGTTCCTGCAGTTTTCACTGTAAAACCGAGTTGGAGATTCTACCTCCCCATATATATGTATGGAATCGAGTTTGCAACTGAAAAGAAACTTTGTGTTCCCAAGAAGCTAGGTGAAGGACGGCTTTCACACACACATATATCTCAGAACAGAGCAAGTGGACAGACGTTCGTTCTTCTAGCACCAAGGGAACGGGTTGCAGGGGACACTTTTCTCTGCTTTCTTAGTCTGTTTCCTAGTGCCGGTTTGAAGTTCCTGAAGTTTTCACTGTCAAACAGATTTGGAGCTAGTACCTCCCCTTATATATGTATGGAATGGAGTTTGCAACTGAAAAGAAACTTTTTGTTCCCAAAAAGTTAGGTGAAGGCGGCTTTCACACACACTTATCTCTCAGAACTGAGCAAGTGGAGAGACGTTCGTTCATCTAGCACCAAGGGAACGGGTTGCAGGAGACAATTTTTCTCTGCTTTCTCAGTCTGTTTCCTAGTGCCGGTTTGAAGTTCCTGCAGATTTCACTGTAAAACCGAGTTGGAGCTTGTACCTCCCCATATATATGTATGGAATGGAGTTTGCAACTGAAAAGGAACTTTGTGTTCCCAACAAGCTAGGTGAAGGACGGCTTTCACACACACTTATAACTCAGAACTGAACAAGTGGAGAGACTTTCGTTCATCTAGCACCAAGGGAACGGGTTGCATGAGACACTTTTTCTCTGCTTTCTCAGTCTGTTTCCTAGTGCCGGTTTGAAGTTCCTGCAGTTTTCACTGTAAATCCGAGTTGGAGCTAGTACCTCCCCATATATATGTATGGAATGGAGTTTGAAACTGAAAAGAAACTTTGTGTTCCCAACAAGCTAGGTGAAGGACGGCTTTCACACACACATATCTCTCAGAACAGAGCAAGTGGAGAGACGTTCGTTCATCTAGCACCAAGGGAACGGTTTGCAGGAGACACTTTTTCTCTGCTTCCTCAGTCTGTTTCCAAGTGCCGGTTTGAAGTTCCTGCAGTTTTCACTGTCAAACCGAGTTGGAGCTAGTACCTCCCCATATATATGTATGGAATGGAGTTTGCAACTGAAAAGAAACTTTGTGTTCCCAACAAGCTAGGTGAAGGACGGCTTTCACACACACTTATCTCTCAGAACTGAGCAAGTGGAGAGACATTCGTTCATCTAGCACCAAGGGAACGGGATGCAGGAGACACTTTTTCTCTGCTTTCTCAGTCTGTTTCCTAGTGCCGGTTTGAAGTTCCTGCAGTTTTCACTGTCAAACCGAGTTGGAGCTAGTACCTCCCCATATATATGTATGGAATGGAGTTTGCAACTGAAAAGAAACTTTGTGTTCCCAACAAGCTATGTGAAGGACGGCTTTCACACACACTTATCTCTCAGAACTGAGCAAGTGGAGAGACGTTCGTTCATCTAGCACCAAGGGAACGGGTTGCAGGAGACACTTTTCCTCTGCTTTCTCAGTCTGTTTCCTAGTGCCGGTTTGAAGTTCCTGCAGTTTTCACTGTAAGCCGAGTTGGAGCTAGTACCTCCCCATATATACGTATGGAATGGAGTTTGCAACTGAAAAGAAACTTTGTGTTCCCAACAAGCTAGGTGAAGGACGGCTTTCACACACACTTATCTCTCAGAACTGAGCAAGTGGAGAGACGTTCGTTCATCTAGCACCAAGGGAACGGGTTGCAGGAGACACTTTTTCTCTGCTTTCTCAGTCTGTTTCCTAGTGCCGGTTTCAAGTTCCCGCAGTTTTGACTGTCAAACCGAGTTGGAGCTAGTACCTCCCCATATATATGTATGGAATGGAGTTTGCAACTGAAAAGAAACTTTGTGTTCCCAACAAGCTAGGTGAAGGACGGCTTTCACACACACTTATCTTTCAGAACTGAGCAAGTGGAGAGACGTTCGTTCATCTAGCACAAAGGGAACGGGTTGCAGGAGACACTTTTTCTCTGCTTCCTCAGTCTGTTTCCTAGTGCCGGTTTGAAGTTCCTGCAGTTTTCACTGTAAAACCGAGTTGGAGCTTGTACCTACCCATATATATGTATGCAATGAAGTTTGTAACTGAAAAGAAACTTTGTGTTCCCAACAAGCTAGTTGAAGGACGGCTTTCACACACACTTATCCCTTAGAACTGAGCAAATGGAGAGACGTTCGTTCATCTAGCACCAAGGGAACGGGTTGCAGGAGACACTTTTTCTCTGCTTTCTCAGTCTGTTTCCTAGTGCCGGTTTGAAGTTCCTGCAGTTTTCACTGTCAAACCGAGTTAGAGCTTCTACCTCCCTATATATATGTATGGAATGGAGTTTGCAACTGAAAAGAAACTTTGTGTTCCCAACAAGCTAGTTGAAGTACGGCTTTCACAAACACTTATCTCTCAGAACTGAGCAAGTGGAGAGAGTTTCGTTCATCTAGCAGCAGGGGAACGGGTTGCAGAAGAAACTTTGTCTCTGCTTTCTCAATCTGTTTCCTAGTGCCGGGTTGAAGTTCCTGCAGTTTTCACTGTCAAACCGAGTTGGAGCTAGTACCTCCCCATATATATGTATGGAATGGAGTTTGCAACTGAAAAGAAACTTTGTGTTCCCAACAAGCTAGGTGAAGGACGGCTTTCACACACACTTATCTCTCAGAACTGAGCAAGTGGAGAGACGTTCGTTCATCTAGCACCAAGGGAACGGGTTGCAGGAGACAATTTTTCTCTGCTTTCTCAGTCTGTTTCCTAGTGCCGGTTTGAAGTTCCTGCAGTTTTCACTGTAAATCCGAGTTGGAGCTAGTACCTCCCCATATATATGTATGGAATGGAGTTTGCAACTGAAAAGAAACTTTGTGTTCCCAACAAGCTAGTTGAAGGACGGCTTTCACACACACTTATCTCTCAGAAGTCAGCAAGTGGAGAGACGTTCGTCCATCTAGCACCAATGGAACGGGTTGCAGGAGAAACTTTTTCTCTGCTTTCTAAGTCTGTTTCCTAGTGCCTGTTTGAAGTTCCTGCAGTTTTCACTGTAAAACCGAGTTGGAGGTTCTACCTCCCCATATATATGTATGGAATGGAGTTTGCAACTGAAAAGAAACTTTTTGTTCCCAACAAGCTAGGTGAAGGACGGCTTTCACACACACATATCTCTCAGAACTGAGCCAGTGGAGAGACGTTCGTTCATCTAGCACCAAGGGAAAGGGTTGCAGGAGACACTTTTTCTCTGCTTTCTCAGTCTGTTCCCTAGTGCCGGTTTGAAGTTCCTGCAGTTTTCACTGTAAAACCGAGTTGGAGCTATTACCTCCCCATATATATGTATGGAATGGAGTTTGCAACTGAAAAGAAACTTTGTGTTCCCAACAAGCTAGGTGAAGCATGGCTTTCACACACACTTATCTCTCAGAACTGAGCAAGTGGAGAGACGTTCGTTCATCTAGCACCAAGGGAACGGGTTGCAGGAGACACTTTTTCTCTGCTTTCTCAGTCTGTTTCCTAGTGCCGGTTTGAAGTTCCTGCAGTTTTCACTGTCAAAAAGTGTTGCAGCTAGTACCTCCCCATATATATGTATGGAATGGAGTTTGCAACTGAAAAGAAACTTTGTGTTCCCAACAAGCTAGGTGAAGGACGGCTTTCACACACACTTATCTCTCAGAACTGAGCAAGTGGAGAGACGTTCGTTCATCTAGCACCAAGGGAACGGGTTGCAGGAGACAGTTTTTCTATGCTCTCTCAGTCTGTTTCCTAGTTCCGGTTTGAATTTCCTGCAGTTTTCACTGTCAAACCGAGTTGGAGCTAGTACCTCCCCATATATATTTATGGAATGGAGTTGGCAACTGAAAAGAAACTTTGTGTTCCCAACAAGCTAGGTGAAGGACGGCATTCACACACACTTATCTCTCAGAACCGAGCTAGTGGAGAGACGTTCGTTCATCTAGCACCAAGGGAACGGGTTTCAGGAGGCACTTTTTCTCTGCTTTCTCAGTCTGTTTCCTAGTGCCGGTTTGAAGTTCCTGCAGTTTTCACTGTCAAACCGATTTGGAGCTAGTACGTCCCCATATATATGTATGGAATGGAGTTTGCAACTGAAAAGAAACTTTGTGTTCCCAACAAGCTAGGTGAAGGACGGCTTTCACACACACTTATCTCTCAGAACTGAGCAAGTGGAGAGACGTTCGTTCATCTAGCACCAAGGGAACGGGTTGCAGGAGACACTTTTTCTCTGCTTTCTCAGTCTGTTTCCTAGTGCCGGTTTGAAGTTCCTGCAGTTTTCACTGTCAAAAAGAGTTGGAGCTAGTACCTCCCCATATATATGTATGGAATGGAGTTTGCAACTGAAAAGAAACTTTGTGTTCCCAACAAGCTAGGTGAAGGACGGCTTTCACACACACTTATCTCTCAGAACTGAGCAAGTGGAGAGACGTTCGTTCATCTAGCACCAAGGGAACGGGTTGCAGGAGACACTTTTTCTCTGCTTCCTCAGTCTGTTTCCAAGTGCCGGTTTGAAGTTCCTGCAGTTTTCACTGTCAAACCGAGTTGGAGCTTGTACCTCCCCATATATATGTATGGAATGGAGTTTGCAACTGAAAAGAAACTTTGTGTTCCCAACAAGCTAGGTGAAGGACGGCTTTCACACACACTTATCTCTCAGAACTTAGCAAGTGGAGAGACATTCGTTCATCTAGCACCAAGGGAACGGGATGCACTAGACACTTTTTCTCTGCTTTCTCAGTCTGTTTCCTAGTGCCGGTTAGAAGTTCCTGCAGTTTTCACTGTCAAACCGAGTTGGAGCTAGTACCTCCCCATATATATGTATGGAATGGAGTTTGCAACTGAAAAGAAACTTTGTGTTCCCAACAAGCTAGGTGAAGGACGGCTTTCACACACACTTATCTCTCAGAACTGAGGAAGTGGAGAGACGTTCGTTCATCTAGCACCAAGGGAACGGGTTGCAGGAGACACTTTTCCTCTGCTTTCTCAGTCTGTTTCCTAGTGCCGGTTTGAAGTTCCTGCAGTTTTCACTATAAGCCGAGTTGGAGCTAGTACCTCCCCATATATACGTATGGAATGGAGTTTGCAACTGAAAAGAAACTTTGTGTTCCCAACAAGCTAGGTGAAGGACGGCTTTCACACACACTTATCTCTCAGAACTGAGCAAGTGGAGAGACGTTCGTTCATCTAGCACCAAGGGAACGGGTTGCATGAGACACATTTTCTCTGCTTTCTCAGTCTGTTTCCTAGTGCCGGTTTAAAGTTCCCGCAGTTTTGACTGTCAAACCGAGTTGGAGCTAGTACCTCCCCATATATATGTATGGAATGGAGTTTGCAACTGAAAAGAAACTTTGTGTTCCCAACAAGCTAGGTGAAGGACGGCTTTCACACACACTTATCTTTCAGAACTGAGCAAGTGGAGAGACGTTCGTTCATGTAGCACAAAGGGAACGGGTTGCAGGAGACACTTTTTCTCTGCTTCCTCAGTCTGTTTCCTAGTGCCGGTTTGAAGTTCCTGCAGTTTTCACTGTAAAACCGAGTTGGAGCTTGTACCTACCCATATATATGTATGCAATGGATTTTGCAACTGAAAAGAAACTTTGTGTTCCCAACAAGCTAGTTGAAGGACGGCTTTCACACACACTTATCCCTTAGAACTGAGCAAATGGAGAGACGTTCGTTCATCTAGCACCAAGGGAACGGGTTGCAGGAGACACTTTTTCTCTGCTTTCTCAGTCTGTTTCCTAGTGCCGGTTTGAAGTTCCTTCAGTTTTCACTGTCAAACCGATTTGGAGCTAGTACGTCCCCATATATATGTATGGAATGGAGTTTGCAACTGAAAAGAAACTTTGTGTTCCCAACAAGCTAGGTGAAGGACGGCTTTCACACACACTTATCTCTCAGAACTGAGCAAGTGGAGAGACGTTCGTTCATCTAGCACCAAGGGAACGGGTTGCAGGAGACACTTTTTCTCTGCTTTCTCAGACTGTTTCCTAGTGCCGGTTTGAAGTTCCTGCAGTTTTCACTGTCAAACCGAGTTGGAGCTAGTACCTTCCAATATATATGTATGGAATGGAGTTTGCAACTGAAAAGAAACTTTGTGTTCCCAACAAGATAGGTGAAGGACGGCTTTCACACACACTTATCTCTCAGAACTGAGCAAGTGGAGAGACGTTCGTTCATCTAGCACCAAGGGAACGGGTTGCAGGAGACACTTTTTCTCTGTTTCTCAGACTGTTTCCTAGTGCCGGTTTGAAGTTCCTGCAGTTTTCACTGTCAAACAGATTTGGAAATAGTACCTCCCCATATATATGTATGGAATGGAGTTTGCAACTGAAAAGAAACTTTGTGTTCCCAACAAGTTAGGTGAAGGACGGCTTTCACACACACTTATCTCTCAGAACTGAGCAAGTGGAGAGACGTTCGTTCATCTAGCACCAAGGGAACGGATTGCAGGAGACACTGTTTCTCTGCTCTCTCAGTCTGTTTCCTAGTTCCGGTTTGAATTTCCTGCAGTTTTCACTGTCAAACCGATTTGGAGCTAGTACCTCCCCATATATATGTATGGAATGGAGTTTGCAACTGAAAAGAAACTTTGTGTTCCCAACAAGCTAGGTGAAGGACGGCATTCACACACACTTATCTCTCAGAACCGAGCAAGTGGAGAGACGTTCGTTCATCTAGCACCAAGGGAACGGGTTGCAGGAGACACTTTTTCTCTGCTTTCTCAGTCTGTTTCCTAGTGCCGGTTTGAAGTTCCTGCAGTTTTCACTGTCAAACAGAGTTGGAAATAGTACCTCCCCATATATATGTATGGAATGGAGTTTGCAACTGAAAAGAAACTTTGTGTTCCCAACAAGCTAGGTGAAGGAAGGCTTTCACACACAGTTATCTCTCAGAACTGAGCAAGTGGAGAGACGTTCGTTCATCTAGCACCAAGGGAACGGGTTGCAGGAGACACTTTTTCTCTGCTTTCTCAGTCTGTTTCCTAGTGCCGGTTTGAAGTTCCTGCAGTTTTCACTGTAAAACCGAGTTGGAGCTTCTACGTCCCCATATATATGTATGGAATGGAGTTTGCAACTGAAAAGAAACTTTGTGTTCCCAACAAGCTAGGTGAAGCATGGCTTTCACACACACTTATCTCTCAGAACTGAGCAAGTGGAGAGACGTTCGTTCATCTAGCACCAAGGGAACGGGTTGCAGGAGACACTTTTTCTCTGCTTTCTCAGTCTGTTTCCTAGTGCCGGTTTGAAGTTCCTGCAGTTTTCACTGTAAAACCGAGTTGGAGCTTCTACGTCCCCATATATATGTATGGAATGGAGTTTGCAACTGAAAAGAAACTTTGTGTTCCCAACAAGCTAGGTGAAGCATGGCTTTCACACACACTTATCTCTCAGAACTGAGCAAGTGGAGAGACGTTCGTTCATCTAGCACCAAGGGAACGGGTTGCAGGAGACACTTTTTCTCTGCTTTCTCAGTCTGTTTCCTAGTGCCGGTTTGAAGTTCCTGCAGTTTTCACTGTCAAAAAGAGTTGGAGCTAGTACCTCCCCATATATATGTATGGAATGGAGTTTGCAACTGAAAAGAAACTTTGTGTTCCCAACAAGCTAGGTGAAGGACGGCTTTCACACACACTTATCTCTCAGAACTGAGCAAGTGGAGAGACGTTCATTCATCTAGCACCAAGGGAACGGGTTGCAGGAGACAGTTTTTCTATGCTCTCTCAGTCTGTTTCCTAGTTCCGGTTTGAATTTCCTGCAGTTTTCACTGTCAAACCGAGTTGGAGCTAATACCTCCCCATATATATTTATGGAATGGAGTTGGCAACTGAAAAGAAACTTTGTGTTCCCAACAAGCTAGGTGAAGGACGGCATTCACACACACTTATCTCTCAGAACCGAGCTAGTGGAGAGACGTTCGTTCATCTAGCACCAAGGGAACGGGTTTCAGGAGACACTTTTTCTCTGCTTTCTCAGTCTGTTTCCTAGTGCCGGTTTGAAGTTCCTGCAGTTTTCACTGTCAAACCGATTTGGAGCTAGTACGTCCCCATATATATGTATGGAATGGAGTTTGCAACTGAAAAGAAACTTTGTGTTCCCAACAAGCTAGGTGAAGGACGGCTTTCACACACACTTATCTCTCAGAACTGAGCAAGTGGAGAGACGTTCGTTCATCTAGCACCAAGGGAACGGGTTGCAGGAGACACTTTTTCTCTGCTTTCTCAGACTGTTTCCTAGTGCCAGTTTGAAGTTCCTGCAGTTTTCACTGTCAAACCGAGTTGGAGCTAGTACCTTCCAATATATATGTATGGAATGGAGTTTGCAAGTGAAAAGAAACTTTGTGTTCCCAACAAGATAGGTGAAGGACGGCTTTCACACACACTTATCTCTCAGAACTGAGCAAGTGGAGAGACGTTCGTTCATCTAGCACCAAGGGAACGGGTTGCAGGAGACACTTTTTCTCTGCTTTCTCAGTCTGTTTCCTAGTGCCGGTTTGAAGTTCCTGCAGTTTTCACTGTCAAACAGAGTTGGAAATAGTACCTCCCCATATATATGTATGGAATGGAGTTTGCAACTGAAAAGAAACTTTGTGTTCCCAACAAGCTAGGTGAAGGAAGGCTTTCACACACAGTTATCTCTCAGAACTGAGCAAGTGGAGAGACGTTCGTTCATCTAGCACCAAGGGAACGGGTTGCAGGAGACACTTTTTCTCTGCTTTCTCAGTCTGTTTCCTAGTGCCGGTTTGAAGTTCCTGCAGTTTTCACTGTCAAACCGAGTTGGAGCTAGTACCTCCCCATATATATGTATGGAATGGAGTTTGCAACTGAAAAGAAACTTTGTGTTCCCAACAAGCTAGGTGAAGGAAGGCTTTCACACACACTTATCTCTCAGAACTGAGCAAGTGGAGAGACGTTCTTTCATCTAGCACCAAGGGAACGGGTTGCAGGAGTCACTTTTTCTCTGCTTTCTCAGTCTGTTTCCTAGTGCCGGTTTGAAGTTCCTGCAGTTTTCACTGTCAAACCGAGTTGGAGCTAGTACCTCCCAATATATATGTATGGAATGGAGTTTGCAACTGAAAAGAAACTTTGTGTTCCCAACAAGCTAGGTGAAGGACGGCTTTCACACACACTTATCTCTCAGAACTGAGCAAGTGGAGAGACGTTCGTTCATCTAGCACCAAGGGAACGGGTTGCAGGAGACACTTTTTCTCTGCTTTCTCAGTCTGTTTCCTAGTGCCGGTTTGAAGTTCCTGCAGTTTTCACTGTTAAACCGATTTGGAGCTATTACCTCCCCATATATATGTATGGAATGTAGTTTGCAACTGAAAAGAAACTTTGTGTTCCCAACAAGCTAGGTGAAGGACGGCTTTCACACACACTTATCTCTCAGAACTGAGCAAGTGGAGAGACGTTCGTTCATCTAGCACCAAGGAATCGGTTGCAGGAGACACTTTTTCTCTGCTTTCTCAGTCTGTTTCCTAGTCCCGGTTTGAAGTTCCTGCAGATTTCACTGTAAATCCGAGTTGGAGCTTCTACCTCCCCATATATATGTATGGAATGGTGTTTGCAACTGAAAAGAAACTTTGTGTTCCCATCAAGCTAGGTTAAGGACGGCTTTCACACACACGTATCTCTCAGAACTGAGCTAGTGGAGAGACGTTCGTTCATCTAGCACCAAGGGAACGGGTTGCAGGAGACACTTTTTCTCTGCTTTCTCAGTCTGTTTCCTAGTGCCGTTTTCAAGTTCCTGCAGTTTTGACTGTCAAACCGAGTTGGAGCTAGTACCCCCCATATATATGTATGGAATGGAGTTTGCAACTGAAAAGAAACTTTGTTTTCCCAACAAGCTAGGTGAAGGACGGCTTTCACACACACTTATCTTTCAGAACTGAGCAAGTGGAGAGACGTTCGTTCATCTAGCACCAAGGGAACGGGTTGCAGGAGACACTTTTTCTCTGCTTCCTCAGTCTGTTTCCTAGTGCCGGTTTGAAGTTCCTGCAGTTTTCACTGTAAAACCGAGTTGGAGCTTGTACCTACCCATATATATGTATGCAATGGAGTTTGCAACTGAAAAGAAACTTTGTGTTCCCAACAAGCTAGTTGAAGGACGGCTTTCACACACACTTATCCCTTAGAACTGAGCAAATGGAGAGACGTTCGTTCATCTAGCACCAAGGGAACGGGTTGCAGGAGACACTTTTTCTCTGCTTTCTCAGTCTGTTTCCTAGTGCCGGTTTGAAGTTCCTGCAGTTTTCACTGTCAAACCGAGTTAGAGCTTCTACCTCCCTATATATATGTATGGAATGGAGTTTGCAACTGAAAAGAAACTTTGTGTTCCCAACAAGCTAGTTGAAGTACGGCTTTCACACACACTTATCACTCAGAACTGAGCAAGTGGAGAGAGGTTCGTTCATCTAGCAGCAAGGGAACGGGTTGCAGGAGACACTTTGTCTCTGCTTTCTCAATCTGTTTCCTAGTGCCGGTTTGAAGTTCCTGCAGTTTTCACTGTCAAACCGAGTTGGAGCTAGTACCTCCCCATATATATGTATGGAATGGAGTTTGCAGCTGAAAAGAAACTTTGTGTTCCCAACAAGCTAGGTGAAGGACGGCTTTCACACACGCTTATCTCTCAGAACTGAGCAAGTGGAGAGACGTTCGTTCATCTAGCACCAAGGGAACGGGTTGCAGGAGACACTTTTTCTCTGCTTTCTCAGTCTGTTTCCTAGTGCCGGTTTGATGTTCCTGCAGTTTTCACTGTCCAACCGAGTTGGAGCTAGTACCTCCCCATATATATGTATGGAATGGAGTTTGCAACTGAAAAGAAAATTTGTGTTCCCAACAAGCTAGGTGAAGGACGGCTTTCACACACACTTATCTCTCAGAACTGAGCAAGTGGAGAGACGTTCGTTCATCTAGCACCAAGGGAAAGTAATGCAGGAGACACTTTTTCTCTGCTTTCTTACTCTGTTTCCTAGTGCCGGTGTGAAGTTCCTGCAGTTTTCACTGTAAAACCGAGTTGGAGCTTCTACCTCCCCATATATATGTATGGAATGGTGTTTGAAACTGAAAAGAAACTTTGTGTTCCCAACAAGCTAGGTGAAGGACGGCTTTCACACACACATATCTCTCAGAACTGAGCATGTGGAGAGACGTTCGTTCATCTAGCACCAAGGGAACGGGTTGCATGAGACACTTTTTCTCTGCTTTCTCAGTCTGTTTCCTAGTGCCGGTTTGAAGTTCCTGCAGTTTTCACTGTAAATCCGAGTTGGAGCTAGTACCTCCCCATATATATGTATGGAATGGAGTTTGCAACTGAAAAGAAACTTTGTGTTCCCAACAAGCTAGTTGAAGGACGGCTTTCACACACACTTATCTCTCAGAAGTCAGCAAGTGGAGAGACGTTCGTCCATCTAGCACCAATGGAACGGGTTGCAGGAGAAACTTTTTCTCTGCTTTCTAAGTCTGTTTCCTAGTGCCGGTTTGAAGTTCCTGCAGTTTTCACTGTAAAACCGAGTTGGAGGTTCTACCTCCCCATATATATGTATGGAATGGAGTTTGCAACTGAAAAGAAACTTTTTGTTCCCAACAAGCTAGGTGAAGGACGGCTTTCACACACACATATCTCTCAGATCTGAGCCAGTGGAGAGACGTTCGTTCATCTAGCACCAAGGGAACGGGTTGCAGGAGACACTTTTCTCTGCTTTCTCAGTCTGTTTCCTAGTACCGGTTTGAAGTTCCTGCAGTTTTCACTGTAAAACCGAGTTGGAGCTTCTACGTCCCCATATATATGTATGGAATGGAGTTTGCAACTGAAAAGAAACTTTGTGTTCCCAACAAGCTAGGTGAAGCACGGCTTTCACACACACTTATCTCTCAGAACTGAGCAAGTGGAGAGACGTTCGTTCATCTAGCACCAAGGGAACGGGTTTCAGGAGACACTTTTTCTCTGCTTTCTCAGTCTGTTTCCTAGTGCCGGTTTGAAGTTCCTGCAGTTTTCACTGTCAAACCGATTTGGAGCTAGTACCTCCCCATATATATGTATGGAATGGAGTTTGCAACTGAAAAGAAACTTTGTGTTCCCAACAAGCTAGGTGAAGGACGGCTTTCACACACACTTATCTCTCAGAACTGAGCAAGTGGAGAGACGTTCGTTCATCTAGCATCAAGGGAACGGGTTGCAGGAGACAGTTTTTCTATGCTCTCTCAGTCTGTTTCCTAGTTCCGGTTTGAATTTCCTGCAGTTTTCACTGTCAAACCGAGTTGGAGCTAGTACCTCCCCATATATATTTATGGAATGGAGTTGGCAACTGAAAAGAAACTTTGTGTTCCCAACAAGCTAGGTGAAGGACGGCATTCACACACACTTATCTCTCAGAACCGAGCTAGTGGAGAGTCGTTCGTTCATCTAGCTCCAAGGGAACGGGTTTCAGGAGACACTTTTTCTCTGCTTTCTCAGTCTGTTTCCTAGTGCCGGTTTGAAGTTCCTGCAGTTTTCACTGTCAAACCGATTTGGAGCTAGTACGTCCCCATATATATGTATGGAATGGAGTTTGCAACTGATAAGAAACTTTGTGTTCCCAACAAGCTAGGTGAAGGACGGCTTTCACACACACTTATCTCTCAGAACTGAGCAAGTGGAGAGACGTTCGTTCATCTAGCACCAAGGGAACGGGTTGCAGGAGACACTTTTTCTCTGCTTTCTCAGACTGTTTCCTAGTGCCGGTTTGAAGTTCCTGCAGTTTTCACTGTCAAACCGAGTTGGAGCTAGTACCTTCCCATATATATGTATGGAATGGAGTTTGCAAGTGAAAAGGAACTTTGTGTTCCCAACAAGATAGGTGAAGGACGGCTTTCACACACACTTATCTCTCAGAACTGAGCAAGTGGAGAGACGTTCGTTCATCTAGCACCAAGGGAACGGGTTGCAGGAGACACTTTTTCTCTGTTTCTCAGACTGTTTCCTAGTGCCGGTTTGAAGTTCCTGCAGTTTTCACTGTCAAACAGATTTGGAAATAGTACCTCTCCATATATATGTATGGAATGGAGTTTGCAACTGAAAAGAAACTTTGTGTTCCCAACAAGCTAGGTGAAGGACGGCTTTCACACACACTTATTTCTCAGAACTGAGCAAGTGGAGAGACGTTCGTTCATCTAGCAAAAAGGGAACGGTTTGCAGGAGACACTGTTTCTCTGCTCTCTCAGTCTGTTTCCTAGTTCCGGTTTGAATTTCCTGCAGTTTTCACTGTCAAACCGAGTTGGAGCTAGTACCTCCCCATATATATGTATGGAATGGAGTTTGCAACTGAAAAGAAACTTTGTGTTCCCAACAAGCTAGGTGAAGGACGTCATTCACACACACTTATCTCTCAGAACCGAGCAAGTGGAGAGACGTTCGTTCATCTAGCACCAAGGGAACGGGTTGCAGGAGACACTTTTTCTCTGCTTTCTCAGTCTGTTTCCTAGTGCTGGTTTGAAGTTCCTGCAGTTTTCACTGTCAAACAGAGTTGGAAATAGTACCTCCCCATATATATGTATGGAATGGAGTTTGCAACTGAAAAGAAACTTTGTGTTCCCAACAAGCTAGGTGAAGGACGGCTTTCACACACAGTTATCTCTCAGAACTGAGCAAGTGGAGAGACTTTCGTTCATCTAGCACCAAGGGAACGGGTTGCAGGAGACACTTTTTCTCTGCTTTCTCAGTCTGTTTCCTAGTGCCGGTTTGAAGTTCCTGCAGTTTTCACTGTCAAACCGAGTTGGAGCTAGTACCTCCCCATATATATGTATGGAATGGAGTTTGCAACTGAAAAGAAACTTTGTGTTCCCAACAAGCTAGGTGAAGGACGGCTTTCACACACACTTATCTCTCAGAACTGAGCAAGTGGAGAGACGTTCTTTCATCTAGCACCAAGGGAACGGGTTGCAGGAGACACTTTTTCTCTGCTTTCTCAGTCTGTTTCCTAGTGCCGGTTTGAAGTTCCTGCAGTTTTCACTGTCAAACCGAGTTGGAGCTAGTACCTCCCAATATATATGTATGGAATGGAGTTTGCAACTGAAAAGAAACTTTGTGTTCCCAACAAGCTAGGTGAAGGACGGCTTTCACACACACTTACCTCTCAGAACTGAGCAAGAGGAGAGACGTTCGTTCATCTAGCACCAAGGGAACGGGTTGCAGGAGACACTTTTTCTCTGCTTTCTCAGTCTGTTTCCTATTGCCGGTTTGAAGTTCCTGCAGTTTTCACTGTCAAACCGAGTTGGAGCTAGTACCTCCCCATATATATGTATGGAATGTAGTTTGCAACTTAAAAGAAACTTTGTGTTCCCAACAAGCTAGGTGAAGGACGGCTTTCACACACACTTATCTCTCAGAACTGAGCAAGTGGAGAGACGTTCGTTCATCTAGCACCAAGGAATCGGTTGCAGGAGACACTTTTTCTCTGCTTTCTCTGTCTGTTTCCTAGTCCCGGTTTGAAGTTCCTGCAGATTTCACTGTAAATCCGAGTTGGAGCTTCTACCTCCCCATATATATGTATGGAATGGTGTTTGCAACTGAAAAGAAACTTTGTGTTCCCATCAAGCTAGGTAAAGGACGGCTTTCACACACACTTACCTCTCAGAACTGAGCAAGTGGAGAGACGTTCGTTCATCTAGCACCAAGGGAACGGGTTGAAGGAGGCACTTTTTCTATGCTTTCTCAGTCTGTTTCCTAGTGCCGGTTTGAAGTTCCTGCAGATTTCACTGTAAAACCGAGTTGGAGCTTCTACCTCCCAATATATATGTATGGAATGGTGGTTGCAACTGAAAAGAAACTTTGTGTTCCCATCAAGCTAGGTGAAGGACGGCTTTCACACACACTTATTTCTCAGAACTGAGCAAGTGGAGAGACGTTCGTTCATCTAGCACCAAGAGAACGGGTTGCAGGAGACACATTTTCTGTGCTTTCTCAGTCTGTTTCCTAGTGCCGGTTTGAAGTTCCTGCAGTTTTCACTGTAAAACCGAGTTGGAGCTTCTACCTCCCCATATATATGTATGGAATGGTGTTTGCAACTGAAAAGAAACTTTGTGTTCCCATCAAGCTAGGTGAAGGACGGCTTTCACACACACGTATCTCTCAGAACTGAGCAAGTGGAGAGACGTTCGTTCATCAAGCACCAAGGGATCGGGTTGCAGGAGACACTTTTTCTCTGCTTTCTCAGTATGTTTCCTAGTGCCGGTTTGAAGTTTCTGCAGTTTTCACTGTAAAACCGAGTTGGAGCTTCTACCTACCCATATATATGTATGGAATGGTGTTTGCAACTGAAAAGAAACTTTGTGTTCCCATCAAGCTAGGTGAAGGACGGCTTTCACACACACGTATCTCTCAGAACTGAGCAAGTGGAGAGACGTTCGTTCATCAAGCACCAAGGGATCGGGTTGCAGGAGACACTTTTTCTCTGCTTTCTCAGTATGTTTCCTAGTGCCGGTTTGAAGTTTCTGCAGTTTTCACTGTAAAACCGAGTTGGAGCTTCTACCTCCCAATATATATGTATGGAATGGTGGTTGCAACTGAAAAGAAACTTTGTGTTCCCATCAAGCTAGGTGAAGGACGGCTTTCACACACACTTATTTCTCAGAACTGAGCAAGTGGAGAGACGTTCGTTCATCTAGCACCAAGAGAACGGGTTGCAGGAGACACTTTTTCTCTGCTTTCTCAGTCTGTTTCCTAGTGCCGGTTTGAAGTTCCAGCAGTTTTCACTGTAAAACCGAGTTGGAGCTTCTACCTACCCATATATATGTATGGAATGGTGTTTGCAACTGAAAAGAAACTTTGTGTTCCCATCAAGCTAGGTGAAGGACGGCTTTCACACACACGTATCTCTCAGAACTGAGCAAGTGGAGAGACTTTCGTTCATCTAGCACCAAGGGAACGGATTGCAGGAGACACTTTTTCTCTGCTTTCTCAGTCTGTTTCCTAGTGCCGGTTTGAAGTTCCTGCAGTTTTCACTGTAAAACCGAGTTGGAGCTAGTACATCCCCATATATATATGTATGGAATGGAGTTTGCAACTGAAAAGAAACTTTGTGTTCCCAACAAGCTAGGTGAAGGACGACTTTCAAACACACTTATCTCTCAGAACTGAGCAAGTGGAGAGACGTTCGTTCATCTAGCACCAACGGATAGGGTTGCAGGAGACACTTTTTCTCTGCTTTCTCAGTCTGTTTCCTAGTGCCGGTTTGAAGTTCCTGCAGTTTTCACTGTCAAACCGAGTTGGAGCTAGTACCTCCCCATATATATGAATGGAATGTAGTTTGCAACTGAAAAGAAACATTGTGTTCCCAACAAGCTAGGTGAAGGACGGCTTTCACACACACTTATCTCTCAGAACTGAGGAAGTGGAGAGACGTTCGTTCATCTAGCACCAAGGAATCGGGTTGCAGGAGACACTTTTTCTCTGCTTTCTCAGTCTGTTTCCTATTCCCGGTTTGAAGTTCCTGCAGATTTCACTGTAAAACCGAGTTGGAGCTTCTACCTCCCCATATATATGTATGGAATGGTGTTTGCAACTGAAAAGAAACTTTGTGTTCCCATCAAGCTAGGTTAAGGTCGGCTTTCACACACACGTATCTCTCAGAACTGAGCAAGTGGAGAGACGTTCGTTCATCTAGCACCAAGGGAACGGGTTGCAGGAAACACTTTTTCTCTGCTTTCTCAGTCTGTTTCCTAGTGCCGGTTTGAAGTTCCTGCAGTTTTCACTGTAAAACCGATTTGGAGCTAGTACCTCCCCATATATATGTATGGAATGGAGTTTGCAACTGGAAAGAAACTTTGTGTTCCCAACAAGACAGGTGAAGGACGGCTTTCACGCACACTTATCTCTCAGAACTGAGCAAGTGGAGAGACGTTCTTTCATCTAGCACCAAGGGAACGGGTTGCAGGAGACACTTTATCTCTGCTTTCTCAGACTGTTTCCTGGTGCCGGTTTGAAGTTCCTGCAGTTTTCACTGTCAAACAGAGTTGGAAATAGTACCTCCCCATATATATGTATGGAATGGAGTTTGCAACTGAAAAGAAACTTTGTGTTCCCAACAAGCTAGGTGAAAGACGGCTTTCAAACACACTTATCTCTCAGAACTGAGCAAGTGGAGACACGTTCGTTCATCTAGCACCAAGGGAACGGTTTGCGGGAGACACTTATTCTCTGCTTTCTCAGTCTGTTTCCTAGTGCCGGTTTGAAGTTCCTGCAGTTTTCACTGTCAAACCGAGTTGGAGCTAGTACCTCCCCATATATTTGTATGGAATGGAGTTTGCAACTGAAAGGAAACTTTGTGTTCCCAACAAGCTGGGTGAAGGACGGCTTTCACACACACTTATCTCTCAGAACTGAGCAAGTGGAGAGACGTTCGTTCATCTAGCACCAAGGAAACGGGTTGCAGGAGACACTTTTTCTCTGCTTCTCAGTCTGTTTCCTAGTGCCGGTTTGAAGTTCCTGCAGTTTTCACTGTCAAACCGAGTTGGAGCTAGTACCCCCCCATATATATGTATGGAATGGAGTTTGCAACTGAAAAGAAACTTTGTGTTCCCAACAAGCTAGGTGAAGGACGGCTTTCACACACACATATCTCTCAGAACTGAGCAAGTGGATAGACGTTCGTTCATCTAGCACCAAGGGAACGGGTTGCAGGAGACACTTTTTCTCTGCTTTCTCCGTCTGTTTCCTAGTGCCGGTTTGAATTTCCTGCAGTTTTCACTGTCAAACCGAGTTGGAGCTAGTACCTCCCCATATATATGTATGGAATGGAGTTTGCAACTGAAAAGAAACTTTGTGTTCCCAACAAGCTAGGTGAAAGACGGCTTTCACACACACTTATCTCTCAGAACTGAGCAAGTGGAGAGACGTTCGTTCATCTAGCACCAAGGGAACGGGTTGCAGGAGACACTTTTTCTCTGCTTCCTCAGTCTGTTTCCTAGTGCCGGTTTGAAGTTCCTGCAGTTTTCACTGTCAAACCGAGTTGGAGCTTCTACCTCCCCATATATATGTATGGAATGGAGTTTGCAACTGAAAAGAAACTTTGTGTTCCCAACAAGCTAGGTGAAGGACGGCATTCACACACACTTATCTCTCAGAACCGAGCAAGTGGAGAGACGTTCGTTCATCTAGCACCAAGGGAACGGGTTGCAGGAGACACTTTTTCTTTGTTTCTCAGTCTGTTTCCTAGTGCCGGTTTGAAGTTCCTGCAGTTTTCACTGTCAAACCGAGTTGGAACTAGTACCTCCCCATATATATGTATGGAATGGAGTTTGCAACTGAAAAGAAACTTTGTGTTCCCAACAAGCTAGGTGAAGAGCGGCTTTCACACACACTTAACTCTCAGAACTGAGCAAGTGGAGAGACGTTCGTTCATCTAGCACCAAGGGAACGGGTAGCAGGAGACAATTTTTCTCTGCTTCCTCAGTCTGTTTCCTAGTGCCGGTTTGAAGTTCCTGCAGTTTTCACTGTAAAACCGAGTTTTTAATAGTACCTCCCCATATATATGTATGGAATGGAGTTGGCAACTGAAAAGAAACTTTGTGTTCCCAACAAGCTAGGTGAAGGACGACTTTCAAACACACTTATCTCTCAGAACTGAGCAAGTGGAGAGACGTTCGTTCATCTAGCACCAACGGATAGGGTTGCAGGAGACACTTTTTCTCTGCTTTCTCAGTCTGTTTCCTAGTGCCGGTTTGAAGTTCCTGCAGTTTTCACTGTCAAACCGAGTTGGAGCTAGTACCTCCCCATATATATGAATGGAATGTAGTTTGCAACTGAAAAGAAACATTGTGTTCCCAACAAGCTAGGTGAAGGACGGCTTTCACACACACTTATCTCTCAGAACTGAGGAAGTGGAGAGACGTTCGTTCATCTAGCACCAAGGAATCGGGTTGCAGGAGACACTTTTTCTCTGCTTTCTCAGTCTGTTTCCTAGTCCCGGTTTGAAGTTCCTGCAGATTTCACTGTAAAACCGAGTTGGAGCTTCTACCTCCCCATATATATGTATGGAATGGTGTTTGCAACTGAAAAGAAACTTTGTGTTCCCATCAAGCTAGGTTAAGGTCGGCTTTCACACACACGTATCTCTCAGAACTGAGCAAGTGGAGAGACTTTCGTTCATCTAGCACCAAGGGAACGGGTCGCAGGAAACACTTTTTCTCTGCTTTCTCAGTCTGTTTCCTAGTGCCGGTTTGAAGTTCCTGCAGTTTTCACTGTAAAACCGATTTGGAGCTAGTACCTCCCCATATATATGTATGGAATGGAGTTTGCAACTGGAAAGAAACTTTGTGTTCCCAACAAGACAGGTGAAGGACGGCTTTCACGCACACTTATCTCTCAGAACTGAGCAAGTGGAGAGACGTTCGTTCATCTAGCACCAAGGGAACGGGTTGCAGGAGACAATTTATCTCTGCTTTCTCAGACTGTTTCCTAGTGCCGGTTTGAAGTTCCTGCAGTTTTCACTGTCAAACAGAGTTGGAAATAGTACCTCCCCATATATATGTATGGAATGGAGTTTGCAACTGAAAAGAAACTTTGTGTTCCCAACAAGCTATGTGAAGGACGGCTTTCATACACACTTATCTCTCAGAACTGAGCAAGTGGAGAGACGTTCGTTCATCTAGCACCAAGGGAACGGTTTGCGGGAGACACTAATTCTCTGCTTTCTCAGTCTGTTTCCTAGTGCCGGTTTGAAGTTCCTGCAGTTTTCACTGTCAAACCGAGTTGGAGCTTGTACCTCCCCATATATTTGTATGGAATGGAGTTTGCAACTGAAAGGAAACTTTGTGTTCCCAACAAGCTGGGTGAAGGACGGCTTTCACACACACTTATCTCTCAGAACTGAGCAAGTGGAGAGACGTTCGTTCATCTAGCACCAAGGAAACGGGTTGCAGGAGACACTTTTTCTCTGCTTCTCAGTCTGTTTCCTAGTGCCGGTTTGAAGTTCCTGCAGTTTTCACTGTCAAACCGAGTTGGAGCTAGTACCTCCCCATATATATGTATGGAATGGAGTTTGCAACTGAAAAGAAACTTTGTGTTCCCAACAAGCTAGGTGAAAGACGGCTTTCACACACAGTTATCTCTCAGAACTGAGCAAGTGGAGAGACGTTCGTTCATCTAGCAACAAGGGAACGGGTTGCAGGAGACACTTTTTCTCTGCTTCCTCAGTCTGTTTCCTAGTGCCGGTTTGAAGTTCCTGCAGTTCTCACTGTCAAACCGAGTTGGAGCTAGTACCTCCCCATATATATGTATGGAATGGAGTTTGCAACTGAAAAGAAACTTTGTGTTCCCAACAAGCTAGGTGAAAGACGGCTTTCACACACACTTATCTCTCAGAACTGAGCAAGTGGAGAGACGTTCGTTCATCTAGCAACAAGGGAACGGGTTGCAGGAGACACTTTTTCTCTGCTTCCTCAGTCTGTTTCCTAGTGCCGGTTTGAAGTTCCTGCAGTTCTCACTGTCAAACCGAGTTGGAGCTTCTACCTCCCCATATATATGTATGGAATGGAGTTTGCAACTGAAAAGAAACTTTGTGTTCCCAACAAGCTAGGTGAAGGACGGCATTCACACACACTTATCTCTCAGAACCGAGCAAGTGGAGAGACGCTCGTTTATCTAGCACCAAGGGAACGGGTTTCAGGAGACACTTTTTCTTTGTTTCTCAGTCTGTTTCCTAGTGCCGGTTTGAAGTTCCTGCAGTTTTCACTGTCAAACCGAGTTGGAACTAGTACCTCCCCATATATATGTATGGAATGGAGTTTGCAACTGAAAAGAAACTTTGTGTTCCCAACAAGCTAGGTGAAGAGCGGCTTTCACACACACTTAACTCTCAGAACTGAGCAAGTGGAGAGACGTTCGTTCATCTAGCACCAAGGGAACGGGTTGCAGGAGACACTTTTTCTCTGCTTTCTCAGTCTGTTTCCTAGTGCCGGTTTGAAGTTCCTGCAGTTTTCACTGTCAAACAGAGTTTTTAATAGTACCTCCCCATATATATGTATGGAATGGAGTTTGCAACTGAAAAGAAACTTTGTGTTCCCAACAAGCTAGGTGAAGGACGGCTTTCACATACACTTATCTCTCAGAACTGAGCAAGTGGAGAGACGTTAGTTCATCTAGCACCAAGGGAACGGGCTGCAGGAGACACTTTATCTCTGCTTTCTCAGACTGTTTCCTAGTGCCGGTTTGAAGTTCCTGCAGTTTTCACTGTCAAACAGAGTTGGAAATAGTACCTCCCCATATATATGTATAGAATGGAGTTTGCAACTGAAAAGAAACTTTGTGTTCCCAACAAGCTAGGTGAAGGACGGCTTTCACACACACTTATCTGTCAGAACTGAGCAAGTGGAGAGACGTTCGTTCATCTAGCACCAAGGGAACGGGTTGCAGGAGACACTTTTTCTCTGCTCTCTCAGTCTGTTTCCTAGTGCCGGTTTGAAGTTCCTGCAGTTTTCACTGTCAAACCGAGTTGGAGCTAGTACCTCCCCATATATATGTATGGAATGGAGTTTGCAACTGAAAAGAAACTTGGTGTTCCCAACAAGCTAGGTGAAGGACGGCTTTCACACACAATTATCTCTCAGAACTGAGCAAGTGGAGAGACGTTCGTTCATCTAGCACCAAGGGAACGGGTTGCAGGAGCCAATTTTTCTCTGCTTCTCAGTCTGTTTCCTAGTGCCGGTTTGAAGTTCCTGCAGTTTTCACTGACAAACCGAGTTGGAGCTTCTACCTCCCCATATATATGTATGGAATGGAGTTTGCAACTGAAAAGAAACTTTGTGTTCCCAACAAGACAGGTGAAGGACGGCTTTCACACACACTTATCTCTCAGAACTGAGCAAGTGTAGAGACGTTCGTTCATCTAGCACCAAGGGAACGGGTTGCAGGAGACACTTTTTCTCTGCTTTCTCAGTCTGTTTCCTAGTGCCGGTTTGAAGTTCCTGCAGTTTTCACTGTCAAACCGAGTTGGAGCTAGTACCTCCCATTATATATGTATGGAATGGAGTTTGCAACTGAAAAGAAACTTTGTGTTCCCAACAAGCTAGGTGAAGGACGGCTTTCACACACACTTATCTCTCAGAACTGAGCAAGTGGAGAGACGTTCGTTAATCTAGCACCAAGGGAACGGGTTGCAGGAGACACTTTTTCTCTGCTTTCTCAGTCTGTTTCCTAGTGCCGGTTTGAAGTTCCTGCAGTTTTCCCTGTCAAACAGAGTTGGAGCTTCTTCCTCCCCATATATATGTATGGAATGGAGTTTGAAACTGAAAAGAAACTTTGTGTTCCCAACAAGCTAGGTGAAGGACGGCTTTCACACACACATATCTCTCAGAACTGAGCATGTGGAGAGACGTTCGTTCATCTAGCACCAAGGGAACGGGTTGCAGGAGACACTTTTTCTCTGCTTTCTCAGTCTGTTTCCTAGTGCCGGTTTGAAGTTCCTGCAGTTTTCACTGTAAAACCGAGTTGAGCTTGTACCTTCCCATATATATGTATGGAATGGAGTTTGCAACTGAAAAGTAATTTTGTGTTCCCAACAAGCTAGTTGAAGGACGGCTTTCACACACTAATCTTTCAGAAGTCAGCAAGAGGAGAGACGTTCGTTCATCTAGCACCAATGGAACGGGTTGCAGGAGACACTTTTTCTCTGCTTTCTCAGTCTGTTTCCTAGTGCCGGTTTGAAGTTCCTGCAGTATTCACTGTAATACCGAGTTGGAGCTTCTACCTCCCCATATATATGTATGGAATGGAGTTTGCAACTGAAAAGAAACTTTGTGTTCCCAACAAGCTAGGTGAAGGACGGCTTTCACACACACTAATCTCTCAGATTTGAGCAAGTGGAGAGACGTTCGTTCATCTAGCACCAAGGGAACGGGTTGCAGGAGACACTTTTTCTCTGCTTTCTCAGTCTGTTTCCTAGTGCCGGTTTGAAGTTCCTGCAGTTTTCACTGTAAAACCGAGTTGGAGCTTCTACCTCCCCATATATATGTATGGAATGGAGTTTGCAACTGAAAAGAAACTTTGTGTTCCCAACAAGCTAGGTGAAGGACGGCTTTCACACACACTTATCCCTCAGAACTGAGCAAGTGGAGAGACGTTCGTTCATCTAGCCCCAAGGGAACGGGTTGCAATAGACACTTTTTCTCTGCTTTCTCCGTCTGTTTCCTAGTGCCGGTTTGAAGTTCCTGCAGTTTTCACTGTAAAACCAAGTTGGAGCTAGGACCTCCCCATATATATATATGGAATGGAGTTTGCAACTGAAAAGAAACTTTGTGTTCCCAACAAGCTAGGTGAAGGACGGCATTCACACACATTTATCTCTCAGAACCGAGCAAGTGGAGACACGTTCGTTCATCTAGCACCAAGGGAACGGGTTTCAGGAGACACTTTTTCTCTGCTTTCTCAGTCTGTTTCCTAGTGCCGGTTTGAAGTTCCTGCAGTTTTCACTGTCAAACCGAGTTGGAGCTAGTACCTCCCCATATATATGTATGGAATGGAGTTTGCAACTGAAAAGAAACTTTGTGTTCCCAACAAGCTAGGTGAAGGACGGCTTTCACACACACTTATCTCTCAGAACTGAGCAAGTGGAGAGACTTTCGTTCATCTAGCACCAAGGGAACGGGTTGCAGGAGAAACATTTTCTCTGCTTTCTCAGTCTGTTTCCTAGTGCCGGTTTGAAGTTCCTGCAGTTTTCACTGTCAAACCGAGTTGGAGCTTCTACCTCCCCATATATATGTATGGAATGGAGTTTGCAACTGAAAAGAAACTTTGTGTTCCCAACAAGCTAGGTGAAGGACGGCTTTCACACACACTAATCTCTCAGAATTGAGCAAGTGGAGAGACGTTCGTTCATCTAGCACCAAGGGAACGTGTTGCAGGAGACACTTTTTCTCTGCTTTCTCAGTCTGTTTCCTAGTGCCGGTTTGAAGTTCCTGCAGTTTTCACTGTAAAACAGAGTTGGAGCTTCTACCTCCCCATATATATGTATGGAATGGAGTTTGCAACTGAAAAGAAACTTTGTGTTCCCAACAAGCTAGGTGAAGTACGGCATTCACACACACTTATCTCTCAGAACCGAGCAAGTGGAGACACGTTCGTTCATCTAGCACCAATGGAACGGGTTGAAGGAGACACTTTTTCTCTGCTTTCTCAGTCTTTTTCCTAGTGCCGGTTTGAAGTTCCTGCAGTTTTCACTGTCAAACCGAGTTGGAGCTAGTACCTCCCCATATATATGTATGGAATGGAGTTTGCAACTGAAAAGAAACTTTGTGTTCCCAACAAGCTAGGTGAAGGACGGCTTTCACACACACTTATCTCTCAGAACTGAGCAAGTGGAGAGACGTTCGTTCATCTAGCACCAAGGGAACGGGTTGCAGGAGACACTTTTTCTCTGCTTTCTCAGTCTGTTTCCTAGTGCCGGTTTGAAGTTCCTGCAGTTTTCACTGTAAAACCGAGTTGGAGCTAGTACCTCCCCATATATATGTATGGAATGGAGTTTGCAACTGAAAAGAAACTTTGTGTTCCCAACAAGCTAGGTGAAGGACGGCTTTCACACACACTTCTCTCTCAGAACTGAGCAAGTGGAGAGACGTTCGTTCATCTAGCCCCAAGGCAACGGGTTGCAATAGACACTTTTTCTCTGCTTTCTCATTCTGTTTCCTAGTGCCGGTTTGAAGTTCCTGCAGTTTTCACTGTAAAACCAAGTTGGAGCTAGTACCTCCCCATATATATATATGGAATGGAGTTTGTAACTGAAAAGAAACTTTGTGTTCCCAAAAAGCTAGGTGAAGGACGGCTTTCACACACAATTATCTCTCAGAAATGAGCAATTGGAGAGACGTTCGTTCATCTAGAACCAAGGGAACGGGTTGCAGGAGACACTTTTTCTCTGTTCTCTCAGTCTGTTTCCTAGTTCCGGTTTGAATTTCCTGCAGTTTTCACTGTCAAACCGTGTTGGAGCTAGTACCTCCCCATATATATGTATGGAATGGAGTTTGCAACTGAAAAGAAACTATGTGTTCCCAACAAGCTAGATGAAGGACGGCATTCACACACACATATCTCTCAGAACCGAGCAAGTGGAGACACGTTCGTTCATCTAGCACCAATGGAACGGGTTGCAGGAGACACTTTTTCTCTGCTTTCTCAGTCTTTTTCCTAGTGCCGGTTTGAAGTTCCTGCAGTTTTCACTGTCAAACCGAGTTGGAGCTAGTACCTCCCCATATATATGTATGGAATGGAGTTTGCAACTGAAAAGAAACTTTGTGTTCCCAACAAGCTAGGTTAAGGACGGCTTTCACACACACTTATCTCTCAGAACTGAGCAAGTGGAGAGACGTTCGTTCATCTAGCACCAAGGGAACGGGTTGCAGGAGACACTTTTTCTCTGCTTTCTCAGTCTGTTTCCTAGTGCCGGTTTGAAGTTCCTGCAGTTTTCACTGTCAAACCGAGTTGGAGCTTCTACCTCCCCATATATATGTATGGAATGGAGTTTGCAACTGAAAAGAAACTTTGTGTTCCCAACAAGCTAGGTGAATAACGGCTTTCACACACACTTATCTCTCAGAACTGAGCAAGTGGAGAGACGTTCGTTCATCTAGCACCAAGGGAACGGGTTGCAGGAGACACTTTTTCTCTGCTTTCTCCGTCTCTTTCCTAGTGCCGGTTTGAAGTTCCTGCAGTTTTCACTGTCAAACCGAGTTGGAGCTAGTACCTCCCCATATATATGTATGGAATGGAGTTTGCAACTGAAAAGAAACTTTGTGTTCCCAACAAGCTAGGTGAAGGACGGCTTTCACACACACTTATCTCTCAGAACTGAGCAAGAGGAGAGAATTTCGTTCATCTAGCACCAAGGGAACGGGCTGCAGGGGACACTTTATCTCTGCTTTCTCAGACTGTTTCCTAGTGCCGGTTTGAAGTTCCTGCAGTTTTCACTGTCAAACAGAGTTGGAAATAGTACCTCCCCATATATATGTATGGAATGGAGTTTGCAACTGAAAAGAAACTTTGTGTTCCCAACAAGCCATATGAAGGACGGCTTTCACACACACTTATCTCTCAGAACTGAGCAAGTGGAGAGACGTTCGTTCATCTAGCACCAAGGGAACGTTTTGCAGGAGACACTTTTTCTCTGCTTTCTCAGTCTGTTTCCTATTGCCGGTTTGAAGTTCCTGCAGTTTTCACTGTCAAACCGAGTTGGAGCTAGTACCTCCCCATATATATGTATGGAATGGAGTTTGCAACTGAAAAGAAACTTGGTGTTCCCAACAAGCTAGGTGAAGGACGGCTTTCACACACACTTATCTCTCAGAACTGAGCAAGTGGAGAGACGTTCGTTCATCTAGCACCAAGGGAACGGGTTGCAGGAGACACCTTTTCTCTGCTTCTCAGTCTGTTTCCTAGTGCCGGTTTGAAGTTCCTGCAGTTTTCACTGTCAAACCGAGTTGGAGCTAGTACCTCCCCATATATATGTATGGAATGGAGTTTGTAACTGAAAATAAACTTTGTGTTCCCAACAAGCTAGGTGAAGGACGGCTTTCACACACACTTATCTCTCAGAACTGAGCAAGTGGATAGACTTTCGTTCATCTAGCACCAAGGGAACGGGTTGCAGGAGACACTTTTTCTCTGCTTTCTCCGTCTGTTTCCTAGTGCCGGTTTGAAGTTCCTGCAGTTTTCACTGTCAAACCGAGTTGGAGCTAGTACCTCCCCATATATATGTATGGAATGGTGTTTGCAACTGAAAAGAAACTTTGTGTTCCCAACAAGCTAGGTGAAGGACGGCTTTCACACACACTTATCTCACAGAACTGAGCAAGTGGAGAGACGTTCGTTCATCTAGCACCAAGGGAACGGTTTGCAGGAGACACTTTTCCTCTGCTTTCTCAGTCTGTTTCCTAGTGCCGGTTTGAAGTTCCTGCAGTTTTCACTGTCAAACCGAGTTGTATCTTGTACATCCCCATATATATGTACGGAATGGAGTTTGCAACTGAAAAGAAACTTTGTGTTCCCAACAAGACATGTGAAGGACGGCTTTCACACACACTTATCTCTCAGAACTGAGCAAGTGGGGAGACATTCGTTCATCTAGCACCAAGGGAACGGGTTGCAGGAGACACTTTTTCTCTGCTTCTCAGTCTGTTTCCTAGTGCCGGTTTGAAGTTCCTGCAGTTTTCACTGTCAAACCGAGTTGGAGCTAGTACCTCCCCATATATATGTATGGAATGGTGTTTGCAACTGAAAAGAAACTTTGTGTTCCCAACAAGCTAGGTGAAGGACGGCTTTCACACACAGTTATCTCACAGAACTGAGCAAGTGGAGAGACGTTCGTTCATCTAGCACCAAGGGAACGGGTTGCAGGAGACACTTTTCCTCTGCTTTCTCAGTCTGTTTCCTAGTGCCGGTTTGAAGTTCCTGCAGTTTTCACTGTCAAACCGAGTTGTATCTATTACATCCCCATATATATGTATGAAATGGAGTTTGCAACTGAAAAGAAACTTTGTGTTCCCAACAAGACAGGTGAAGGACGGCTTTCACACACACTTATCTCTCAGAACTGAGCAAGTGGAGAGACGTTCGTTCATCTAGCACCAAGGGAACGGGTTGCAGGAGACACTTTTTCTCTGCTTTCTCAGTCTGTTTCCTAGTGCCGGTTTGAAGTTCCTGCAGTTTTCACGGTCAAACCGAGTTGGAGCTAGTACCTCCCAATATATATGTATGGAATGGAGTTTGCAACTGAAAAGAAACTTTGTGTTCCCAACAAGCTAGGTGAAGGACGGCTTTCACACACACTTATCTCTCAGAACTGAGCAAGTGGAGAGACGTTCGTTCATCTAGCACCAAGGGAACGGGTTGCAGGAGACACTTTTTCTCTGCTTTCTCAGTCTGTTTCCTAGTGCCGGTATGAAGTTCCTGCAGTTTTCACTGTAAAACCGAGTTGAGCTAGTTCCTTCCCATATATATGTATGGAATGGAGTTTGAAACTGAAAAGAAATTTTGTGTTCCCAAAAAGCTAGTTGAAGGACGGCTTTCACACACTTATCTCTCAGAAGTCAGCAAGTGGTGAGACGTTCGTTCATCTAGCACCAATGGAACGGGTTGCAGGAGACACTTTTTCTCTGCTTTCTCAGTCTGTTTCCTAGTGCCGGTTTGAAGTTCCTGCAGTATTCACTGTAATACAGAGTTGGAGCTTCTACCTCCCCATATATATGTATGGAATGGAGTTTGCAACTGAAAAGAAACTTTGTGTTCCCAACAAGCTAGGTGAAGGACGGCTTTCACACACACTTATCTCTAAGAACTGAGCAAGTGGAGAGACGTTCGTTCATCAAGCACCAAGGGAACGGGTTCCAATAGACACATTTTCTCTGCTTTCTCAGTCTGTTTCCTAGTGCCGGTTTGAAGTTCCTGCAGTTTTCACTGTAAAACCAAGTTGGAGCTAGTACCTCCCCATATATATGTATGGAATGGAGTTTGCAAGTGAAAAGAAACTTTGTGTTCCCAACAAGCTAGGTGAAGGACGGCTTTCACACACACTTATCTCACAGAACTGAGCAAGTGGAGAGACGTTCGTTCATCTAGCACCAAGGGAACGGGTTGCAGGAGACACTTTTCCTCTGCTTTCTCAGTCTGTTTCCTAGTGCCGGTTTGAAGTTCCTGCAGTTTTCACTGTCAAACCGAGTTGTATCTAGTACATCCCCATATATAAGTATGAAATGGAGTTTGCAACTGAAAAGAAACTTTGTGTTCCCAACAAGACAGGTGAAGGACGGCTTTCACACACACTTATCTCTCAGAACTGAGCAAGTGGAGAGACGTTCGTTCATCTAGCACCAAGGGAACGGGTTGCAGGAGACACTTTTTCTCTGCTTTCTCAGTATGTTTCCTAGTGCCGGTTAGAAGTTCCTGCAGTTTTCACTGTCAAACCGAGTTGGAGCTAGTACCTCCCAATATATATGTATGGAATGGAGTTTGCAACTGAAAAGAAACTTTGTGTTCCCAACAAGCTAGGTGAAGGACGGCTTTCACACACACTTATCTCTCAGAACTGAGCAAGTGGAGAGACGTTCGTTCATCTAGCACCAAGGGAACGGGTTGCAGGAGACACTTTTTCTCTGCTTTCTCAGTCTGTTTCCTAGTGCCGATTTGAAGTTCCTGCAGTTTTCACTGTCAAACAGAGTTGGAGCTAGTACCTCCCCATATATATGTATGGAATGGAGTTTGCAACTGAAAAGAAACTTTGTGTTCCCAACAAGCTAGGTGAAGTACGGCTTTCACACACACTTATCTCTCAGAACTGAGCAAGTGGAGAGACGTTCGTTCATCTAGCACCAAGGGAACGGGTTGCAGGAGACACTTGTTCTCTGGTTTCTCAGTATGTTTCCTAGTGCCGGTTTGAAGTTCCTGCAGTTTTCACTGTCAAACAGAGTTGGAAATAGTACCTACCCATATATATGTATGGAATGGAGTTTGCAACTGAAAAGAAACTTTGTGTTCCCAACAAGCTATGTGAAGGACGACTTTCACACACACTTATCTCTCAGAACTGAGCAAGTGGAGAGACGTTCGTTCATCTAGCACCAAGGGAACGGGTTGCAGGAGACACTTTTTCTCTGCTTTCTCCGTCTGTTTCCTAGTGCCGGTTTGAAGTTCCTGCAGTTTTCACTGTCAAACGGAGTTGGAGCTAGTACCTCCCCATATATATGTATGGAATGGATTTTGCAACTGAAAAGAAACTTTGAGTTCCCAACAAGCTAGCTGAAGGACGGCTTTCACACACACTTATCTCACAGAACTGAGCAAGTGGAGAGACGTTCGTTCATCTAGCACCAAGGGAACGGGTTGCAGGAGACACTTTTTCTCTGCTTTCTCAGTCTGTTTCCTAGTGCCGGTTTGAAGTTCCTGCAGTTTTCACTGTCAAACCGAGTTAGAGCTTGTACCTATCCATATATATGTATGGAATGGAGTTTGCAACTGAAAAGAAACTTTGTGTTCCCAACAAAGTAGGTGAAGGACGGCTTTCACACACACTTATCTCTCAGAACTGAGCAAGTGGAGAGACGTTCGTTCATCTAGCACCAATGGAACGGGTTGCAAGAGACACTTTTTCTCTGCTTTCTCAGTCTGTTTCCTAGTGCCGGTTTGAAATTCCTGCAGTTTTCACTGTCAAACCGAGTTAGAGCTAGTACCTCCCCATATATATGTATGGAATGGAGTTTGCAACTGAAAAGAAACTTTGTGTTCCCAACAAGCTAGGTGAAGGACGGCTTTCACACACATTTATCTGTCAGAACTGAGCAAGTGGATAGACGTCCGTTCATCTAGCACCAAGGGAACGGGTTGCAGGAGACACTTTTTCTCTGCATTCTCAGTCTGTTTCCTAGTGCCGGTTTGAAGTTCCTGCAGTTTTCACTGTCAAACAGATTTGGAAATAGTACCTCCCCATATATATGTATGGAATGGAGTTTGCAACTGAAAAGAAACTTTGTGTTCCCAACAAGCTAGGTGAAGGACGGCTTTCACACACACTTATCTCTCTGAACTGAGCAAGTGGAGAGACGTTCGTTCATCTAGCACCAAGGGAACGGGTTGCAGGAGACACTTTTTCTCTGCTTCTCAGTCTGTTTCCTAGTGCCGGTTTGAAGTTCCTGCAGTTTTCACTCTCAAACCGAGTTGGAGCTAGTACCTCCCCATATATATGTATGGAATGGAGTTTGCAACTGAAAAGAAACTTTGTGTTCCCAACAAGCTAGGTGAAGGACGGCATTCACACACACTAATCTCTCAGAAACGAGCAAGTGGAGAGACGTTCGTTCATCTAGCACCAAGGGAACAGGTTTCAGGAGAAACTTTTTCTCTGCTTTCTCAGTCTGTTTCCTAGTGCCGGTTTGAAGTTCCTGCAGTTTTCACTGTCAAACCGAGTTAGAGCTAGTACCTCCCCATATATATGTATGGAATGGAGTTTGCAACTGAAAAGAAACTTTGTGTTCCCAACAAGCTAGGTGAAGGACGGCTTTCACACACATTTATCTGTCAGAACTGAGCAAGTGGATAGACGTCCGTTCATCTAGCACCAAGGGAACGGGTTGCAGGAGACACTTTTTCTCTGCATTCTCAGTCTGTTTCCTAGTGCCGGTTTGAAGTTCCTGCAGTTTTCACTGTCAAACAGATTTGGAAATAGTACCTCCCCATATATATGTATGGAATGGAGTTTGCAACTGAAAAGAAACTTTGTGTTCCCAACAAGCTAGGTGAAGGACGGCTTTCACACACACTTATCTCTCTGAACTGAGCAAGTGGAGAGACGTTCGTTCATCTAGCACCAAGGGAACGGGTTGCAGGAGACACTTTTTCTCTGCTTCTCAGTCTGTTTCCTAGTGCCGGTTTGAAGTTCCTGCAGTTTTCACTCTCAAACCGAGTTGGAGCTAGTACCTCCCCATATATATGTATGGAATGGAGTTTGCAACTGAAAAGAAACTTTGTGTTCCCAACAAGCTAGGTGAAGGACGGCATTCACACACACTAATCTCTCAGAAACGAGCAAGTGGAGAGACGTTCGTTCATCTAGCACCAAGGGAACGGGTTTCAGGAGAAACTTTTTCTCTGCTTTCTCAGTCTGTTTCCTAGTGCCGGTTTGAAGTTCCTTCAGTTTTCACTGTCAAACCGAGTTGGAGCTAGTACCTCCCCATATATATGTAAGGAATGGAGTTTGCAACAAAGAAGAAACTTTGTGTTCCCAACAAGATAGGTGAAGGACGGCTTTCACACACACTTATCTCTCTGAACTGAGCAAGTGGAGAGACGTTCGTTCATCTAGCACCAAGGGAACGGGTTGCAGGAGTAACTTTTTCTCTGCTTCTCAGTCTGTTTCCTAGTGCCGGTTTGAAGTTCCTGCAGTTTTCACTCTCAAACCGAGTTGGAGCTAGTACCTCCCCATATATATGTATGGAATGGAGTTTGCAACTGAAAAGAAACTTTGTGTTCCCAACAAGCTAGGTGAAGGACGGCATTCACACACACTTATCTCTCAGAACCGAGCAAGTGGAGAGACGTTCGTTCATCTAGCACCAAGGGAACGGGTTTCAGGAGACACTTTTTCTCTGCTTTCTCAGTCTGTTTCCTAGTGCCGGTTTGAAGTTCCTGAAGTTTTGACTGTAAAACCGAGTTGGAGCTAGTACCTCCCCATATATATGTAAGGAATGGAGTTTGCAACTGAAAAGAAACTCTGTGTTCCCAACAAGCTAGGTGAAGGACGGCTTTCACACACACTTATCTCTCAGAACTGAGCAAGTGGAGAGACGTTCGTTCATCTAGCACCAAGGGAACGGGTTGCAGGAGACACTTTTTCTCTGCTTTCTCAGTCTGTTTCCTAGTGCCGGTTTGAAGTTCCTGCAGTTTTCACTGTCAAACAGAGTTGGAAATTGTACCTCCCCATATATATGTATGGAATGGAGTTTGCAACTGAAAAGAAACTTTGTGTTCCCAACAAGCTAGGTGAAGGACGGCTTTCACACACACTTATCTCTCAGAACTGAGCAAGTGGAGAGACGTTCGTTCATTTAGCACCAAGGGAACGGGTTGCAGGAGACACTTTTTCTCTGCTTTCTCCGTCTGTTTCCTAGTGCCGGTTTGAAGTTCCTGCAGTTTTCACTGTCAAAACGAGTTGGAGCTAGTACCTCCCCATATATATGTATGGAATGGAGTTTGCAACTGAAAAGAAACTTTGTGTTCCCAACAAGCTAGGTGAAGGACGGCTTTCACACACACTTATCTCTCAGAACTGAGCAAGTGGAGAGACGTTCGTTCATCTAGCACCAAGGGAACGGGTTGCAGGAGACACTATTTCTCTGCTTTCTCAGTCTGTTTCCTAGTGCCGGTTTGAAGTTCCTGCAGTTTTCGCTGTCAAACCGAGTTGGAGCTCGTACCTCCCCATATATATGTATGGAATGGAGTTTGCAACTGAAAAGAAACTTTGTGTTCCCAACAAGCTAGGTGAAGGACGGCTTTCACACACACTTATCTCTCAGAACTGAGCAAGTGGAGAGACGTTCGTTCATCTAGCACCAAGGGAACGGGTTGCAGGAGACACTTTTTCTCTGCTTTCTCAGTCTGTTTCCTAGTGCCGGTTTGAAGTTCCTGCAGTTTTCACTGTCAAACAGAGTTGGAAATAGAACCTCCCCATATATATGTATGGAATGGAGTTTGCAACTGAAAAGAAACTTTGTGTTCCCAACAAGCTAGGTGAAGGACGGCTTTCACACACAATTATCTCTCAGAACTGAGCAAGTGGAGAGACGTTCGTTCATCTAGCACCAAGGGAACGGGTTGCAAGAGACACTATTTCTCTGCTTTCTCAGTCTGTTTCCTAGTGCCGGTTTGAAGTTCCTGCAGTTTTCACTGTCAAACCGAGTTGGAGCTCGTACCTCCCCATATATATGTATGGAATGGAGTTTGCAACTGAAAAGAAACTTTGTGTTCCCAACAAGCTAGGTGAAGGACGGCTTTCACACACACTTATCTCTCAGAACTGAGCAAGTGGAGAGACGTTCGTTCATCTAGCACCAAGGGAACGGGTTGCAGGAGACACATTTTCTCTGCTTTCTCAGTCTGTTTCCTAGTGCTGGTTTGAAGTTCCTGCAGTTTTCACTGTCAAACCGAGTTGGAGCTCGTACCTCCCCATATATATGTATGGAATGGAGTTTGCAACTGAAAAGAATCTTTGTGTTCCCAACAAGCTAGGTGAAGGACGGCTTTCACACACACTTATCTCTCAGAACTGATCAAATGGAGAGACGTTCGTTAATCTAGCACCAAGGGAACGGGTTGCAGGAGACACTTTTTCTCTGCTTTCTCCGTCTGTTTCCTAGTGCCGGTTTGAAGTTCCTGCAGTTTTCACTGTCAAAACGAGTTGGAGCTAGTACCTCCCCATATATATGTATGGAATGGAGTTTGCAACTGAAAAGAAACTTTGTGTTCCCAACAAGCTAGGTGAAGGACGGCTTTCACACACACTTATCTCTCAGAACTGAGCAAGTGGAGAGACGTCCGTTCATCTAGCACCAAGGGAACGGGTTGCAGGAGACACTATTTCTCTGCTTTCTCAGTCTGTTTCCTAGTGCCGGTTTGAAGTTCCTGCAGTTTTCGCTGTCAAACCGAGTTGGAGCTCGTACCTCCCCATATATATGTATGGAATGGAGTTTGCAACTGAAAAGAAACTTTGTGTTCCCAACAAGCTAGGTTAAGGACGGCTTTCACACACACTTATCTCTCAGAACTGAGCAAGTGGAGAGACGTTCGTTCATCTAGCACCAAGGGAACGGGTTGCAGGAGACAATTTTTCTCTGCTTTCTCAGTCTGTTTCCTAGTGCCGGTTTGAAGTTCCTGCAGTTTTCACTGTCAAACAGAGTTGGAAATAGTACCTCCCCATATATATGTATGGAATGGAGTTTGCAACTGAAAAGAAACTTTGTGTTCCCAACAAGCTAGGTGAAGGACGGCTTTCACACACAATTATCTCTCAGAACTGAGCAAGTGGAGAGACGTTCGTTCATCTAGCACCAAGGGAACGGGTTGCAGGAGACACTATTTCTCTGCTTTCTCAGTCTGTTTCCTAGTGCCGGTTTGAAGTTCCTGCAGTTTTCACTGTCAAACCGAGTTGGAGCTCGTACCTCCCCATATATACGTATGGAATGGAGTTTGCAACTGAAAAGAAACTTTGTGTTCCCAACAAGCTAGGTGAAGGACGGCTTTCACACACACTTATCTCTCAGAACTGAGCAAGTGGAGAGACGTTCGTTCATCTAGCACCAAGGGAACGGGTTGCAGGAGACACTTTTTCTCTGCTTTCTCAGTCTGTTTCCTAGTGCTGGTTTGAAGTTCCTGCAGTTTTCACTGTCAAACCGTGTTGGAGCTAGTACCTACTTATATATATGTATGGAATGTAGTTTGCAACTGAAAAGAAACTTTGTGTTCCCAACAAGCTAGGTGAAGGACGGCTTTCACACACACTTATCTCTCAGAACTGATCAAGTGGAGAGACGTTCGTTAATCTAGCACCAAGGGAACGGGTTGCAGGAGACACATTTTCTCTGCTTTCTCAGTATGATTCCAAGTGTCGGTTTGAAGTTCCTGCAATTTTCACTGGCAAACAGAGTTGGAAATAGTACCTCCCCATATATATGTATGGAATGGAGTTTGCAACTGAAAATAAACTTTGTGTTCCCAACAAGCTAGGTGAAGGACGGTTTTCACACACACTTATCTCTCAGAACTGAGCAAGTGGAGAGACGTTCGTTCATCTAGCTCCAAGGGAACGGGTTGCAGGAGACACTTTTTCTCTTCTTTCTCCGTCTGTTTCCTAGTGCCGGTTTGAAGTTCCTGCATTTTTCACTGTCAAACCGAGTTGGAGCTAGTACCTCCCCATATATATGTATGGAATGGAGTTTGCAACTGAAAAGAAACTTTGTGTTCCCAACAAGCTAGGTTAAGGACGGCTTTCACACACACTTATCTCTCAGAACTGAGCAAGTGGAGAGACGTTCGTTCATCTAGCACCAATGGAACGGGTTGCAGGAGACACTTTTTCTCTGCTTTCTCAGTCTTTTTCCTAGTGCCGGTTTGAAGTTCCTGCAGTTTTCACTGTCAAACCGAGTTAGAGCTTGTACCTATCCATATATATGTATGGAATGGAGTTTGCAACTGAAAAGAAACTTTGTGTTCCCAACAAGCTAGGTGAAGGACGGCTTTCACACACACTTATCTCTCAGAACTGAGCAAGTGGAGAGACGTTCGTTCATCTAGCACCAAGGGAACGGGTTGCAGGAGACACTTTTTCTCAGCTTTCTCATTCTGTTTCCTAGTGCCGGTTTGAAGTTCCTGCAGTTTTCACTGTAAAACCGAGTTGGATCTAGTACCTCCCCATATATATGTATGGAATGGAGTTTGCAACTGAAAAGAAACTTGGTTTTCCCAACAAGCTAGGTGAAGGACGGCTTTCACACACACTTATCTCTCAGAACTGAGCAAGTGGAGAGACGTTCGTTCATCTAGCACCAAGGGAACGGGTTGCAGGAGACACTTTTTCTCTGCTTCTCAGTCTGTTTCTTAGTGCCGGTTTGAAGTTCCTGCAGTTTTCACTGTCAAACCGTGTTGGAGCTAGTACTTCCCCATATATATGTATGGAATGGAGTTTGCAACTGAAAAGAAACTTTGTGTTCCCAACAAGCTAGGTGAAGGACGGCTTTCACACACACTTATCTCTCCGAACTGAGCAAGTGGATAGACGTTCGTTCATCTAGCACCAAGGGAACGGGTTGCAGGAGACACTTTTTCTCTGCTTTCTCCGTCTGTTTCCTAGTGCCGGTTTGATGTTCCTGCAGTTTTCACTGTCAAACCGAGTTGGAGCTAGTACCTCCCCATATATATGTATGGAATGGAGTTTGCAACTGAAAAGAAACTTTGAGTTCCCAACAAGCTAGGTGAAGGACGGCTTTCACACACACTTATCTCACAGAACTGAGCAAGTGGAGAGACGTTCGTTCATCTAGCACCAAGGGAACGTGTTGCAGGAGACACTTTTTCTCTGCTTTCTCAGTCTGTTTCCTAGTGCCGGTTTGAAGTTCCTTCAGTTTTCACTGTCAAACCGAGTTGGATCTAGTACCTCCACATATATATGTATGGAATGGAGTTTGCAACTGAAAAGAAACTTTGTGTTCCCAACAAGACAGGTGAAGGACGGCTTTCACACACAATTATCTCTCAGAACTGAGCAAGTGGAGAGACGTTCGTTCATCTAGCACCAAGGGAACGGGTTGCAGGAGACACTTTTTCTCTCCTTTCTCAGTCTGTTTCCTAGTGCCGGTTTGAAGTTCCTGCAGTTTTCACTGTCAAACCGAGTTGGAGCTAGTACCTCCCCATATATATGTATGGAATGGAGTTTGCAACTGAAAAGAAACTTTGTGTTCCCAACAAGCTAGGTGAAGGACGGCTTTCACACACACTTATCTCTCAGAACTGAGCAAGTGGAGAGACGTTCGTTCATCTAGCACCAAGGGAACGGGTTGCAATAGACACTTTTTCTCTGCTTTCTCAGTCTGTTTCCTAGTGCCGGTTTGAAGTTCCTGCAGTTTTCACTGTCAAACCGAGTTGGAGCTAGTACCTCCCCATATATATGTATGGAATGGAGTTTGCAACTGAAAAGAAACTTTGTGTTCCCAACAAGCTAGGTGAAGGACGGCTTTCACACACACTTATCTCTCAGAACTGAGCAAGTGGAGAGACGTTCGTTCATCTAGCACCAAGGGAACGGGTTGCAGGAGACACTTTTTCTCTGCTTTCTCAGTCTGTTTCCTAGTGCCGGTTAGAAGTTCCTGCAGTTTTCACTGTCAAACAGAGTTGGAAATAGTACCTCCCCATATATATGTATGGAATGGAGTTTGCAACTGAAAAGAAACTTTGTGTTCCCAACAAGCTAGGTGAAGGACGGCTTTCACACACACTTTTCTCTCAGAACTGAGCAAGTGGAGAGACGTTCGTTCATCTAGCACCAAGGGAACGGGTTGCAGGAGACACTTTTTCTCTGCTTTCTCAGTCTGTTTCCTAGTGCCGGTTTGATGTTCCTGCAGTTTTCACTGTCAAACCGAGTTAGAGCTTGTACCTATCCATATATATGTATGGAATGGAGTTTGCAACTGAAAAGAAACTTTGTGTTCCCAACAAACTAGGTGAAGGACGGCTTTCACACACACTTATCTCTCAGAACTGAGCAAGTGGAGAGACGTTCGTTCATCTAGCACCAATGGAACGGGTTGCAGGAGACACTTTTTCTCTGCTTTCTCAGTCTGTTTCCTAGTGCCGGTTTGAAGTTCCTGCAGTTTTCACTGTCAAACAGAGTTGGAAATAGTACCTCCCCATATATATGTATGGAATGGAGTTTGCAAATGAAAAGAAACTTTGTGTTCCCAACAAGCTAGGTGAAGGACGGCTTTCACACACAATTATCTCTCAGAACTGAGCAAGTGGAGAGACGTTCGTTCATCTAGCACCAAGGGAACGGGTTGCAGGAGACACTATTTCTCTGCTTTCTCAGTCTGTTTCCTAGTGCCGTTTTGAAGTTCCTGCAGTTTTCACTGTCAAACCGAGTTGGAGCTCGTACCTCCCCATATATACGTACGGAATGGAGTTTGCAACTGAAAAGAAACTTTGTGTTCCCAACAAGCTAGGTGAAGGACGGCTTTCACACACACTTATCTCTCAGAACTGAGCAAGTGGAGAGACGTTCGTTCATCTAGCACCAAGGGAACGGGTTGCAGGAGACACTTTTTCTCTGCTTTCTCAGTCTGTTTCCTAGTGCTGGTTTGAAGTTCCTGCAGTTTTCACTGTCAAACCGAGTTGGAGCTAGTACCTGCTTATATATATGTATGGAATGTATTTTGCAACTGAAAAGAAACTTTGTGTTCCCAACAAGCTAGGTGAAGGACGGCTTTCACACACACTTATCTCTCAGAACTGATCAAGTGGAGAGACGTTCGTTCATCTAGCACCAAGGGAACGGGTTGCAGGAGACACATTTTCTCTGCTTTCTCAGTATGATTCCTAGTGCCGGTTTGAAGTTCCTGCAATTTTCACTGTCAAACAGAGTTGGAAATAGTACCTCCCCATATATATGTATGGAATGGAGTTTGCAACTGAAAATAAACTTTGTGTTCCCAACAAGCTAGGTTAAGGACGGCTTTCACACACACTTATCTCTCAGAACTGAGCAAGTGGAGAGACGTTCGTTCATCTAGCTCCAAGGGAACGGGTTGCAGGAGACACTTTTTCTCTTCTTTCTCTGTCTGTTTCCTAGTGCCGGTTTGAAGTTCCTGCAGTTTTCACTGTCAAACCGAGTTGGAGCTAGTACCTCCCCATATATATGTATGGAATGGAGTTTGCAACTGAAAAGAAACTTTGTGTTCCCAACAAGCTAGGTGAAGGACGGCTTTCACACACACTTATCTCTCAGAACTGAGCAAGTGGAGAGACGTTCGTTCATCTAGCACCAAGGGAACGGGTTGCAGGAGACACTTTTTCTCTGGTTCTCAGTCTGTTTCCTAGTGCCGGTTTGAAGTTCCTGCAGTTTTCACTGTCAAACAGATTTGGAAAGAGTACCTCCCCATATATATGTATGGAATGGAGTTTGCAACTGAAAAGAAACTTTGAGTTCCCAACAAGCTAGGTGAAGGACGGCTTTCACACACACTTATCTCACAGAACTGAACAAGTGGAGAGACGTTCGTTCATCTAGCACCAAGGGAACGTGTTGCAGGAGACACTTTTTCTCTGCTTTCTCAGTCTGTTTCCTAGTGCCGGTTTGAAGTTCCTTCAGTTTTCACTGTCAAACCGAGTTGGATCTAGTACCTCCCCATATATATGTATGGAATGGAGTTTGCAACTGAAAAGAAACTTTGTGTTCCCAACAAGACAGGTGAAGGACGGCTTTCACACACAATTATCTCTCAGAACTGAGCAAGTGGAGAGACGTTCGTTCATCTAGCACCAAGGGAACGGGTTGCAGGAGACACTTTTTCTCTCCTTTCTCAGTCTGTTTCCTAGTGCCGGTTTGAAGTTCCTGCAGTATTCACTGTAAAACCGAGTTGGAGATTCTACCTCCCCATATATATGTATGGAATGGAGTTTGCAACTGAAAAGAAACTTTGTGTTCCCAACAAGCTAGGTGAAGGACGGCTTTCACACACACTAATCTCTCAGAACTGAGCAAGTGGAGAGACGTTCGTTCATCTAGCACCAAGGGAACGGGTTGCAGGAGACACTTTTTCTCTCCTTTCTCAGTCTGTTTCCTAGTGCCGGTTTGAAATTCCTGCAGTTTTCACTCTAAAACCGAGTTGGAGCTTCTACCTCCATATATATATGTATGGAATGGAGTTTGCAACTGAAAAGAAACTTTGTGTTCCCAACAAGCTAGGTGAAGGACGGCTTTCACACACACTTATCTCTCAGAACTGAGCAAGTGGAGAGACGTTCGTTCATCTAGCACCAAGGGAACGGGTTGCAATAGACACTTTTTCTCTGCTTTCTCAGTCTGTTTCCTAGTGCCGGTTTGAAGTTCCTGCAGTTTTCACTGTCAAACCGAGTTGGAGCTAGTACCTCCCCATATATATGTATGGAATGTAGTTTGCAACTGAAAAGAAACTTTGTGTTCCCAACAAGCTAGGTGAAGGACGGCTTTCACACACACTTATCTCTCAGAACTGAGCAAGTGGAGAGACGTTCGTTCATCTAGCACCAAGGGAACGGGTTGCAGGAGACAATTTTTCTCTGCTTTCTCAGTCTGTTTCCTAGTGCCGGTTTGAAGTTCCTGCAGTTTTCACTGTCAAACAGAGTTGGAAATAGTACCTCCCCATATATATGTATGGAATGGAGTTTGCAACTGAAAAGAAACTTTGTGTTCCCAACAAGCTAGGTGAAGGACGGCTTTCACACACACTTATCTCTCAGAACTGAGTAAGTGGATAGACGTTCGTTCATCTAGCACCAAGGGAACGGGTTGCAGGAGACACTTTTTCTCTGCTTTCTCCGTCTGTTTCCTAGTGCCGGTTTGAAGTTCCTGCAGTTTTCACTGTCAAACCGAGTTGAAGCTACTACCTCCCCATATATATGTATGAAATGGAGTTTGCAACTGAAAAGAAACTTTGAGTTCCCAACAAGCTAGTTGAGGTACGGCTTTCACACACACTTATCTCACAGAACTGAGCAAGTGGAGAGACGTTCGTTCATCTATCACCAAGGGAACGGGTTGCAGGAGACACTTTTTCTCTGCTTTCTCAGTCTGTTTCCTAGTGCCGGTTTGAAGTTCCTGCAGTTTTCACTGTCAAACCGAGTTAGAGCTTGTACCTATCCATATATATGTATGGAATGGAGTTTGCAACTGAAAAGAAACTTTGTGTTCCCAACAAGCTAGGTGAAGGACGGCTTTCACACACACTTATCTCTCAGAACTGAGCAAGTGGAGAGACGTTCGTTCATCTAGCACCAAGGGAACGGGTTGCAGGAGACACTTTTTCTCTGTTTCTCAGTCTGTTTCCTAGTGCCGTTTTGAAGTTCCTGCAGTTTTCACTGTCAAACAGATTTGGAAAGAGTACCTCCCCATATATATGTATGGAATGGAGTTTGCAACTGAAAAGAAACTTGGTTTTCCCAACAAGCTAGGTGAAGGACGGCTTTCACACACACTTATCTCTCAGAACTGAGCAAGTGGAGAGACGTTCGTTCATCTAGCACCAAGGGAACGGGTTGCAGGAGACACTTTTTCTCTGCTTCTCAGTCTGTTTCTTAGTGCCGGTTTGAAGTTCCTGCAGTTTTCACTGTCAAACCGAGTTGGAGCTAGTACCTCCCCATATATATGTAAGGAATGGGGTTTGAAACTGAAAAGAAACTTTGTGTTCCCCACAAGACAGGTGAAGGACGGCTTTCACACACACTTATCTCTCAGAACTGAGCAAGTGGAGAGACGTTCGTTCATCTAGCACCAAGGGAACGGGTTGCAGGAGACACTTTTTCTCTGCTTTCTCAGTCTGTTTCCTAGTGCCGGTTTGAAGTTCCTGCAGTTTTCACTGTCAAAACGAGTTGGAGCTAGTACCTCCCAATATATATGTATGGAATGGAGTTTACAACTGAAAAGAAACTTTGTGTTCCCAACAAGCTAGGTGAAGGACGGCTTTCACACACACTTATCTCTCAGAACTGAGCAAGTGGAGAGACGTTCGTTCATCTAGCACCAAGGGAACGGGTTGCAGGAGACACATTTTCTCAGCTTTCTCAGTCTGTTTCCTAGTGCCGGTTTGAAGTTCCTGCAGTATTCACTGTAAAACCGAGTTGGAGCTTCTACCTCCCCATATATATGTATGGAATGGAGTTTGCAACTGAAAAGAAACTTTGTGTTCCCCACAAGCTAGGTGAAGGACGGCTTTCACACACACTAATCTCTCAGAATTGAGCAAGTGGAGAGACGTTCGTTCATCTAGCACCAAGGGAACGGGTTGCAGGAGACACTTTTTCTCTGCTTTCTCAGTCTGTTTCCTAGTGCCGGTTTGAAATTCCTGCAGTTTTCACTGTAAAACCGAGTTGGAGCTTCTACCTCCCCATATATATGTATGGAATGGAGTTTGCAACTGAAAAGAAACTTTGTGTTCCCAACAAGCTAGCTGAAGGACGGCTTTCACACACACTTATCTCTCAGAACTGAGCAAGTGGAGAGACGTTCGTTCATCTAGCACCAAGGGAACGGGTTGCAATAGACACTTTTTCTCTGCTTTCTCAGTCTGTTTCCTAGTGCCGGTTTGAAGTTCCTGCAGTTTTCACTGTCAAACCGAGTTGGAGCTAGTACCTCCCCATATATATGTATGGAATGGAGTTTGCATCTGAAAAGAAACTTTGTGTTCCCAACAAGCTAGGTGAAGGACGGCTTTCACACACACTTATCTCTCAGAACTGAGCAAGTGGAGAGACGTTCGTTCATCTAGCACCAAGGGAACGGGTTGCAGGAGACACTTTTTCTCTGCTTTCTCAGTCTGTTTCCTAGTGCCGGTTTGAAGTTCCTGCAGTTTTCACTGTCAAACAGAGTTGGAGCTAGTACCTCCCCATATATATGTATGGAATGGAGTTTGCAACTGAAAAGAAACTTTGTGTTCCCAACAAGCAAGGTGAAGGACGGCTTTCACACACACTTTTCTCTCAGAACTGAGCAAGTGGAGACACGTTCGTTCATCTAGCACCAAGGGAACGGGTTGCAGGAGACACTTTTTCTCTGCTTTCTCAGTCTGTTTCCTAGTGCCGGTTTGAAGTTCCTGCAGTTTTCACTGTCAAACCGAGTTAGAGCTTGTACCTATCCATATATATGTATGGAATGGAGTTTGCAACTGAAAAGAAACTTTGTGTTCCCAACAAACTAGGTGAAGGACGGCTTTCACACACACTTATCTCTCAGAACTGAGCAAGTGGAGAGACGTTCGTTCATCTAGCACCAATGGAACGGGTTGCAGGAGACACTTTTTCTCTGCTTTCTCAGTCTGTTTCCTAGTGCCTTTTTGAAGTTCCTGCAGTTTTCACTGTCAAACCGAGTTAGAGCTAGTACCTCCCCATATATATGTATGGAATGGAGTTTGCAACTGAAAAGAAACTTTGTGTTCCCAACAAGCTAGGTGAAGGACGGCTTTCACACACACTTATCTCTCAGAACTGAGCAAGTGGATAGACGTTCGTTCATCTAGCACCAAGGGAACGGGTTGCAGGAGACACTTTTTCTCTGCTTTCTCAGTCTGTTTCCTAGTGCCGGTTTGAAGTTCCTGCAGTTTTCACTGTCAAACCGAGTTGGAGCTAGTACCTCCCCATATATATGTATGGAATGGAGTTTGCAACTGAAAAGAAACTTTGAGTTCCCAACAAGCTAGTTGAAGGACGGCTTTCACACACACTTATCTCACAGAACTGAGCAAGTGGAGAGACGTTCGTTCATCTAGCACCAAGGGAACGGGTTGCAGGAGACACTTTTTCTCTGCTTTCTCAGTCTGTTTCCTAGTGCCGGTTTGAAGTTCCTGCAGTTTTCACTGTTAAACCGAGTTGGATCTAGTACCTCCCCATATATATGTATGGAATGGAGTTTGCAACTGAAAAGAAACTTTGTGTTCCCAACAAGACAGGTGAAGGACGGCTTTCACACACACTTATCTCTCAGAACTGAGCAAGTGGAGAGACGTTCGTTCATCTAGCACCAATGGAACGGGTTGCAGGAGACACTTTTTCTCTGCTTTCTCAGTCTGTTTCCTAGTGCCGGTTTGAAGTTCCTGCAGTTTTCACTGTCAAACCGTGTTAGAGCTAGTACCTCCCCATATATATGTATGGAATGGAGTTTGCAACTGAAAAGAAACTTTGTGTTCCCAACAAGCTAGGTGAAGGACGGCTTTCACACACACTTATCTCTCAGAACTGAGTAAGTGGATAGACGTTCGTTCATCTAGCACCAAGGGAACGGGTTGCAGGAGACACTTTTTCTCTGCTTTCTCCGTCTGTTTCCTAGTGCCGGTTTGAAGTTCCTGCAGTTTTCACTGTCAAACCGAGTTGAAGCTACTACCTCCCCATATATATGTATGAAATGGAGTTTGCAACTGAAAAGAAAATTTGAGTTCCCAACAAGCTAGTTGAAGTACGGCTTTCACACACACTTATCTCACAGAACTGAGCAAGTGGAGAGACGTTCGTTCATCTAGCACCAAGGGAACGGGTTGCAGGAGACACTTTTTCTCTGCTTTCTCAGTCTGTTTCCTAGTGCCGGTTTGAAGTTCCTGCAGTTTTCACTGTCAACCCGAGTTAGAGCTTGTACCTATCCATATATATGTATGGAATGGAGTTTGCAACTGAAAAGAAACTTTGTGTTCCCAACAAGCTAGGTGAAGGACGGCTTTCACACACACTTATCTCTCAGAACTGAGCAAGTGGAGAGACGTTCGTTCATCTAGCACCAAGGGAACGGGTTGCAGGAGACACTTTTTCTCTGTTTCTCAGTCTGTTTCCTAGTGCCGTTTTGAAGTTCCTGCAGTTTTCACTGTCAAACAGATTTGGAAAGAGTACCTCCCCATATATATGTATGGAATGGAGTTTGCAACTGAAAAGAAACTTGGTTTTCCCAACAAGCTAGGTGAAGGACGGCTTTCACACACACTTATCTCTCAGAACTGAGCAAGTGGAGAGACGTTCGTTCATCTAGCACCAAGGGAACGGGTTGCAGGAGACACTTTTTCTCTGCTTCTCAGTCTGTTTCTTAGTGCCGGTTTGAAGTTCCTGCAGTTTTCACTGTCAAACCGAGTTGGAGCTAGTACCTCCCCATATATATGTAAGGAATGGGGTTTGAAACTGAAAAGAAAATTTGTGTTCCCAACAAGACAGGTGAAGGACGGCTTTCACACACACTTATCTCTCAGAACTGAGCAAGTGGAGAGACGTTCGTTCATCTAGCACCAAGGGAACGGGTTGCAGGAGACACTTTTTCTCTGCTTTCTCAGTCTGTTTCCTAGTGCCGGTTTGAAGTTCCTGCAGTTTTCACTGTCAAACCGAGTTGGAGCTAGTACCTCCCAATATATATGTATGGAATGGAGTTTACAACTGAAAAGAAACTTTGTGTTCCCAACAAGCTAGGTGAAGGACGGCTTTCACACACACTTATCTCTCAGAACTGAGCAAGTGGAGAGACGTTCGTTCATCTAGCACCAAGGGAACGGGTTGCAGGAGACACATTTTCTCAGCTTTCTCAGTCTGTTTCCTAGTGCCGGTTTGAAGTTCCTGCAGTATTCACTGTAAAACCGAGTTGGAGCTTCTACCTCCCCATATATATGTATGGAATGGAGTTTGCAACTGAAAAGAAACTTTGTGTTCCCCACAAGCTAGGTGAAGGACGGCTTTCACACACACTAATCTCTCAGAATTGAGCAAGTGGAGAGACGTTCGTTCATCTAGCACCAAGGGAACGGGTTGCAGGAGACACTTTTTCTCTGCTTTCTCAGTCTGTTTCCTAGTGCCGGTTTGAAATTCCTGCAGTTTTCACTGTAAAACCGAGTTGGAGCTTCTACCTCCCCATATATATGTATGGAATGGAGTTTGCAACTGAAAAGAAACTTTGTGTTCCCAACAAGCAAGGTGAAGGACGGCTTTCACACACACTTTTCTCTCAGAACTGAGCAAGTGGAGACACGTTCGTTCATCTAGCACCAAGGGAACGGGTTGCAGGAGACACTTTTTCTCTGCTTTCTCAGTCTGTTTCCTAGTGCCGGTTTGAAGTTCCTGCAGTTTTCACTGTCAAACCGAGTTAGAGCTTGTACCTATCCATATATATGTATGGAATGGAGTTAGCAACTGAAAAGAAACTTTGTGTTCCCAACAAACTAGGTGAAGGACGGCTTTCACACACACTTATCTCTCAGAACTGAGCAAGTGGAGAGACGTTCGTTCATCTAGCACCAATGGAACGGGTTGCAGGAGACACTTTTTCTCTGCTTTCTCAGTCTGTTTCCTAGTGCCGGTTTGAAGTTCCTGCAGTTTTCACTGTCAAACCGAGTTAGAGCTAGTACCTCCCCATATATATGTATGGAATGGAGTTTGCAACTGAAAAGAAACTTTGAGTTCCCAACAAGCTAGTTGAAGGACGGCTTTCACACACACTTATCTCACAGAACTGAGCAAGTGGAGAGACGTTCGTTCATCTAGCACCAAGGGAACGGGTTGCAGGAGACACTTTTTCTCTGCTTTCTCAGTCTGTTTCCTAGTGCCGGTTTGAAGTTCCTGCAGTTTTCACTGTTAAACCGAGTTGGATCTAGTACCTCCCCATATATATGTATGGAATGGAGTTTGCAACTGAAAAGAAACTTTGTGTTCCCAACAAGACAGGTGAAGGACGGCTTTCACACACACTTATCTCTCAGAACTGAGCAAGTGGAGAGACTTTCGTTCATCTAGTACCAAGGGAACGGGTTGCAGGAGACACTTTTTCTCTGCTATCTCAGTCTGTTTCCTAGTGCCGGTTTGAAGTTCCTGCAGTTTTCACTGTCAAACGGAATTAGAGCTAGTACCTCCCAATATATATGTATGGAATGGAGTTTGCAACTGAAAAGAAACTTTGTGTTCCCAACAAGCTAGGTGAAGGACGGCTTTCACACACACTTATCTCTCAGAACTGAGCAAGTGGAGAGACGTTCGTTCATCTAGGACCAAGGGAACGGGTTCCAGGAGACACTTTTTCTCTGCTTTCTCAGTCTGTTTCCTAGTGCCGGTTTGATGTTCCTGCAGTTTTCACTGTCAAACAGAGTTGGAGCTTCTACCTCCCCATATATATGTATGGAATGGAGTTTGCAACTGAAAAGAAACTTTGTGTTCCCAACAAGCTAGGTGAAGGACGGCTTTCACACACACATATCTCTCAGAACTGAGCATGTGGAGAGACGTTCGTTCATCTAGCACCAAGGGAACGTGTTGCAGGAGACACTTTTTCTCTGCATTCTCAGTCTGTTTCCTAGTGCCGGTTTGAAGTTCCTGCAGTTTTCACTGTAAAACAGAGTTGAGCTAGTACATTCCCATATATAAGTATGGAATGGAGTTTGCAACTGAAAAGAAATTTTGTGTTCCCAACAAGCTAGTTGAAGGACGGCTTTCACACACACTTATCTCTCAGAACTGAGCAAGTGGAGAGACGTTCGTTCATCTAGCACCAAGGGAACGGGTTGCAGGAGACACTTTTACTCTGCTTCTCAGTCTGTTTCCTAGTGCCGGTTTGAAGTTCCTGCAGTTTTCACTGTCAAACAGAGTTGGAAATAGTACCTCCCCATATATATGTATGGAATGGAGTTTGCAACTGAAAAGAAACTTTGTGTTCCCAACAAGCTAGGTGAAGGACGGCTTTCACACACTCTTTTCTCTCAGAACTGAGCAAGTGGAGAGACGTTCGTTCATGTAGCACCAAGGGAACGGGTTGCAGGAGACACTTTTTCTCTGCTTTCTCCGTCTTTTTCCTAGTGCCGGTTTGAAGTTCCTGCAGTTTTCACTGTCAAACCGAGTTGGAGCTAGTACCTCCCCATATATATGTATGGAATGGAGTTTGCAACTGAAAAGAAACTTTGTGTTCCCAACAAGCTAGGTGAAGGACGGCATTCACACACACTTATCTCTCAGAACCGAGCAAGTGGAGAGACGTTCGTTCATCTAGCACCAAGGGAACGGGTTTCAGGAGACACTTTTTCTCTGCTTTCTCAGTCTGTTTCCTAGTGCCGGTTTGAAGTTCCTGCAGTTTTCACTGTCAAACCGAGTTGGGGCTAGTGCCTCCCCATATATATGTAAGGAATGGAGTTTGCAACTGAAAAGAATCTTTGTGTTCCCAACAAGCTAGGTGAAGGACGGCTTTCACACACACTTATCTCTCAGAACTGAGCAAGTGGAGAGACGTTCGTTCATCTAGCACCAAGAGAACGGGTTGCAGGAGACACTTTTTCTCTGCTTTCTCAGTCTGTTTCCTAGTGCCGGTTTGAAGTTCCTGCAGTTTTCACTGTCAAACAGAGTTGGAAATAGTACCTCCCCATATATATGTATGGAATGGAGTTTGCAACTGAAAAGAAACTTTGTGTTCCCAACAAGCTAGGTGAAGGACGGCTTTCACACACTCTTTTCTCTCAGAACTGAGCAAGTGGAGAGACGTTCGTTCATGTAGCACCAAGGGAACGGGTTGCAGGAGACACTTTTTCTCTGCTTTCTCCGTCTGTTTCCTAGTGCCGGTTTGAAGTTCCTGCAGTTTTCACTGTCAAACCGAGTTGGAGCTAGTACCTCCCCATATATATGTATGGAATGGAGTTTGCAACTGAAAAGAAACTTTGTGTTCCCAACAAGCTAGGTGAAGGACGGCTTTCACACACAATTATCTCTCAGAACTGAGCAAGTGGAGAGACGTTCGTTCATCTAGCACCAAGGGAACGGGTTGCAGGAGACACTTTTTCTCTGCTTTCTCAGTCTGTTTCCTAGTGCCGGTTTGAAGTTCCTGCAGTTTTCACTGTCAAACCGAGTTGGAGCTCGTACCTCCCCATATATATGTATGGAATGGAGTTTGCAACTGAAAAGAAACTTGGTGTTCCCAACAAACTAGGTGAAGGACGGCTTTCACACACACTTATCTCTCAGAACTGAGCAAGTGGAGAGACGTTCGTTCATCTAGCACCAAGGGAACGGGTTGCAGGAGACATTTTTTCTCTGCTTCTCAGTCTGTTTCCTAGTGCCGGGTTGAAGTTCCTGCAGTTTTCACTCTCAAACCGAGTTGGAGCTAGTACCTCCCCATATATAAGTATGGAATGGGGTTTGCAACTGAAAAGAAACTTTGTGTTCCCAACAAGCTAGGTGAAGGACGGCTTTCACACACACTTATCTCTCAGAACTGAGCAAGTGGAGAGAGGTTCGTTCATCTAGCACCAAGGGAACGGGTTGCAGGAGACACTTTTTCTCTGCTTTCTCCGTCTGTTTCCTAGTGCCGGTTTGAAGTTCCTGCAGTTTTCACTGTCAAACCGAGTTGGAGCTAGTACCTCCCCATATATATGTATGGAATGGAGTTTGCAACTGAAAAGAAACTTTGTGTTCCCAACAAGCTAGGTGAAGGACGGCTTTCACACACACTTATCTCTCAGAACTGAGCAAGTGGAGAGACGTTCGTTCAGCTAGCACCAAGGGAACGGGTTGCAGGAGACACTTTTTCCCTGCTTTCTCAGTCTGTTTCCTAGTGCCGGTTTGAAGTTCCTGCAGTTTTCACTGTCAAACCGAGTTGGAGCTCGTACCTCCCCATATATATGTATGGAATGGAGTTTGCAACTGAAAAGAATCTTGGTGTTCCCAACAAACTAGGTGAAGGACGGCTTTCACACACACTTATCTCTCAGAACTGAGCAAGTGGAGAGACGTTCGTTCATCTAGCACCAAGGGAACGGGTTGCAGGAGACATTATTTCTCTGCTTCTCAGTCTGTTTCCTAGTGCCGGTATGAAGTTCCTGCAGTTTTCACTCTCAAACCGAGTTGGAGCTTGTACCTCCCCATATATAAGTATGGAATGGAGTTTGCAACTGAAAAGAAACTTTGTGTTCCCAACAAGCTAGGTGAAGTACGGCTTTCACACACACTTATCTCTCAGAACTGAGCAAGTGGAGAGAGGTTCGTTCATCTAGCACCAAGGGAACGGGTTGCAGGAGACACTTTTTCTCTGCTTTCTCCACCTGTTTCCTAGTGCCGGTTTGAAGTTCCTGCAGTTTTCACTGTCAAACCGAGTTGGAGCTAGTACCTCCCCATATATATGTATGGAATGGAGTTTGCAACTGAAAAGAAACTTTGTGTTCCCAACAAGCTATGTGAAGAACGGCTTTCACACACACTTATCTCTCAGATCTGAGCAAGTGGAGAGACGTTCGTTCATCTAGCACCAAGGGAACGGGTTGCAGGAGACACTATTTCTCTGCTTTCTCAGTCTGTTTCCTAGTGCCGGTTTGAAATTCCTGCAGTTTTCACTGTCAAACCGTGTTGGATCTAGTACCTCCGCATATATATGTATGGAATGGAGTTTGCAACTGAAAAGAAACTTTGTGTTCCCAACAAGAAAGGTGAAGGACGACTTTCACACACACTTATCTCTCAGAACTGAGCAAGTGGAGAGACGTTCGTTCATCTAGCACCAAGGGAACGGGTTGCAGGAGACACTTTTTCTCTGCTTTCTCAGTCTGTTTCCTAGTGCTGGTTTGAAGTTCCTGCAGTTTTCACTGTCAAACCGAGTTGGAGCTAGTACCTACTTATATACATGTATGGAATGTAGTTTGCAACTGAAAAGAAACTTGGTTTTCCCAACAAGCTAGGTGAAGGACGGCTTTCACACACACTTATCTCTCAGAACTGAGCAAGTGGAGAGACGTTCGTTCATCTAGCATCAAGGGAACGGGTTGCAGGAGAAACTTTTTCTCTGCTTCTCAGTCTGTTTCCTAGTGCCGGTTTGAAGTTCCTGCAGTTTTCACTCTCAAACAGAGTTGGAGCTAGTACCTCCCCATATATATGTATGGAATGGAGTTTGCAACTGAAAAGAAACTTTGTGTTCCCAACAAGCTAGGTGAAGGACGGCATTCACACACACTTATCTCTCAGATCCGAGCAAGTGGAGAGACGTTCGTTCATCTAGCACCAAGGGAACGGGTTTCAGGAGACACTTTTTCTCTGCTTTCTCAGTCTGTTTCCTAGTGCCGGTTTGAAGTTCCTGCAGTTTTCACTGTCAAACCGAGTTGGAGCTAGTGCCTCCCCATATATATGTAAGGAATGGAGTTTGCAACTGAAAAGAAACTTTGTGTTCCCAACAAGCTAGGTGAAGGACGGCTTTCAGACACACTTATCTCTCAGAATTGAGCAAGTGGAGAGACGTTCGTTCATCTAGCACCAAGGGAACGGGTTGCAGGAGACACTTTTTCTCTGCTTTCTCAGTCTGTTTCCTAGTGCCGGTTTGAAGTTCCTGCAGTTTTCACTGTCAAACCGAGTTGGAGCTAGTACCTCCCCATATATATGTATGGAATGGAGTTTGCAACTGAAAAGAAACTTTGTGTTCCCAACAAGCTGGTGAAGGACGGCTTTCACACACACTTATCTCTCAGAACTGAGCAAGTGGAGAGACGTTCGTTCATCTAGCATCAATGGAACGGGTTGCAGGAGACACTTTTTCTCTGCTTTCTCAGTCTGTTTCCTAGTGCCGGTTTGAAGTTCCTGCAGTTTTCACTGTCAAACCGAGTTAGAGCTTGTACCTATCCATATATATGTATGGAATGGAGTTTGCAACTGAAAAGAAACTTTGTGTTCCCAACAAGCTAGGTGAAGGACGGCTTTCACACACACTTATCTCTCAGAACTGAGCAAGTGGAGAGACGTTCGTTCATCTAGCACCAAGGGAACGGGTTGCAGGAGACACTTTTTCTCTGCTTTCTCAGTCTGTTTCCTAATGCCGGTTTGAAGTTCCTGCAGTTTTCACTGTCAAACAGAGTTGGAAATAGTACCTCCCCATATATATGTATGGAATGGAGTTTGCAACTGAAAAGAAACTTTGTGTTCCCAACAAGCTAGGTGAAGGACGGCTTTCACACACAATTATCTCTCAGAACTGAGCAAGTGGAGAGACGTTCGTTCATCTAGCACCAAGAGAACGGGTTGCAGGAGACACTTTTTCTCTGCTTTCTCAGTCTGTTTCCTAGTGCCGGTTTGAAGTTCCTGCAGTTTTCACTGTCAAACCGAGTTGGAGCTCGTACCTCCCCATATATATGTATGAATTGGAGTTTGCAACTGAAAAGAAACTTGGTGTTCCCAACAAACTAGGTGAAGGACGGCTTTCACACACACTTATCTCTCTGAAGTGAGCAAGTGGAGAGACGTTCGTTCATCTAGCACCAAGGGAACGGGTTGCAGGAGACACTTTTTCTCTGCTTTCTCAGTCTGTTTCCTAGTCCTGGTTTTAAGTTCCTGCAGTTTTCACAGTCAAACCGAGTTGGAGCTAGTACCTACTTATATATATGTATGGAATGTAGTTTGCAACTGAAAAGAAACTTTGTGTTCCCAACAAGCTAGGTGAAGGACGGCTTTCACACACACTTATCTCTCAGAACTGAGCAAGTGGAGAGACGATCGTTCATCTAGCACCAAGGGAACGGGTTGAAGGAGACACTTTTTCTCTGCTTTCTCAGTCTGTTTCCTAGTGCCGGTTTGAAGTTCCTGCAGTTTTCACTGACAAAACGAGTTGGAGCTTGTACCTCCCCATATATATGTATGGAATGGAGTTTGCAACTGAAAAGAAACTTTGTGTTCCCAACAAGCTAGGTGAAGGACGGCTTTCACATACACTTATCTCTCAGAACTGAGCAAGTGGAGAGACGTTCGTTCATCTAGCACCAAGGGAACGGGTTGCAAGAGACACTTTTTCTCTGCTTTCTCAGTCTGTTTCCTAGTGCCGTTTTGAAGTTCCTGCAGTTTTCACTGTCAAACCGATTTGGAGCTAGTACCTCCCCATATATATGTATGGAATGGAGTTTGCAACTGAAAAGAAACTTTGTGTTCCCAACAAGCTAAGTGAAGGACGGCTTTCACACACACTTATCTCTCAGAACTGAGCAAGTGGAGAGACGTTCGTTCATCTAGCACCAAGGGAACGGGTTGCAAGAGACACTTTTTCTCTGCTTTCTCAGTCTGTTTCCTAGTGCCGGTTTGAAGTTCCTGCAGTTTTCACTGTCAAACCGTGTTGGAGCTAGTACCTCCCCATATATATGTATGGAATGGAGTTTGCAACTGAAAAGAAACTTTGTGTTCCCAACAAGCTTGGTGAAGGACGGCCACACACACACACTTATCTCTCAGAACTGAGCAAGTGGAGAGACGTTCGTTCATCTAGCACCAAGGGAACGGGTTGCAGGAGACACTATTTCTCTGTTTTCTCTGTCTGTTTCCTAGTGCCGGTTTGAAGTTCCTGCAGTTTTCACTGGAAAAACGAGTTAAAGCTTGTACCTCCCCATATATATGTATGGAATGGAGTTTGCAACTGAAAAGAAACTTTGTGTTCCCAACAAGCTAGGTGAAGGACGGCTTTCACACACACTTATCTCTCAGAACTGAGCAAGTGGAGAGACGTTCGTTCATCTAGCACCAAGGGAACGGGTTGCAGGAGACACTTTTTCTCTGCTTTCTCAGTCTGTTTCCTAGTGCCGGTTTGAAGTTCCTGCAGTTTTCACTGTCAAACCGAGTTGGAGCTCGTACCTCCCCATATATATGTATGGAATGGAGTTTGCAACTGAAAAGAAACTTTGTGTTCCCAACAAGCTAGGTGAAGGACGACTTTCACACACACTTATCTCTCAGAACTGAGCAAGTGGAGAGACGTTCGTTCATCTAGCACCAAGGGAACGGGTTGCAGGAGACACTTTTTCTCTGCTTTCTCAGTCTGTTTCCTAGTGCTGGTTTGAAGTTCCTGCAGTTTTCACTGTCAAACCGAGTTGGAGCTAGTACCTACTTATATACATGTATGGAATGTAGTTTGCAACTGAAAAGAAACTTGGTTTTCCCAACAAGCTAGGTGAAGGACGGCTTTCACACACACTTATCTCTCAGAACTGAGCAAGTGGAGAGACGTTCGTTCATCTAGCATCAAGGGAACGGGTTGCAGGAGACACTTTTTCTCTGCTTCTCAGTCTGTTTCCAAGTGCCGGTTTGAAGTTCCTGCAGTTTTCACTCTCAAACCGAGTTGGAGCTAGTACCTCCCCATATATATGTATGGAATGGAGTTTGCAACTGAAAAGAAACTTTGTGTTCCCAACAAGCTAGGTGAAGGACGGCATTCACACACACTTATCTCTCAGATCCGAGCAAGTGGAGAGACGTTCGTTCATCTAGCACCAAGGGAACGGGTTTCAGGAGACACTTTTTCTCTGCTTTCTCAGTCTGTTTCCTAGTGCCGGTTTGAAGTTCCTGCAGTTTTCACTGTCAAACCGAGTTGGAGCTAGTGCCTCCCCATATATATGTAAGGAATGGAGTTTGCAACTGAAAAGAAACTTTGTGTTCCCAACAAGCTATGTGAAGGACGGCTTTCAGACACACTTATCTCTCAGAATTGAGCAAGTGGAGAGACGTTCGTTCATCTAGCACCAAGGGAACGGGTTGCAGGAGACACTTTTTCTCTGCTTTCTCAGTCTGTTTCCTAGTGCCGGTTTGAAGTTCCTGCAGTTTTCACTGTCAAACCGAGTTGGAGCTAGTACCTCCCCATATATATGTATGGAATGGAGTTTGCAACTGAAAAGAAACTTTGTGTTCCCAACAAGCTGGTGAAGGACGGCTTTCACACACACTTATCTCTCAGAACTGAGCAAGTGGAGAGACGTTCGTTCATCTAGCACCAATGGAACGGGTTGCAGGAGACACTTTTTCTCTGCTTTCTCAGTCTGTTTCCTAGTGCCGGTTTGAAGTTCCTGCAGTTTTCACTGTCAAACCGAGTTAGAGCTTGTACCTATCCATATATATGTATGGAATGGAGTTTGCAACTGAAAAGAAACTTTGTGTTCCCAACAAGCTAGGTGAAGGACGGCTTTCACACACACTTATCTCTCAGAACTGAGCAAGTGGAGAGACGTTCGTTCATCTAGCACCAAGGGAACGGGTTGCAGGAGACACTTTTTCTCTGCTTTCTCAGTCTGTTTCCTAATGCCGGTTTGAAGTTCCTGCAGTTTTCACTGTCAAACAGAGTTGGAAATAGTACCTCCCCATATATATGTATGGAATGGAGTTTGCAACTGAAAAGAAACTTTGTGTTCCCAACAAGCTAGGTGAAGGACGGCTTTCACACACAATTATCTCTCAGAACTGAGCAAGTGGAGAGACGTTCGTTCATCTAGCACCAAGAGAACGGGTTGCAGGAGACACTTTTTCTCTGCTTTCTCAGTCTGTTTCCTAGTGCCGGTTTGAAGTTCCTGCAGTTTTCACTGTCAAACCGAGTTGGAGCTCGTACCTCCCCATATATATGTATGAATTGGAGTTTGCAACTGAAAAGAAACTTGGTGTTCCCAACAAACTAGGTGAAGGACGGCTTTCACACACACTTATCTCTCTGAAGTGAGCAAGTGGAGAGACGTTCGTTCATCTAGCACCAAGGGAACGGGTTGCAGGAGACACTTTTTCTCTGCTTTCTCAGTCTGTTTCCTAGTCCTGGTTTTAAGTTCCTGCAGTTTTCACAGTCAAACCGAGTTGGAGCTAGTACCTACTTATATATATGTATGGAATGTAGTTTGCAACTGAAAAGAAACTTTGTGTTCCCAACAAGCTAGGTGAAGGACGGCTTTCACACACACTTATCTCTCAGAACTGAGCAAGTGGAGAGACGATCGTTCATCTAGCACCAAGGGAACGGGTTGAAGGAGACACTTTTTCTCTGCTTTCTCAGTCTGTTTCCTAGTGCCGGTTTGAAGTTCCTGCAGTTTTCACTGACAAACCGAGTTGGAGCTTGTACCTCCCCATATATATGTATGGAATGGAGTTTGCAACTGAAAAGAAACTTTGTGTTCCCAACAAGCTAGGTGAAGGACGGCTTTCACATACACTTATCTCTCAGAACTGAGCAAGTGGAGAGACGTTCGTTCATCTAGCACCAAGGGAACGGGTTGCAAGAGACACTTTTTCTCTGCTTTCTCAGTCTGTTTCCTAGTGCCGTTTTGAAGTTCCTGCAGTTTTCACTGTCAAACCGATTTGGAGCTAGTACCTCCCCATATATATGTATGGAATGGAGTTTGCAACTGAAAAGAAACTTTGTGTTCCCAACAAGCTAAGTGAAGGACGGCTTTCACACACACTTATCTCTCAGAACTGAGCAAGTGGAGAGACGTTCGTTCATCTAGCACCAAGGGAACGGGTTGCAAGAGACACTTTTTCTCTGCTTTCTCAGTCTGTTTCCTAGTGCCGGTTTGAAGTTCCTGCAGTTTTCACTGTCAAACCGTGTTGGAGCTAGTACCTCCCCATATATATGTATGGAATGGAGTTTGCAACTGAAAAGAAACTTTGTGTTCCCAACAAGCTTGGTGAAGGACGGCCACACACACACACTTATCTCTCAGAACTGAGCAAGTGGAGAGACGTTCGTTCATCTAGCACCAAGGGAACGGGTTGCAGGAGACACTATTTCTCTGTTTTCTCTGTCTGTTTCCTAGTGCCGGTTTGAAGTTCCTGCAGTTTTCACTGGAAAAACGAGTTAAAGCTTGTACCTCCCCATATATATGTATGGAATGGAGTTTGCAACTGAAAAGAAACTTTGTGTTCCCAACAAGCTAGGTGAAGGACGGCTTTCACACACACTTATCTCTCAGAACTGAGCAAGTGGAGAGACGTTCGTTCATCTAGCACCAAGGGAACGGGTTGCAGGAGACACTTTTTCTCTGCTTTCTCAGTCTGTTTCCTAGTGCCGGTTTGAAGTTCCTGCAGTTTTCACTGTCAAACCGAGTTGGAGCTCGTACCTCCCCATATATATGTATGGAATGGAGTTTGCAACTGAAAAGAAACTTTGTGTTCCCAACAAGCTAGGTGAAGGACGGCTTTCACACACACTTATCTCTCAGAACTGAGCAAGTGGAGAGACGTTCGTTCATCTAGCACCAAGGGGACGGGTTGCAGTAGACACTTTTTCTCTGCTTTCTCAGTCTGTTTCCTAGTGCCGTTTTGAAGTTCCTTCAGTTTTCACTGTAAAACCGAGTTAGAGCTTCTACCTCCCCATATATATGTATGGAATGGAGTTTGCAACTGAAAAGAAACTTTGTGTTCCCAACAAGCTAGGTGAAGGACGGCTTTCACACACACTTATCTCTCAGAACTGAGCAAGTGGAGAGACGTTCGTTCATCTAGCACCAAGGGAACGGGTTGCAGGGACACTTTTTCTCTGCTTTCTCAGTCTGTTTCCTAGTGCTGGTTTGAAGTTCCTGCAGTTTTCACTGTCAAACCGAGTTGGAGCTAGTATTTACTTATATATATGTATGGAATGTAGTTTGCAACTGAAAAGAAACTTTGTGTTCCCAACAAGCTAGGTGAAGGACGGCTTTCACACAAACTTATCTCTCAGAACTGAGCAAGTTGAGAGACGTTCGTTCATCTAGCACCAAGGGAACGGGTTGCAGGAGACACTTTTTCTCTGCTTTCTCAGTCTGTTTCCTAGTGCCGGTTTGAAGTTCCTGCAGTTTTCACTGTCAAACCGAGTTGGATCTAGTACCTCCGCATATATATGTATGGAATGGAGTTTGCAACTGAAAAGAAACTTTGTGTTCCCAACAAGACAGGTGAAGGACGGCTTTCACACACACTTATCTCTCAGAACTGAGCAAGTGGAGAGACGTTCGTTCATCTAGCACCAAGGGAACGGGTTGCAGGAGACACTTTTTCTCTGCTTTCTCAGTCTGTTTCCTAGTGCTGGTTTGAAGTTCCTGCAGTTTTCACTGTCAAACCGAGTTGGAGCTAGTACCTACTTATATATATGTATGGAATGTAGTTTGCAACTGAAAAGAAACTTTGTTTTCCCAACGAGCTAGGTGAAGGACGGCTTTCACACACACTTATCTCTCAGAACTGAGCAAGTGGAGAGACGATCGTTCATCTAGCACCAAGGGAACGGTTTGAAGGAGACACTTTTTCTCTGCTTTCTCAGTCTGTTTCCTAGTGCCGGTTTGAAGTTCCTGCAGTTTTCACTGTCAAACCGAGTTGGAGCTTGTACCTCCCCATATATATGTATGGAATGGAGTTTGCAACTGAAAAGAAACTTGGTGTTCCCAACAAGCTAGGTGAAGGACGGCTTTCACACACACTTATCTCTCAGAACTGAGCAAGTGGAGAGACGTTCGTTCATCTAGCATCAAGGGAACGGGTTGCAGGAGACACTTTTTCTCTGCTTCTCAGTCTGTTTCCTAGTGCCGGTTTGAAGTTCCTGCAGTTTTCACTCTCAAACCCAGTTGGAGCTAGTACCTCCCCATATATATGTATGGAATGGAGTTTGCAACTGAAAAGATACTTTGTGTTCCCAACAAGCTAGGTGAAGGACGGCATTCACACACACTTATCTCTCAGAACCGAGCAAGTGGAGAGAAGTTCGTTCATCTAGCACCAAGGGAACGGGTTTCAGGAGACACTTTTTCTCTGCTTTCTCAGTCTGTTTCCTAGTGCCGGTTTGAAGTTCCTGCAGTTTTCACTGTCAAACCGAGTTGGAGCTAGTGCCTCCCCATATATATGTAAGGAATGGAGTTTGCAACTGAAAAGAAACTTTGTCTTCCCAACAAGCTAGGTGAAGGACGGCTTTCAGACACACTTATCTCTCAGAACTGAGCAAGTGGAGAGACGTTCGTTCATCTAGCACCAAGGGAACGGGTTGCAGGAGACACTTTTTCTCTGCTTTCTCCGTCTGTTTCCTAGTGCCGGTTTGAAGTTCCTGCAGTTTTCACTGTCAAACCGAGTTGGAGCTAGTACCTCCCCATATATATGTATGGAATGGAGTTTGCAACTGAAAAGAAACTTTGTGTTCCCAACAAGCTAGGTGAAGGACGGCTTTCACACACACTTATCTCTCAGAACTGAGCAAGTGGAGAGACGTTCGTTCATCTAGCACCAATGGAACGGGTTGCAGGAGACACTTTTTCTCTGCTTTCTCAGTCTGTTTCCTAGTGCCGGTTTGAAGTTCCTGCAGTTTTCACTGTCAAACCGTGTTAGAGCTTGTACCTATCCATATATATGTATGGAATGGAGTTTGCAACTGAAAAGAAACTTTGTGTTCCCAACAAGCTAGGTGAAGGACGGCTTTCACACACAATTATCTCTCAGAACTGAGCAAGTGGAGAGACGTTCGTTCATCTAGCACCAAGGGAACGGGTTGCAGGAGACACTTTTTCTCTGCTTTCTCAGTCTGTTTCCTAGTGCCGGTTTGAAGTTCCTGCAGTTTTCACTGTCAAACCGAGTTGGAGCTCGTACCTCCCCATATATATGTATGGAATGGAGTTTGCAACTGAAAAGAAACTTGGTGTTCCCAACAAAATAGGTGAAGGACGGCTTTCACACACACTTATCTCTCAGAAGTGAGCAAGTGGAGAGACGTTCGTTCATTTAGCACCAAGGGAACGGGATGCAGGAGACATTTTTTCTCTGCTTCTCAGTCTGTTTCCTAGTGCCGGTTTGAAGTTCCTGCAGTTTTCACTCTCAAACCGAGTTGGAGGTTGTACCTCCCCATATATATGTATGGAATGGAGTTTGCAACTGAAAAGAAACTTGGTGTTCCCAACAAACTAGGTGAAGGACGGCTTTCACACACACTTATCTCTCAGAAGTGAGCAAGTGGAGAGACGTTCGTTCATCTAGCACCAAGGGAACGGGTTGCAGGAGACATTTTTTCTCTGCTTCTCAGTCTGTTTCCTAGTGCCGGTTTGAAGTTCCTGCAGTTTTCACTCTCAAACCGAGTTGGAGCTTGTACCTCCCCATATATAAGTATGGAATGGAGTTTGCAACTGAAAAGAAACTTTGTGTTCCCAACAAGCTAGGTGAAGTACGGCTTTCACACACACTTATCTCTCAGAACTGAGCAAGTGGAGAGAGTTTCGTTCATCTAGCACCAAGGGAACGGGTTGCAGGAAACACTTTTTCTCTGCTTTCTCCGTCTGTTTCCTAGTGCTGGTTTGAAATTCCTGCAGTTTTCACTGTCAAACCGAGTTGGAGCTAGTACCTCCCCATATATATGTATGGAATGGAGTTTGCAACTGAAAAGAAACTGTGTTCCCAACAAGCTAGGTGAAGGACGGCATTCACACACACTTATCTCTCAGAACCGAGCAAGTGGAGAGAAGTTCGTTCATCTAGCACCAAGGTAACGGGTTTCAGGAGACACTTTTTCTCTGCTTTCTCAGTCTGTTTCCTAGTGCCGGTTTGAAGTTCCTGCAGTTTTCACTGTCAAACCGAGTTGGAGCTAGTGCCTCCCCATATATATGTAAGGAATGGAGTTTGCAACTGAAAAGAAACTTTGTGTTCCCAACAAGCTAGGTGAAGGACGGCTTTCAGACACACTTATCTCTCAGAACTGAGCAAGTGGAGAGACGTTCGTTCATCTAGCACCAAGGGAACGGGTTGCAGGAGACACTTTTTCTCTGCTTTCTCCGTCTGTTTCCTAGTGCCGGTTTGAAGTTCCTGCAGTTTTCACTGTCAAACCGAGTTGGAGCTAGTACCTCCCCATATATATGTATGGAATGGAGTTTGCAACTGAAAAGAAACTTTGTGTTCCCAACAAGCTAGGTGAAGGACGGCTTTCACACACACTTATCTCTCAGAACTGAGCAAGTGGAGAGACGTTCGTTCATCTAGCACCAAGGGAACGGGTTGCAGGAGACACATTTTCTCAGCTTTCTCATTCTGTTTCCTAGTGCCGGTTTGAAGTTCCTGCAGTTTTCTCTGTCAAACCGAGTTGGAGCTCGTACCTCCCCATATATATCTATGGAATGGAGTTTGCAACTGAAAAGAAACTTTGTGTTCCCAACAAGCTAGGTGAAGGACGGCTTTCACACACTCTTATCTCTCAGAACTGAGCAAGTGGAGAGACTTTCGTTCATCTAGCACCAAGGGAACGGGTTGCAGGAGACACTTTTTCTCTGCTTTCTCAGTCTGTTTCCTAGTGCCGGTTTGAAGTTCCTGCAGTTTTCACTGTCAAACCGAGTTGGAGCTTGTACCTCCCCATATATATGTATGGAATGGAGTTTGCAACTGAAAAGAAACTTTGTGTTCCCAACAAGCTAGGTGAAGGACGGCTTTCACACACACTTATCTCTCAGAACTGAGCAAGTGGAGAGACGTTCGTTCATCTAGCACCAAGGGAACGGGTTGCAGGAGACAGTTTTTCTCTGCTTTCTCAGTCTGTTTCCTAGTGCTGGTTTGAAGTTCCTGCAGTTTTCACAGTCAAACCGAGTTGGAGCTAGTACCTACTTATATATATGTATGGAATGTAGTTTGCAACTGAAAAGAAACTTTGTGTTCCCAACAAGCTAGGTGAAGGACGGCTTTCACACACACTTATCTCTCAGAACTGAGCAAGTGGAGAGACGATCGTTCATCTAGCACCAAGGGAACGGGTTGAAGGAGACACTTTTTCTCTGCTTTCTCAGTCTGTTTCCTAGTGCCGGTTTGAAGTTCCTGCAGTTTTCACTGTCAAACTGAGTTGGAGCTTGTACCTCCCCATATATATGTATGGAATGGAGTTTGCAACTGAAAAGAAACTTTGTGTTCCCAACAAGCAAGGTGAAGGACGGCTTTCACACACACTTATCTCTCAGAACTGAGCAAGTGGAGAGACGTTCGTTCATCTAGCACCAAGGGAACGGGTTGCAAGAGACACTTTTTCTCTGCTTTCTCAGTCTGTTTCCTAGTGCCGTTTTGAAGTTCCTGCAGTTTTCACTGTCAAACCGATTTGGAGCTAGTACCTCCCCATATATATGTATGGAATGGAGTTTGCAACTGAAAAGGAACTTTGTGTTCCCAACAAGCTAGGTGAAGGACGGCTTTCACACACACTTATCTCTCAGAACTGAGCAAGTGGAGAGACGTTCGTTCATCTAGCACCAAGGGAACGGGTTGCAAGAGACACTTTTTCTCTGCTTTCTCAGTCTGTTTCCTAGTGCCGGTTTGAAGTTCCTGCAGTTTTCACTGTCAAACCGAGTTGGAGCTAGTACCTCCCCATATATATGTATGGAATGGAGTTTGCAACTGAAAAGAAACTTTGTGTTCCCAACAAGCTAGGTGAAGGACGGCTTTCACACACACTTATCTCTCAGAACTGAGCAAGTGGAGAGACGTTCGTTCATCTAGCACCAAGGGAACGGGTTGCAGGAGACACTATTTCTCTGTTTTCTCTGTCTGTTTCCTAGTGCCGGTTTGAAGTTCCTGCAGTTTTCACTGTAAAAACGAGTTAAAGCTTGTACCACCCCATATATATGTATGGAATGGAGTTTGCAACTGAAAAGAAACTTTGTGTTCCCAACAAGCTAGGTGAAGGACGGCTTTCACACACACTTATCTCTCAGAACTGAGCAAGTGGAGAGACGTTCGTTCATGTAGCACCAAGGGAACGGGTTGCAGGAGACACTTTTTCTCTGCTTTCTCAGTCTGTTTCCTAGTGCCGGTTTGAAGTTCCTGCAGTTTTCACTGTCAAACCGAGTTGGAGCTCGTACCTCCCCATATATATGTATGGAATGGAGTTTGCAACTGAAAAGAAACTTTGTGTTCCCAACAAGCTAGGTGAAGGACGGCTTTCACACACACTTATCTCTCAGAACTGAGCAAGTGGAGAGACGTTCGTTCATCTAGCACCAAGGGGACGGGTTGCAGTAGACACTTTTTCTCTGCTTTCTCAGTCTGTTTCCTAGTGCCGTTTTGAAGTTCCTGCAGTTTTCACTGTAAAACCGAGTTAGAGTTTCTACCTCCCCATATATATGTATGGAATGGAGTTTGCAACTGAAAAGAAACTTTGTGTTCCCAACAAGCTAGGTGAAGGACGGCTTTCACACACACTTATCTCTCAGAACTGAGCAAGTGGAGAGACGTTCGTTCATCTAGCACCAAGGGAACGGGTTGCAGGAGACACTTTTTCTCTGCTTTCTCAGTCTGTTTCCTAGTGCTGGTTTGAAGTTCCTGCAGTTTTCACTGTCAAACCGAGTTGGAGCTAGTATTTACTTATATATATGTATGGAATGTAGTTTGCAACTGAAAAGAAACTTTGTGTTCCCAACAAGCTAGGTGAAGGATGGCTTTCACACACACTTATCTCTCAGAACTGAGCAAGAGGAGAGACGATCGTTCATCTAGCACCAAGGGAACGGGTTGAAGGAGACACTTTTTCTCTGCTTTCTCAGTCTGTTTCCTAGTGCCGGTTTGAAGTTCCTGCAGTTTTCACTGTCAAACCGAGTTGGAGCTAGTACCTCCCCATATATATGTATGGAATGGAGTTTGCAACTGAAAAGAAACTTTGTGTTCCCAACAAGCTAGGTGAAGGACGGCTTTCACACACACTTATCTCTCAGAACTGAGCAAGTGGAGAGACGTTCGTTCATCTAGCACCAAGGGAACGGGATGCAAGAGACACTTTTTCTCTGCTTTCTCAGTCTGTTTCCTAGTGCCGGTTTGAAGTTCCTGCAGTTTTCACTGTCAAACAGATTTGGAGCTAGTACCTCCCCATATATATGTATGGAATGGAGTTTGCAACTGAAAAGAAACTTTGTGTTCCCAACAAGCTAGGTGAAGGACGGCTTTCACACACACTTATCTCTCAGAACTGAGCAAGTGGAGAGACGTTCGTTCATCTAGCACCAAGGGAACGGGTTGCAGGAGACACTTTTTCTCTGCTTTCTCAGTCTGTTTCCTAGTGCCTGTTTGAAGTTCCTGCAGTTTTCACTGTCAAACAGAGTTGGAAATAGTACCTCCCCATATATATGTATGGAATGGAGTTTGCAACTGAAAAGAAACTTTGTGTTCCCAACAAGCTAGGTGAAGGACGGCTTTCACACACACTTATCTCTCAGAACTGAGCAAGTGGAGAGACGTTCGTTCATCTAGCACCAAGGGAACGGGTTGCAGGAGACACTTTTTCTCTGCTTTCTCCGTCTGTTTCCTAGTGCCGGTTTGAATTTCCTGCAGTTTTCACTGTCAAGCAGAGTTGGAGCTAGTACCTCCCCATATATATGTATGGAATGGAGTTTGCAACTGAAAAGAAACTTTGTGTTCCCAACAAGCTAGGTGAAGGACGGCTTTCACACACACTTATCTCTCAGAACTGAGCAAGTGGAGAGACGTTCGTTCATCTAGCACCAAGGGGACGGGTTGCAGTAGACACTTTTTCTCTGCTTTCTCAGTCTGTTTCCTAGTGCCGTTTTGAAGTTCCTGCAGTTTTCACTGTAAAACCGAGTTAGAGCTTCTACCTCCCCATATATATGTATGGAATGGAGTTTGCAACTGAAAAGAAACTTTGTGTTCCCAACAAGCTAGGTGAAGGACGGCTTTCACACACACTTATCTCTCAGAACTGAGCAAGTGGAGAGACGTTCGTTCATCTAGCACCAAGGGAACGGGTTGCAGGAGACACTTTTTCTCTGCTTTCTCAGTCTGTTTCCTAGTGCTGGTTTGAAGTTCCTGCAGTTTTCACTGTCAAACCGAGTTGGAGCTAGTATTTACTTATATATATGTATGGAATGTAGTTTGCAACTGAAAAGAAACTTTGTGTTCCCAACAAGCTAGGTGAAGGATGGCTTTCACACACACTTATCTCTCAGAACTGAGCAAGAGGAGAGACGATCGTTCATCTAGCACCAAGGGAACGGGTTGAAGGAGACACTTTTTCTCTGCTTTCTCAGTCTGTTTCCTAGTGCCGGTTTGAAGTTCCTGCAGTTTTCACTGTCAAACCGAGTTGGAGCTAGTACCTCCCCATATATATGTATGGAATGGAGTTTGCAACTGAAAAGAAACTTTGTGTTCCCAACAAGCTAGGTGAAGGACGGCTTTCACACACACTTATCTCTCAGAACTGAGCAAGTGGAGAGACGTTCGTTCATCTAGCACCAAGGGAACGGGATGCAAGAGACACTTTTTCTCTGCTTTCTCAGTCTGTTTCCTAGTGCCGGTTTGAAGTTCCTGCAGTTTTCACTGTCAAACAGATTTGGAGCTAGTACCTCCCCATATATATGTATGGAATGGAGTTTGCAACTGAAAAGAAACTTTGTGTTCCCAACAAGCTAGGTGAAGGACGGCTTTCACACACACTTATCTCTCAGAACTGAGCAAGTGGAGAGACGTTCGTTCATCTAGCACCAAGGGAACGGGTTGCAGGAGACACTTTTTCTCTGCTTTCTCAGTCTGTTTCCTAGTGCCTGTTTGAAGTTCCTGCAGTTTTCACTGTCAAACAGAGTTGGAAATAGTACCTCCCCATATATATATATGGAATGGAGTTTGCAACTGAAAAGAAACTTTGTGTTCCCAACAAGCTAGGTGAAGGACGGCTTTCACACACACTTATCTCTCAGAACTGAGCAAGTGGAGAGACGTTCGTTCATCTAGGACCAAGGGAACGGGTTCCAGGAGACACTTTTTCTCTGCTTTCTCAGTCTGTTTCCTAGTGCCGGTTTGATGTTCCTGCAGTTTTCACTGTCAAACAGAGTTGGAGCTTCTACCTCCCCATATATATGTATGGAATGGAGTTTGCAACTGAAAAGAAACTTTGTGTTCCCAACAAGCTAGGTGAAGGACGGCTTTCACACACACATATCTCTCAGAACTGAGCATGTGGAGAGACGTTCGTTCATCTAGCACCAAGGGAACGTGTTGCAGGAGACACTTTTTCTCTGCATTCTCAGTCTGTTTCCTAGTGCCGGTTTGAAGTTCCTGCAGTTTTCACTGTAAAACAGAGTTGAGCTAGTACATTCCCATATATAAGTATGGAATGGAGTTTGCAACTGAAAAGAAATTTTGTGTTCCCAACAAGCTAGTTGAAGGACGGCTTTCACACACACTTATCTCTCAGAACTGAGCAAGTGGAGAGACGTTCGTTCATCTAGCACCAAGGGAACGGGTTGCAGGAGACACTTTTACTCTGCTTCTCAGTCTGTTTCCTAGTGCCGGTTTGAAGTTCCTGCAGTTTTCACTGTCAAACAGAGTTGGAAATAGTACCTCCCCATATATATGTATGGAATGGAGTTTGCAACTGAAAAGAAACTTTGTGTTCCCAACAAGCTAGGTGAAGGACGGCTTTCACACACTCTTTTCTCTCAGAACTGAGCAAGTGGAGAGACGTTCGTTCATGTAGCACCAAGGGAACGGGTTGCAGGAGACACTTTTTCTCTGCTTTCTCCGTCTTTTTCCTAGTGCCGGTTTGAAGTTCCTGCAGTTTTCACTGTCAAACCGAGTTGGAGCTAGTACCTCCCCATATATATGTATGGAATGGAGTTTGCAACTGAAAAGAAACTTTGTGTTCCCAACAAGCTAGGTGAAGGACGGCATTCACACACACTTATCTCTCAGAACCGAGCAAGTGGAGAGACGTTCGTTCATCTAGCACCAAGGGAACGGGTTTCAGGAGACACTTTTTCTCTGCTTTCTCAGTCTGTTTCCTAGTGCCGGTTTGAAGTTCCTGCAGTTTTCACTGTCAAACCGAGTTGGGGCTAGTGCCTCCCCATATATATGTAAGGAATGGAGTTTGCAACTGAAAAGAATCTTTGTGTTCCCAACAAGCTAGGTGAAGGACGGCTTTCACACACACTTATCTCTCAGAACTGAGCAAGTGGAGAGACGTTCGTTCATCTAGCACCAAGAGAACGGGTTGCAGGAGACACTTTTTCTCTGCTTTCTCAGTCTGTTTCCTAGTGCCGGTTTGAAGTTCCTGCAGTTTTCACTGTCAAACAGAGTTGGAAATAGTACCTCCCCATATATATGTATGGAATGGAGTTTGCAACTGAAAAGAAACTTTGTGTTCCCAACAAGCTAGGTGAAGGACGGCTTTCACACACTCTTTTCTCTCAGAACTGAGCAAGTGGAGAGACGTTCGTTCATGTAGCACCAAGGGAACGGGTTGCAGGAGACACTTTTTCTCTGCTTTCTCCGTCTGTTTCCTAGTGCCGGTTTGAAGTTCCTGCAGTTTTCACTGTCAAACCGAGTTGGAGCTAGTACCTCCCCATATATATGTATGGAATGGAGTTTGCAACTGAAAAGAAACTTTGTGTTCCCAACAAGCTAGGTGAAGGACGGCTTTCACACACACTTATCTCTCAGAACTGAGCAAGTGGAGAGACGTTCGTTCATCTAGCACCAAGGGAACGGGTTGCAGGAGACACTTTTTCTCTGCTTTCTCAGTCTGTTTCCTAATGCCGGTTTGAAGTTCCTGCAGTTTTCACTGTCAAACAGAGTTGGAAATAGTACCTCCCCATATATATGTATGGAATGGAGTTTGCAACTGAAAAGAAACTTTGTGTTCCCAACAAGCTAGGTGAAGGACGGCTTTCACACACAATTATCTCTCAGAACTGAGCAAGTGGAGAGACGTTCGTTCATCTAGCACCAAGGGAACGGGTTGCAGGAGACACTTTTTCTCTGCTTTCTCAGTCTGTTTCCTAGTGCCGGTTTGAAGTTCCTGCAGTTTTCACTGTCAAACCGAGTTGGAGCTCGTACCTCCCCATATATATGTATGGAATGGAGTTTGCAACTGAAAAGAAACTTGGTGTTCCCAACAAACTAGGTGAAGGACGGCTTTCACACACACTTATCTCTCAGAACTGAGCAAGTGGAGAGACGTTCGTTCATCTAGCACCAAGGGAACGGGTTGCAGGAGACATTTTTTCTCTGCTTCTCAGTCTGTTTCCTAGTGCCGGGTTGAAGTTCCTGCAGTTTTCACTCTCAAACCGAGTTGGAGCTAGTACCTCCCCATATATAAGTATGGAATGGGGTTTGCAACTGAAAAGAAACTTTGTGTTCCCAACAAGCTAGGTGAAGGACGGCTTTCACACACACTTATCTCTCAGAACTGAGCAAGTGGAGAGAGTTTCGTTCATCTAGCACCAAGGGAACGGGTTGCAGGAGACACTTTTTCTCTGCTTTCTCCGTCTGTTTCCTAGTGCCGGTTTGAAGTTCCTGCAGTTTTCACTGTCAAACCGAGTTGGAGCTAGTACCTCCCCATATATATGTATGGAATGGAGTTTGCAACTGAAAAGAAACTTTGTGTTCCCAACAAGCTAGTTGAAGGACGGCTTTCACACACACTTATCTCTCAGAACTGAGCAAGTGGAGAGACGTTCGTTCAGCTAGCACCAAGGGAACGGGTTGCAGGAGACACTTTTTCCCTGCTTTCTCAGTCTGTTTCCTAGTGCCGGTTTGAAGTTCCTGCAGTTTTCACTGTCAAACCGAGTTGGAGCTCGTACCTCCCCATATATATGTATGGAATGGAGTTTGCAACTGAAAAGAATCTTGGTGTTCCCAACAAACTAGGTGAAGGACGGCTTTCACACACACTTATCTCTCAGAACTGAGCAAGTGGAGAGACGTTCGTTCATCTAGCACCAAGGGAACGGGTTGCAGGAGACATTATTTCTCTGCTTCTCAGTCTGTTTCCTAGTGCCGGTATGAAGTTCCTGCAGTTTTCACTCTCAAACCGAGTTGGAGCTTGTACCTCCCCATATATAAGTATGGAATGGAGTTTGCAACTGAAAAGAAACTTTGTGTTCCCAACAAGCTAGGTGAAGTACGGCTTTCACACACACTTATCTCTCAGAACTGAGCAAGTGGAGAGAGGTTCGTTCATCTAGCACCAAGGGAACGGGTTGCAGGAGACACTTTTTCTCTGCTTTCTCCACCTGTTTCCTAGTGCCGGTTTGAAGTTCCTGCAGTTTTCACTGTCAAACCGAGTTGGAGCTAGTACCTCCCCATATATATGTATGGAATGGAGTTTGCAACTGAAAAGAAACTTTGTGTTCCCAACAAGCTATGTGAAGAACGGCTTTCACACACACTTATCTCTCAGATCTGAGCAAGTGGAGAGACGTTCGTTCATCTAGCACCAAGGGAACGGGTTGCAGGAGACACTTTTTCTCTGCTTTCTCAGTCTGTTTCCTAGTGCCGGTTTGAAATTCCTGCAGTTTTCACTGTCAAACCGTGTTGGATCTAGTACCTCCGCATATATATGTATGGAATGGAGTTTGCAACTGAAAAGAAACTTTGTGTTCCCAACAAGAAAGGTGAAGGACGACTTTCACACACACTTATCTCTCAGAACTGAGCAAGTGGAGAGACGTTCGTTCATCTAGCACCAAGGGAACGGGTTGCAGGAGACACTTTTTCTCTGCTTTCTCAGTCTGTTTCCTAGTGCTGGTTTGAAGTTCCTGCAGTTTTCACTGTCAAACCGAGTTGGAGCTAGTACCTACTTATATACATGTATGGAATGTAGTTTGCAACTGAAAAGAAACTTGGTTTTCCCAACAAGCTAGGTGAAGGACGGCTTTCACACACACTTATCTCTCAGAACTGAGCAAGTGGAGAGACGTTCGTTCATCTAGCATCAAGGGAACGGGTTGCAGGAGAAACTTTTTCTCTGCTTCTCAGTCTGTTTCCTAGTGCCGGTTTGAAGTTCCTGCAGTTTTCACTCTCAAACAGAGTTGGAGCTAGTACCTCCCCATATATATGTATGGAATGGAGTTTGCAACTGAAAAGAAACTTTGTGTTCCCAACAAGCTAGGTGAAGGACGGCATTCACACACACTTATCTCTCAGATCCGAGCAAGTGGAGAGACGTTCGTTCATCTAGCACCAAGGGAACGGGTTTCAGGAGACACTTTTTCTCTGCTTTCTCAGTCTGTTTCCTAGTGCCGGTTTGAAGTTCCTGCAGTTTTCACTGTCAAACCGAGTTGGAGCTAGTGCCTCCCCATATATATGTAAGGAATGGAGTTTGCAACTGAAAAGAAACTTTGTGTTCCCAACAAGCTAGGTGAAGGACGGCTTTCAGACACACTTATCTCTCAGAATTGAGCAAGTGGAGAGACGTTCGTTCATCTAGCACCAAGGGAACGGGTTGCAGGAGACACTTTTTCTCTGCTTTCTCAGTCTGTTTCCTAGTGCCGGTTTGAAGTTCCTGCAGTTTTCACTGTCAAACCGAGTTGGAGCTAGTACCTCCCCATATATATGTATGGAATGGAGTTTGCAACTGAAAAGAAACTTTGTGTTCCCAACAAGCTGGTGAAGGACGGCTTTCACACACACTTATCTCTCAGAACTGAGCAAGTGGAGAGACGTTCGTTCATCTAGCATCAATGGAACGGGTTGCAGGAGACACTTTTTCTCTGCTTTCTCAGTCTGTTTCCTAGTGCCGGTTTGAAGTTCCTGCAGTTTTCACTGTCAAACCGAGTTAGAGCTTGTACCTATCCATATATATGTATGGAATGGAGTTTGCAACTGAAAAGAAACTTTGTGTTCCCAACAAGCTAGGTGAAGGACGGCTTTCACACACACTTATCTCTCAGAACTGAGCAAGTGGAGAGACGTTCGTTCATCTAGCACCAAGGGAACGGGTTGCAGGAGACACTTTTTCTCTGCTTTCTCAGTCTGTTTCCTAATGCCGGTTTGAAGTTCCTGCAGTTTTCACTGTCAAACAGAGTTGGAAATAGTACCTCCCCATATATATGTATGGAATGGAGTTTGCAACTGAAAAGAAACTTTGTGTTCCCAACAAGCTAGGTGAAGGACGGCTTTCACACACAATTATCTCTCAGAACTGAGCAAGTGGAGAGACGTTCGTTCATCTAGCACCAAGAGAACGGGTTGCAGGAGACACTTTTTCTCTGCTTTCTCAGTCTGTTTCCTAGTGCCGGTTTGAAGTTCCTGCAGTTTTCACTGTCAAACCGAGTTGGAGCTCGTACCTCCCCATATATATGTATGAATTGGAGTTTGCAACTGAAAAGAAACTTGGTGTTCCCAACAAACTAGGTGAAGGACGGCTTTCACACACACTTATCTCTCTGAAGTGAGCAAGTGGAGAGACGTTCGTTCATCTAGCACCAAGGGAACGGGTTGCAGGAGACACTTTTTCTCTGCTTTCTCAGTCTGTTTCCTAGTCCTGGTTTTAAGTTCCTGCAGTTTTCACAGTCAAACCGAGTTGGAGCTAGTACCTACTTATATATATGTATGGAATGTAGTTTGCAACTGAAAAGAAACTTTGTGTTCCCAACAAGCTAGGTGAAGGACGGCTTTCACACACACTTATCTCTCAGAACTGAGCAAGTGGAGAGACGATCGTTCATCTAGCACCAAGGGAACGGGTTGAAGGAGACACTTTTTCTCTGCTTTCTCAGTCTGTTTCCTAGTGCCGGTTTGAAGTTCCTGCAGTTTTCACTGACAAACCGAGTTGGAGCTTGTACCTCCCCATATATATGTATGGAATGGAGTTTGCAACTGAAAAGAAACTTTGTGTTCCCAACAAGCTAGGTGAAGGACGGCTTTCACATACACTTATCTCTCAGAACTGAGCAAGTGGAGAGACGTTCGTTCATCTAGCACCAAGGGAACGGGTTGCAAGAGACACTTTTTCTCTGCTTTCTCAGTCTGTTTCCTAGTGCCGTTTTGAAGTTCCTGCAGTTTTCACTGTCAAACCGATTTGGAGCTAGTACCTCCCCATATATATGTATGGAATGGAGTTTGCAACTGAAAAGAAACTTTGTGTTCCCAACAAGCTAAGTGAAGGACGGCTTTCACACACACTTATCTCTCAGAACTGAGCAAGTGGAGAGACGTTCGTTCATCTAGCACCAAGGGAACGGGTTGCAAGAGACACTTTTTCTCTGCTTTCTCAGTCTGTTTCCTAGTGCCGGTTTGAAGTTCCTGCAGTTTTCACTGTCAAACCGTGTTGGAGCTAGTACCTCCCCATATATATGTATGGAATGGAGTTTGCAACTGAAAAGAAACTTTGTGTTCCCAACAAGCTTGGTGAAGGACGGCCACACACACACACTTATCTCTCAGAACTGAGCAAGTGGAGAGACGTTCGTTCATCTAGCACCAAGGGAACGGGTTGCAGGAGACACTATTTCTCTGTTTTCTCTGTCTGTTTCCTAGTGCCGGTTTGAAGTTCCTGCAGTTTTCACTGGAAAAACGAGTTAAAGCTTGTACCTCCCCATATATATGTATGGAATGGAGTTTGCAACTGAAAAGAAACTTTGTGTTCCCAACAAGCTAGGTGAAGGGCGGCTTTCACACACACTTATCTCTCAGAACTGAGCAAGTGGAGAGACGTTCGTTCATCTAGCACCAAGGGAACGGGTTGCAGGAGACACTTTTTCTCTGCTTTCTCAGTCTGTTTCCTAGTGCCGGTTTGAAGTTCCTGCAGTTTTCACTGTCAAACCGAGTTGGAGCTCGTACCTCCCCATATATATGTATGGAATGGAGTTTGCAACTGAAAAGAAACTTTGTGTTCCCAACAAGCTAGGTGAAGGACGACTTTCACACACACTTATCTCTCAGAACTGAGCAAGTGGAGAGACGTTCGTTCATCTAGCACCAAGGGAACGGGTTGCAGGAGACACTTTTTCTCTGCTTTCTCAGTCTGTTTCCTAGTGCTGGTTTGAAGTTCCTGCAGTTTTCACTGTCAAACCGAGTTGGAGCTAGTACCTACTTATATACATGTATGGAATGTAGTTTGCAACTGAAAAGAAACTTGGTTTTCCCAACAAGCTAGGTGAAGGACGGCTTTCACACACACTTATCTCTCAGAACTGAGCAAGTGGAGAGACGTTCGTTCATCTAGCATCAAGGGAACGGGTTGCAGGAGACACTTTTTCTCTGCTTCTCAGTCTGTTTCCAAGTGCCGGTTTGAAGTTCCTGCAGTTTTCACTCTCAAACCGAGTTGGAGCTAGTACCTCCCCATATATATGTATGGAATGGAGTTTGCAACTGAAAAGAAACTTTGTGTTCCCAACAAGCTAGGTGAAGGACGGCATTCACACACACTTATCTCTCAGATCCGAGCAAGTGGAGAGACGTTCGTTCATCTAGCACCAAGGGAACGGGTTTCAGGAGACACTTTTTCTCTGCTTTCTCAGTCTGTTTCCTAGTGCCGGTTTGAAGTTCCTGCAGTTTTCACTGTCAAACCGAGTTGGAGCTAGTGCCTCCCCATATATATGTAAGGAATGGAGTTTGCAACTGAAAAGAAACTTTGTGTTCCCAACAAGCTATGTGAAGGACGGCTTTCAGACACACTTATCTCTCAGAATTGAGCAAGTGGAGAGACGTTCGTTCATCTAGCACCAAGGGAACGGGTTGCAGGAGACACTTTTTCTCTGCTTTCTCAGTCTGTTTCCTAGTGCCGGTTTGAAGTTCCTGCAGTTTTCACTGTCAAACCGAGTTGGAGCTAGTACCTCCCCATATATATGTATGGAATGGAGTTTGCAACTGAAAAGAAACTTTGTGTTCCCAACAAGCTGGTGAAGGACGGCTTTCACACACACTTATCTCTCAGAACTGAGCAAGTGGAGAGACGTTCGTTCATCTAGCACCAATGGAACGGGTTGCAGGAGACACTTTTTCTCTGCTTTCTCAGTCTGTTTCCTAGTGCCGGTTTGAAGTTCCTGCAGTTTTCACTGTCAAACCGAGTTAGAGCTTGTACCTATCCATATATATGTATGGAATGGAGTTTGCAACTGAAAAGAAACTTTGTGTTCCCAACAAGCTAGGTGAAGGACGGCTTTCACACACACTTATCTCTCAGAACTGAGCAAGTGGAGAGACGTTCGTTCATCTAGCACCAAGGGAACGGGTTGCAGGAGACACTTTTTCTCTGCTTTCTCAGTCTGTTTCCTAATGCCGGTTTGAAGTTCCTGCAGTTTTCACTGTCAAACAGAGTTGGAAATAGTACCTCCCCATATATATGTATGGAATGGAGTTTGCAACTGAAAAGAAACTTTGTGTTCCCAACAAGCTAGGTGAAGGACGGCTTTCACACACAATTATCTCTCAGAACTGAGCAAGTGGAGAGACGTTCGTTCATCTAGCACCAAGAGAACGGGTTGCAGGAGACACTTTTTCTCTGCTTTCTCAGTCTGTTTCCTAGTGCCGGTTTGAAGTTCCTGCAGTTTTCACTGTCAAACCGAGTTGGAGCTCGTACCTCCCCATATATATGTATGAATTGGAGTTTGCAACTGAAAAGAAACTTGGTGTTCCCAACAAACTAGGTGAAGGACGGCTTTCACACACACTTATCTCTCTGAAGTGAGCAAGTGGAGAGACGTTCGTTCATCTAGCACCAAGGGAACGGGTTGCAGGAGACACTTTTTCTCTGCTTTCTCAGTCTGTTTCCTAGTCCTGGTTTTAAGTTCCTGCAGTTTTCACAGTCAAACCGAGTTGGAGCTAGTACCTACTTATATATATGTATGGAATGTAGTTTGCAACTGAAAAGAAACTTTGTGTTCCCAACAAGCTAGGTGAAGGACGGCTTTCACACACACTTATCTCTCAGAACTGAGCAAGTGGAGAGACGATCGTTCATCTAGCACCAAGGGAACGGGTTGAAGGAGACACTTTTTCTCTGCTTTCTCAGTCTGTTTCCTAGTGCCGGTTTGAAGTTCCTGCAGTTTTCACTGACAAACCGAGTTGGAGCTTGTACCTCCCCATATATATGTATGGAATGGAGTTTGCAACTGAAAAGAAACTTTGTGTTCCCAACAAGCTAGGTGAAGGACGGCTTTCACATACACTTATCTCTCAGAACTGAGCAAGTGGAGAGACGTTCGTTCATCTAGCACCAAGGGAACGGGTTGCAAGAGACACTTTTTCTCTGCTTTCTCAGTCTGTTTCCTAGTGCCGTTTTGAAGTTCCTGCAGTTTTCACTGTCAAACCGATTTGGAGCTAGTACCTCCCCATATATATGTATGGAATGGAGTTTGCAACTGAAAAGAAACTTTGTGTTCCCAACAAGCTAAGTGAAGGACGGCTTTCACACACACTTATCTCTCAGAACTGAGCAAGTGGAGAGACGTTCGTTCATCTAGCACCAAGGGAACGGGTTGCAAGAGACACTTTTTCTCTGCTTTCTCAGTCTGTTTCCTAGTGCCGGTTTGAAGTTCCTGCAGTTTTCACTGTCAAACCGTGTTGGAGCTAGTACCTCCCCATATATATGTATGGAATGGAGTTTGCAACTGAAAAGAAACTTTGTGTTCCCAACAAGCTTGGTGAAGGACGGCCACACACACACACTTATCTCTCAGAACTGAGCAAGTGGAGAGACGTTCGTTCATCTAGCACCAAGGGAACGGGTTGCAGGAGACACTATTTCTCGGTTTTCTCTGTCTGTTTCCTAGTGCCGGTTTGAAGTTCCTGCAGTTTTCACTGGAAAAACGAGTTAAAGCTTGTACCTCCCCATATATATGTATGGAATGGAGTTTGCAACTGAAAAGAAACTTTGTGTTCCCAACAAGCTAGGTGAAGGACGGCTTTCACACACACTTATCTCTCAGAACTGAGCAAGTGGAGAGACGTTCGTTCATCTAGCACCAAGGGAACGGGTTGCAGGAGACACTTTTTCTCTGCTTTCTCAGTCTGTTTCCTAGTGCCGGTTTGAAGTTCCTGCAGTTTTCACTGTCAAACCGAGTTGGAGCTCGTACCTCCCCATATATATGTATGGAATGGAGTTTGCAACTGAAAAGAAACTTTGTGTTCCCAACAAGCTAGGTGAAGGACGGCTTTCACACACACTTATCTCTCAGAACTGAGCAAGTGGAGAGACGTTCGTTCATCTAGCACCAAGGGGACGGGTTGCAGTAGACACTTTTTCTCTGCTTTCTCAGTCTGTTTCCTAGTGCCGTTTTGAAGTTCCTTCAGTTTTCACTGTAAAACCGAGTTAGAGCTTCTACCTCCCCATATATATGTATGGAATGGAGTTTGCAACTGAAAAGAAACTTTGTGTTCCCAACAAGCTAGGTGAAGGACGGCTTTCACACACACTTATCTCTCAGAACTGAGCAAGTGGAGAGACGTTCGTTCATCTAGCACCAAGGGAACGGGTTGCAGGGACACTTTTTCTCTGCTTTCTCAGTCTGTTTCCTAGTGCTGGTTTGAAGTTCCTGCAGTTTTCACTGTCAAACCGAGTTGGAGCTAGTATTTACTTATATATATGTATGGAATGTAGTTTGCAACTGAAAAGAAACTTTGTGTTCCCAACAAGCTAGGTGAAGGACGGCTTTCACACAAACTTATCTCTCAGAACTGAGCAAGTTGAGAGACGTTCGTTCATCTAGCACCAAGGGAACGGGTTGCAGGAGACACTTTTTCTCTGCTTTCTCAGTCTGTTTCCTAGTGCCGGTTTGAAGTTCCTGCAGTTTTCACTGTCAAACCGAGTTGGATCTAGTACCTCCGCATATATATGTATGGAATGGAGTTTGCAACTGAAAAGAAACTTTGTGTTCCCAACAAGACAGGTGAAGGACGGCTTTCACACACACTTATCTCTCAGAACTGAGCAAGTGGAGAGACGTTCGTTCATCTAGCACCAAGGGAACGGGTTGCAGGAGACACTTTTTCTCTGCTTTCTCAGTCTGTTTCCTAGTGCTGGTTTGAAGTTCCTGCAGTTTTCACTGTCAAACCGAGTTGGAGCTAGTACCTACTTATATATATGTATGGAATGTAGTTTGCAACTGAAAAGAAACTTTGTTTTCCCAACAAGCTAGGTGAAGGACGGCTTTCACACACACTTATCTCTCAGAACTGAGCAAGTGGAGAGACGATCGTTCATCTAGCACCAAGGGAACGGTTTGAAGGAGACACTTTTTCTCTGCTTTCTCAGTCTGTTTCCTAGTGCCGGTTTGAAGTTCCTGCAGTTTTCACTGTCAAACCGAGTTGGAGCTTGTACCTCCCCATATATATGTATGGAATGGAGTTTGCAACTGAAAAGAAACTTGGTGTTCCCAACAAGCTAGGTGAAGGACGGCTTTCACACACACTTATCTCTCAGAACTGAGCAAGTGGAGAGACGTTCGTTCATCTAGCATCAAGGGAACGGGTTGCAGGAGACACTTTTTCTCTGCTTCTCAGTCTGTTTCCTAGTGCCGGTTTGAAGTTCCTGCAGTTTTCACTCTCAAACCCAGTTGGAGCTAGTACCTCCCCATATATATGTATGGAATGGAGTTTGCAACTGAAAAGATACTTTGTGTTCCCAACAAGCTAGGTGAAGGACGGCATTCACACACACTTATCTCTCAGAACCGAGCAAGTGGAGAGAAGTTCGTTCATCTAGCACCAAGGGAACGGGTTTCAGGAGACACTTTTTCTCTGCTTTCTCAGTCTGTTTCCTAGTGCCGGTTTGAAGTTCCTGCAGTTTTCACTGTCAAACCGAGTTGGAGCTAGTGCCTCCCCATATATATGTAAGGAATGGAGTTTGCAACTGAAAAGAAACTTTGTCTTCCCAACAAGCTAGGTGAAGGACGGCTTTCAGACACACTTATCTCTCAGAACTGAGCAAGTGGAGAGACGTTCGTTCATCTAGCACCAAGGGAACGGGTTGCAGGAGACACTTTTTCTCTGCTTTCTCCGTCTGTTTCCTAGTGCCGGTTTGAAGTTCCTGCAGTTTTCACTGTCAAACCGAGTTGGAGCTAGTACCTCCCCATATATATGTATGGAATGGAGTTTGCAACTGAAAAGAAACTTTGTGTTCCCAACAAGCTAGGTGAAGGACGGCTTTCACACACACTTATCTCTCAGAACTGAGCAAGTGGAGAGACGTTCGTTCATCTAGCACCAATGGAACGGGTTGCAGGAGACACTTTTTCTCTGCTTTCTCAGTCTGTTTCCTAGTGCCGGTTTGAAGTTCCTGCAGTTTTCACTGTCAAACCGTGTTAGAGCTTGTACCTATCCATATATATGTATGGAATGGAGTTTGCAACTGAAAAGAAACTTTGTGTTCCCAACAAGCTAGGTGAAGGACGGCTTTCACACACAATTATCTCTCAGAACTGAGCAAGTGGAGAGACGTTCGTTCATCTAGCACCAAGGGAACGGGTTGCAGGAGACACTTTTTCTCTGCTTTCTCAGTCTGTTTCCTAGTGCCGGTTTGAAGTTCCTGCAGTTTTCACTGTCAAACCGAGTTGGAGCTCGTACCTCCCCATATATATGTATGGAATGGAGTTTGCAACTGAAAAGAAACTTGGTGTTCCCAACAAAATAGGTGAAGGACGGCTTTCACACACACTTATCTCTCAGAAGTGAGCAAGTGGAGAGACGTTCGTTCATTTAGCACCAAGGGAACGGGATGCAGGAGACATTTTTTCTCTGCTTCTCAGTCTGTTTCCTAGTGCCGGTTTGAAGTTCCTGCAGTTTTCACTCTCAAACCGAGTTGGAGGTTGTACCTCCCCATATATATGTATGGAATGGAGTTTGCAACTGAAAAGAAACTTGGTGTTCCCAACAAACTAGGTGAAGGACGGCTTTCACACACACTTATCTCTCAGAAGTGAGCAAGTGGAGAGACGTTCGTTCATCTAGCACCAAGGGAACGGGTTGCAGGAGACATTTTTTCTCTGCTTCTCAGTCTGTTTCCTAGTGCCGGTTTGAAGTTCCTGCAGTTTTCACTCTCAAACCGAGTTGGAGCTTGTACCTCCCCATATATAAGTATGGAATGGAGTTTGCAACTGAAAAGAAACTTTGTGTTCCCAACAAGCTAGGTGAAGTACGGCTTTCACACACACTTATCTCTCAGAACTGAGCAAGTGGAGAGAGTTTCGTTCATCTAGCACCAAGGGAACGGGTTGCAGGAAACACTTTTTCTCTGCTTTCTCCGTCTGTTTCCTAGTGCTGGTTTGAAATTCCTGCAGTTTTCACTGTCAAACCGAGTTGGAGCTAGTACCTCCCCATATATATGTATGGAATGGAGTTTGCAACTGAAAAGAAACTTTGTGTTCCCAACAAGCTAGGTGAAGGACGGCATTCACACACACTTATCTCTCAGAACCGAGCAAGTGGAGAGAAGTTCGTTCATCTAGCACCAAGGTAACGGGTTTCAGGAGACACTTTTTCTCTGCTTTCTCAGTCTGTTTCCTAGTGCCGGTTTGAAGTTCCTGCAGTTTTCACTGTCAAACCGAGTTGGAGCTAGTGCCTCCCCATATATATGTAAGGAATGGAGTTTGCAACTGAAAAGAAACTTTGTGTTCCCAACAAGCTAGGTGAAGGACGGCTTTCAGACACACTTATCTCTCAGAACTGAGCAAGTGGAGAGACGTTCGTTCATCTAGCACCAAGGGAACGGGTTGCAGGAGACACTTTTTCTCTGCTTTCTCCGTCTGTTTCCTAGTGCCGGTTTGAAGTTCCTGCAGTTTTCACTGTCAAACCGAGTTGGAGCTAGTACCTCCCATATATATGTATGGAATGGAGTTTGCAACTGAAAAGAAACTTTGTGTTCCCAACAAGCTAGGTGAAGGACGGCTTTCACACACACTTATCTCTCAGAACTGAGCAAGTGGAGAGACGTTCGTTCATCTAGCACCAAGGGAACGGGTTGCAGGAGACACATTTTCTCAGCTTTCTCATTCTGTTTCCTAGAGCCGGTTTGAAGTTCCTGCAGTTTTCTCTGTCAAACCGAGTTGGAGCTCGTACCTCCCCATATATATCTATGGAATGGAGTTTGCAACTGAAAAGAAACTTTGTGTTCCCAACAAGCTAGGTGAAGGACGGCTTTCACACACTCTTATCTCTCAGAACTGAGCAAGTGGAGAGACTTTCGTTCATCTAGCACCAAGGGAACGGGTTGCAGGAGACACTTTTTCTCTGCTTTCTCAGTCTGTTTCCTAGTGCCGGTTTGAAGTTCCTGCAGTTTTCACTGTCAAACCGAGTTGGAGCTTGTACCTCCCCATATATATGTATGGAATGGAGTTTGCAACTGAAAAGAAACTTTGTGTTCCCAACAAGCTAGGTGAAGGACGGCTTTCACACACACTTATCTCTCAGAACTGAGCAAGTGGAGAGACGTTCGTTCATCTAGCACCAAGGGAACGGGTTGCAGGAGACAGTTTTTCTCTGCTTTCTCAGTCTGTTTCCTAGTGCTGGTTTGAAGTTCCTGCAGTTTTCACAGTCAAACCGAGTTGGAGCTAGTACCTACTTATATATATGTATGGAATGTAGTTTGCAACTGAAAAGAAACTTTGTGTTCCCAACAAGCTAGGTGAAGGACGGCTTTCACACACACTTATCTCTCAGAACTGAGCAAGTGGAGAGACGATCGTTCATCTAGCACCAAGGGAACGGGTTGAAGGAGACACTTTTTCTCTGCTTTCTCAGTCTGTTTCCTAGTGCCGGTTTGAAGTTCCTGCAGTTTTCACTGTCAAACTGAGTTGGAGCTTGTACCTCCCCATATATATGTATGGAATGGAGTTTGCAACTGAAAAGAAACTTTGTGTTCCCAACAAGCAAGGTGAAGGACGGCTTTCACACACACTTATCTCTCAGAACTGAGCAAGTGGAGAGACGTTCGTTCATCTAGCACCAAGGGAACGGGTTGCAAGAGACACTTTTTCTCTGCTTTCTCAGTCTGTTTCCTAGTGCCGTTTTGAAGTTCCTGCAGTTTTCACTGTCAAACCGATTTGGAGCTAGTACCTCCCCATATATATGTATGGAATGGAGTTTGCAACTGAAAAGGAACTTTGTGTTCCCAACAAGCTAGGTGAAGGACGGCTTTCACACACACTTATCTCTCAGAACTGAGCAAGTGGAGAGACGTTCGTTCATCTAGCACCAAGGGAACGGGTTGCAAGAGACACTTTTTCTCTGCTTTCTCAGTCTGTTTCCTAGTGCCGGTTTGAAGTTCCTGCAGTTTTCACTGTCAAACCGAGTTGGAGCTAGTACCTCCCCATATATATGTATGGAATGGAGTTTGCAACTGAAAAGAAACTTTGTGTTCCCAACAAGCTAGGTGAAGGACGGCTTTCACACACACTTATCTCTCAGAACTGAGCAAGTGGAGAGACGTTCGTTCATCTAGCACCAAGGGAACGGGTTGCAGGAGACACTATTTCTCTGTTTTCTCTGTCTGTTTCCTAGTGCCGGTTTGAAGTTCCTGCAGTTTTCACTGTAAAAACGAGTTAAAGCTTGTACCACCCCATATATATGTATGGAATGGAGTTTGCAACTGAAAAGAAACTTTGTGTTCCCAACAAGCTAGGTGAAGGACGGCTTTCACACACACTTATCTCTCAGAACTGAGCAAGTGGAGAGACGTTCGTTCATGTAGCACCAAGGGAACGGGTTGCAGGAGACACTTTTTCTCTGCTTTCTCAGTCTGTTTCCTAGTGCCGGTTTGAAGTTCCTGCAGTTTTCACTGTCAAACCGAGTTGGAGCTCGTACCTCCCCATATATATGTATGGAATGGAGTTTGCAACTGAAAAGAAACTTTGTGTTCCCAACAAGCTAGGTGAAGGACGGCTTTCACACACACTTATCTCTCAGAACTGAGCAAGTGGAGAGACGTTCGTTCATCTAGCACCAAGGGGACGGGTTGCAGTAGACACTTTTTCTCTGCTTTCTCAGTCTGTTTCCTAGTGCCGTTTTGAAGTTCCTGCAGTTTTCACTGTAAAACCGAGTTAGAGTTTCTACCTCCCCATATATATGTATGGAATGGAGTTTGCAACTGAAAAGAAACTTTGTGTTCCCAACAAGCTAGGTGAAGGACGGCTTTCACACACACTTATCTCTCAGAACTGAGCAAGTGGAGAGACGTTCGTTCATCTAGCACCAAGGGAACGGGTTGCAGGAGACACTTTTTCTCTGCTTTCTCAGTCTGTTTCCTAGTGCTGGTTTGAAGTTCCTGCAGTTTTCACTGTCAAACCGAGTTGGAGCTAGTATTTACTTATATATATGTATGGAATGTAGTTTGCAACTGAAAAGAAACTTTGTGTTCCCAACAAGCTAGGTGAAGGATGGCTTTCACACACACTTATCTCTCAGAACTGAGCAAGAGGAGAGACGATCGTTCATCTAGCACCAAGGGAACGGGTTGAAGGAGACACTTTTTCTCTGCTTTCTCAGTCTGTTTCCTAGTGCCGGTTTGAAGTTCCTGCAGTTTTCACTGTCAAACCGAGTTGGAGCTAGTACCTCCCCATATATATGTATGGAATGGAGTTTGCAACTGAAAAGAAACTTTGTGTTCCCAACAAGCTAGGTGAAGGACGGCTTTCACACACACTTATCTCTCAGAACTGAGCAAGTGGAGAGACGTTCGTTCATCTAGCACCAAGGGAACGGGATGCAAGAGACACTTTTTCTCTGCTTTCTCAGTCTGTTTCCTAGTGCCGGTTTGAAGTTCCTGCAGTTTTCACTGTCAAACAGATTTGGAGCTAGTACCTCCCCATATATATGTATGGAATGGAGTTTGCAACTGAAAAGAAACTTTGTGTTCCCAACAAGCTAGGTGAAGGACGGCTTTCACACACACTTATCTCTCAGAACTGAGCAAGTGGAGAGACGTTCGTTCATCTAGCACCAAGGGAACGGGTTGCAGGAGACACTTTTTCTCTGCTTTCTCAGTCTGTTTCCTAGTGCCTGTTTGAAGTTCCTGCAGTTTTCACTGTCAAACAGAGTTGGAAATAGTACCTCCCCATATATATGTATGGAATGGAGTTTGCAACTGAAAAGAAACTTTGTGTTCCCAACAAGCTAGGTGAAGGACGGCTTTCACACACACTTATCTCTCAGAACTGAGCAAGTGGAGAGACGTTCGTTCATCTAGCACCAAGGGAACGGTTTGCAGGAGACACTTTTTCTCTGCTTTCTCCGTCTGTTTCCTAGTGCCGGTTTGAATTTCCTGCAGTTTTCACTGTCAAGCAGAGTTGGAGCTAGTACCTCCCCATATATATGTATGGAATGGAGTTTGCAACTGAAAAGAAACTTTGTGTTCCCAACAAGCTAGGTGAAGGACGGCTTTCACACACACTTATCTCTCAGAACTGAGCAAGTGGAGAGACGTTCGTTCATCTAGCACCAAGGGGACGGGTTGCAGTAGACACTTTTTCTCTGCTTTCTCAGTCTGTTTCCTAGTGCCGTTTTGAAGTTCCTGCAGTTTTCACTGTCAAACCGAGTTGGAGCTAGTATTTACTTATATATATGTATGGAATGTAGTTTGCAACTGAAAAGAAACTTTGTGTTCCCAACAAGCTAGGTGAAGGATGGCTTTCACACACACTTATCTCTCAGAACTGAGCAAGAGGAGAGACGATCGTTCATCTAGCACCAAGGGAACGGGTTGAAGGAGACACTTTTTCTCTGCTTTCTCAGTCTGTTTCCTAGTGCCGGTTTGAAGTTCCTGCAGTTTTCACTGTCAAACCGAGTTGGAGCTAGTACCTCCCCATATATATGTATGGAATGGAGTTTGCAACTGAAAAGAAACTTTGTGTTCCCAACAAGCTAGGTGAAGGACGGCTTTCACACACACTTATCTCTCAGAACTGAGCAAGTGGAGAGACGTTCGTTCATCTAGCACCAAGGGAACGGGTTGCAAGAGACACTTTTTCTCTGCTTTCTCAGTCTGTTTCCTAGTGCCGGTTTGAAGTTCCTGCAGTTTTCACTGTCAAACCGAGTTGGAGCTAGTACCTCCCCATATATATGTATGGAATGGAGTTTGCAACTGAAAAGAAACTTTGTGTTCCCAACAAGCTAGGTGAAGGACGGCTTTCACACACACTTATCTCTCAGAACTGAGCAAGTGGAGAGACGTTCGTTCATCTAGCACCAAGGGAACGGGTTGCAGGAGACACTATTTCTCTGTTTTCTCTGTCTGTTTCCTAGTGCCGGTTTGAAGTTCCTGCAGTTTTCACTGTAAAAACGAGTTAAAGCTTGTACCACCCCATATATATGTATGGAATGGAGTTTGCAACTGAAAAGAAACTTTGTGTTCCCAACAAGCTAGGTGAAGGACGGCTTTCACACACACTTATCTCTCAGAACTGAGCAAGTGGAGAGACGTTCGTTCATGTAGCACCAAGGGAACGGGTTGCAGGAGACACTTTTTCTCTGCTTTCTCAGTCTGTTTCCTAGTGCCGGTTTGAAGTTCCTGCAGTTTTCACTGTCAAACCGAGTTGGAGCTCGTACCTCCCCATATATATGTATGGAATGGAGTTTGCAACTGAAAAGAAACTTTGTGTTCCCAACAAGCTAGGTGAAGGACGGCTTTCACACACACTTATCTCTCAGAACTGAGCAAGTGGAGAGACGTTCGTTCATCTAGCACCAAGGGGACGGGTTGCAGTAGACACTTTTTCTCTGCTTTCTCAGTCTGTTTCCTAGTGCCGTTTTGAAGTTCCTGCAGTTTTCACTGTAAAACCGAGTTAGAGTTTCTACCTCCCCATATATATGTATGGAATGGAGTTTGCAACTGAAAAGAAACTTTGTGTTCCCAACAAGCTAGGTGAAGGACGGCTTTCACACACACTTATCTCTCAGAACTGAGCAAGTGGAGAGACGTTCGTTCATCTAGCACCAAGGGAACGGGTTGCAGGAGACACTTTTTCTCTGCTTTCTCAGTCTGTTTCCTAGTGCTGGTTTGAAGTTCCTGCAGTTTTCACTGTCAAACCGAGTTGGAGCTAGTATTTACTTATATATATGTATGGAATGTAGTTTGCAACTGAAAAGAAACTTTGTGTTCCCAACAAGCTAGGTGAAGGATGGCTTTCACACACACTTATCTCTCAGAACTGAGCAAGAGGAGAGACGATCGTTCATCTAGCACCAAGGGAACGGGTTGAAGGAGACACTTTTTCTCTGCTTTCTCAGTCTGTTTCCTAGTGCCGGTTTGAAGTTCCTGCAGTTTTCACTGTCAAACCGAGTTGGAGCTAGTACCTCCCCATATATATGTATGGAATGGAGTTTGCAACTGAAAAGAAACTTTGTGTTCCCAACAAGCTAGGTGAAGGACGGCTTTCACACACACTTATCTCTCAGAACTGAGCAAGTGGAGAGACGTTCGTTCATCTAGCACCAAGGGAACGGGATGCAAGAGACACTTTTTCTCTGCTTTCTCAGTCTGTTTCCTAGTGCCGGTTTGAAGTTCCTGCAGTTTTCACTGTCAAACAGATTTGGAGCTAGTACCTCCCCATATATATGTATGGAATGGAGTTTGCAACTGAAAAGAAACTTTGTGTTCCCAACAAGCTAGGTGAAGGACGGCTTTCACACACACTTATCTCTCAGAACTGAGCAAGTGGAGAGACGTTCGTTCATCTAGCACCAAGGGAACGGGTTGCAGGAGACACTTTTTCTCTGCTTTCTCAGTCTGTTTCCTAGTGCCTGTTTGAAGTTCCTGCAGTTTTCACTGTCAAACAGAGTTGGAAATAGTACCTCCCCATATATATGTATGGAATGGAGTTTGCAACTGAAAAGAAACTTTGTGTTCCAACAAGCTAGGTGAAGGACGGCTTTCACACACACTTATCTCTCAGAACTGAGCAAGTGGAGAGACGTTCGTTCATCTAGCACCAAGGGAACGGTTTGCAGGAGACACTTTTTCTCTGCTTTCTCCGTCTGTTTCCTAGTGCCGGTTTGAATTTCCTGCAGTTTTCACTGTCAAGCAGAGTTGGAGCTAGTACCTCCCCATATATATGTATGGAATGGAGTTTGCAACTGAAAAGAAACTTTGTGTTCCCAACAAGCTAGGTGAAGGACGGCTTTCACACACACTTATCTCTCAGAACTGAGCAAGTGGAGAGACGTTCGTTCATCTAGCACCAAGGGGACGGGTTGCAGTAGACACTTTTTCTCTGCTTTCTCAGTCTGTTTCCTAGTGCCGTTTTGAAGTTCCTGCAGTTTTCACTGTAAAACCGAGTTACGCAGCGCTCGACTGTCATATATATGTATGGAATGGAGTTTGCAACTGAAAAGAAACTTTGTGTTCCCAACAAGCTAGGTGAAGGACGGCTTTCACACACACTTATCTCTCAGAACTGAGCAAGTGGAGAGACGTTCGTTCATCTAGCACCAAGGGAACGGGTTGCAGGAGACACTTTTTCTCTGCTTTCTCAGTCTGTTTCCTAGTGCTGGTTTGAAGTTCCTGCAGTTTTCACTGTCAAACCGAGTTGGAGCTAGTATTTACTTATATATATGTATGGAATGTAGTTTGCAACTGAAAAGAAACTTTGTGTTCCCAACAAGCTAGGTGAAGGATGGCTTTCACACACACTTATCTCTCAGAACTGAGCAAGAGGAGAGACGATCGTTCATCTAGCACCAAGGGAACGGGTTGAAGGAGACACTTTTTCTCTGCTTTCTCAGTCTGTTTCCTAGTGCCGGTTTGAAGTTCCTGCAGTTTTCACTGTCAAACCGAGTTGGAGCTAGTACCTCCCCATATATATGTATGGAATGGAGTTTGCAACTGAAAAGAAACTTTGTGTTCCCAACAAGCTAGGTGAAGGACGGCTTTCACACACACTTATCTCTCAGAACTGAGCAAGTGGAGAGACGTTCGTTCATCTAGCACCAAGGGAACGGGATGCAAGAGACACTTTTTCTCTGCTTTCTCAGTCTGTTTCCTAGTGCCGGTTTGAAGTTCCTGCAGTTTTCACTGTCAAACAGATTTGGAGCTAGTACCTCCCCATATATATGTATGGAATGGAGTTTGCAACTGAAAAGAAACTTTGTGTTCCCAACAAGCTAGGTGAAGGACGGCTTTCACACACACTTATCTCTCAGAACTGAGCAAGTGGAGAGACGTTCGTTCATCTAGCACCAAGGGAACGGGTTGCAGGAGACACTTTTTCTCTGCTTTCTCAGTCTGTTTCCTAGTGCCTGTTTGAAGTTCCTGCAGTTTTCACTGTCAAACAGAGTTGGAAATAGTACCTCCCCATATATATATATGGAATGGAGTTTGCAACTGAAAAGAAACTTTGTGTTCCCAACAAGCTAGGTGAAGGACGGCTTTCACACACACTTATCTCTCAGAACTGAGCAAGTGGAGAGACGTTCGTTCATCTAGCACCAAGGGAACGGGTTGCAGGAGACACTTTTTCTCTGCTTTCTCCGTCTGTTTCCTAGTGCCGGTTTGAATTTCCTGCAGTTTTCACTGTCAAGCAGAGTTGGAGCTAGTACCTCCCCATATATATGTATGGAATGGAGTTTGCAACTGAAAAGAAACTTTGTGTTCCCAACAAGCTAGGTGAAGTACGGCTTTCACACACACTTATCTCTCAGAACTGAGCAAGTGGAGAGACGTTCGTTCATCTAGCACGAAGGGAACGGGTTGCAGGTGACACTTTTTCTCTGCTTTCTCAGTCTGTTTCCTAGTGCCGGTTTGAAGTTCCTGCAGTTTTCACTGTCAAACCGAGTTGGAGCTAGTACCTCCCCATATATATGTATGGAATGGAGTTTGCAACTGAAAAGGAACTTTGTGTTCCCAACAAGCTAGGTGAAGGACGGCTTTCACACACACTTCTCTCTCAGAACTGAGCAAGTGGAGAGACGTTCGTTCATCTAGCACCAAGGGAACGGGTTGCAGGGAAACTTTTTCTCTGCTTTCTCAGTCTGTTTCCTAGTGCCGGTTTGAAGTTCCTGCAATTTGCACTGTCAAACCGAGTTGGAGCTTGTACCTCCCCATATATATGTATGGAATGGTGTTTGCAACTGAAAAGAAACTTTGTGTTCCCAACAAGCTAGGTGAAGTACGGCTTTCACACACACTTATCTCTCAGAACTGAGCAAGTGGAGAGACGTTCGTTCATCTAGCACCAAGGGAACGGGATGCAAGAGACACTTTTTCTCTGCTTTCTCAGTCTGTTTCCTAGTGCCGGTTTGAAGTTCCTGCAGTTTTCACTGTCAAACAGATTTGGAGCTAGTACCTCCCCATATATATGTATGGAATGGAGTTTGCAACTGAAAAGAAACTTTGTTTTCCCAACAAGCTAGGTGAAGGACGGCTTTCACACACACTTATCTCTCAGAACTGAGCAAGTGGAGAGACGTTCGTTCATCTAGCACCAAGGGAACGGGTTGCAGGAGACACTTTTTCTCTGCTTTCTCCGTCTGTTTCCTAGTGCCGGTTTGAAGTTCCTGCAGTTTTCACTGTCAAACCGAGTTGGAGCTAGTACCTGCCCATATATATGTATGGAATGGAGTTTGCAACTGAAAAGAAACTATGTGTTCCCAACAAGCTAGGTGAAGGACGGCTTTCACACACACTTATCTCTCAGAACTGAGCAAGTGGAGAGACGTTCGTTCATCTAGCACCAAGGGAACGGGTTGCAGGAGACACTTTTTCTCTGCTTTCTCCGTCTGTTTCCTAGTGCCGGTTTGAAGTTCCTGCAGTTTTCACTGTCAAACAGAGTTGGAGCTAGTACCTCCCCATATATATGTATTGAATGGAGTTTGCAACTGAAAAGAAACTTTGTGTTCCCAACAAGCTAGGTGAAGGACGGCTTTCACACACACTTATCTCTCAGAACTGAGCAAGTGGAGAGACGTTCGTTCATCTAGCACGAAGGGAACGGGTTGCAGGTGACACTTTTTCTCTGCTTTCTCAGTCTGTTTCCTAGTGCCGGTTTGAAGTTCCTGCAGTTTTCACTGTCAAACCGAGTTGGAGCTAGTACCTCCCCATATATATGTATGGAATGGAGTTTGCAACTGAAAAGAAACTTTGTGTTCCCAACAAGCTAGGTGAAGGACGGCTTTCACACACACTTATCTCTCAGAACTGAGCAAGTGGAGAGACGTTCGTTCATCTAGCACCAAGGGAACGGGTTGCAGGGAAACTTTTTCTCTGCTTTCTCCGTCTGTTTCCTAGTGCCGGTTTGAAGTTCCTGCAGTTTTCTCTGTCAAACCGAGTTGGAGCTAGTACCTCCCCATATATATGTATGGAATGGAGTTTGCAACTGAAAAGAAACTTTGTGTTCCCAACAAGCTAGGTGAAGGACGGCTTTCACACACACTTATCTCTCAGAACTGAGCAAGTGGTGAGACATTCGTTCATCTAGCACCAATGGAACGGGTTGCAGGAGACACTTTTTCTCTGCTTTCTCAGTCTGTTTCCTAGTGCCGGTTTGAAGTTCCTGCAGTTTTCACTGTCAAACCGAGTTAGAGCTTGTACCTATCCATATATATGTATGGAATGGAGTTTGCAACTGAAAAGAAACTTTGTGTTCCCAACAAGCTAGGTGAAGGACGGCTTTCACACACCCTTATCTCTCAGAACTGAGCAAGTGGAGAGACGTTCGTTCATCTAGCACCAAGGGAACGGGTTGCAGGGGACACTTTTTCTCTGCTTTCTCAGTCTGTTTCCTAGTGCCGGTTTGAATTTCCTGCAGTTTTCACTGTCAAACAGAGTTGGAAATTGTACCTCCCCATTTATATGTATGGAATGGAGTTTGCAACTGAAAAGAAACTTTGTGTTCCCAACAAGCTAGGTGAAGGACGGCTTTCACACACACTTATCTCTCAGAACTGAGCAAGTGGAGAGACGTTCGTTCATCTAGCACCAAGGGAACGGGTTGCAGGAGACACTATTTCTCTGCTTTCTCCGTCTGTTTCCTAGTGCCGGTTTGAAGTTCCTGCAGTTTTCACTGTCAAACCGAGTTGGAGCTAGTACCTCCCCATATATATGTATGGAATGGAGTTTGCAACTGAAAAGAAACTTTGTGTTCCCAACAAGCTAGGTGAAGTACGGCTTTCACACACACTTATCTCTCAGATCTGAGCAAGTGGAGAGACGTTCGTTCATCTAGCACCAAGGGAACGGGTTGCAGGAGAAACTTTTTCTCTGCTTTCTCAGTCTGTTTCCTAGTGCCGGTTTGAAGTTCCTGCAGTTTTCACTGTCAAACCGAGTTGGATCTAGTACCTCCCCATATATATGTATGGAATGGAGTTTGCAACTGAAAAGAAACTTTGTGTTCCCAACAAGACAGGTGAAGGACGGCTTTCACACACACTTATCTCTCAGAACTGAGCAAGTGGAGAGACGTTCGTTCATCTAGCACCAAGGGAACGGGTTGCAGGAGACACTGTTTCTCTGCTTTCTCAGTTTGTTTCCTAGTGCCGGTTTGAAGTTCCTGCAGTTTTCACTGTAAAACCGAGTTAGAGCTTGTACCTCCCCATATATATGTATGGAATGGAGTTTGCAACTGAAAAGAAACTTTGTGTTCCCAACAAGCTAGGTGAAGGACGGCTTTCACACACACTTATCTCTCAGAACTGAGCAAGTGGAGAGACGTTCGTTCATCTAGCACGAAGGGAACGGGTTTCAGGAGACACTTTTTCTCAGCTTTCTCATTCTGTTTCCTAGTGCCGGTTTGAAGTTCCTGCAGTTTTCACTGTCAAACCGAGTTGGAGCTCGTACCTCCCCATATATATGTATGGAATGGAGTTTGCAACTGAAAAGAAACTTTGTGTTCCCAACAAGCTAGGTGAAGGACGGCTTTCACACACTCTTATCTCTCAGAACTGAGCAAGTGGGGAGACTTTCGTTCATCTAGCACCAAGGGAACGGGTTGCAGGAGACACTTTTTCTCTTCTTTCTCAGTCTGTTTCCTAGTGCCGGTTTGAAGTTCCTGCAGTTTTCACTGTAAAACCGAGTTAGAGCTTCTACCTCCCCATATATATGTATGGAATGGAGTTTGCAACTGAAAAGAAACTTTGTGTTCCCAACAAGCTAGGTGAAGGACGGCTTTCACACACACTTATCTCTCAGAACTGAGCAAGTGGAGAGACGTTCGTTCATCTAGCACCAAGGGAACGGGTTGCAGGAGACACTATTTCTCTGCTTTCTCCGTCTGTTTCCTAGTGCCGGTTTGAAGTTCCTGCAGTTTTCACTGTCAAACCGAGTTGGAGCTAGTACCTCCCCATATATATGTATGGAATGGAGTTTGCAACTGAAAAGAAACTTTGTGTTCCCAACAAGCTAGGTGAAGGACGGCTTTCACACACACTTATCTCTCAGATCTGAGCAAGTGGAGAGACGTTCGTTCATCTAGCACCAAGGGAACGGGTTGCAGGAGAAACTTTTTCTCTGCTTTCTCAGTCTGTTTCCTAGTGCCGGTTTGAAGTTCCTGCAGTTTTCACTGTCAAACCGAGTTGGATCTAGTACCTCCCCATATATATGTATGGAATGGAGTTTGCAACTGAAAAGAAACTTTGTGTTCCCAACAAGACAGGTGAAGGACGGCTTTCACACACACTTATCTCTCAGAACTGAGCAAGTGGAGAGACGTTCGTTCATCTAGCACCAAGGGAACGGGTTGCAGGAGACACTGTTTCTCTGCTTTCTCAGTTTGTTTCCTAGTGCCGGTTTGAAGTTCCTGCAGTTTTCGCTGTAAAACCGAGTTAGAGCTTGTACCTCCCCATATATATGTATGGAATGGAGTTTGCAACTGAAAAGAAACTTTGTGTTCCCAACAAGCTAGGTGAAGGACGGCTTTCACACACACTTATCTCTCAGAACTGAGCAAGTGGAGAGACGTTCGTTCATCTAGCACCAAGGGAACGGGTTTCAGGAGACACTTTTTCTCAGCTTTCTCATTCTGTTTCCTAGTGCCGGTTTGAAGTTCCTGCAGTTTTCACTGTCAAACTGAGTTGGAGCTCGTACCTCCCCATATATATGTATGGAATGGAGTTTGCAACTGAAAAGAAACTTTGTGTTCCCAACAAGCTAGGTGAAGGACGGCTTTCACACACTCTTATCTCTCAGAACTGAGCAAGTGGAGAGACTTTCGTTCATCTAGCACCAAGGGAACGGGTTGCAGGAGACACTATTTCTCTTCTTTCTCAGTCTGTTTCCTAGTGCCGGTTTGAAGTTCCTGCAGTTTTCACTGTAAAACCGAGTTAGAGCTTCTACCTCCCCATATATATGTATGGAATGGAGTTTGCAACTGAAAAGAAACTTTGTGTTCCCAACAAGCTAGGTGAAGGACGGCTTTCACACACACTTATCTCTCAGAACTGAGCAAGTGGAGAGATGTTCGTTCATCTAGCACCAAGGGAACGGGTTGCAGGAGACACTTTTTCTCTGCTTTCTCAGTCTGTTTCCTAGTGCTGGTTTGAAGTTCCTGCAGTTTTCACTGTCAAACCGAGTTGGAGCTAGTACCTACTTATATATATGTATGGAATGTAGTTTGCAACTGAAAAGAAACTTTGTGTTCCCAACAAGCTATGTGAAGGACGGCTTTCACACACACTTATCTCTCAGAACTGAGCAAGTGGAGAGACGATCGTTCATCTAGCACCAAGGGAACGGGTTGAAGGAGACACTTTTTCTCTGCTTTCTCTGTCTGTTTCCTAGTGCCGGTTTGAAGTTCCTGCAGTTTTCACTGTCAAACCGAGTTGGAGCTTGTACCTCCCCATATATATGTATGGAATGGAGTTTGCAACTGAAAAGAAACTTTGTGTTCCCAACAAGCTAGGTGAAGGACGGCTTTCACACACACTTATCTCTCAGAACTGAGCAAGTGGAGAGACGTTCGTTCATCTAGCACCAAGGGAACGGGTTGCAAGAGACACTTTTTCTCTGCTTTATCAGTCTGTTTCCTAGTGCCGTTTTGAAGTTCCTGCAGTTTTCACTGTCAAACCGATTTGGAGCTAGTACCTCCCCATATATATGTATGGAATGGAGTTTGCAACTGAAAAGAAACTTTGTGTTCCCAACAAGCTAGGTGAAGGACAGCTTTCACACACACTTATCTCTCAGAACTGAGCAAGTTGAGAGACGTTCGTTCATCTAGCACCAAGGGAACGGGTTGCAAGAGACACTTTTTCTCTGCTTTCTCAGTCTGTTTCCTAGTGCCGGTTTGAAGTTCCTGCAGTTTTCACTGTCAAACCGATTTGGAGCTAGTACCTCCCCATATATATGTATGGAATGGAGTTTGCAACTGAAAAGAAACTTTGTGTTCCCAACAAGCTAGGTGAAGGACGGCTTTCACACACACTTATCTCTCAGAACTGAGCAAGTGGAGAGACGTTCGTTCATCTAGCACCAAGGGAACGGGTTGCAGGAGACACTATTTCTCTGTTTCCTCTGTCTGTTTCCTAGTGCCGGTTTGAAGTTCCTGCAGTTTTCACTGTAAAAACGAGTTAAAGCTTGTACCTCCCCATATATATGTATGGAATGGAGTTTGCAACTGAAAAGAAACTTTGTGTTCCCAACAAGCTAGGTGAAGGACGGCTTTCACACACACTTATCTCTCAGAACTGAGCAAGTGGAGAGACGTTCGTTCATCTAGCACCAAGGGAACGGGTTGCAGGAGACACTTTTCTCTGTTTCTCAGTCTGTTTCCTAGTGCCGTTTTGAAGTTCCTGCAGTTTTCACTGTCAAACAGATTTGGAAAGAGTACCTCCCCATATATATGTATGGAATGGAGTTTGCAACTGAAAAGAAAGTTTGTGTTCCCAACAAGCTAGGTGAAGGACGGCTTTCACACACACTTATCTCTCAGAACTGAGCAAGTGGAGAGACGTTCGTTCATCTAGCACCAAGGGAACGGGTTGCAGGAGACACTTTTTCTCTGCTTTCTCAGTCTGTTTCCTAGTGCTGGTTTGAAGTTCCTGCAGTTTTCACTGTCAAACCGAGTTGGAGCTAGTATTTACTTATATATATGTATGGAATGTAGTTTGCAACTGAAAAGAAACTTTGTGTTCCCAACAAGCTAGGTGAAGGACGGCTTTCACACACACTTATCTCTCAGAACTGAGGAAGAGGAGAGACGATCGTTCATCTAGCACCAAGGGAACGGGTTGAAGGAGACACTTTTTCTCTGCTTTCTCAGTCTGTTTCCTAGTGCCGGTTTGAAGTTCCTGCAGTTTTCACTGTCAAACCGAGTTGGAGCTAGTACCTCCCCATATATATGTATGGAATGGAGTTTGCAACTGAAAAGAAACTTTGTGTTCCCAACAAGCTAGGTGAAGGACGGCTTTCACACACACTTATCTCTCAGAACTGAGCAAGTGGAGAGACGTTCGTTCATCTAGCACCAAGGGAACGGGATGCAAGAGACACTTTTTCTCTGCTTTCTCAGTCTGTTTCCTAGTGCCGGTTTGAAGTTCCTGCAGTTTTCACTGTCAAACAGATTTGGAGCTAGTACCTCCCCATATATATGTATGGAATGGAGTTTGCAACTGAAAAGAAACTTTGTGTTCCCAACAAGCTAGGTGAAGGACGGCTTTCACACACACTTATCTCTCAGAACTGAGCAAGTGGAGAGACGTTCGTTCATCTAGCACCAAGGGAACGGGTTGCAGGAGACACTTTTTCTCTGCTTTCTCAGTCTGTTTCCTAGTGCCTGTTTGAAGTTCCTGCAGTTTTCACTGTCAAACAGAGTTGGAAATAGTACCTCCCCATATATATGTATGGAATGGAGTTTGCAACTGAAAAGAAACTTTGTGTTCCCAACAAGCTAGGTGAAGGACGGCTTTCACACACACTTATCTCTCAGAACTGAGCAAGTGGAGAGACGTTCGTTCATCTAGCACCAAGGGAACGGGTTGCAGGAGACACTTTTTCTCTGCTTTCTCCGTCTGTTTCCTAGTGCCGGTTTGAATTTCCTGCAGTTTTCACTGTCAAGCAGAGTTGGAGCTAGTACCTCCCCATATATATGTATGGAATGGAGTTTGCAACTGAAAAGAAACTTTGTGTTCCCAACAAGCTAGGTGAAGTACGGCTTTCACACACACTTATCTCTCAGAACTGAGCAAGTGGAGAGACGTTCGTTCATCTAGCACGAAGGGAACGGGTTGCAGGTGACACTTTTTCTCTGCTTTCTCAGTCTGTTTCCTAGTGCCGGTTTGAAGTTCCTGCAGTTTTCACTGTCAAACCGAGTTGGAGCTAGTACCTCCCCATATATATGTATGGAATGGAGTTTGCAACTGAAAAGGAACTTTGTGTTCCCAACAAGCTAGGTGAAGGACGGCTTTCACACACACTTATCTCTCAGAACTGAGCAAGTGGAGAGACGTTCGTTCATCTAGCACCAAGGGAACGGGTTGCAGGGAAACTTTTTCTCTGCTTTCTCAGTCTGTTTCCTAGTGCCGGTTTGAAGTTCCTGCAGTTTGCACTGTCAAACCGAGTTGGAGCTTGTACCTCCCCATATATATGTATGGAATGGTGTTTGCAACTGAAAAGAAACTTTGTGTTCCCAACAAGCTAGGTGAAGTACGGCTTTCACACACACTTATCTCTCAGAACTGAGCAAGTGGAGAGACGTTCGTTCATCTAGCACCAAGGGAACGGGATGCAAGAGACACTTTTTCTCTGCTTTCTCAGTCTGTTTCCTAGTGCCGGTTTGAAGTTCCTGCAGTTTTCACTGTCAAACAGATTTGGAGCTAGTACCTCCCCATATATATGTATGGAATGGAGTTTGCAACTGAAAAGAAACTTTGTTTTCCCAACAAGCTAGGTGAAGGACGGCTTTCACACACACTTATCTCTCAGAACTGAGCAAGTGGAGAGACGTTCGTTCATCTAGCACCAAGGGAACGGGTTGCAGGAGACACTTTTTTTCTGCTTTCTCCGTCTGTTTCCTAGTGCCGGTTTGAAGTTCCTGCAGTTTTCACTGTCAAACCGAGTTGGAGCTAGTACCTGCCCATATATATGTATGGAATGGAGTTTGCAACTGAAAAGAAACTATGTGTTCCCAACAAGCTAGGTGAAGGACGGCTTTCACACACACTTATCTCTCAGAACTGAGCAAGTGGAGAGACGTTCGTTCATCTAGCACCAAGGGAACGGGTTGCAGGAGACACTTTTTCTCTGCTTTCTCCGTCTGTTTCCTAGTGCCGGTTTGAAGTTCCTGCAGTTTTCACTGTCAAACAGAGTTGGAGCTAGTACCTCCCCATATATATGTATTGAATGGAGTTTGCAACTGAAAAGAAACTTTGTGTTCCCAACAAGCTAGGTGAAGGACGGCTTTCACACACACTTATCTCTCAGAACTGAGCAAGTGGAGAGACGTTCGTTCATCTAGCACGAAGGGAACGGGTTGCAGGTGACACTTTTTCTCTGCTTTCTCAGTCTGTTTCCTAGTGCCGGTTTGAAGTTCCTGCAGTTTTCACTGTCAAACCGAGTTGGAGCTAGTACCTCCCCATATATATGTATGGAATGGAGTTTGCAACTGAAAAGAAACTTTGTGTTCCCAACAAGCTAGGTGAAGGACGGCTTTCACACACACTTATCTCTCAGAACTGAGCAAGTGGAGAGACGTTCGTTCATCTAGCACCAAGGGAACGGGTTGCAGGGAAACTTTTTCTCTGCTTTCTCCGTCTGTTTCCTAGTGCCGGTTTGAAGTTCCTGCAGTTTTCTCTGTCAAACCGAGTTGGAGCTAGTACCTCCCCATATATATGTATGGAATGGAGTTTGCAACTGAAAAGAAACTTTGTGTTCCCAACAAGCTAGGTGAAGGGCGGCTTTCACACACACTTATCTCTCAGAACTGAGCAAGTGGTGAGACATTCGTTCATCTAGCACCAATGGAACGGGTTGCAGGAGACACTTTTTCTCTGCTTTCTCAGTCTGTTTCCTAGTGCCGGTTTGAAGTTCCTGCAGTTTTCACTGTCAAACCGAGTTAGAGCTTGTACCTATCCATATATATGTATGGAATGGAGTTTGCAACTGAAAAGAAACTTTGTGTTCCCAACAAGCTAGGTGAAGGACGGCTTTCACACACACTTATCTCTCAGAACTGAGCAAGTGGAGAGACGTTCGTTCATCTAGCACCAAGGGAACGGGTTGCAGGGGACACTTTTTCTCTGCTTTCTCAGTCTGTTTCCTAGTGCCGGTTTGAATTTCCTGCAGTTTTCACTGTCAAACAGAGTTGGAAATTGTACCTCCCCATTTATATGTATGGAATGGAGTTTGCAACTGAAAAGAAACTTTGTGTTCCCAACAAGCTAGGTGAAGGACGGCTTTCACACACACTTATCTCTCAGAACTGAGCAAGTGGAGAGACGTTCGTTCATCTAGCACCAAGGGAACGGGTTGCAGGAGACACTATTTCTCTGCTTTCTCCGTCTGTTTCCTAGTGCCGGTTTGAAGTTCCTGCAGTTTTCACTGTCAAACCGAGTTGGAGCTAGTACCTCCCCATATATATGTATGGAATGGAGTTTGCAACTGAAAAGAAACTTTGTGTTCCCAACAAGCTAGGTGAAGGACGGCTTTCACACACACTTATCTCTCAGATCTGAGCAAGTGGAGAGACGTTCGTTCATCTAGCACCAAGGGAACGGGTTGCAGGAGAAACTTTTTCTCTGCTTTCTCAGTCTGTTTCCTATTGCCGGTTTGAAGTTCCTGCAGTTTTCACTGTCAAACCGAGTTGGATCTAGTACCTCCCCATATATATGTATGGAATGGAGTTTGCAACTGAAAAGAAACTTTGTGTTCCCAACAAGACAGGTGAAGGACGGCTTTCACACACACTTATCTCTCAGAACTGAGCAAGTGGAGAGACGTTCGTTCATCTAGCACCAAGGGAACGGGTTGCAGGAGACACTGTTTCTCTGCTTTCTCAGTTTGTTTCCTAGTGCCGGTTTGAAGTTCCTGCAGTTTTCACTGTAAAACCGAGTTAGAGCTTGTACCTCCCCATATATATGTATGGAATGGAGTTTGCAACTGAAAAGAAACTTTGTGTTCCCAACAAGCTAGGTGAAGGACGGCTTTCACACACACTTATCTCTCAGAACTGAGCAAGTGGAGAGACGTTCGTTCATCTAGCACCAAGGGAACGGGTTTCAGGAGACACTTTTTCTCAGCTTTCTCATTCTGTTTCCTAGTGCCGGTTTGAAGTTCCTGCAGTTTTCACTGTCAAACCGAGTTGGAGCTCGTACCTCCCCATATATATGTATGGAATGGAGTTTGCAACTGAAAAGAAACTTTGTGTTCCCAACAAGCTAGGTGAAGGACGGCTTTCACACACTCTTATCTCTCAGAACTGAGCAAGTGGAGAGACTTTCGTTCATCTAGCACCAAGGGAACGGGTTGCAGGAGACACTTTTTCTCTTCTTTCTCAGTCTGTTTCCTAGTGCCGGTTTGAAGTTCCTGCAGTTTTCAATGTAAAACCGAGTTAGAGCTTCTACCTCCCCATATATATGTATGGAATGGAGTTTGCAACTGAAAAGAAACTTTGTGTTCCCAACAAGCTAGGTGAAGGACGGCTTTCACACACACTTATCTCTCAGAACTGAGCAAGTGGAGAGACGTTCGTTCATCTAGCACCAAGGGAACGGGTTGCAGGAGACACTATTTCTCTGCTTTCTCCGTCTGTTTCCTAGTGCCGGTTTGAAGTTCCTGCAGTTTTCACTGTCAAACCGAGTTGGAGCTAGTACCTCCCCATATATATGTATGGAATGGAGTTTGCAACTGAAAAGAAACTTTGTGTTCCCAACAAGACAGGTGAAGGACGGCTTTCACACACACTTATCTCTCAGAACTGAGCAAGTGGAGAGACGTTCGTTCATCTAGCACCAAGGGAACGGGTTGCAGGAGACACTGTTTCTCTGCTTTCTCAGTTTGTTTCCTAGTGCCGGTTTGAAGTTCCTGCAGTTTTCACTGTAAAACCGAGTTAGAGCTTGTACCTCCCCATATATATGTATGGAATGGAGTTTGCAACTGAAAAGAAACTTTGTGTTCCCAACAAGCTAGGTGAAGGACGGCTTTCACACACACTTATCTCTCAGAACTGAGCAAGTGGAGAGACGTTCGTTCATCTAGCACCAAGGGAACGGGTTTCAGGAGACACTTTTTCTCAGCTTTCTCATTCTGTTTCCTAGTGCCGGTTTGAAGTTCCTGCAGTTTTCACTGTCAAACCGAGTTGGAGCTCGTACCTCCCCATATATATGTATGGAATGGAGTTTGCAACTGAAAAGAAACTTTGTGTTCCCAACAAGCTAGGTGAAGGACGGCTTTCACACACTCTTATCTCTCAGAACTGAGCAAGTGGAGAGACTTTCGTTCATCTAGCACCAAGGGAACGGGTTGCAGGAGACACTTTTTCTCTTCTTTCTCAGTCTGTTTCCTAGTGCCGGTTTGAAGTTCCTGCAGTTTTCACTGTAAAACCGAGTTAGAGCTTCTACCTCCCCATATATATGTATGGAATGGAGTTTGCAACTGAAAAGAAACTTTGTGTTCCCAACAAGCTAGGTGAAGGACGGCTTTCACACACACTTATCTCTCAGAACTGAGCAAGTGGAGAGACGTTCGTTCATCTAGCACCAAGGGAACGGGTTGCAGGAGACACTATTTCTCTGCTTTCTCCGTCTGTTTCCTAGTGCCGGTTTGAAGTTCCTGCAGTTTTCACTGTCAAACCGAGTTGGAGCTAGTACCTCCCCATATATATGTATGGAATGGAGTTTGCAACTGAAAAGAAACTTTGTGTTCCCAACAAGCTAGGTGAAGGACGGCTTTCACACACACTTATCTCTCAGATCTGAGCAAGTGGAGAGACGTTCGTTCATCTAGCACCAAGGGAACGGGTTGCAGGAGAAACTTTTTCTCTGCTTTCTCAGTCTGTTTCCTATTGCCGGTTTGAAGTTCCTGCAGTTTTCACTGTCAAACCGAGTTGGATCTAGTACCTCCCCATATATATGTATGGAATGGAGTTTGCAACTGAAAAGAAACTTTGTGTTCCCAACAAGACAGGTGAAGGACGGCTTTCACACACACTTATCTCTCAGAACTGAGCAAGTGGAGAGACGTTCGTTCATCTAGCACCAAGGGAACGGGTTGCAGGAGACACTGTTTCTCTGCTTTCTCAGTTTGTTTCCTAGTGCCGGTTTGAAGTTCCTGCAGTTTTCACTGTAAAACCGAGTTAGAGCTTGTACCTCCCCATATATATGTATGGAATGGAGTTTGCAACTGAAAAGAAACTTTGTGTTCCCAACAAGCTAGGTGAAGGACGGCTTTCACACACACTTATCTCTCAGAACTGAGCAAGTGGAGAGACGTTCGTTCATCTAGCACCAAGGGAACGGGTTTCAGGAGACACTTTTTCTCAGCTTTCTCATTCTGTTTCCTAGTGCCGGTTTGAAGTTCCTGCAGTTTTCACTGTCAAACCGAGTTGGAGCTCGTACCTCCCCATATATATGTATGGAATGGAGTTTGCAACTGAAAAGAAACTTTGTGTTCCCAACAAGCTAGGTGAAGGACGGCTTTCACACACTCTTATCTCTCAGAACTGAGCAAGTGGAGAGACTTTCGTTCATCTAGCACCAAGGGAACGGGTTGCAGGAGACACTTTTTCTCTTCTTTCTCAGTCTGTTTCCTAGTGCCGGTTTGAAGTTCCTGCAGTTTTCAATGTAAAACCGAGTTAGAGCTTCTACCTCCCCATATATATGTATGGAATGGAGTTTGCAACTGAAAAGAAACTTTGTGTTCCCAACAAGCTAGGTGAAGGACGGCTTTCACACACACTTATCTCTCAGAACTGAGCAAGTGGAGAGACGTTCGTTCATCTAGCACCAAGGGAACGGGTTGCAGGAGACACTATTTCTCTGCTTTCTCCGTCTGTTTCCTAGTGCCGGTTTGAAGTTCCTGCAGTTTTCACTGTCAAACCGATTTGGAGCTAGTACCTCCCCATATATATGTATGGAATGGAGTTTGCAACTGAAAAGAAACTTTGTGTTCCCAACAAGACAGGTGAAGGACGGCTTTCACACACACTTATCTCTCAGAACTGAGCAAGTGGAGAGACGTTCGTTCATCTAGCACCAAGGGAACGGGTTGCAGGAGACACTGTTTCTCTGCTTTCTCAGTTTGTTTCCTAGTGCCGGTTTGAAGTTCCTGCAGTTTTCACTGTAAAACCGAGTTAGAGCTTGTACCTCCCCATATATATGTATGGAATGGAGTTTGCAACTGAAAAGAAACTTTGTGTTCCCAACAAGCTAGGTGAAGGACGGCTTTCACACACACTTATCTCTCAGAACTGAGCAAGTGGAGAGACGTTCGTTCATCTAGCACCAAGGGAACGGGTTTCAGGAGACACTTTTTCTCAGCTTTCTCATTCTGTTTCCTAGTGCCGGTTTGAAGTTCCTGCAGTTTTCACTGTCAAACCGAGTTGGAGCTCGTACCTCCCCATATATATGTATGGAATGGAGTTTGCAACTGAAAAGAAACTTTGTGTTCCCAACAAGCTAGGTGAAGGACGGCTTTCACACACTCTTATCTCTCAGAACTGAGCAAGTGGAGAGACTTTCGTTCATCTAGCACCAAGGGAACGGGTTGCAGGAGACACTTTTTCTCTTCTTTCTCAGTCTGTTTCCTAGTGCCGGTTTGAAGTTCCTGCAGTTTTCACTGTAAAACCGAGTTAGAGCTTCTACCTCCCCATATATATGTATGGAATGGAGTTTGCAACTGAAAAGAAACTTTGTGTTCCCAACAAGCTAGGTGAAGGACGGCTTTCACACACACTTATCTCTCAGAACTGAGCAAGTGGAGAGACGTTCGTTCATCTAGCACCAAGGGAACGGGTTGCAGGAGACACTATTTCTCTGCTTTCTCCGTCTGTTTCCTAGTGCCGGTTTGAAGTTCCTGCAGTTTTCACTGTCAAACCGAGTTGGAGCTAGTACCTCCCCATATATATGTATGGAATGGAGTTTGCAACTGAAAAGAAACTTTGTGTTCCCAACAAGCTAGGTGAAGGACGGCTTTCACACACACTTATCTCTCAGATCTGAGCAAGTGGAGAGACGTTCGTTCATCTAGCACCAAGGGAACGGGTTGCAGGAGAAACTTTTTCTCTGCTTTCTCAGTCTGTTTCCTAGTGCCGGTTTGAAGTTCCTGCAGTTTTCACTGTCAAACCGAGTTGGATCTAGTACCTCCCCATATATATGTATGGAATGTAGTTTGCAAATGAAAAGAAACTTTGTGTTCCCAACAAGCTATGTGAAGGACGGCTTTCACACACACTTATCTCTCAGAACTGAGCAAGTGGAGAGACGATCGTTCATCTAGCACCAAGGGAACGGGTTGAAGGAGACACTTTTTCTCTGCTTTCTCTGTCTGTTTCCTAGTGCCGGTTTGAAGTTCCTGCAGTTTTCACTGTCAAACCGAGTTGGAGCTTGTACCTCCCCATATATATGTATGGAATGGAGTTTGCAACTGAAAAGAAACTTTGTGTTCCCAACAAGCTAGGTGAAGGACGGCTTTCACACACACTTATCTCTCAGAACTGAGCAAGTGGAGAGACGTTCGTTCATCTAGCACCAAGGGAACGGGTTGCAAGAGACACTTTTTCTCTGCTTTCTCAGTCTGTTTCCTAGTGCCGTTTTGAAGTTCCTGCAGTTTTCACTGTCAAACCGATTTGGAGCTAGTACCTCCCCATATATATGTATGGAATGGAGTTTGCAACTGAAAAGAAACTTTGTGTTCCCAACAAGCTAGGTGAAGGACGGCTTTCACACACACTTATCTCTCAGAACTGAGCAAGTGGAGAGACGTTCGTTCATCTAGCACCAAGGGAACGGGTTGCAAGAGACACTTTTTCTCTGCTTTCTCAGTCTGTTTCCTAGTGCCGGTTTGAAGTTCCTGCAGTTTTCACTGTCAAACCGATTTGGAGCTAGTACCTCCCCATATATATGTATGGAATGGAGTTTGCAACTGAAAAGAAACTTTGTGTTCCCAACAAGCTAGTTGAAGGACGGCTTTCACACACACTTATCTCTCAGAACTGAGCAAGTGGAGAGACGTTCGTTCATCTAGCACCAAGGGAACGGGTTGCAGGAGACACTATTTCTCTGTTTCCTCTGTCTGTTTCCTAGTGCCGGTTTGAAGTTCCTGCAGTTTTCACTGTAAAAACGAGTTAAAGCTTGTACCTCCCCATATATATGTATGGAATGGAGTTTGCAACTGAAAAGAAACTTTGTGTTCCCAACAAGCTAGGTGAAGGACGGCTTTCACACACACTTATCTCTCAGAACTGAGCAAGTGGAGAGACGTTCGTTCATCTAGCACCAAGGGAACGGGTTGCAGGAGACACTATTTCTCTGCTTTCTCCGTCTGTTTCCTAGTGCCGGTTTGAAGTTCCTGCAGTTTTCACTGTCAAACCGAGTTGGAGCTAGTACCTCCCCATATATATGTATGGAATGGAGTTTGCAACTGAAAAGAAACTTTGTGTTCCCAACAAGCTAGGTGAAGGACGGCTTTCACACACACTTATCTCTCAGATCTGAGCAAGTGGAGAGACGTTCGTTCATCTAGCACCAAGGGAACGGGTTGCAGGAGAAACTTTTTCTCTGCTTTCTCAGTCTGTTTCCTATTGCCGGTTTGAAGTTCCTGCAGTTTTCACTGTCAAACCGAGTTGGATCTAGTACCTCCCCATATATATGTATGGAATGGAGTTTGCAACTGAAAAGAAACTTTGTGTTCCCAACAAGACAGGTGAAGGACGGCTTTCACACACACTTATCTCTCAGAACTGAGCAAGTGGAGAGACGTTCGTTCATCTAGCACCAAGGGAACGGGTTGCAGGAGACACTGTTTCTCTGCTTTCTCAGTTTGTTTCCTAGTGCCGGTTTGAAGTTCCTGCAGTTTTCACTGTAAAACCGAGTTAGAGCTTGTACCTCCCCATATATATGTATGGAATGGAGTTTGCAACTGAAAAGAAACTTTGTGTTCCCAACAAGCTAGGTGAAGGACGGCTTTCACACACACTTATCTCTCAGAACTGAGCAAGTGGAGAGACGTTCGTTCATCTAGCACCAAGGGAACGGGTTTCAGGAGACACTTTTTCTCAGCTTTCTCATTCTGTTTCCTAGTGCCGGTTTGAAGTTCCTGCAGTTTTCACTGTCAAACCGAGTTGGAGCTCGTACCTCCCCATATATATGTATGGAATGGAGTTTGCAACTGAAAAGAAACTTTGTGTTCCCAACAAGCTAGGTGAAGGACGGCTTTCACACACTCTTATCTCTCAGAACTGAGCAAGTGGAGAGACTTTCGTTCATCTAGCACCAAGGGAACGGGTTGCAGGAGACACTTTTTCTCTTCTTTCTCAGTCTGTTTCCTAGTGCCGGTTTGAAGTTCCTGCAGTTTTCAATGTAAAACCGAGTTAGAGCTTCTACCTCCCCATATATATGTATGGAATGGAGTTTGCAACTGAAAAGAAACTTTGTGTTCCCAACAAGCTAGGTGAAGGACGGCTTTCACACACACTTATCTCTCAGAACTGAGCAAGTGGAGAGACGTTCGTTCATCTAGCACCAAGGGAACGGGTTGCAGGAGACACTATTTCTCTGCTTTCTCCGTCTGTTTCCTAGTGCCGGTTTGAAGTTCCTGCAGTTTTCACTGTCAAACCGATTTGGAGCTAGTACCTCCCCATATATATGTATGGAATGGAGTTTGCAACTGAAAAGAAACTTTGTGTTCCCAACAAGACAGGTGAAGGACGGCTTTCACACACACTTATCTCTCAGAACTGAGCAAGTGGAGAGACGTTCGTTCATCTAGCACCAAGGGAACGGGTTGCAGGAGACACTGTTTCTCTGCTTTCTCAGTTTGTTTCCTAGTGCCGGTTTGAAGTTCCTGCAGTTTTCACTGTAAAACCGAGTTAGAGCTTGTACCTCCCCATATATATGTATGGAATGGAGTTTGCAACTGAAAAGAAACTTTGTGTTCCCAACAAGCTAGGTGAAGGACGGCTTTCACACACACTTATCTCTCAGAACTGAGCAAGTGGAGAGACGTTCGTTCATCTAGCACCAAGGGAACGGGTTGCAGGAGACACTATTTCTCTGCTTTCTCCGTCTGTTTCCTAGTGCCGGTTTGAAGTTCCTGCAGTTTTCACTGTCAAACCGAGTTGGAGCTAGTACCTCCCCATATATATGTATGGAATGGAGTTTGCAACTGAAAAGAAACTTTGTGTTCCCAACAAGCTAGGTGAAGGACGGCTTTCACACACACTTATCTCTCAGATCTGAGCAAGTGGAGAGACGTTCGTTCATCTAGCACCAAGGGAACGGGTTGCAGGAGAAACTTTTTCTCTGCTTTCTCAGTCTGTTTCCTATTGCCGGTTTGAAGTTCCTGCAGTTTTCACTGTCAAACCGAGTTGGATCTAGTACCTCCCCATATATATGTATGGAATGGAGTTTGCAACTGAAAAGAAACTTTGTGTTCCCAACAAGACAGGTGAAGGACGGCTTTCACACACACTTATCTCTCAGAACTGAGCAAGTGGAGAGACGTTCGTTCATCTAGCACCAAGGGAACGGGTTGCAGGAGACACTGTTTCTCTGCTTTCTCAGTTTGTTTCCTAGTGCCGGTTTGAAGTTCCTGCAGTTTTCACTGTAAAACCGAGTTAGAGCTTGTACCTCCCCATATATATGTATGGAATGGAGTTTGCAACTGAAAAGAAACTTTGTGTTCCCAACAAGCTAGGTGAAGGACGGCTTTCACACACACTTATCTCTCAGAACTGAGCAAGTGGAGAGACGTTCGTTCATCTAGCACCAAGGGAACGGGTTTCAGGAGACACTTTTTCTCAGCTTTCTCATTCTGTTTCCTAGTGCCGGTTTGAAGTTCCTGCAGTTTTCACTGTCAAACCGAGTTGGAGCTCGTACCTCCCCATATATATGTATGGAATGGAGTTTGCAACTGAAAAGAAACTTTGTGTTCCCAACAAGCTAGGTGAAGGACGGCTTTCACACACTCTTATCTCTCAGAACTGAGCAAGTGGAGAGACTTTCGTTCATCTAGCACCAAGGGAACGGGTTGCAGGAGACACTTTTTCTCTTCTTTCTCAGTCTGTTTCCTAGTGCCGGTTTGAAGTTCCTGCAGTTTTCAATGTAAAACCGAGTTAGAGCTTCTACCTCCCCATATATATGTATGGAATGGAGTTTGCAACTGAAAAGAAACTTTGTGTTCCCAACAAGCTAGGTGAAGGACGGCTTTCACACACACTTATCTCTCAGAACTGAGCAAGTGGAGAGACGTTCGTTCATCTAGCACCAAGGGAACGGGTTGCAGGAGACACTATTTCTCTGCTTTCTCCGTCTGTTTCCTAGTGCCGGTTTGAAGTTCCTGCAGTTTTCACTGTCAAACCGATTTGGAGCTAGTACCTCCCCATATATATGTATGGAATGGAGTTTGCAACTGAAAAGAAACTTTGTGTTCCCAACAAGACAGGTGAAGGACGGCTTTCACACACACTTATCTCTCAGAACTGAGCAAGTGGAGAGACGTTCGTTCATCTAGCACCAAGGGAACGGGTTGCAGGAGACACTGTTTCTCTGCTTTCTCAGTTTGTTTCCTAGTGCCGGTTTGAAGTTCCTGCAGTTTTCACTGTAAAACCGAGTTAGAGCTTGTACCTCCCCATATATATGTATGGAATGGAGTTTGCAACTGAAAAGAAACTTTGTGTTCCCAACAAGCTAGGTGAAGGACGGCTTTCACACACACTTATCTCTCAGAACTGAGCAAGTGGAGAGACGTTCGTTCATCTAGCACCAAGGGAACGGGTTTCAGGAGACACTTTTTCTCAGCTTTCTCATTCTGTTTCCTAGTGCCGGTTTGAAGTTCCTGCAGTTTTCACTGTCAAACCGAGTTGGAGCTCGTACCTCCCCATATATATGTATGGAATGGAGTTTGCAACTGAAAAGAAACTTTGTGTTCCCAACAAGCTAGGTGAAGGACGGCTTTCACACACTCTTATCTCTCAGAACTGAGCAAGTGGAGAGACTTTCGTTCATCTAGCACCAAGGGAACGGGTTGCAGGAGACACTTTTTCTCTTCTTTCTCAGTCTGTTTCCTAGTGCCGGTTTGAAGTTCCTGCAGTTTTCACTGTAAAACCGAGTTAGAGCTTCTACCTCCCCATATATATGTATGGAATGGAGTTTGCAACTGAAAAGAAACTTTGTGTTCCCAACAAGCTAGGTGAAGGACGGCTTTCACACACACTTATCTCTCAGAACTGAGCAAGTGGAGAGACGTTCGTTCATCTAGCACCAAGGGAACGGGTTGCAGGAGACACTATTTCTCTGCTTTCTCCGTCTGTTTCCTAGTGCCGGTTTGAAGTTCCTGCAGTTTTCACTGTCAAACCGAGTTGGAGCTAGTACCTCCCCTTATATATGTATGGAATGGAGTTTGCAACTGAAAAGAAACTTTGTGTTCCCAACAAGCTAGGTGAAGGACGGCTTTCACACACACTTATCTCTCAGATCTGAGCAAGTGGAGAGACGTTCGTTCATCTAGCACCAAGGGAACGGGTTGCAGGAGAAACTTTTTCTCTGCTTTCTCAGTCTGTTTCCTAGTGCCGGTTTGAAGTTCCTGCAGTTTTCACTGTCAAACCGAGTTGGATCTAGTACCTCCCCATATATATGTATGGAATGTAGTTTGCAAATGAAAAGAAACTTTGTGTTCCCAACAAGCTATGTGAAGGACGGCTTTCACACACACTTATCTCTCAGAACTGAGCAAGTGGAGAGACGATCGTTCATCTAGCACCAAGGGAACGGGTTGAAGGAGACACTTTTTCTCTGCTTTCTCTGTCTGTTTCCTAGTGCCGGTTTGAAGTTCCTGCAGTTTTCACTGTCAAACCGAGTTGGAGCTTGTACCTCCCCATATATATGTATGGAATGGAGTTTGCAACTGAAAAGAAACTTTGTGTTCCCAACAAGCTAGGTGAAGGACGGCTTTCACACACACTTATCTCTCAGAACTGAGCAAGTGGAGAGACGTTCGTTCATCTAGCACCAAGGGAACGGGTTGCAAGAGACACTTTTTCTCTGCTTTCTCAGTCTGTTTCCTAGTGCCGTTTTGAAGTTCCTGCAGTTTTCACTGTCAAACCGATTTGGAGCTAGTACCTCCCCATATATATGTATGGAATGGAGTTTGCAACTGAAAAGAAACTTTGTGTTCCCAACAAGCTAGGTGAAGGACGGCTTTCACACACACTTATCTCTCAGAACTGAGCAAGTGGAGAGACGTTCGTTCATCTAGCACCAAGGGAACGGGTTGCAAGAGACACTTTTTCTCTGCTTTCTCAGTCTGTTTCCTAGTGCCGGTTTGAAGTTCCTGCAGTTTTCACTGTCAAACCGATTTGGAGCTAGTACCTCCCCATATATATGTATGGAATGGAGTTTGCAACTGAAAAGAAACTTTGTGTTCCCAACAAGCTAGGTGAAGGACGGCTTTCACACACACTTATCTCTCAGAACTGAGCAAGTGGAGAGACGTTCGTTCATCTAGCACCAAGGGAACGGGTTGCAGGAGACACTATTTCTCTGTTTCCTCTGTCTGTTTCCTAGTGCCGGTTTGAAGTTCCTGCAATTTTCACTGTAAAAACGAGTTAAAGCTTGTACCTCCCCATATATATGTATGGAATGGAGTTTGCAACTGAAAAGAAACTTTGTGTTCCCAACAAGCTAGGTGAAGGACGGCTTTCACACACACTTATCTCTCAGAACTGAGCAAGTGGAGAGACGTTCGTTCATCTAGCACCAAGGGAACGGGTTGCAGGAGACACTTTTCTCTGTTTCTCAGTCTGTTTCCTAGTGCCGTTTTGAAGTTCCTGCAGTTTTCACTGTCAAACAGATTTGGAAAGAGTACCTCCCCATATATATGTATGGAATGGAGTTTGCAACTGAAAAGAAACTTTGTGTTCCCAACAAGACAGGTGAAGGACGTCTTTCACACACACTTATCTCTCAGAACTGAGCAAGTGGAGAGACGTTCGTTCATCTAGCACCAAGGGAACGGGTTGCAGGAGACACTTTTTCTCTGCTTTCTCAGTCTGTTTCCTAGTGCCGGTTTGAAGTTCCTGCAGTTTTCACTGTCAAACCGAGTTGGAGCTAGTACCTCCCAATATATATGTATGGAATGGAGTTTACAACTGAAAAGAAACTTTGTGTTCCCAACAAGCTAGGTGAAGGACAGCTTTCACACACACTTATCTCTCAGAACTGAGCAAGTGGAGAGACGTTCGTTCATCTAGCACCAAGGGAACGGGTTGCAGGAGACACATTTTCTCAGCTTTCTCAGTCTGTTTCCTAGTGCCGGTTTGAAGTTCCTGCAGTATTCACTGTAAAACCGAGTTGGAGCTTCTACCTCCCCATATATATGTATGGAATGGAGTTTGCAACTGAAAAGAAACTTTGTGTTCCCAACAAGCTAGGTGAAGGACGGCTTTCACACACACTAATCTCTCAGAATTGAGCAAGTGGAGAGACGTTCGTTCATCTAGCACCAAGGGAACTGGTTGCAGGAGACACTTTTTCTCTGCTTTCTCAGTCTGTTTCCTAGTGCCGTTTTGAAGTTCCTGCAGTTTTCACTGTAAAACCGAGTTGGAGCTTCTACCTCCCCATATATATGTATGGAATGGAGTTTGCAACTGAAAAGAAACTTTGTGTTCCCAACAAGCTAGCTGAAGGACGGCTTTCACACACACTTATCTCTCAGAACTGAGCAAGTGGAGAGACGTTCGTTCATCTAGCACCAAGGGAACGGGTTGCAATAGACACTTTTTCTCTGCTTTCTCAGTCTGTTTCCTAGTGCCGGTTTGAAGTTCCTGCAGTTTTCACTGTCAAACCGAGTTGGAGCTAGTACCTCCCCATATATATGTATGGAATGGAGTTTGCATCTGAAAAGAAACTTTGTGTTCCCAACAAGCTAGGTGAAGGACGGCTTTAACACACACTTATCTCTCAGAACTGAGCAAGTGGAGAGACGTTCGTTCATCTAGCACCAAGGGAACGGGTTGCAGGAGACACTTTTTCTCTGCTTTCTCAGTCTGTTTCCTAGTGCCGGTTTGAAGTTCCTGCAGTTTTCACTGTCAAACAGAGTTGGAAATAGTACCTCCCCATATATATGTATGGAATGGAGTTTGCAACTGAAAAGAAACTTTGTGTTCCCAACAAGCTAGGTGAAGGACGGCTTTCACACACACTTTTCTCTCAGAACTGAGCAAGTGGAGAGACGTTCGTTCATCTAGCACCAAGGGAACGGGTTGCAGGAGACACTTTTTCTCTGCTTTCTCAGTCTGATTCCTAGTGCCGGTTTGAAGTTCCTGCAGTTTTCACTGTCAAATCGAGTTGGAGCTTGTACCTCCCCATATATATGTATGGAATGGAGTTTGCAACTGAAAAGAAACTTTGTGTTCCCAACAAGCTAGGTGAAGGACGGCTTTCACACACACTTATTTCTCAGAACTGAGCAAGTGGAGAGACGTTCGTTCATCTAGCACCAAGGGAACGGGTTGCAAGAGACACTTTTTCTCTGCTTTCTCAGTCTGTTTCCTAGTGCCGTTTTGAAGTTCCTGCAGTTTTCACTGTCAAACCGATTTGGAGCTAGTACCTCCCCATATATATGTATGGAATGGAGTTTGCAACTGAAAAGAAACTTTGTGTTCCCAACAAGCTAGGTGAAGGACGGCTTTCACACACACTTATCTCTCAGAACTGAGCAAGTTGAGAGTCGTTCGTTCATCTAGCACCAAGGGAACGGGTTGCAAGAGACACTTTTTCTCTGCTTTCTCAGTCTGTTTCCTAGTGCCGGTTTGAAGTTCCTGCAGTTTTCACTGTCAAACCGATTTGGAGCTAGTACCTCCCCATATATATGTATGGAATGGAGTTTGCAACTGAAAAGAAACTTTGTGTTCCCAACAAGCTAGGTGAAGGACGGCTTTCACACACACTTATCTCTCAGAACTGAGCAAGTGGAGAGACGTTCGTTCATCTAGCACCAAGGGAACGGGTTGCAGGAGACACTATTTCTCTGTTTCCTCTGTCTGTTTCCTAGTGCCCGTTTGAAGTTCCTGCAGTTTTCACTGTAAAAACGAGTTAAAGCTTGTACCTCCCCATATATATGTATGGAATGGAGTTTGCAACTGAAAAGAAACTTTGTGTTCCCAACAAGCTAGGTGAAGGACGGCTTTCACACACACTTATCTCTCAGAACTGAGCAAGTGGAGAGACGTTCGTTCATCTAGCACCAAGGGAACGGGTTGCAGGAGACACTATTTCTCTGTTTCTCAGTCTGTGTCCTAGTGCCGTTTTGAAGTTCCTGCAGTTTTCACTGTCAAACAGATTTGGAAAGAGTACCTCCCCATATATATGTATGGAATGGAGTTTGCAACTGAAAAGAAACTTTGTGTTCCCAACAAGACAGGTGAAGGACGGCTTTCACACACACTTATCTCTCAGAACTGAGCAAGTGGAGAGACGTTCGTTCATCTAGCACCAAGGGAACGGGTTGCAATAGACACTTTTTCTCTGCTTTCTCAGTCTGTTTCCTAGTGCCGGTTTGAAGTTCCTGCAGTTTTCACTGTCAAACCGAGTTGGAGCTAGTACCTCCCCATATATATGTATGGAATGGAGTTTGCATCTGAAAAGAAACTTTGTGTTCCCAACAAGCTAGGTGAAGGACGGCTTTCACACACACTTATCTCTCAGAACTGAGCAAGTGGAGAGACGATCGTTCATCTAGCACCAAGGGAACGGGTTGAAGGAGACACTTTTTCTCTGCTTTCTCTGTCTGTTTCCTAGTGCCGGTTTGAAGTTCCTGCAGTTTTCACTGTCAAACCGAGTTGGAGCTTGTACCTCCCCATATATATGTATGGAATGGAGTTTGCAACTGAAAAGAAACTTTGTGTTCCCAACAAGCTAGGTGAAGGACGGCTTTCACACACACTTATCTCTCAGAACTGAGCAAGTGGAGAGACGTTCGTTCATCTAGCACCAAGGGAACGGGTTGCAAGAGACACTTTTTCTCTGCTTTCTCAGTCTGTTTCCTAGTGCCGGTTTGAAGTTCCTGCAGTTTTCACTGTCAAACCGATTTGGAGCTAGTACCTCCCCATATATATGTATGGAATGGAGTTTGCAACTGAAAAGAAACTTTGTGTTCCCAACAAGCTAGGTGAAGGACGGCTTTCACACACACTTATCTCTCAGAACTGAGCAAGTGGAGAGACGTTCGTTCATCTAGCACCAAGGGAACGGGTTGCAGGAGACACTATTTCTCTGTTTCCTCTGTCTGTTTCCTAGTGCCGGTTTGAAGTTCCTGCAGTTTTCACTGTAAAAACGAGTTAAAGCTTGTACCTCCCCATATATATGTATGGAATGGAGTTTGCAACTGAAAAGAAACTTTGTGTTCCCAACAAGCTAGGTGAAGGACGGCTTTCACACACACTTATCTCTCAGAACTGAGCAAGTGGAGAGACGTTCGTTCATCTAGCACCAAGGGAACGGGTTGCAGGAGACACTTTTCTCTGTTTCTCAGTCTGTTTCCTAGTGCCGTTTTGAAGTTCCTGCAGTTTTCACTGTCAAACAGATTTGGAAAGAGTACCTCCCCATATATATGTATGGAATGGAGTTTGCAACTGAAAAGAAACTTTGTGTTCCCAACAAGACAGGTGAAGGACGGCTTTCACACACACTTATCTCTCAGAACTGAGCAAGTGGAGAGACGTTCGTTCATCTAGCACCAAGGAAACGGGTTGCAGGAGACACTTTTTCTCTGCTTTCTCAGTCTGTTTCCTAGTGCCGGTTTGAAGTTCCTGCAGTTTTCACTGTCAAACCGAGTTGGAGCTAGTACCTCCCAATATATATGTATGGAATGGAGTTTACAACTGAAAAGAAACTTTGTGTTCCCAACAAGCTAGGTGAAGGACAGCTTTCACACACACTTATCTCTCAGAACTGAGCAAGTGGAGAGACGTTCGTTCATCTAGCACCAAGGGAACGGGTTGCAGGAGACACATTTTCTCAGCTTTCTCAGTCTGTTTCCTAGTGCCGGTTTGAAGTTCCTGCAGTATTCACTGTAAAACCGAGTTGGAGCTTCTACCTCCCCATATATATGTATGGAATGGAGTTTGCAACTGAAAAGAAACTTTGTGTTCCCAACAAGCTAGGTGAAGGACGGCTTTCACACACACTAATCTCTCAGAATTGAGCAAGTGGAGAGACGTTCGTTCATCTAGCACCAAGGGAACTGGTTGCAGGAGACACTTTTTCTCTGCTTTCTCAGTCTGTTTCCTAGTGCCGGTTTGAAATTCCTGCAGTTTTCACTGTAAAACCGAGTTGGAGCTTCTACCTCCCCATATATATGTATGGAATGGAGTTTGCAACTGAAAAGAAACTTTGTGTTCCCAACAAGCTAGCTGAAGGACGGCTTTCACACACACTTATCTCTCAGAACTGAGCAAGTGGAGAGACGTTCGTTCATCTAGCACCAAGGGAACGGGTTGCAATAGACACTTTTTCTCTGCTTTCTCAGTCTGTTTCCTAGTGCCGGTTTGAAGTTCCTGCAGTTTTCACTGTCAAACCGAGTTGGAGCTAGTACCTCCCCATATATATGTATGGAATGGAGTATGCATCTGAAAAGAAACTTTGTGTTCCCAACAAGCTAGGTGAAGGACGGCTTTCACACACACTTATCTCTCAGAACTGAGCAAGTGGAGAGACGTTCGTTCATCTAGCACCAAGGGAACGGGTTGCAGGAGACACTTTTTCTCTGCTTTCTCAGTCTGATTCCTAGTGCCGGTTTGAAGTTCCTGCAGTTTTCACTGTCAAACAGAGTTGGAAATAGTACCTCCCCATATATATGTATGGAATGGAGTTTGCAACTGAAAAGAAACTTTGTGTTCCCAACAAGCTAGGTGAAGGACGGCTTTCACACACACTTTTCTCTCAGAACTGAGCAAGTGGAGAGACGTTCGTTCATCTAGCACCAAGGGAACGGGTTGCAGGAGACACTTTTTCTCTGCTTTCTCAGTCTGATTCCTAGTGCCGGTTTGAAGTTCCTGCAGTTTTCACTGTCAAATCGAGTTGGAGCTTGTACCTCCCCATATATATGTATGGAATGGAGTTTGCAACTGAAAAGAAACTTTGTGTTCCCAACAAGCTAGGTGAAGGACGGCTTTCACACACACTTATTTCTCAGAACTGAGCAAGTGGAGAGACGTTCGTTCATCTAGCACCAAGGGAACGGTTTGCAAGAGACACTTTTTCTCTGCTTTCTCAGTCTGTTTCCTAGTGCCGTTTTGAAGTTCCTGCAGTTTTCACTGTCAAACCGATTTGGAGCTAGTACCTCCCCATATATATGTATGGAATGGAGTTTGCAACTGAAAAGAAACTTTGTGTTCCCAACAAGCTAGGTGAAGGACGGCTTTCACACACACTTATCTCTCAGAACTGAGCAAGTTGAGAGTCGTTCGTTCATCTAGCACCAAGGGAACGGGTTGCAAGAGACACTTTTTCTCTGCTTTCTCAGTCTGTTTCCTAGTGCCGGTTTGAAGTTCCTGCAGTTTTCACTGTCAAACCGAGTTGGAGCTAGTACCTCCCCATATATATGTATGGAATGGAGTTTGCAACTGAAAAGAAACTTTGTGTTCCCAACAAGCTAGTTGAAGGACGGCTTTCACACACACTTATCTCTCAGAACTGAGCAAGTGGAGAGACGTTCGTTCATCTAGCACCAAGGGAACGGGTTGCAGGAGACACTATTTCTCTGTTTCTCAGTCTGTTTCCTAGTGCCGTTTTGAAGTTCCTGCAGTTTTCACTGTCAAACAGATTTGGAAAGAGTACCTCCCCATATATATGTATGGAATGGAGTTTGCAACTGAAAAGAAACTTTGTGTTCCCAACAAGACAGGTGAAGGACGGCTTTCACACACACTTATCTCTCAGAACTGAGCAAGTGGAGAGACGTTCGTTCATCTAGCACCAAGGGAACGGGTTGCAATAGACACTTTTTCTCTGCTTTCTCAGTCTGTTTCCTAGTGCCGGTTTGAAGTTCCTGCAGTTTTCACTGTCAAACCGAGTTGGAGCTAGTACCTCCCCATATATATGTATGGAATGGAGTTTGCATCTGAAAAGAAACTTTGTGTTCCCAACAAGCTAGGTGAAGGACGGCTTTCACACACACTTATCTCTCAGAACTGAGCAAGTGGAGAGACGTTCGTTCATCTAGCACCAAGGGAACGGGTTGCAGGAGACACTTTTTCTCTGCTTTCTCAGTCTGTTTCCTAGTGCCGGTTTGAAGTTCCTGCAGTTTTCACTGTCAAACAGAGTTGGAAATAGTACCTCCCCATATATATGTATGGAATGGAGTTTGCAACTGAAAAGAAACTTTGTGTTCCCAACAAGCTAGGTGAAGGACGGCTTTCACACACACTTATCTCTCAGAACTGAGCAAGTGGAGAGACGTTCGTTCATCTAGCACCAAGGGAACGGGTTGCAGGAGACACTATTTCTCTGTTTCCTCTGTCTGTTTCCTAGTGCCGGTTTGAAGTTCCTGCAGTTTTCACTGTAAAAACGAGTTAAAGCTTGTACCTCCCCATATATATGTATGGAATGGAGTTTGCAACTGAAAAGAAACTTTGTGTTCCCAACAAGCTAGGTGAAGGACGGCTTTCACACACACTTATCTCTCAGAACTGAGCAAGTGGAGAGACGTTCGTTCATCTAGCACCAAGGGAACGGGTTGCAGGAGACACTATTTCTCTGTTTCTCAGTCTGTTTCCTAGTGCCGTTTTGAAGTTCCTGCAGTTTTCACTGTCAAACAGATTTGGAAAGAGTACCTCCCCATATATATGTATGGAATGGAGTTTGCAACTGAAAAGAAACTTTGTGTTCCCAACAAGACAGGTGAAGGACGGCTTTCACACACACTTATCTCTCAGAACTGAGCAAGTGGAGAGACGTTCGTTCATCTAGCACCAAGGGAACGGGTTGCAATAGACACTTTTTCTCTGCTTTCTCAGTCTGTTTCCTAGTGCCGGTTTGAAGTTCCTGCAGTTTTCACTGTCAAACCGAGTTGGAGCTAGTACCTCCCCATATATATGTATGGAATGGAGTTTGCATCTGAAAAGAAACTTTGTGTTCCCAACAAGCTAGGTGAAGGACGGCTTTCACACACACTAATCTCTCAGAACTGAGCAAGTGGAGAGACGTTCGTTCATCTAGCACCAAGGGAACGGGTTGCAGGAGACACTTTTTCTCTGCTTTCTCAGTCTGTTTCCTAGTGCCGGTTTGAAGTTCCTGCAGTTTTCACTGTCAAACAGAGTTGGAAATAGTACCTCCCCATATATATGTATGGAATGGAGTTTGCAACTGAAAAGAAACTTTGTGTTCCCAACAAGCTAGGTGAAGGACGGCTTTCACACACACTTTTCTCTCAGAACTGAGCAAGTGGAGAGACGTTCTTTCATCTAGCACCAAGGGAACGGGTTGCAGGAGACACTTTTTCTCTGCTTTCTCAGTCTGTTTCCTAGTGCCGGTTTGAAGTTCCTGCAGTTTTCACTGTCAAACCGAGTTAGAGCTTGTACCTATCCATATATATGTATGGAATGGAGTTTGCAACTGAAAAGAAACTTTGTGTTCCCAACAAACTAGGTGAAGGACGGCTTTCACACACACTTATCTCTCAGAACTGAGCAAGTGGAGAGACGTTCGTTCATCTAGCACCAATGGAACGGGTTGCAGGAGAAACTTTTTCTCTGCTTTCTCAGTCTGTTTCCTAGTGCCGGTTTGAAGTTCCTGCAGTTTTCACTGTCAAACCGAGTTAGAGCTAGAACCTCCCCATATATATGTATGGAATGGAGTTTGCAACTGAAAAGAAACTTTGTGTTCCCAACAAGCTAGGTGAAGGACGGCTTTCACACACACTTATCTCTCAGAACTGAGCAAGTGGATAGACGTTCGTTCATCTAGCACCAAGGGAACGGGTTGCAGGAGACACTTTTTCTCTGCTTTCTCCGTCTGTTTCCTAGTGCCGGTTTGAATTTCCTGCAGTTTTCACTGTCAAACCGAGTTGGAGCTAGTACCTCCCCATATATATGTATGGAATGGAGTTTGCAACTGAAAAGAAACTTTGAGTTCCCAACAAGCTAGTTGAAGGACGGCTTTCACACACACTTATCTCACAGAACTGAGCAAGTGGAGAGACGTTCGTTCATCTAGCACCAAGGGAACGGGTTGCAGGAGACACTTTTTCTCTGCTTTCTCAGTCTGTTTCCTAGTGCCGGTTTGAAGTTCCTGCAGTTTTCACTGTCAAACCGAGTTGGATCTAGTACCTCCCCATATATATGTATGGAATGGAGTTTGCAACTGAAAAGAAACTTTGTGTTCCCAACAAGACAGGTGAAGGACGGCTTTCACACACACTTATCTCTCAGAACTGAGCAAGTGGAGAGACTTTCGTTCATCTAGCACCAAGGGAACGGGTTGCAGGAGACACTTTTTCTCTGCTATCTCAGTCTGTTTCCTAGTGCCGGTTTGAAGTTCCTGCAGTTTTCACTCTCAAACCGAGTTGGAACTAGTACCTCCCCATATATATGTATGGAATGGAGTTTGCAACTGAAAAGAAACTTTGTGTTCCCAACAAGCTAGGTGAAGGACGGCATTCACACACACTTATCTCTCAGAACCGAGCAAGTGGAGAGACGTTCGTTCATCTAGCACCAAGGGAACGGGTTTCAGGAGACACTTTTTCTCTGCTTTCTCAGTCTGTTTCCTAGTGCCGGTTTGAAGTTCCTGCAGTTTTCACTGTCAAAACGAGTTGGGGCTAGTGCCTCCCCATATATATGTAAGGAATGGAGTTTGCAACTGAAAAGAAACTTTGTGTTCCCAACAAGCTAGGTGAAGGACGGCTTTCACACACACTTATCTCTCAGAACTGAGCAAGTGGAGAGACGTTCGTTCATCTAGCACCAAGGGAACGGGTTTCAGGAGACACTTTTTCTCTGCTTTCTCAGTCTGTTTCCTAGTGCCGGTTTGAAGTTCCTGCAGTTTTCACTGTCAAACAGAGTTGGAAATAGTACCTCCCCATATATATGTATGGAATGGAGTTTGCAACTGAAAAGAAACTTTGTGTTCCCAACAAGCTAGGTGAAGGATGGCTTTCACACACTCTTTTCTCTCAGAACTGAGCAAGTGGAGAGACGTTCGTTCATGTAGCACCAAGGGAACGGGTTGCAGGAGACACTTTTTCTCTGCTTTCTCCGTCTGTTTCCTAGTGCCGGTTTGAAGTTCCTGCAGTTTTCACTGTCAAACCGAGTTGGAGCTAGTACCTCCCAATATATATGTATGGAATGGAGTTTACAACTGAAAAGAAACTTTGTGTTCCCAACAAGCTAGGTGAAGGACGGCTTTCACACACACTTATCTCTCAGAACTGAGCCAGTGGAGAGACGTTCGTTCATCTAGCACCAAGGGAACGGGTTGCAGGAGACACATTTTCTCAGCTTTCTCAGTCTGTTTCCTAGTGCCGGTTTGAAGTTCCTGCAGTATTCACTGTAAAACCGAGTTGGAGCTTCTACCTCCCCATATATATGTATGGAATGGAGTTTGCAACTGAAAAGAAACTTTGTGTTCCCAACAAGCTAGCTGAAGGACGGCTTTCACACACACTTATCTCTCAGAACTGAGCAAGTGGAGAGACGTTCGTTCATCTAGCACCAAGGGAACGGGTTGCAATAGACACTTTTTCTCTGCTTTCTCAGTCTGTTTCCTAGTGCCGGTTTGAAGTTCCTGCAGTTTTCACTGTCAAACCGAGTTGGAGCTAGTACCTCCCCATATATATGTATGGAATGGAGTTTGCATCTGAAAAGAAACTTTGTGTTCCCAACAAGCTAGGTGAAGGACGGCTTTCACACACACTTATCTCTCAGAAGTGAGCAAGTGGAGAGACGTTCGTTCATCTAGCACCAAGGGAACGGGTTGCAGGAGACACTTTTTCTCTGCTTTCTCAGTCTGTTTCCTAGTGCCGGTTTGAAGTTCCTGCAGTTTTCACTGTCAAACAGAGTTGGAAATAGTACCTCCCCATATATATGTATGGAATGGAGTTTGCAACTGAAAAGAAACTTTGTGTTCCCAAAAAGCTAGGTGAAGGACGGCTTTCACACACACTTTTCTCTCAGAACTGAGCAAGTGGAGAGACGTTCGTTCATCTAGCACCAAGGGAACGGGTTGCAGGAGACACTTTTTCTCTGCTTTCTCAGTCTGTTTCCTAGTGCTGGTTTGAAGTTCCTGCAGTTTTCACTGTCAAACCGAGTTAGAGCTTGTTCCTATCCATATATATTTATGGAATGGAGTTTGCAACTGAAAAGAAACTTTGTGTTCCCAACAAACTAGGTGAAGGACGGCTTTCACACACACTTATCTCTCAGAACTGAGCAAGTGGAGAGACGTTCGTTCATCTAGCAAGAATGGAACGGGTTGCAGGAGACACTTTTTCTCTGCTTTCTCAGTCTGTTTCCTAGTGCCGGTTTGAAGTTCCTGCAGTTTTCACTGTCAAACAGAGTTAGAGCTAGTACCTCCCCATATATATGTATGGAATGGAGTTTGCAACTGAAAAGAAACTTTGTGTTCCCAACAAGCTAGGTGAAGGACGGCTTTCACACACACTTATCTCTCAGAACTGAGCAAGTGGATAGACGTTCGTTCATCTAGCACCAAGGGAACGGGTTGCAGGAGACACTTTTTCTCTGCTTTCTCCGTCTGTTTCCTAGTGCCGGTTTGAAGTTCCTGCAGTTTTCACTGTCAAACCGAGTTGGAGCTAGTACCTCCCCATATATATGTATGGAATGGAGTTTGCAACTGAAAAGAAACTTTGAGTTCCCAACAAGCTAGTTGAAGGACGGCTTTCACACACACTTATCTCACAGAACTGAGCAAGTGGAGAGACGTTCGTTCATCTAGCACCAAGGGAACGGGTTGCAGGAGACACTTTTTCTCTGCTTTCTCAGTCTGTTTCCTAGTGCCGGTTTGAAGTTCCTGCAGTTTTCACTGTCAAACCGAGTTGAGCTAGTACATTCCCATATATATGTATGGAATGGAGTTTGCAACTGAAAAGAAATTTTGTGTTCCCAACAAGCTAGTTGAAGGACGGCTTTCACACACACTTATCTCTCAGAACTGAGCAAGTGGAGAGACGTTCGTTCATCTAGCACCAAGGGAACGGGTTGCAGGAGACACTTTTACTCTGCTTCTCAGTCTGTTTCCTAGTGCCGGTTTGAAGTTCCTGCAGTTTTCACTCTCAAACCGAGTTGGAGCTAGTACCTCCCCATATATATGTATGGAATGGAGTTTGCAACTGAAAAGAAACTTTGTGTTCCCAACAAGCTAGGTGAAGGACGGCATTCACACACACTTATCTCTCAGAACCGAGCAAGTGGAGAGACGTTCGTTCATCTAGCACCAAGGGAACGGGTTTCAGGAGACACTTTTTCTCTGCTTTCTCAGTCTGTTTCCTAGTGCCGGTTTGAAGTTCCTGCAGTTTTCACTGTCAAACTGAGTTGGGGCTAGTGCCTCCCCATATATATGTAAGGAATGGAGTTTGCAACTGAAAAGAAACTTTGTGTTCCCAACAAGCTAGGTGAAGGACGGCTTTCACACACACTTATCTCTCAGAACTGAGCAAGTGGAGAGACGTTCGTTCATCTAGCACCAAGGGAACGGGTTGCAGGAGACACTTTTTCTCTGCTTTCTCAGTCTGTTTCCTAGTGCCGGTTTGAAGTTCCTGCAGTTTTCACTGTCAAACAGAGTTGGAAATAGTACCTCCCCATATATATGTGTGGAATGGAGTTTGCAACTGAAAAGAAACTTTGTGTTCCCAACAAGATAGGTGAAGGACGGCTTTCACACACTCTTTTATCTCAGAACTGAGCAAGTGGAGAGACGTTCGTTCATGTAGCACCAAGGGAACGGGTTGCAGGAGACACTTTTTCTCTGCTTTCTCCATCTGTTTCCTAGTGCCGGTTTGAATTTCCTGCAGTTTTCACTGTCAAACCGAGTTGGAGCTAGTACCTCCCCATATATATGTATGGAATGGAGTTTGCAACTGAAAAGAAACTTTGTGTTCCCAACAAGCTAGGTGAAGGACGGCTTTCACACACACTTATCTCTCAGAACTGAGCAAGTGGAGAGACGTTCGTTCATCTAGCACCAATGGAACGGGTTGCAGGAGACACTTTTTCTCTGCTTTCTCAGTCTGTTTCCTAGTGCCAGTTTGAAGTTCCTGCAGTTTTCACTGTGAAACAGAGTTAGAGCTTGTACCTATCCATATATATGTATGGAATGGAGTTTGCAACTGAAAAGATACTTTGTGTTCCCAAAAAGCTAGGTGAAGGACGGCTTTCACACACACTTTTCTCTCAGAACTGAGCAAGTGGAGAGACGTTCGTTCATCTAGCACCAAGGGAACGGGTTGCAGGAGACACTTTTTCTCTGCTTTCTCAGTCTGTTTCCTAGTGCTGGTTTGAAGTTCCTGCAGTTTTCACTGTCAAACCGAGTTAGAGCTTGTTCCTATCCATATATATTTATGGAATGGAGTTTGCAACTGAAAAGAAACTTTGTGTTCCCAACAAACTAGGTGAAGGACGGCTTTCACACACACTTATCTCTCAGAACTGAGCAAGTGGAGAGACGTTCGTTCATCTAGCAAGAATGGAACGGGTTGCAGGAGACACTTTTTCTCTGCTTTCTCAGTCTGTTTCCTAGTGCCGTTTTGAAGTTCCTGCAGTTTTCACTGTCAAACCGAGTTAGAGCTAGTACCTCCCCATATATATGTATGGAATGGAGTTTGCAACTGAAAAGAAACTTTGTGTTCCCAACAAGCTAGGTGAAGGACGGCTTTCACACACACTTATCTCTCAGAACTGAGCAAGTGGATAGACGTTCGTTCATCTAGCACCAAGGGAACGGGTTGCAGGAGACACTTTTTCTCTGCTTTCTCCGTCTGTTTCCTAGTGCCGGTTTGAAGTTCCTGCAGTTTTCACTGTCAAACCGAGTTGGAGCTAGTACCTCCCCATATATATGTATGGAATGGAGTTTGCAACTGAAAAGAAACTTTGAGTTCCCAACAAGCTAGTTGAAGGACGGCTTTCACACACACTTATCTCACAGAACTGAGCAAGTGGAGAGACGTTCGTTCATCTAGCACCAAGGGAACGGGTTGCAGGAGACACTTTTTCTCTGCTTTCTCAGTCTGTTTCCTAGTGCCGGTTTGAAGTTCCTGCAGTTTTCACTGTCAAACCGAGTTGAGCTAGTACATTCCCATATATATGTATGGAATGGAGTTTGCAACTGAAAAGAAATTTTGTGTTCCCAACAAGCTAGTTGAAGGACGGCTTTCACACACACTTATCTCTCAGAACTGAGCAAGTGGAGAGACGTTCGTTCATCTAGCACCAAGGGAACGGGTTGCAGGAGACACTTTTACTCTGCTTCTCAGTCTGTTTCCTAGTGCCGGTTTGAAGTTCCTGCAGTTTTCACTCTCAAACCGAGTTGGAGCTAGTACCTCCCCATATATATGTATGGAATGGAGTTTGCAACTGAAAAGAAACTTTGTGTTCCCAACAAGCTAGGTGAAGGACGGCATTCACACACACTTATCTCTCAGAACCGAGCAAGTGGAGAGACGTTCGTTCATCTAGCACCAAGGGAACGGGTTTCAGGAGACACTTTTTCTCTGCTTTCTCAGTCTGTTTCCTAGTGCCGGTTTGAAGTTCCTGCAGTTTTCACTGTCAAACTGAGTTGGGGCTAGTGCCTCCCCATATATATGTAAGGAATGGAGTTTGCAACTGAAAAGAAACTTTGTGTTCCCAACAAGCTAGGTGAAGGACGGCTTTCACACACACTTATCTCTCAGAACTGAGCAAGTGGAGAGACGTTCGTTCATCTAGCACCAAGGGAACGGGTTGCAGGAGACACTTTTTCTCTGCTTTCTCAGTCTGTTTCCTAGTGCCGGTTTGAAGTTCCTGCAGTTTTCACTGTCAAACAGAGTTGGAAATAGTACCTCCCCATATATATGTGTGGAATGGAGTTTGCAACTGAAAAGAAACTTTGTGTTCCCAACAAGATAGGTGAAGGACGGCTTTCACACACTCTTTTCTCTCAGAACTGAGCAAGTGGAGAGACGTTCGTTCATGTAGCACCAAGGGAACGGGTTGCAGGAGACACTTTTTCTCTGCTTTCTCCATCTGTTTCCTAGTGCCGGTTTGAATTTCCTGCAGTTTTCACTGTCAAACCGAGTTGGAGCTAGTACCTCCCCATATATATGTATGGAATGGAGTTTGCAACTGAAAAGAAACTTTGTGTTCCCAACAAGCTAGGTGAAGGACGGCTTTCACACACACTTATCTCTCAGAACTGAGCAAGTGGAGAGACGTTCGTTCATCTAGCACCAATGGAACGGGTTGCAGGAGACACTTTTTCTCTGCTTTCTCAGTCTGTTTCCTAGTGCCAGTTTGAAGTTCCTGCAGTTTTCACTGTGAAACAGAGTTAGAGCTTGTACCTATCCATATATATGTATGGAATGGAGTTTGCAACTGAAAAGATACTTTGTGTTCCCAAAAAGCTAGGTGAAGGACGGCTTTCACACACACTTTTCTCTCAGAACTGAGCAAGTGGAGAGACGTTCGTTCATCTAGGAAGAATGGAACGGGTTGCAGGGACACTTTTTCTCTGCTTTCTCAGTCTGTTTCCTAGTGCCGGTTTGAAGTTCCTGCAGTTTTCACTGTCAAACCGAGTTAGAGCTAGTACCTCCCCATATATATGTATGGAATGGAGTTTGCAACTGAAAAGAAACTTTGTGTTCCCAACAAGCTAGGTGAAGGACGGCTTTCACACACACTTATCTCTCAGAACTGAGCAAGTGGATAGACGTTCGTTCATCTAGCACCAAGGGAACGGGTTGCAGGAGACACTTTTTCTCTGCTTTCTCCGTCTGTTTCCTAGTGCCGGTTTGAAGTTCCTGCAGTTTTCACTGTCAAACCGAGTTGGAGCTAGTACCTCCCCTTATATATGTATGGAATGGAGTTTGCAACTGAAAAGAAACTTTGAGTTCCCAACAAGCTAGTTGAAGGACGGCTTTCACACACACTTATCTCACAGAACTGAGCAAGTGGAGAGACGTTCGTTCATCTAGCACCAAGGGAACGGGTTGCAGGAGACACTTTTTCTCTGCTTTCTCAGTCTGTTTTCTAGTGCCGGTTTGAAGTTCCTGCAGTTTTCACTGTCAAACCGAGTTGAGCTAGTACATTCCCATATATATGTATGGAATGGAGTTTGCAACTGAAAAGAAATTTTGTGTTCCCAACAAGCTAGTTGAAGGACGGCTTTCACACACACTTATCTCTCAGAACTGAGCAAGTGGAGAGACGTTCGTTCATCTAGCACCAAGGGAACGGGTTGCAGGAGACACTTTTACTCTGCTTCTCAGTCTGTTTCCTAGTGCCGGTTTGAAGTTCCTGCAGTTTTCACTCTCAAACCGAGTTGGAGCTAGTACCTCCCCATATATATGTATGGAATGGAGTTTGCAACTGAAAAGAAACTTTGTGTTCCCAACAAGCTAGGTGAAGGACGGCATTCACACACACTTATCTCTCAGAACCGAGCAAGTGGAGAGACGTTCGTTCATCTAGCACCAAGGGAACGGGTTTCAGGAGACACTTTTTCTCTGCTTTCTCAGTCTGTTTCCTAGTGCCGGTTTGAAGTTCCTGCAGTTTTCACTGTCAAACTGAGTTGGGGCTAGTGCCTCCCCATATATATGTAAGGAATGGAGTTTGCAACTGAAAAGAAACTTTGTGTTCCCAACAAGCTAGTTGAAGGACGGCTTTCACACACACTTATCTCTCAGAACTGAGCAAGTGGAGAGACGTTCGTTCATCTAGCACCAAGGGAACGGGTTGCAGGAGACACTTTTTCTCTGCTTTCTCAGTCTGTTTCCTAGTGCCGGTTTGAAGTTCCTGCAGTTTTCACTGTCAAACAGAGTTGGAAATAGTACCTCCCCATATATATGTGTGGAATGGAGTTTGCAACTGAAAAGAAACTTTGTGTTCCCAACAAGATAGGTGAAGGACGGCTTTCACACACTCTTTTCTCTCAGAACTGAGCAAGTGGAGAGACGTTCGTTCATGTAGCACCAAGGGAACGGGTTGCAGGAGACACTTTTTCTCTGCTTTCTCCGTCTGTTTCCTAGTGCCGGTTTGAATTTCCTGCAGTTTTCACTGTCAAACCGAGTTGGAGCTAGTACCTCCCCATATATATGTATGGAATGGAGTTTGCAACTGAAAAGAAACTTTGTGTTCCCAACAAGCTAGGTGAAGGACGGCTTTCACACACACTTATCTCTCAGAACTGAGCAAGTGGAGAGACGTTCGTTCATCTAGCACCAATGGAACGGGTTGCAGGAGACACTTTTTCTCTGCTTTCTCAGTCTGTTTCCTAGTGCCAGTTTGAAGTTCCTGCAGTTTTCACTGTGAAACAGAGTTAGAGCTTGTACCTATCCATATATATGTATGGAATGGAGTTTGCAACTGAAAAGATACTTTGTGTTCACAACAAGCTAGGTGAAGGACGGCTTTCACACACACTTATCTCTCAGAACTGAGCAAGTGGAGAGACGTTCGTTCATCTAGCACCAAGGGAACGGGTTGCAGGAGACACTTTTTCTCTGCTTTCTCAGTCTGTTTCCTAATGCCGGTTTGAAGTTCCTGCAGTTTTCACTGTCAAACAGAGTTGGAAATAGTACCTCCCCATATATATGTATGGAATGGAGTTTGCAACTGAAAAGAAACTTTGTGTTCCCAACAAGCTAGGTGAAGGACGGCTTTCACACACAATTATCTCTCAGAACTGAGCAAGTGGAGAGACGTTCGTTCATCTAGCACCAAGGGAACGGGTTGCAGGAGACACTTTTTCTCTGCTTTCTCAGTCTGTTTCCTAGTGCCGGTTTGAAGTTCCTGCAGTTTTCACTGTCAAACCTAGTTGGAGCTAGTACCTCCCCATATATATGTATGGAATGGAGTTTGCAACTGAAAAGAAACTTTGTGTTCCCAACAAGCTAGGTGAAGGACGGCTTTCACACACACTTATCTCTCAGAACTGAGCAAGTGGAGAGACGTTCGTTCATCTAGCACCAATGGAACGGGTTGCAGGAGACACTTTTTCTCTGCTTTCTCAGTCTGTTTCCTAGTGCCAGTTTGAAGTTCCTTCAGTTTTCACTGTGAAACAGAGTTAGAGCTTGTACCTATCTATATATATGTATGGAATGGAGTTTGCAACTGAAAAGATACTTTGTGTTCACAACAAGCTAGGTGAAGGACGGCTTTCACACACACTTATCTCTCAGAACTGAGCAAGTGGAGAGACGTTCGTTCATCTAGCACCAAGGGAACGGGTTGCAGGAGACACTTTTTCTCTGCTTTCTCAGTCTGTTTCCTAATGCCGGTTTGAAGTTCCTGCAGTTTTCACTGTCAAACAGAGTTGGAAATAGTACCTCCCCATATATATGTATGGAATGGAGTTTGCAACTGAAAAGAAACTTTGTGTTCCCAACAAGCTAGGTGAAGGACGGCTTTCACACACAATTATCTCTCAGAACTGAGCAAGTGGAGAGACGTTCGTTCATCTAGCACCAAGGGAACGGGTTGCAGGAGACACTTTTTCTCTGCTTTCTCAGTCTGTTTCTTAGTGCCGGTATGAAGTTCCTGCAGTTTTCACTGTCAAACCGAGTTGGAGCTCGTACCTCCCCATATATATGTATGGAATGGAGTTTGCAACTGAAAAGAAACTTGGTGTTCCCAACAAGCTAGGTGAAGGACGGCTTTCACACACACTTATCTCTCAGAACTGAGCAAGTGGAGAGACGTTCGTTCATCTAGCACCAAGGGAACGGGTTGCAGGAGACACATTTTCTCTGCTTTCTCAGTCTGTTTCCTAGTGCCGGTTTGAAGTTCCTGCAGTTTTCACTGTCAAACCGAGTTGGAGCTAGTACCTCCCCATATATATGTATGGAATGGAGTTTGCAACTGAAAAGAAACTTTGTGTTCCCAACAAGCTAGGTGAAGAACGGCTTTCACACACACTTATCTCTCAGAACTGAGCAAGTGGAGAGACGTTCGTTCATCTAGCACCAAGGGAACGGGTTGCAGGAGACACTTTTTCTCTGCTTTCTCAGTCTGTTTCCTAATGCCGGTTTGAAGTTCCTGCAGTTTTCACTGTCAAACAGAGTTGGAAATAGTACCTCCCCATATATATGTATGGAATGGAGTTTGCAACTGAAAAGAAACTTTGTGTTCCCAACAAGCTAGGTGAAGGACGGCTTTCACACACAATTATCTCTCAGAACTGAGCAAGTGGAGAGACGTTCGTTCATCTAGCACCAAGGGAACGGGTTGCAGGAGACACTTTTTCCCTGCTTTCTCAGCCTGTTTCCTAGTGCCGGTTTGAAGTTCCTGCAGTTTTCACTGTCAAACCGAGTTGGAGCTCGTACCTCCCCATATATATGTATGGAATGGAGTTTGCAACTGAAAAGAATCTTGGTGTTCCCAACAAACTAGGTGAAGGACGGCTTTCACACACACTTATCTCTCAGAACTGAGCAAGTGGAGAGACGTTCGTTCATCTAGCACCAAGGGAACGGGTTGCAGGAGACAATATTTCTCTGCTTCTCAGTCTGTTTCCTAGTGCCGGTTTGAAGTTCCTGCAGTTTTCACTCTCAAACCGAGTTGGAGCTTGTACCTCCCCATATATAAGTATGGAATGGAGTTTGCAACTGAAAAGAAACTTTGTGTTCCCAACAAGCTAGGTGAAGTACGGCTTTCACACACACTTATCTCTCAGAACTGAGCAAGTGGAGAGAGGTTCGTTCATCTAGCACCAAGGGAACGGGTTGCAGGAGACACTTTTTCTCTGCTTTCTCCGTCTGTTTCCTAGTGCCGTTTTGGGGTTCCTGCAGTTTTCACTGTCAAACAGAGTTGGAGCTAGTACCTCCCCATATATATGTATGGAATGGAGTTTGCAACTGAAAATAAACTTTATGTTCCCAACAAGCTATGTGAAGAACGGCTTTCACACACACTTATCTCTCAGATCTGAGCAAGTGGAGAGACGTTCGTTCATCTAGCACCAAGGGAACGGGTTGCAGGAGACACTTTTACTCTGCTTTCTCAGTCTGTTTCCTACTGCCGGTTTGAAGTTCCTGCAGTTTTCACTGTCAAAACGAGTTGGATCTAGTACCTCCGCATATATATGTATGGAATGGAGTTTGCAACTGAAAAGAAACTTTGTGTTCCCAACAAGACAGGTGAAGGACGACTTTCACACACACTTATCTCTCAGAACTGAGCAAGTGGAGAGACGTTCGTTCATCTAGCACCAAGGGAACGGGTTGCAGGAGACACTTTTTCTCTGCTTTCTCAGTCTGTTTCCTAGTGCTGGTTTGAATTTCCTGCAGTTTTCACTGTCAAACCGAGTTGGAGCTAGTACCTACTTATATATATGTATGGAATGTAGTTTGCAACTGAAAAGAAACTTTGTGTTCCCAACAAGCTAGGTGAAGGACGGCTTTCACACACACTTATCTCTCAGAACTGAGCAAGTGGAGAGACGATCGTTCATCTAGCACCAAGGGAACGGGTTGAAGGAGACACTTTTTCTCTGCTTTCTCAGTCTGTTTCCTAGTGCCGGTTTGAAGTTCTTGCAGTTTTCACTGTCAAACCGACTTGGAGCTAGTACCTCCCCATATATATGTATGGAATGGAGTTTGCAACTGAAAAGAAACTTGGTGTTCCCAACAAGCTAGGTGAAGGACGGCTTTCACACACACTTATCTCTCAGAACTGAGCAAGTGGAGAGACGTTCGTTCATCTAGCATCAAGGGAACGGGTTGCAGGAGACACTTTTTCTCTGCTTCTCAGTCTGTTTCCTAGTGCCGGTTTGAAGTTCCTGCAGTTTCCACTCTCAAACCGAGTTGGAGCTAGTACCTCCCCATATATATGTATGGAATGGAGTTTGCAACTGAAAAGAAACTTTGTGTTCCCAACAAGCTAGGTGAAGGACGGCATTCACACACACTTATCTCTCAGAACCGAGCAAGTGGAGAGACGTTCGTTCATCTAGCACCAAGGGAACGGGTTTCAGGAGACACTTTTTCTCTGCTTTCTCAGTCTGTTTCCTAGTGCCAGTTTGAAGTTCCTGCAGTTTTCACTGTCAAACCGAGTTGGAGCTAGTGCCTCCCCATATATATGTAAGGAATGGAGTTTGCAACTGAAAAGAAACTTTGTGTTCCCAACAAGCTAGGTGAAGGACGGCTTTCAGACACACTTATCTCTCAGAACTGAGCAAGTGGAGAGACGTTCGTTCATCTAGCACCAAGGGAACGGGTTGCAGGAGACACTTTTTCTCTGCTTTCTCAGTCTGTTTCCTAGTGCCGGTTTGAAGTTCCTGCAGTTTTCACTGTCAAACAGAGTTGGAAATAGTACCTCCCCATATATATGTGTGGAATGGAGTTTGCAACTGAAAAGAAACTTTGTGTTCCCAACAAGATAGGTGAAGGACGGCTTTCACACACTCTTTTCTCTCAGAACTGAGCAAGTGGAGAGACGTTCGTTCATGTAGCACCAAGGGAACGGGTTGCAGGAGACACTTTTTCTCTGCTTTCTCCGTCTGTTTCCTAGTGCCGGTTTGAATTTCCTGCAGTTTTCACTGTCAAACCGAGTTGGAGCTAGTACCTCCCCATATATATGTATGGAATGGAGTTTGCAACTGAAAAGAAACTTTGTGTTCCCAACAAGCTAGGTGAAGGACGGCTTTCACACACACTTATCTCTCAGAACTGAGCAAGTGGAGAGACGTTCGTTCATCTAGCACCAATGGAACGGGTTGCAGGAGACACTTTTTCTCTGCTTTCTCAGTCTGTTTCCTAGTGCCAGTTTGAAGTTCCTGCAGTTTTCACTGTGAAACAGAGTTAGAGCTTGTACCTATCCATATATATGTATGGAATGGAGTTTGCAACTGAAAAGATACTTTGTGTTCACAACAAGCTAGGTGAAGGACGGCTTTCACACACACTTATCTCTCAGAACTGAGCAAGTGGAGAGACGTTCGTTCATCTAGCACCAAGGGAACGGGTTGCAGGAGACACTTTTTCTCTGCTTTCTCAGTCTGTTTCCTAATGCCGGTTTGAAGTTCCTGCAGTTTTCACTGTCAAACAGAGTTGGAAATAGTACCTCCCCATATATATGTATGGAATGGAGTTTGCAACTGAAAAGAAACTTTGTGTTCCCAACAAGCTAGGTGAAGGACGGCTTTCACACACAATTATCTCTCAGAACTGAGCAAGTGGAGAGACGTTCGTTCATCTAGCACCAAGGGAACGGGTTGCAGGAGACACTTTTTCTCTGCTTTCTCAGTCTGTTTCCTAGTGCCGGTTTGAAGTTCCTGCAGTTTTCACTGTCAAACCTAGTTGGAGCTAGTACCTCCCCATATATATGTATGGAATGGAGTTTGCAACTGAAAAGAAACTTTGTGTTCCCAACAAGCTAGGTGAAGGACGGCTTTCACACACACTTATCTCTCAGAACTGAGCAAGTGGAGAGACGTTCGTTCATCTAGCACCAATGGAACGGGTTGCAGGAGACACTTTTTCTCTGCTTTCTCAGTCTGTTTCCTAGTGCCAGTTTGAAGTTCCTGCAGTTTTCACTGTGAAACAGAGTTAGAGCTTGTACCTATCTATATATATGTATGGAATGGAGTTTGCAACTGAAAAGATACTTTGTGTTCACAACAAGCTAGGTGAAGGACGGCTTTCACACACACTTATCTCTCAGAACTGAGCAAGTGGAGAGACGTTCGTTCATCTAGCACCAAGGGAACGGGTTGCAGGAGACACTTTTTCTCTGCTTTCTCAGTCTGTTTCCTAATGCCGGTTTGAAGTTCCTGCAGTTTTCACTGTCAAACAGAGTTGGAAATAGTACCTCCCCATATATATGTATGGAATGGAGTTTGCAACTGAAAAGAAACTTTGTGTTCCCAACAAGCTAGGTGAAGGACGGCTTTCACACACAATTATCTCTCAGAACTGAGCAAGTGGAGAGACGTTCGTTCATCTAGCACCAAGGGAACGGGTTGCAGGAGACACTTTTTCTCTGCTTTCTCAGTCTGTTTCTTAGTGCCGGTATGAAGTTCCTGCAGTTTTCACTGTCAAACCGAGTTGGAGCTCGTACCTCCCCATATATATGTATGGAATGGAGTTTGCAACTGAAAAGAAACTTGGTGTTCCCAACAAGCTAGGTGAAGGACGGCTTTCACACACACTTATCTCTCAGAACTGAGCAAGTGGAGAGACGTTCGTTCATCTAGCACCAAGGGAACGGGTTGCAGGAGACACTTTTTCTCTGCTTTCTCAGTCTGTTTCCTAGTGCCGGTTTGAAGTTCCTGCAGTTTTCACTGTCAAACCGAGTTGGAGCTAGTACCTCCCCATATATATGTATGGAATGGAGTTTGCAACTGAAAAGAAACTTTGTGTTCCCAACAAGCTAGGTGAAGAACGGCTTTCACACACACTTATCTCTCAGAACTGAGCAAGTGGAGAGACGTTCGTTCATCTAGCACCAAGGGAACGGGTTGCAGGAGACACTTTTTCTCTGCTTTCTCAGTCTGTTTCCTAATGCCGGTTTGAAGTTCCTGCAGTTTTCACTGTCAAACAGAGTTGGAAATAGTACCTCCCCATATATATGTATGGAATGGAGTTTGCAACTGAAAAGAAACTTTGTGTTCCCAACAAGCTAGGTGAAGGACGGCTTTCACACACAATTATCTCTCAGAACTGAGCAAGTGGAGAGACGTTCGTTCATCTAGCACCAAGGGAACGGGTTGCAGGAGACACTTTTTCCCTGCTTTCTCAGCCTGTTTCCTAGTGCCGGTTTGAAGTTCCTGCAGTTTTCACTGTCAAAACGAGTTGGAGCTCGTACCTCCCCATATATATGTATGGAATGGAGTTTGCAACTGAAAAGAATCTTGGTGTTCCCAACAAACTAGGTGAAGGACGGCTTTCACACACACTTATCTCTCAGAACTGAGCAAGTGGAGAGACGTTCGTTCATCTAGCACCAAGGGAACGGGTTGCAGGAGACAATATTTCTCTGCTTCTCAGTCTGTTTCCTAGTGCCGGTTTGAAGTTCCTGCAGTTTTCACTCTCAAACCGAGTTGGAGCTTGTACCTCCCCATATATAAGTATGGAATGGAGTTTGCAACTGAAAAGAAACTTTGTGTTCCCAACAAGCTAGGTGAAGTACGGCTTTCACACACACTTATCTCTCAGAACTGAGCAATTGGAGAGAGGTTCGTTCATCTAGCACCAAGGGAACGGGTTGCAGGAGACACTTTTTCTCTGCTTTCTCCGTCTGTTTCCTAGTGCCGTTTTGGGGTTCCTGCAGTTTTCACTGTCAAACCGAGTTGGAGCTAGTACCTCCCCATATATATGTATGGAATGGAGTTTGCAACTGAAAATAAACTTTATGTTCCCAACAAGCTATGTGAAGAACGGCTTTCACACACACTTATCTCTCAGATCTGAGCAAGTGGAGAGACGTTCGTTCATCTAGCACCAAGGGAACGGGTTGCAGGAGACACTTTTACTCTGCTTTCTCAGTCTGTTTCCTACTGCCGGTTTGAAGTTCCTGCAGTTTTCACTGTCAAACCGAGTTGGATCTAGTACCTCCGCATATATATGTATGGAATGGAGTTTGCAACTGAAAAGAAACTTTGTGTTCCCAACAAGACAGGTGAAGGACGACTTTCACACACACTTATCTCTCAGAACTGAGCAAGTGGATAGACGTTCGTTCATCTAGCACCAAGGGAACGGGTTGCAGGAGACACTTTTTCTCTGCTTTCTCAGTCTGTTTCCTAGTGCTGGTTTGAATTTCCTGCAGTTTTCACTGTCAAACCGAGTTGGAGCTAGTACCTACTTATATATATGTATGGAATGTAGTTTGCAACTGAAAAGAAACTTTGTGTTCCCAACAAGCTAGGTGAAGGACGGCTTTCACACACACTTATCTCTCAGAACTGAGCAAGTGGAGAGACGATCGTTCATCTAGCACCAAGGGAACGGGTTGAAGGAGACACTTTTTCTCTGCTTTCTCAGTCTGTTTCCTAGTGCCGGTTTGAAGTTCTTGCAGTTTTCACTGTCAAACCGACTTGGAGCTAGTACCTCCCCATATATATGTATGGAATGGAGTTTGCAACTGAAAAGAAACTTGGTGTTCCCAACAAGCTAGGTGAAGGACGGCTTTCACACACACTTATCTCTCAGAACTGAGCAAGTGGAGAGACGTTCGTTCATCTAGCATCAAGGGAACGGGTTACAGGAGACACTTTTTCTCTGCTTCTCAGTCTGTTTCCTAGTGCCGGTTTGAAGTTCCTGCAGTTTCCACTCTCAAACCGAGTTGGAGCTAGTACCTCCCCATATATATGTATGGAATGGAGTTTGCAACTGAAAAGAAACTTTGTGTTCCCAACAAGCTAGGTGAAGGACGGCATTCACACACACTTATCTCTCAGAACCGAGCAAGTGGAGAGACGTTCGTTCATCTAGCACCAAGGGAACGGGTTTCAGGAGACACTTTTTCTCTGCTTTCTCAGTCTGTTTCCTAGTGCCGGTTTGAAGTTCCTGCAGTTTTCACTGTCAAACCGAGTTGGAGCTAGTGCCTCCCCATATATATGTAAGGAATGGAGTTTGCAACTGAAAAGAAACTTTGTGTTCCCAACAAGCTAGGTGAAGGACGGCTTTCAGACACACTTATCTCTCAGAACTGAGCAAGTGGAGAGACGTTCGTTCATCTAGCACCAAGGGAACGGGTTGCAGGAGACACTTTTTCTCTGCTTTCTCCGTCTGTTTCCTAGTGCCGTTTTGAAGTTTCTGCAGTTTTCACTGTCAAACCGAGTTGGAGCTAGTACCTCCCCATATATATGTATGGAATGGAGTTTGCAACTGAAAAGAAACTTTGTGTTCCCAACAAGCTAGGTGAAGGACGGCTTTCACACACACTTATCTCTCAGAACTGAGCAAGTGGAGAGACTTTCGTTCATCTAGCACCAAGGGAACGGGTTGCAGGAGACACTTTTTCTCTGCTTTCTCAGTCTGTTTCCTAATGCCGGTTTGAAGTTCCTGCAGTTTTCACTGTCAAACCGAGTTGGAGCTAGTACCTCCCCATATATATGTATGGAATGGAGTTTGCAACTGAAAAGAAACTTTGTGTTCCCAACAAGCTAGGTGAAGGACGGCTTTCACACACACTTATCTCTCAGAACTGAGCAAGTGGAGAGACGTTCGTTCATCTAGCACCAAGGGAACGGGTTGCAGGAGACACTTTTTCTCTGCTTTCTCAGTCTGTTTCCTAATGCCGGTTTGAAGTTCCTGCAGTTTTCACTGTCAAACAGAGTTGGAAATAGTACCTCCCCATATATATGTATGGAATGGAGTTTGCAACTGAAAAGAAACTTTGTGTTCCCAACAAGCTAGGTGAAGGACGGCTTTCACACACAATTATCTCTCAGAACTGAGCAAGTGGAGAGACGTTCGTTCATCTAGCACCAAGGGAACGGGTTGCAGGAGACACTTTTTCTCTGCTTTCTCAGTCTGTTTCCTAGTGCCGGTTTGAAGTTCCTGCAGTTTTCACTGTCAAACCGAGTTGGAGCTCGTACCTCCCCATATATATGTATGGATTGGAGTTTGCAACTGAAAAGAAACTTGGTGTTCCCAACAAACTAGGTGAAGGACGGCTTTCACACACACTTATCTCTCAGAAGTGAGCAAGTGGAGAGACGTTCGTTCATCTAGCACCAAGGGAACGGGTTGCAGGAGACACTTTTTCTCTGCTTTCTCAGTCTGTTTCCTAGTGCTGGTTTGAAGTTCCTGCAGTTTTCACTGTCAAACCGAGTTGGAGCTAGTACCTACTTATATATATGTATGGAATGTAGTTTGCTACTGAAAAGAAACTTTGTGTTCCCAACAAGCTAGGTGAAGGACGGCTTTCACACACACTTATCTCTCAGAACTGAGCAAGTGGAGAGACGATCGTTCATCTAGCACCAAGGGAACGGGTTGAAGGAGACACTTTTTCTCTGCTTTCTCAGTCTGTTTCCTAGTGCCGGTTTGAAGTTCCTGCAGTTTTCACTGTCAAACCGAGTTGGAGCTTGTACCTCCCCATATATATGTATGGAATGGAGTTTGCAACTGAAAAGAAACTTTGTGTTCCCAACAAGCTAGGTGAAGGACGGCTTTCACACACACTTATCTCTCAGAACTGAGCAAGTGGAGAGACGTTCGTTCATCTAGCACCAAGGGAACGGGTTGCAAGAGACACTTTTTCTCTGCTTTCTCAGTCTGTTTCCTAGTGCCGTTTTGAAGTTCCTGCAGTTTTCACTGTCAAACCGATTTGGAGCTAGTACCTCCCCATATATATATATGGAATGGAGTTTGCAACTGAAAAGAAACTTTGTGTTCCCAACAAGCTAGGTGAAGGACGGCTTTCACACACACTTATCTCTCAGAACTGAGCAAGTGGAGAGACGTTCGTTCATCTAGCACCAAGGGAACGGGTTGCAAGAGACACTTTTTCTCTGCTTTCTAAGTCTGTTTCCTAGTGCCGGTTTGAAGTTCCTGCAGTTTTCACTGTCAAACCGAGTTGGAGCTTGTACCTCCCCATATATATGTATGGAATGGAGTTTGCAACTGAAAAGAAACTTTGTGTTCCCAACAAGCTTTGTGAAGGACGGCTTTCACACACACTTATCTCTCAGAACTGAGCAAGTGGAGAGACGTTCGTTCATCTAGCGCCAAGGGAACGGTTTGCAGGAGACACTATTTCTCTATTTTCTCTGTCTGTTTCCTAGTGCCGGTTTGAAGTTCCTGCAGTTTTCACTGTAAAAACGAGTTAAAGCTTGTACCTCCCCATATATATGTATGGAATGGAGTTTGCAACTGAAAAGAAACTTTGTGTTCCCAACAAGCTTGGTGAAGGACGGCTTTCACACACACTTATCTCTCAGAACTGAGAAAGTGGAGAGACGTTCGTTCATCTAGCACCAAGGGAACGGGTTGCAGGAGACACTTTTTCTCTGTTTTCTCAGACTGTTTCCTAGTGCCGGTTTGAAGTTCCTGCAGTTTACACTGTCAAACCGAGTTGGAGCTCGTACCTCCCCATATATATGTATGGAATGGAGTTAGCAACTGAAAAGAAACTTTGTGTTCCCAACAAGCTAGGTGAAGGACTGCTTTCACACACACTTATCTCTCAGAACTGAGCAAGTGGAGAGACGTTCGTTCATCTAGCACCAAGGGGACGGGTTGCAGTAGACACTTTTTCTCTGATTTCTCAGTCTGTTTCCTAGTGCCGTTTTGAAGTTCCTGCAGTTTTCACTGTAAAGCCGAGTTAGAGCTTCTACCTCCCCATATATATGTATGGAATGGAGTTTGCAACTGAAAAGAAACTTTGTGTTCCCAACAAGCTAGTTGAAGGTCGGCTTTCACACACACTTATCTCTCAGAACTGAGCAAGTGGAGAGACGTTCGTTCATCTAGCACCAAGGGAACGGGTTGCAGGAGACACTTTTTCTCTGCTTTCTCAGTCTGTTTCCTAGTGCTGGTTTGAAGTTCCTGCAGTTTTCACTGTCAAACCGAGTTGGAGCTAGTATTTACTTATATATATGTATGGAATGTAGTTTGCAACTGAAAAGAAACTTTGTGTTCCCAACAAGCTAGGTGAAGGACGGCTTTCACACACACTTATCTCTCAGAACTGAGCAAGTGGAGAGACGTTCGTTCATCTAGCACCAAGGGAACGGGTTGCAGGAGACACTTTTTCTCTGCTTTCTCAGTCTGTTTCCTAGTGCCGGTTTGAAGTTCCTGCAGTTTTCACTGTCAAACCGAGTTGGAGCTAGTGCCTCCCCATATATATGTAAGGAATGGAGTTTGCAACTGAAAAGAAACTTTGTGTTCCCAACAAGCTAGGTGAAGGACGGCTTTCAGACACACTTATCTCTCAGAACTGAGCAAGTGGAGAGACGTTCGTTCATCTAGCACCAAGGGAACGGGTTGCAGGAGACACTTTTTCTCTGCTTTCTCCGTCTGTTTCCTAGTGCCGTTTTGAAGTTTCTGCAGTTTTCACTGTCAAACCGAGTTGGAGCTAGTACCTCCCCATATATATGTATGGAATGGAGTTTGCAACTGAAAAGAAACTTTGTGTTCCCAACAAGCTAGGTGAAGGACGGCTTTCACACACACTTATCTCTCAGAACTGAGCAAGTGGAGAGACTTTCGTTCATCTAGCACCAAGGGAACGGGTTGCAGGAGACACTTTTTCTCTGCTTTCTCAGTCTGTTTCCTAATGCCGGTTTGAAGTTCCTGCAGTTTTCACTATCAAACCGAGTTGGAGCTAGTACCTCCCCATATATATGTATGGAATGGAGTTTGCAACTGAAAAGAAACTTTGTGTTCCCAACAAGCTAGGTGAAGGACGGCTTTCACACACACTTATCTCTCAGAACTGAGCAAGTGGAGAGACGTTCGTTCATCTAGCACCAAGGGAACGGGTTGCAGGAGACACTTTTTCTCTGCTTTCTCAGTCTGTTTCCTAATGCCGGTTTGAAGTTCCTGCAGTTTTCACTGTCAAACAGAGTTGGAAATAGTACCTCCCCATATATATGTATGGAATGGAGTTTGCAACTGAAAAGAAACTTTGTGTTCCCAACAAGCTAGGTGAAGGACGGCTTTCACACACAATTATCTCTCAGAACTGAGCAAGTGGAGAGACGTTCGTTCATCTAGCACCAAGGGAACGGGTTGCAGGAGACACTTTTTCTCTGCTTTCTCAGTCTGTTTCCTAGTGCCGGTTTGAAGTTCCTGCAGTTTTCACTGTCAAACCGAGTTGGAGCTCGTACCTCCCCATATATATGTATGGATTGGAGTTTGCAACTGAAAAGAAACTTGGTGTTCCCAACAAACTAGGTGAAGGACGGCTTTCACACACACTTATCTCTCAGAAGTGAGCAAGTGGAGAGACGTTCGTTCATCTAGCACCAAGGGAACGGGTTGCAGGAGACACTTTTTCTCTGCTTTCTCAGTCTGTTTCCTAGTGCTGGTTTGAAGTTCCTGCAGTTTTCACTGTCAAACCGAGTTGGAGCTAGTACCTACTTATATATATGTATGGAATGTAGTTTGCTACTGAAAAGAAACTTTGTGTTCCCAACAAGCTAGGTGAAGGACGGCTTTCACACACACTTATCTCTCAGAACTGAGCAAGTGGAGAGACGATCGTTCATCTAGCACCAAGGGAACGGGTTGAAGGAGACACTTTTTCTCTGCTTTCTCAGTCTGTTTCCTAGTGCCGGTTTGAAGTTCCTGCAGTTTTCACTGTCAAACCGAGTTGGAGCTTGTACCTCCCCATATATATGTATGGAATGGAGTTTGCAACTGAAAAGAAACTTTGTGTTCCCAACAAGCTAGGTGAAGGACGGCTTTCACACACACTTATCTCTCAGAACTGAGCAAGTGGAGAGACGTTCGTTCATCTAGCACCAAGGGAACGGGTTGCAAGAGACACTTTTTCTCTGCTTTCTCAGTCTGTTTCCTAGTGCCGTTTTGAAGTTCCTGCAGTTTTCACTGTCAAACCGATTTGGAGCTAGTACCTCCCCATATATATATATGGAATGGAGTTTGCAACTGAAAAGAAACTTTGTGTTCCCAACAAGCTAGGTGAAGGACGGCTTTCACACACACTTATCTCTCAGAACTGAGCAAGTGGAGAGACGTTCGTTCATCTAGCACCAAGGGAACGGGTTGCAAGAGACACTTTTTCTCTGCTTTCTAAGTCTGTTTCCTAGTGCCGGTTTGAAGTTCCTGCAGTTTTCACTGTCAAACCGAGTTGGAGCTTGTACCTCCCCATATATATGTATGGAATGGAGTTTGCAACTGAAAAGAAACTTTGTGTTCCCAACAAGCTTTGTGAAGGACGGCTTTCACACACACTTATCTCTCAGAACTGAGCAAGTGGAGAGACGTTCGTTCATCTAGCGCCAAGGGAACGGTTTGCAGGAGACACTATTTCTCTATTTTCTCTGTCTGTTTCCTAGTGCCGGTTTGAAGTTCCTGCAGTTTTCACTGTAAAAACGAGTTAAAGCTTGTACCTCCCCATATATATGTATGGAATGGAGTTTGCAACTGAAAAGAAACTTTGTGTTCCCAACAAGCTTGGTGAAGGACGGCTTTCACACACACTTATCTCTCAGAACTGAGAAAGTGGAGAGACGTTCGTTCATCTAGCACCAAGGGAACGGGTTGCAGGAGACACTTTTTCTCTGCTTTCTCAGACTGTTTCCTAGTGCCGGTTTGAAGTTCCTGCAGTTTTCACTGTCAAACCGAGTTGGAGCTCGTACCTCCCCATATATATGTATGGAATGGAGTTAGCAACTGAAAAGAAACTTTGTGTTCCCAACAAGCTAGGTGAAGGACTGCTTTCACACACACTTATCTCTCAGAACTGAGCAAGTGGAGAGACGTTCGTTCATCTAGCACCAAGGGGACGGGTTGCAGTAGACACTTTTTCTCTGATTTCTCAGTCTGTTTCCTAGTGCCGTTTTGAAGTTCCTGCAGTTTTCACTGTAAAGCCGAGTTAGAGCTTCTACCTCCCCATATATATGTATGGAATGGAGTTTGCAACTGAAAAGAAACTTTGTGTTCCCAACAAGCTAGTTGAAGGTCGGCTTTCACACACACTTATCTCTCAGAACTGAGCAAGTGGAGAGACGTTCGTTCATCTAGCACCAAGGGAACGGGTTGCAGGAGACACTTTTTCTCTGCTTTCTCAGTCTGTTTCCTAGTGCTGGTTTGAAGTTCCTGCAGTTTTCACTGTCAAACCGAGTTGGAGCTAGTATTTACTTATATATATGTATGGAATGTAGTTTGCAACTGAAAAGAAACTTTGTGTTCCCAACAAGCTAGGTGAAGGACGGCTTTCACACACACTTATCTCTCAGAACTGAGCAAGTGGAGAGACGTTCGTTCATCTAGCACCAAGGGAACGGGTTGCAGGAGACACTTTTTCTCTGCTTTCTCAGTCTGTTTCCTAGTGCCGGTTTGAAGTTCCTGCAGTTTTCACTGTCAAACCGAGTTGGAGCTCGTACCTCCCCATATATATGTATGGAATGGAGTTTGCAACTGAAAAGAAACTTGGTGTTCCCAACAAACTAGGTGAAGGACGGCTTTCACACACACTTATCTCTCAGAACTGAGCAATTGGAGAGACGTTCGTTCATCTAGCACCAAGGGAACGGGTTGCAGGAGACATTTTTTCTCTGCTTCTCAGTCTGTTTCCTAGTGCCGGTTTGAAGTTCCTGCAGTTTTCACTCTCAAACCGAGTTGGAGCTTGTACCTCCCCATATATAAGTATGGAATGGAGTTTGCAACTGAAAAGAAACTTTGTGTTCCCAACAAGCTAGGTGAAGTACGGCTTTCACACACACTTATCTCTCAGAACTGAGCAAGTGGAGAGAGGTTCGTTCATCTAGCACCAAGGGAACGGGTTGCAGGAGACACTTTTTCTCTGCTTTCTCCGTCTGTTTCCTAGTGCCGGTTTGAAGTTCCTGTAGTTTTCACTGTCAAACCGAGTTGGAGCTAGTACCTCCCCATATATATGTATGGAATGGAGTTTGCAACTGAAAAGAAACTTTGTGTTCCCAACAAGCTAGGTGAAGGACGGCTTTCACACACACTTATCTCTCAGAACTGAGCAAGTGGAGAGACGTTCGTTCATCTTGCACCAAGGGAACGGGTTGCAGGAGACACTTTTTCTCTGCTTTCTCAGTCTGTTTCCTAATGCCGGTTTGAAGTTCCTGCAGTTTTCACTGTCAAACAGAGTTGGAAATAGTACCTCCCCATATATATGTATGGAATGGAGTTTGCAACTGAAAAGAAACTTTGTGTTCCCAACAAGCTAGGTGAAGGACGGCTTTCACACACAATTATCTCTCAGAACTGAGCAAGTGGAGAGACGTTCTTTCATCTAGCACCAAGGGAAAGGGTTGCAGGAGACACTTTTTCCCTGCTTTCTCAGTCTGTTTCCTAGTGCCGGTTTGAAGTTCCTGCAGTTTTCACTGTCAAACCGAGTTGGAGCTCGTACCTCCCCATATATATGTATGGAATGGAGTTTGCAACTGAAAAGAATCTTGGTGTTTCCAACAAACTAGGTGAAGGACGGCTTTCACACACACTTATCTCTCAGAACTGAGCAAGTGGAGAGACGTTCGTTCATCTAGCACCAAGGGAACGGGTTGCAGGAGACATTATTTCTCTGCTTCTCAGTCTGTTTCCTAGTGCCGGTTTGAAGTTCCTGCAGTTTTCACTCTCAAACCGAGTTGGAGCTTGTACCTCCCCATATATAAGTATGGAATGGAGTTTGCAACTGAAAAGAAACTTTGTGTTCCCAACAAGCTAGGTGAAGTACGGCTTTCACACACACTTATCTCTCAGAACTGAGCAAGTGGAGAGAGGTTCGTTCATCTAGCACCAAGGGAACGGGTTGCAGGAGACACTTTTTCTCTGCTTTCTCCGTCTGTTTCCTAGTGCCGGTTTGAGGTTCCTGCAGTTTTCACTGTCAAACCGAGTTGGAGCTAGTACCTCCCCATATATATGTATGGAATGGAGTTTGCAACTGAAAAGAAACTTTATGTTCCCAACAAGCTATGTGAAGAACGGCTTTCACACACACTTATCTCTCAGAACCGAGCAAGTGGAGAGACGTTCGTTCATCTAGCACCAAGGGAACGGGTTGCAGGAGACACTTTTACTCTGCTTTCTCAGTCTGTTTCCTAGTGCCGGTTTGAAGTTCCTGCAGTTTTCACTGTCAAACCGAGTTGGATCTAGTACCTCCGCATATATATGTATGGAATGGAGTTTGCAACTGAAAAGAAACTTTGTGTTCCCAACAAGACAGGTGAAGGACGACTTTCACACACACTTATCTCTCAGAACTGAGCAAGTGGAGAGACGTTCGTTCATCTAGCACCAAGGGAACGGGTTTCAGGAGACACTTTTTCTCTGCTTTCTCAGTCTGTTTCCTAGTGCCGGTTTGAAGTTCCTGCAGTTTTCACTGTCAAACCGAGTTGGAGCTAGTGCCTCCCCATATATATGTAAGGAATGGAGTTTGCAACTGAAAAGAAACTTTGTGTTCCCAACAAGCTAGGTGAAGGACGGCTTTCAGACACACTTATCTCTCAGAACTGAGCAAGTGGAGAGACGTTCGTTCATCTAGCACCAAGGGAACGGGTTGCAGGAGACACTATTTCTCTATTTTCTCTGTCTGTTTCCTAGTGCCGGTTTGAAGTTCCTGCAGTTTTCACTGTAAAAACGAGTTAAAGCTTGTACCTCCCCATATATATGTATGGAATGGAGTTTGCAACTGAAAAGAAACTTTGTGTTCCCAACAAGCTTGGTGAAGGACGGCTTTCACACACACTTATCTCTCAGAACTGAGAAAGTGGAGAGACGTTCGTTCATCTAGCACCAAGGGAACGGGTTGCAGGAGACACTTTTTCTCTGCTTTCTCAGACTGTTTCCTAGTGCCGGTTTGAAGTTCCTGCAGTTTTCACTGTCAAACCGAGTTGGAGCTCGTACCTCCCCATATATATGTATGGAATGGAGTTAGCAACTGAAAAGAAACTTTGTGTTCCCAACAAGCTAGGTGAAGGACTGCTTTCACACACACTTATCTCTCAGAACTGAGCAAGTGGAGAGACGTTCGTTCATCTAGCACCAAGGGGACGGGTTGCAGTAGACACTTTTTCTCTGATTTCTCAGTCTGTTTCCTAGTGCCGTTTTGAAGTTCCTGCAGTTTTCACTGTAAAGCCGAGTTAGAGCTTCTACCTCCCCATATATATGTATGGAATGGAGTTTGCAACTGAAAAGAAACTTTGTGTTCCCAACAAGCTAGTTGAAGGTCGGCTTTCACACACACTTATCTCTCAGAACTGAGCAAGTGGAGAGACGTTCGTTCATCTAGCACCAAGGGAACGGGTTGCAGGAGACACTTTTTCTCTGCTTTCTCAGTCTGTTTCCTAGTGCTGGTTTGAAGTTCCTGCAGTTTTCACTGTCAAACCGAGTTGGAGCTAGTATTTACTTATATATATGTATGGAATGTAGTTTGCAACTGAAAAGAAACTTTGTGTTCCCAACAAGCTAGGTGAAGGACGGCTTTCACACACACTTATCTCTCAGAACTGAGCAAGTGGAGAGACGTTCGTTCATCTAGCACCAAGGGAACGGGTTGCAGGAGACACTTTTTCTCTGCTTTCTCAGTCTGTTTCCTAGTGCCGGTTTGAAGTTCCTGCAGTTTTCACTGTCAAACCGAGTTGGAGCTCGTACCTCCCCATATATATGTATGGAATGGAGTTTGCAACTGAAAAGAAACTTGGTGTTCCCAACAAACTAGGTGAAGGACGGCTTTCACACACACTTATCTCTCAGAACTGAGCAATTGGAGAGACGTTCGTTCATCTAGCACCAAGGGAACGGGTTGCAGGAGACATTTTTTCTCTGCTTCTCAGTCTGTTTCCTAGTGCCGGTTTGAAGTTCCTGCAGTTTTCACTCTCAAACCGAGTTGGAGCTTGTACCTCCCCATATATAAGTATGGAATGGAGTTTGCAACTGAAAAGAAACTTTGTGTTCCCAACAAGCTAGGTGAAGTACGGCTTTCACACACACTTATCTCTCAGAACTGAGCAAGTGGAGAGAGGTTCGTTCATCTAGCACCAAGGGAACGGGTTGCAGGAGACACTTTTTCTCTGCTTTCTCCGTCTGTTTCCTAGTGCCGGTTTGAAGTTCCTGTAGTTTTCACTGTCAAACCGAGTTGGAGCTAGTACCTCCCCATATATATGTATGGAATGGAGTTTGCAACTGAAAAGAAACTTTGTGTTCCCAACAAGCTAGGTGAAGGACGGCTTTCACACACACTTATCTCTCAGAACTGAGCAAGTGGAGAGACGTTCGTTCATCTTGCACCAAGGGAACGGGTTGCAGGAGACACTTTTTCTCTGCTTTCTCAGTCTGTTTCCTAATGCCGGTTTGAAGTTCCTGCAGTTTTCACTGTCAAACAGAGTTGGAAATAGTACCTCCCCATATATATGTATGGAATGGAGTTTGCAACTGAAAAGAAACTTTGTGTTCCCAACAAGCTAGGTGAAGGACGGCTTTCACACACAAATATCTCTCAGAACTGAGCAAGTGGAGAGACGTTCTTTCATCTAGCACCAAGGGAAAGGGTTGCAGGAGACACTTTTTCCCTGCTTTCTCAGTCTGTTTCCTAGTGCCGGTTTGAAGTTCCTGCAGTTTTCACTGTCAAACCGAGTTGGAGCTCGTACCTCCCCATATATATGTATGGAATGGAGTTTGCAACTGAAAAGAATCTTGGTGTTTCCAACAAACTAGGTGAAGGACGGCTTTCACACACACTTATCTCTCAGAACTGAGCAAGTGGAGAGACGTTCGTTCATCTAGCACCAAGGGAACGGGTTGCAGGAGACATTATTTCTCTGCTTCTCAGTCTGTTTCCTAGTGCCGGTTTGAAGTTCCTGCAGTTTTCACTCTCAAACCGAGTTGGAGCTTGTACCTCCCCATATATAAGTATGGAATGGAGTTTGCAACTGAAAAGAAACTTTGTGTTCCCAACAAGCTAGGTGAAGTACGGCTTTCACACACACTTATCTCTCAGAACTGAGCAAGTGGAGAGAGGTTCGTTCATCTAGCACCAAGGGAACGGGTTGCAGGAGACACTTTTTCTCTGCTTTCTCCGTCTGTTTCCTAGTGCCGGTTTGAGGTTCCTGCAGTTTTCACTGTCAAACCGAGTTGGAGCTAGTACCTCCCCATATATATGTATGGAATGGAGTTTGCAACTGAAAAGAAACTTTATGTTCCCAACAAGCTATGTGAAGAACGGCTTTCACACACACTTATCTCTCAGATCTGAGCAAGTGGAGAGACGTTCGTTCATCTAGCACCAAGGGAACGGGTTGCAGGAGACACTTTTACTCTGCTTTCTCAGTCTGTTTCCTAGTGCCGGTTTGAAGTTCCTGCAGTTTTCACTGTCAAACCGAGTTGGATCTAGTACCTCCGCATATATATGTATGGAATGGAGTTTGCAACTGAAAAGAAACTTTGTGTTCCCAACAAGACAGGTGAAGGACGACTTTCACACACACTTATCTCTCAGAACTGAGCAAGTGGAGAGACGTTCGTTCATCTAGCACCAAGGGAACGGGTTTCAGGAGACACTTTTTCTCTGCTTTCTCAGTCTGTTTCCTAGTGCCGGTTTGAAGTTCCTGCAGTTTTCACTGTCAAACCGAGTTGGAGCTAGTGCCTCCCCATATATATGTAAGGAATGGAGTTTGCAACTGAAAAGAAACTTTGTGTTCCCAACAAGCTAGGTGAAGGACGGCTTTCAGACACACTTATCTCTCAGAACTGAGCAAGTGGAGAGACGTTCGTTCATCTAGCACCAAGGGAACGGGTTGCAGGAGACACTTTTTCTCTGCTTTCTCCGTCTGTTTCCTAGTGCAGTTTTGAAGTTCCTGCAGTTTTCACTGTCAAACCGAGTTGGAGCTAGTACCTCCCCATATATAAGTATGGAATGGAGTTTGCAACTGAAAAGAAACTTTGTGTTCCCAACAAGCTAGGTGAAGGACGGCTTTCACACACACTTATCTCTCAGAACTGAGCAAGTGGAGAGACGTTCGTTCATCTAGCACCAAGGGAACGGGTTGCAGGAGACACTTTTTCTCTGCTTTCTCAGTCTGTTTCCTAATGCCGGTTTGAAGTTCCTGCAGTTTTCACTGTCAAACAGAGTTGGAAATAGTACCTCCCCATATATATGTATGGAATGGAGTTTGCAACTGAAAAGAAACTTTGTGTTCCCAACAAGCTAGGTGAAGGACGGCTTTCACACACAATTATCTCTCAGAACTGAGCAAGTGGAGAGACGTTCGTTCATGTAGCACCAAGGGAACGGGTTGCAGGAGACACTTTTTCTCTGCTTTCTCAGTCTGTTTCCTAGTGCCGGTTTGAAGTTCCTGCAGTTTTCACTGTCAAACCGAGTTGGAGCTCGTACCTCCCCATATATATGTATGGATTGGAGTTTGCAACTGAAAAGAAACTTTGTGTTCCCAACAAGCTAGGTGAAGGACGGCTTTCACACACACTTATCTCTCAGAAGTGAGCAAGTGGAGAGACGTTCGTTCATCTAGCACCAAGGGAACGGGTTGCAGGAGACACTTTTTCTCTGCTTTCTCAGTCTGTTTCCTAGTGCTGGTTTGAAGTTCCTGCAGTTTTCACAGTCAAACCGAGTTGGAGCTAGTACCTACTTATATATATGTATGGAATGTAGTTTGCAACTGAAAAGAAACTTTGTGTTCCCAACAAGCTAGGTGAAGGACGGCTTTCACACACACTTATCTCTCAGAACTGAGCAAGTGGAGAGACGATCGTTCATCTAGCACCAAGGGAACGGGTTGAAGGAGACACTTTTTCTCTGCTTTCTCAGTCTGTTTCCTAGTGCCGGGTTGAAGTTCCTGCAGTTTTCACTGTCAAACCGAGTTGGAGCTTGTACCTCCCCATATATATGTATGGAATGGAGTTTGCAACTGAAAAGAAACTTTGTGTTCCCAACAAGCTAGGTGAAGGACGGCTTTCACACACACTTATCTCTCAGAACTGAGCAAGTGGAGAGACGTTCGTTCATCTAGCACCAAGGGAACGGGTTGCAAGAGACACTTTTTCTCTGCTTTCTCAGTCTGTTTCCTAGTGCCGTTTTGAAGTTCCTGCAGTTTTCACTGTCAAACCGATTTGGAGCTAGTACCTCCCCATATATATGTATGGAATGGAGTTTGCAACTGAAAAGAAACTTTGTGTTCCCAACAAGCTAGGTGAAGGACGGCTTTCACACACACTTATCTCTCAGAACTGAGCAAGTGGAGAGACGTTCGTTCATCTAGCACCAAGGGAACGGGTTGCAAGAGACACTTTTTCTCTGCTTTCTCAGTCTGTTTCCTAGTGCCGGTTTGAAGTTCCTGCAGTTTTCACTGTCAAACCGAGTTGGAGCTAGTACCACCCCATATATATGTATGGAATGGAGTTTGCAACTGAAAAGAAACTTTGTGTTCCCAACAAGCTTGGTGAAGGACGGCTTTCACACACACTTATCTCTCAGAACTGAGCAAGTGGAGAGACGTTCGTTCATCTAGCGCCAAGGGAACGGGTTGCAGGAGACACTATTTCTCTGTTTTCTCTGTCTGTTTCCTAGTGCCGGTTTGAAGTTCCTGCAGTTTTCACTGTAAAAACGAGTTAAAGCTTGTACCTCCCCATATATATGTATGGAATGGAGTTTGCAACTGAAAAGAAACTTTGTGTTCCCAACAAGCTTGGTGAAGGACGGCTTTCACACACACTTATCTCTCAGAACTGAGCAAGTGGAGAGACGTTCGTTCATCTAGCACCAAGGGAACGGGTTGCAGGAGACACTTTTTCTCTGCTTTCTCAGACTGTTTCCTAGTGCCGGTTTGAAGTTCCTGCAGTTTTCACTGTCAAACCGAGTTGGAGCTCGTACCTCCCCATATATATGTATGGAATGGAGTTTGCAACTGAAAAGAAACTTGGTGTTCCCAACAAGCTAGGTGAAGGACGGCTTTCACACACACTTATCTCTCAGAACTGAGCAAGTGGAGAGACGTTCGTTCATCTAGCACCAAGGGGACGGGTTGCAGTAGACACTTTTTCTCTGATTTCTCAGTCTGTTTCCTAGTGCCGTTTTGAAGTTCCTGCAGTTTTCACTGTAAAGCCGAGTTAGAGCTTCTACCTCCCCATATATATGTATGGAATGGAGTTTGCAACTGAAAAGAAACTTTGTGTTCCCAACAAGCTAGGTGAAGGTCGGCTTTCACACACACTTATCTCTCAGAACTGAGCAAGTGGAGAGACGTTCGTTCATCTAGCACCAAGGGAACGGGTTGCAGGAGACACTTTTTCTCTGCTTTCTCAGTCTGTTTCCTAGTGCTGGTTTGAAGTTCCTGCAGTTTTCACTGTCAAACCGAGTTGGAGCTAGTATTTACTTATATATATGTATGGAATGTAGTTTGCAACTGAAAAGAAACTTTGTGTTCCCAACAAGCTAGGTGAAGGACGGCTTTCACACACACTTATCTCTCAGAACTGAGCAAGTGGAGAGACGTTCGTTCATCTAGCACCAAGGGAACGGGTTGCAGGAGACACTTTTTCTCTGCTTTCTCAGTCTGTTTCCTAGTGCCGGTTTGAAGTTCCTGCAGTTTTCACTGTCAAACAGAGTTGGAGCTTGTACCTCCCCATATATATGTATGGAATGGAGTTTGCAACTGAAAAGAAACTTGGTGTTCCCAACAAGCTAGGTGAAGGACGGCTTTCACACACACTTATCTCTCAGAACTGAGCAAGTGGAGAGACGTTCGTTCATCTAGCATCAAGGGAACGGGTTGCAGGAGACACTTTTTCTCTGCTTCTCAGTCTGTTTCCTAGTGCCGGTTTGAAGTTCCTGCAGTTTTCACTCTCAAACCCAGTTGGAGCTAGTACCTCCCCATATATATGTATGGAATGGAGTTTGCAACTGAAAAGAAACTTTGTGTTCCCAACAAGCTAGGTGAAGGACGGCATTCACACACACTTATCTCTCAGAACCGAGCAAGTGGAGAGACGTTCGTTCATCTAGCACCAAGGGAACGGGTTTCAGGAGACACTTTTTCTCTGCTTTCTCAGTCTGTTTCCTAGTGCCGGTTTGAAGTTCCTGCAGTTTTCACTGTCAAACCGAGTTGGAGCTAGTGCCTCCCCATATATATGTAAGGAATGGAGTTTGCAACTGAAAAGAAACTTTGTGTTCCCAACAAGCTAGGTGAAGGACGGCTTTCAGACACACTTATCTCTCAGAACTGAGCAAGTGGAGAGACGTTCGTTCATCTAGCACCAAGGGAAAGGGTTGCAGGAGACATTATTTCTCTGCTTCTCAGTCTGTTTCCTAGTGCCGGTTTGAAGTTCCTGCAGTTTTCACTCTCAAACCGAGTTGGAGCTTGTACCTCCCCATATATAAGTATGGAATGGAGTTTGCAACTGAAAAGAAACTTTGTGTTCCCAACAAGCTAGGTGAAGTACGGCTTTCACACACACTTATCTCTCAGAAATGAGCAAGTGGAGAGATGTTCGTTCATCTAGCACCAAGGGAACGGGTTGCAGGATACACTTTTTCTCTGCTTTCTCCGTCTGTTTCCTAGTGCCGGTTTGAAGTTCCTGCAGTTTTCACTGTCAAACCGAGTTGGAGCTAGTACCTCCCCATATATATGTATGGAATGGAGTTTGCAACTGAAAAGAAACTTTGTGTTCCCAACAAGCTATGTGAAGAACGGCTTTCACACACACTTATCTCTCAGATCTGAGCAAGTGGAGAGACTTTCGTTCATCTAGCACCAAGGGAACGGGTTGCAGGAGACACTTTTTCTCTGCTTTCTCAGTCTGTTTCCTAGTGCCGGTTTGAAGTTCCTGCAGTTTTCACTGTCAAACCGAGTTGGATCTAGTACCTCCGCATATATATGTATGGAATGGAGTTTGCAACTGAAAAGAAACTTTGTGTTCCCAACAAGACAGGTGAAGGACGACTTTCACACACACTTATCTCTCAGAACTGAGCAAGTGGAGAGACGTTCGTTCATCTAGCACCAAGGGAACGGGTTGCAGGAGACACTTTTTCTCTGCTTTCTCAGTCTGTTTCCTAGTGCTGGTTTGAAGTTCCTGCAGTTTTCACTGTCAAACCGAGTTGGAGCTAGTACCTACTTATATATATGTATGGAATGTAGTTTGCAACTGAAAAGAAACTTTGTGTTCCCAACTAGCTAGGTGAAGGACGGCTTTCACACACACTTATCTCTCAGAACTGAGCAAGTGGAGAGACGATCGTTCATCTAGCACCAAGGGAACGGGTTGAAGGAGACACTTTTTCTCTGCTTTCTCAGTCTGTTTCCTAGTGCCGGTTTGAAGTTCCTGCAGTTTTCACTGTCAAACCGACTTGGAGCTAGTACCACCCCATATATATGTATGGAATGGAGTTTGCAACTGAAAAGAAACTTGGTGTTCCCAACAAGCTAGGTGAAGGACGGCTTTCACACACACTTATCTCTCAGAACTGAGCAAGTGGAGAGACGTTCGTTCATCTAGCATCAAGGGAACGGGTTGCAGGAGACACTTTTTCTCTGCTTCTCAGTCTGTTTCCTAGTGCCGGTTTGAAGTTCCTGCAGTTTTCACTCTCAAACCGAGTTGGAGCTAGTACCTCCCCATATATATGTATGGAATGGAGTTTGCAACTGAAAAGAAACTTTGTGTTCCCAACAAGCTAGGTGAAGGACGGCATTCACACACACTTATCTCTCAGAACCGAGCAAGTGGAGAGACGTTCGTTCATCTAGCACCAAGGGAACGGGTTTCAGGAGACACTTTTTCTCTGCTTTCTCAGTCTGTTTCCTAGTGCCGGTTTGAAGTTCCTGCAGTTTTCACTGTCAAACCGAGTTGGAGCTAGTGCCTCCCCATATATATGTAAGGAATGGAGTTTGCAACTGAAAAGAAACTTTGTGTTCCCAACAAGCTAGGTGAAGGACGGCTTTCACACACACTTATCTCTCAGAACTGAGCAAGTGGAGAGACGTTCGTTCATCTAGCACCAAGGGAACGGGTTGCAGGAGACACTTTTTCTCTGCTTTCTCCGTCTGTTTCCTAGTGCCGGTTTGAAGTTCCTGCAGTTTTCACTGTCAAACCGAGTTGGAGCTAGTACCTCCCCATATATATGTATGGAATGGAGTTTGCAACTGAAAAGAAACTTTGTGTTCCCAACAAGCTAGGTGAAGGACGGCTTTCACACACACTTATCTCTCAGAACTGAGCAAGTGGAGAGACGTTCGTTCATCTAGCACCAATGGAACGGGATGCAGGAGACACTTTTTCTCTGCTTTCTCAGTCTGTTTCCTAGTGCCGGTTTGAAGTTCCTGCAGTTTTCACTGTCAAACCGAGTTAGAGCTTGTACCTATCCATATATATGTATGGAATGGAGTTTGCAACTGAAAAGAAACTTTGTGTTCCCAACAAGCTAGGTGAAGGACGGCTTTCACACACACTTATCTCTCAGAACTGAGCAAGTGGAGAGACGTTCGTTCATCTAGCACCAAGGGAACGGGTTGCAGGAGACACTTTTTCTCTGCTTTCTCAGTCTGTTTCCTAATGCCGGTTTGAAGTTCCTGCAGTTTTCACTGTCAAACAGAGTTGGAAATAGTACCTCCCCATATATATGTATGGAATGGAGTTTGCAACTGAAAAGAAACTTTGTGTTCCCAACAAGCTAGGTGAAGGACGGCTTTCACACACAATTATCTCTCAGAACTGAGCAAGTGGAGAGACGTTCGTTCATCTAGCACCAAGGGAACGGGTTGCAGGAGACACTTTTTCTCTGCTTTCTCAGTCTGTTTCCTAGTGCCGGTTTGAAGTTCCTGCAGTTTTCACTGTCAAACCGAGTTGGAGCTCGTACCTCCCCATATATATGTATGGATTGGAGTTTGCAACTGAAAAGAAACTTGGTGTTCCCAACAAACTAGGTGAAGGACGGCTTTCACACACACTTATCTCTCAGAAGTGAGCAAGTGGAGAGACGTTCGTTCATCTAGCACCAAGGGAACGGGTTGCAGGAGACACTTTTTCTCTGCTTTCTCAGTCTGTTTCCTAGTGCTGGTTTGAAGTTCCTGCAGTTTTCACAGTCAAATCGAGTTGGAGCTAGTACCTACTTATATATATGTATGGAATGTAGTTTGCAACTGAAAAGAAACTTTGTGTTCCCAACAAGCTAGGTGAAGGACGGCTTTCACACACACTTATCTCTCAGAACTGAGCAAGTGAAGAGACGATCGTTCATCTAGCACCAAGGGAACGGGTTGAAGGAGACACTTTTTCTCTGCTTTCTCAGTCTGTTTCCTAGTGCCGGTTTGAAGTTCCTGCAGTTTTCACTGTCAAACCGAGTTGGAGCTAGTACCTCCCCATATATATGTATGGAATGGAGTTTGCAACTGAAAAGAAACTTTGTGTTCCCAACAAGCTATGTGAAGAACGGCTTTCACACACACTTATCTCTCAGATCTGAGCAAGTGGAGAGACTTTCGTTCATCTAGCACCAAGGGAACGGGTTGCAGGAGACACTTTTTCTCTGCTTTCTCAGTCTGTTTCCTAGTGCCGGTTTGAAGTTCCTGCAGTTTTCACTGTCAAACCGAGTTGGATCTAGTACCTCCGCATATATATGTATGGAATGGAGTTTGCAACTGAAAAGAAACTTTGTGTTCCCAACAAGACAGGTGAAGGACGACTTTCACACACACTTATCTCTCAGAACTGAGCAAGTGGAGAGACGTTCGTTCATCTAGCACCAAGGGAACGGGTTGCAGGAGACACTTTTTCTCTGCTTTCTCAGTCTGTTTCCTAGTGCTGGTTTGAAGTTCCTGCAGTTTTCACTGTCAAACCGAGTTGGAGCTAGTACCTACTTATATATATGTATGGAATGTAGTTTGCAACTGAAAAGAAACTTTGTGTTCCCAACAAGCTAGGTGAAGGACGGCTTTCACACACACTTATCTCTCAGAACTGAGCAAGTGGAGAGACGATCGTTCATCTAGCACCAAGGGAACGGGTTGAAGGAGACACTTTTTCTCTGCTTTCTCAGTCTGTTTCCTAGTGCCGGTTTGAAGTTCCTGCAGTTTTCACTGTCAAACCGACTTGGAGCTAGTACCACCCCATATATATGTATGGAATGGAGTTTGCAACTGAAAAGAAACTTGGTGTTCCCAACAAGCTAGGTGAAGGACGGCTTTCACACACACTTATCTCTCAGAACTGAGCAAGTGGAGAGACGTTCGTTCATCTAGCATCAAGGGAACGGGTTGCAGGAGACACTTTTTCTCTGCTTCTCAGTCTGTTTCCTAGTGCCGGTTTGAAGTTCCTGCAGTTTTCACTCTCAAACCGAGTTGGAGCTAGTACCTCCCCATATATATGTATGGAATGGAGTTTGCAACTGAAAAGAAACTTTGTGTTCCCAACAAGCTAGGTGAAGGACGGCATTCACACACACTTATCTCTCAGAACCGAGCAAGTGGAGAGACGTTCGTTCATCTAGCACCAAGGGAACGGGTTTCAGGAGACACTTTTTCTCTGCTTTCTCAGTCTGTTTCCTAGTGCCGGTTTGAAGTTCCTGCAGTTTTCACTGTCAAACCGAGTTGGAGCTAGTGCCTCCCCATATATATGTAAGGAATGGAGTTTGCAACTGAAAAGAAACTTTGTGTTCCCAACAAGCTAGGTGAAGGACGGCTTTCAGACACACTTATATCTCAGAACTGAGCAAGTGGAGAGACGTTCGTTCATCTAGCACCAAGGGAACGGGTTGCAGGAGACACTTTTTCTCTGCTTTCTCCGTCTGTTTCCTAGTGCCGGTTTGAAGTTCCTGCAGTTTTCACTGTCAAACCGAGTTGGAGCTAGTACCTCCCCATATATATGTATGGAATGGGGTTTGCAACTGAAAAGAAACTTTGTGTTCCCAACAAGCTAGGTGAAGGACGGCTTTCACACACACTTATCTCTCAGAACTGAGCAAGTGGAGAGACGTTCGTTCATCTAGCACCAATGGAACGGGTTGCAGGAGACACTTTTTCTCTGCTTTCTCAGTCTGTTTCCTAGTGCCGGTTTGATGTTCCTGCAGTTTTCACTGTCAAACCGAGTTAGAGCTAGTACCTCCCCATATATATGTATGGAATGGAGTTTGCAACTGAAAAGAAACTTTGTGTTCCCAACAAGCTAGGTGAAGGACGGCTTTCACACACACTTATCTCTCAGAACTGAGCAAGTGGAGAGACGTTCGTTCATCTAGCACCAAGGGAACGGGTTGCAGGAGACACTTTTTCTCTGCTTTCTCAGTCTGTTTCCTAATGCCGGTTTGAAGTTCCTGCAGTTTTCACTGTCAAACAGAGTTGGAAATAGTACCTCCCCATATATATGTATGGAATGGAGTTTGCAACTGAAAAGAAACTTTGTGTTCCCAACAAGCTAGGTGAAGGACGGCTTTCACACTCAATTATCTCTCAGAACTGAGCAAGTGGAGAGACGTTCGTTCATCTAGCACCAAGGGAACGGGTTGCAGGAGACACTTTTTCTCTGCTTTCTCAGTCTGTTTCCTAGTGCCGGTTTGAAGTTCCTGCAGTTTTCACTGTCAAACCGAGTTGGAGCTCGTACCTCCCCATATATATGTATGGATTGGAGTTTGCAACTGAAAAGAAACTTGGTGTTCCCAACAAACTAGGTGAAGGACGGCTTTCACACACACTTATCTCTCAGAAGTGAGCAAGTGGAGAGACGTTCGTTCATCTAGCACCAAGGGAACGGGTTGCAGGAGACACTTTTTCTCTGCTTTCTCAGTCTGTTTCCTAGTGCTGGTTTGAAGTTCCTGCAGTTTTCACAGTCAAATCGAGTTGGAGCTAGTACCTACTTATATATATGTATGGAATGTAATTTGCAACTGAAAAGAAACTTTGTGTTCCCAACAAGCTAGGTGAAGGACGGCTTTCACACACACTTATCTCTCAGAACTGAGCAAGTGAAGAGACGATCGTTCATCTAGCACCAAGGGAACGGGTTTCAGGAGACACTTTTTCTCTGCTTTCTCAGTCTGTTTCCTAGTGCCGGTTTGAAGTTCCTGCAGTTTTCACTGTCAAACCGAGTTGGAGCTTGTACCTCCCCATATATATGTATGGAATGGAGTTTGCAACTGAAAAGAAACTTTGTGTTCCCAACAAGCTAGGTGAAGGACGGCTTTCACACACACTTATCTCTCAGAACTGAGCAAGTGGAGAGACGTTCGTTCATCTAGCACCAAGGGAACGGGTTGCAAGAGACACTTTTTCTCTGCTTTCTCAGTCTGTTTCCTAGTGCCGGTTTGAAGTTCCTGCAGTTTTCACTGTCAAACCGAGTTGGAGCTAGTACCTCCCCATATATATGTATGGAATGGATTTTGCAACTGAAAAGAAACTTTGTGTTCCCAACAAGCTTGGTGAAGGACGGCTTTCACACACACTTATCTCTCAGAACTGAGCAAGTTTAGAGACGTTCGTTCATCTAGCGCCAAGGGAACGGGTTGCAGGAGACACTATTTCTCTGTTTTCTCTGTCTGTTTCCTAGTGCTGGTTTGAAGTTCCTGCAGTTTTCACTGTAAAAACGAGTTAAAGCTTGTACCTCCCCATATATATGTATGGAATGGAGTTTGCAACTGAAAAGAAACTTTGTGTTCCCAACAAGCTAGGTGAAGGACGGCTTTCACACACACTTATCTCTCAGAACTGAGCAAGTGGAGAGACGTTCGTTCATCTAACACCAAGGGAACGGGTTGCAGGAGACACTTTTTCTCTGCTTTCTCAGTCTGTTTCCTAGTGCTGGTTTGAAGTTCCTGCAGTTTTCACAGTCAAACCGAGTTGGAGCTAGTACCTACTTATATTTATGTATGGAATGTAGTTTGCAACTGAAAAGAAACTTTGTGTTCCCAACAAGCTATGTGAAGGACGGCTTTCACACACACTTATCTCTCAGAACTGAGCAAGTGGAGAGACGTTCGTTCATCTAGCACCAAGGGAACGGGTTGCAGGAGACACTTTTTCTCTGCTTTCTCAGTCTGTTTCCTAATGCCGGTTTGAAGTTCCTGCAGTTTTCACTGTCAAACAGAGTTGGAAATAGTACCTCCCCATATATATGTATGGAATGGAGTTTGCAACTGAAAAGAAACTTTGTGTTCCCAACAAGCTAGGTGAAGGACGGCTTTCACACACAATTATCTCTCAGAACTGAGCAAGTGGAGAGACGTTCGTTCATCTAGCACCAAGGGAACGGGTTGCAGGAGACACTTTTTCTCTGCTTTCTCAGTCTGTTTCCTAGTGCCGGTTTGAAGTTCCTGCAGTTTTCACTGTCAAACCGAGTTGGAGCTCGTACCTCCCCATATATATGTATGGATTGGAGTTTGCAACTGAAAAGAAACTTGGTGTTCCCAACAAACTAGGTGAAGGACGGCTTTCACACACACTTATCTCTCAGAAGTGAGCAAGTGGAGAGACGTTCGTTCATCTAGCACCAAGGGAACGGGTTGCAGGAGACACTTTTTCTCTGCTTTCTCAGTCTGTTTCCTAGTGCTGGTTTGAAGTTCCTGCAGTTTTCACAGTCAAATCGAGTTGGAGCTAGTACCTACTTATATATATGTATGGAATGTAGTTTGCAACTGAAAAGAAACTTTGTGTTCCCAACAAGCTAGGTGAAGGACGGCTTTCACACACACTTATCTCTCAGAACTGAGCAAGTGAAGAGACGATCGTTCATCTAGCACCAAGGGAACGGGTTGAAGGAGACACTTTTTCTCTGCTTTCTCAGTCTGTTTCCTAGTGCCGGTTTGAAGTTCCTGCAGTTTTCACTGTCAAACCGTGTTGGAGCTTGTACCTCCCCATATATATGTATGGAATGGAGTTTGCAACTGAAAAGAAACTTTGTGTTCCCAACAAGCTAGGTGAAGGACGGCTTTCACACACACTTATCTCTCAGAACTGAGCAAGTGGAGAGACGTTCGTTCATTTAGCACCAAGGGAACGGGTTGCAAGAGACACTTTTTCTCTGCTTTCTCAGTCTGTTTCCTAGTGCCGGTTTGAAGTTCCTGCAGTTTTCACTGTCAAACCGAGTTGGAGCTAGTACCTCCCCATATATATGTATGGAATGGATTTTGCAACTGAAAAGAAACTTTGTGTTCCCAACAAGCTTGGTGAAGTACGGCTTTCACACACACTTATCTCTCAGAACTGAGCAAGTGGAGAGACGTTCGTTCATCTAGCGCCAAGGGAACGGGTTGCAGGAGACACTATTTCTCTGTTTTCTCTGTCTGTTTCCTAGTGCTGGTTTGAAGTTCCTGCAGTTTTCACTGTAAAAACGAGTTAAAGCTTGTACCTCCCCATATATATGTATGGAATGGAGTATGCAACTGAAAAGAAACTTTGTGTTCCCAACAAGCTAGGTGAAGGACGGCTTTCACACACACTTATCTCTCAGAACTGAGCAAGTGGAGAGACGTTCGTTCATCTAGCACCAATGGAACGGGTTGCAGGAGACACTTTTTCTCTGCTTTCTCAGTCTGTTTCCTAGTGCCGGTTTGAAGTTCCTGCAGTTTTCACTGTCAAACCGAGTTAGAGCTTGTACCTATCCATATATATGTATGGAATGGAGTTTGCAACTGAAAAGAAACTTTGTGTTCCCAACAAGCTAGGTGAAGGACGGCTTTCACACACACTTATCTCTCAGAACTGAGCAAGTGGAGAGACGTTCGTTCATCTAGCACCAAGGGAACGGGTTGCAGGAGACACTTTTTCTCTGCTTTCTCAGTCTGTTTCCTAATGCCGGTTTGAAGTTCCTGCAGTTTTCACTGTCAAACAGAGTTGGAAATATTACCTCCCCATATATATGTATGGAATGGAGTTTGCAACTGAAAAGAAACTTTGTGTTCCCAACAAGCTAGGTGAAGGACGGCTTTCACACACAATTATCTCTCAGAACTGAGCAAGTGGAGAGACGTTCGTTCATCTAGCACCAAGGGAACGGGTTGCAGGAGACACTTTTTCTCTGCTTTCTCAGTTTGTTTCCTAGTGCCGGTTTGAAGTTCCTGCAGTTTTCACTGTCAAACCGAGTTGGAGCTCGTACCTCCCCATATATATGTATGGATTGGAGTTTGCAACTGAAAAGAAACTTGGTGTTCCCAACAAACTAGGTGAAGGACGGCTTTCACACACACTTATCTCTCAGAACTGAGCAAGTGGAGAGACGTTCGTTCATCTAGCACCAAGGGAACGGGTTGCAAGAGACACTTTTTCTCTGCTTTCTCAGTCTGTTTCCTAGTGCCGGTTTGAAGTTCCTGCAGTTTTCACTGTCAAACCGAGTTGGAGCTAGTACCTCCCCATATATATGTATGGAATGGATTTTGCAACTGAAAAGAAACTTTGTGTTCCCAACAAGCTTGGTGAAGGACGGCTTTCACACACACTTATCTCTCAGAACTGAGCAAGTGGAGAGACGTTCGTTCATCTAGCGCCAAGGGAACGGGTTGCAGGAGACACTATTTCTCTGTTTTCTCTGTCTGTTTCCTAGTGCTGGTTTGAAGTTCCTGCAGTTTTCACTGTAAAAACGAGTTAAAGCTTGTACCTCCCCATATATATGTATGGAATGGAGTTTGCAACTGAAAAGAAACTTTGTGTTCCCAACAAGCTAGGTGAAGGACGGCTTTCACACACACTTATCTCTCAGAACTGAGCAAGTGGAGAGACGTTCGTTCATCTAACACCAAGGGAACGGGTTGCAGGAGACACTTTTTCTCTGCTTTCTCAGTCTGTTTCCTAGTGCTGGTTTGAAGTTCCTGCAGTTTTCACAGTCAAACCGAGTTGGAGCTAGTACCTACTTATATATATGTATGGAATGTAGTTTGCAACTGAAAAGAAACTTTGTGTTCCCAACAAGCTAGGTGAAGGACGGCTTTCACACACACTTATCTCTCAGAACTGAGCAAGTGGAGAGACGTTCGTTCATCTAGCACCAAGGGAACGGGTTGCAGGAGACACTTTTTCTCTGCTTTCTCAGTCTGTTTCCTAATGCCGGTTTGAAGTTCCTGCAGTTTTCACTGTCAAACAGAGTTGGAAATAGTACCTCCCCATATATATGTATGGAATGGAGTTTGCAACTGAAAAGAAACTTTGTGTTCCCAACAAGCTAGGTGAAGGACGGCTTTCACACACAATTATCTCTCAGAACTGAGCAAGTGGAGAGACGTTCGTTCATCTAGCACCAAGGGAACGGGTTGCAGGAGACACTTTTTCTCTGCTTTCTCAGTCTGTTTCCTAGTGCCGGTTTGAAGTTCCTGCAGTTTTCACTGTCAAACCGAGTTGGAGCTCGTACCTCCCCATATATATGTATGGATTGGAGTTTGCAACTGAAAAGAAACTTGGTGTTCCCAACAAACTAGGTGAAGGACGGCTTTCACACACACTTATCTCTCAGAAGTGAGCAAGTGGAGAGACGTTCGTTCATCTAGCACCAAGGGAACGGGTTGCAGGAGACACTTTTTCTCTGCTTTCTCAGTCTGTTTCCTAGTGCTGGTTTGAAGTTCCTGCAGTTTTCACAGTCAAATCGAGTTGGAGCTAGTACCTTCTTATATATATGTATGGAATGTAGTTTGCAACTGAAAAGAAACTTTGTGTTCCCAACAAGCTAGGTGAAGGACGGCTTTCACACACACTTATCTCTCAGAACTGAGCAAGTGAAGAGACGATCGTTCATCTAGCACCAAGGGAACGGGTTGAAGGAGACACTATTTCTCTGCTTTCTCAGTCTGTTTCCTAGTGCCGGTTTGAAGTTCCTGCAGTTTTCACTGTCAAACCGAGTTGGAGCTTGTACCTCCCCATATATATGTATGGAATGGAGTTTGCAACTGAAAAGAAACTTTGTGTTCCCAACAAGCTAGGTGAAGGACGGCTTTCACACACACTTATCTCTCAGAACTGAGCAAGTGGAGAGACGTTCGTTCATCTAGCACCAAGGGAACGGGTTGCAAGAGACACTTTTTCTCTGCTTTCTCAGTCTGTTTCCTAGTGCCGGTTTGAAGTTCCTGCAGTTTTCACTGTCAAACCGAGTTGGAGCTAGTACCTCCCCATATATATGTATGGAATGGATTTTGCAACTGAAAAGAAACTTTGTGTTCCCAACAAGCTTGGTGAAGTACGGCTTTCACACACACTTATCTCTCAGAACTGAGCAAGTGGAGAGACGTTCGTTCATCTAGCGCCAAGGGAACGGGTTGCAGGAGACACTATTTCTCTTTTTCTCTGTCTGTTTCCTAGTGCTGGTTTGAAGTTCCTGCAGTTTTCACTGTAAAAACGAGTTAAAGCTTGTACCTCCCCTTATATATGTATGGAATGGAGTTTGCAACTGAAAAGAAACTTTGTGTTCCCAACAAGCTAGGTGAAGGACGGCTTTCACACACACTTATCTCTCAGAACTGAGCAAGTGGAGAGACGTTCGTTCATCTAACACCAAGGGAACGGGTTGCAGGAGACACTTTTTCTCTGCTTTCTCAGTCTGTTTCCTAGTGCTGGTTTGAAGTTCCTGCACTTTTCACAGTCAAACCGAGTTGGAGCTAGTACCTACTTATATATATGTATGGAATGTAGTTTGCAACTGAAAAGAAACTTTGTGTTCCCAACAAGCTAGGTGAAGGACGGCTTTCACACACATTTATCTCTCAGAACTGAGCAAGTGGAGAGACGTTCGTTCATCTAGCACCAAGGGAACGGGTTGCAGGAGACACTTTTTCTCTGCTTTCTCCGTCTGTTTCCTAGTGCCGGTTTGAAGTTCCTGCAGTTTTCACTGTCAAACCGAGTTGGAGCTAGTACCTCCCCATATATATGTATGGAATGGAGTTTGCAACTGAAAAGAAACTTTGTGTTCCCAACAAGCTAGGTGAAGGACGGCTTTCACACACACTTATCTCTCAGAACTGAGCAAGTGGAGAGACGTTCGTTCATCTAGCACCAATGGAACGGGTTGCAGGAGACACTTTTTCTCTGCTATCTCAGTCTGTTTCCTAGTGCCGGTTTGAAGTTCCTGCAGTTTTCACTGTCAAACCGAGTTAGAGCTTGTACCTATCCATATATATGTATGGAATGGAGTTTGCAACTGAAAAGAAACTTTGTGTTCCCAACAAGCTAGGTGAAGGACGGCTTTCACACACACTTATCTCTCAGAACTGAGCAAGTGGAGAGACGTTCGTTCATCTAGCACCAAGGGAACGGGTTGCAGGAGACACTTTTTCTCTGCTTTCTCAGTCTGTTTCCTAATGCCGGTTTGAAGTTCCTGCATTTTTCACTGTCAAAAAGAGTTGGAAATAGTACCTCCCCATATATATGTATGGAATGGAGTTTGCAACTGGAAAGAAACTTTGTGTTCCCAACAAGCTAGGTGAAGGACGGCTTTCACACACAATTATCTCTCAGAACTGAGCAAGTGGAGAGACGTTCGTTCATCTAGCACCAAGGGAACGGGTTACAGGAGACACTTTTTCTCTACTTTCTCAGTCTGTTTCCTAGTGCCGGTTTGAAGTTCCTGCAGTTTTCACTGTCAAACCGAGTTGGAGCTCGTACCTCCCCATATATATGTATGTATTGGAGTTTGCAACTGAAAAGAAACTTGGTGTTCCCAACAAACTAGGTGAAGGACGGCTTTCACACACACTTATCTCTCAGAAGTGAGCAAGTGGAGAGACGTTCGTTCATCTAGCACCAAGGGAACGGGTTGCAGGAGACACTTTTTCTCTGCTTTCTCAGTCTGTTTCCTAGTGCTGGTTTGAAGTTCCTGCAGATTTCACAGTCAAACCGAGTTGGAGCTAGTACCTACTTATATATATGTATGGAATGTAGTTTGCAACTGAAAAGAAACTTTGTGTTCCCAACAAGCTAGGTGAAGGACGGCTTTCACACACACTTATCTCTCAGAACTGAGCAAGTGGAGAGACGATCGTTCATCTAGCACCAAGGGAACGGGTTGCAGGAGATACTTTTTCTCTGCTTTCTCAGTCTGTTTCCTAGTGCCGGTTTGAAGTTCCTGCAGTTTTCACTGTCAAACCGAGTTGGAGCTTGTACCTCCCCATATATATGTATGGAATGGAGTTTGCAACTGAAAAGAAACTTTGTGTTCCCAACAAGCTAGGTGAAGGACGGCTTTCACACACACTTATCTCTCAGAACTGAGCAAGTGGAGAGACGTTCGTTCATCTAACACCAAGGGAACGGGTTGCAGGAGACACTTTTTCTCTGCTTTCTCAGTCTGTTTCCTAGTGCTGGTTTGAAGTTCCTGCACTTTTCACAGTCAAACCGAGTTGGAGCTAGTACCTACTTATATATATGTATGGAATGTAGTTTGCAACTGAAAAGAAACTTTGTGTTCCCAACAAGCTAGGTGAAGGACGGCTTTCACACACACTTATCTCTCAGAACTGAGCAAGTGGAGAGACGTTCGTTCATCTAGCACCAAGGGAACGGGTTGCAGGAGACACTTTTTCTCTGCTTTCTCCGTCTGTTTCCTAGTGCCGGTTTGAAGTTCCTGCAGTTTTCACTGTCAAACCGAGTTGGAGCTAGTACCTCCCCATATATATGTATGGAATGGAGTTTGCAACTGAAAAGAAACTTTGTGTTCCCAACAAGCTAGGTGAAGGACGGCTTTCACACACACTTATCTCTCAGAACTGAGCAAGTGGAGAGACGTTCGTTCATCTAGCACCAATGGAACGGGTTGCAGGAGACACTTTTTCTCTGCTTTCTCAGTCTGTTTCCTAGTGCCGGTTTGAAGTTCCTGCAGTTTTCACTGTCAAACCGAGTTAGAGCTTGTACCTATCCATATATATGTATGGAATGGAGTTTGCAACTGAAAAGAAACTTTGTGTTCCCAACAAGCTAGGTGAAGGACGGCTTTCACACACACTTATCTCTCAGAACTGAGCAAGTGGAGAGACGTTCGTTCATCTAGCACCAAGGGAACGGGTTGCAGGAGACACTTTTTCTCTGCTTTCTCAGTCTGTTTCCTAATGCCGGTTTGAAGTTCCTGCAGTTTTCACTGTCAAAAAGAGTTGGAAATAGTACCTCCCCATATATATGTATGGAATGGAGTTTGCAACTGGAAAGAAACTTTGTGTTCCCAACAAGCTAGGTGAAGGACGGCTTTCACACACAATTATCTCTCAGAACTGAGCAAGTGGAGAGACGTTCGTTCATCTAGCACCAAGGGAACGGGTTACAGGAGACACTTTTTCTCTACTTTCTCAGTCTGTTTCCTAGTGCCGGTTTGAAGTTCCTGCAGTTTTCACTGTCAAACCGAGTTGGAGCTCGTACCTCCCCATATATATGTATGTATTGGAGTTTGCAACTGAAAAGAAACTTGGTGTTCCCAACAAACTAGGTGAAGGACGGCTTTCACACACACTTATCTCTCAGAAGTGAGCAAGTGGAGAGACGTTCGTTCATCTAGCACCAAGGGAACGGGTTGCAGGAGACACTTTTTCTCTGCTTTCTCAGTCTGTTTCCTAGTGCTGGTTTGAAGTTCCTGCAGATTTCACAGTCAAACCGAGTTGGAGCTAGTACCTACTTATATATATGTATGGAATGTAGTTTGCAACTGAAAAGAAACTTTGTGTTCCCAACAAGCTAGGTGAAGGACGGCTTTCACACACACTTATCTCTCAGAACTGAGCAAGTGGAGAGACGATCGTTCATCTAGCACCAAGGGAACGGGTTGCAGGAGATACTTTTTCTCTGCTTTCTCAGTCTGTTTCCTAGTGCCGGTTTGAAGTTCCTGCAGTTTTCACTGTCAAACCGAGTTGGAGCTTGTACCTCCCCATATATATGTATGGAATGGAGTTTGCAACTGAAAAGAAACTTTGTGTTCCCAACAAGCTAGGTGAAGGACGGCTTTCACACACACTTATCTCTCAGAACTGAGCAAGTGGAGAGACGTTCGTTCATCTAGCATCAAGGGAACGGGTTGCAGGAGACACTTTTTCTCTGCTTTCTCAGTCTGTTTCCTAGTGCCGGTTTGAAGTTCCTGCAGTTTTCACTGTCAAACCGAGTTGGAGCTAGTACCTCCCCATATATATGTATGGAATGGATTTTGCAACTGAAAAGAAACTTTGTGTTCCCAACAAGCTTGGTGAAGGACGGCTTTCACACACACTTATCTCTCAGAACTGAGCAAGTGGAGAGACGTTCGTTCATCTAGCGCCAAGGGAACGGGTTGCAGGAGACACTATTTCTCTGTTTTCTCTGTCTGTTTCCTAGTGCCGGTTTGAAGTTCCTGCAGTTTTCACTGTAAAAACGAGTTAAAGCTTGTACCTCCCCATATATATGTATGGAATGGAGTTTGCAACTGAAAAGAAACTTTGTGTTCCCAACAAGCTAGGTGAAGGACGGCTTTCACACACACTTATCTCTCAGAACTGAGCAAGTGGAGAGACGTTCGTTCATCTAGCACCAAGGGAACGGGTTGCAGGAGACACTTTTTCTCTGCTTTCTCAGTCTGTTTCCTAGTGCTGGTTTGAAGTTCCTGCAGTTTTCACAGTCAAACCGAGTTGGAGCTAGTACCTACTTATATATATGTATGGAATGTAGTTTGCAACTGAAAAGAAACTTTGTGTTCCCAACAAGCTAGGTGAAGGACGGCTTTCACACACACTTATCCCTCAGAACTGAGCAAGTGGAGAGACGATCGTTCATCTAGCACCAAGGGAACGGGTTGAAGGAGACACTTTTTCTCTGCTTTCTCAGTCTGTTTCCTAGTGCCGGTTTGAAGTTCCTGCAGTTTTCACTGTCAAACCGAGTTGGAGCTTGTACCTCCCCATATATATGTATGGAATGGAGTTTGCAACTGAAAAGAAACTTTGTGTTCCCAACAAGCTAGTTGAAGGACGGCTTTCACACACACTTATCTCTCAGAACTGAGCAAGTGGAGAGACGTTCGTTCATCTAGCACCAAGGGAACGGGTTGCAAGAGACACTTTTTCTCTGCTTTCTCAGTCTGTTTCCTAGTGCCGGTTTGAAGTTCCTGCAGTTTTCACTGTCAAACCGAGTTGGAGCTAGTACCTCCCCATATATATGTATGGAATGGAGTTTGCAACTGAAAAGAAACTTTGTGTTCCCAACAAGCTAGGTGAAGGACGGCTTTCACACACACTTATCTCTCAGAACTGAGCAAGTGGAGAGACGTTCGTTCATCTAGCACCAATGGAACGGGTTGCAGGAGACACTTTTTCTCTGCTTTCTCAGTCTGTTTCCTAGTGCCGGTTTGAAGTTCCTGCAGTTTTCACTGTCAAACCGAGTTAGAGCTTGTACCTATCCATATATATGTATGGAATGGAGTTTGCAACTGAAAAGAAACTTTGTGTTCCCAACAAGCTAGGTGAAGGACGGCTTTCACACACACTTATCTCTCAGAACTGAGCAAGTGGAGAGACGTTCGTTCATCTAGCACCAAGGGAACGGGTTGCAGGAGACACTTTTTCTCTGCTTTCTCAGTCTGTTTCCTAATGCCGGTTTGAAGTTCCTGCAGTTTTCACTGTCAAAAAGAGTTGGAAATAGTACCTCCCCATATATATGTATGGAATGGAGTTTGCAACTGGAAAGAAACTTTGTGTTCCCAACAAGCTAGGTGAAGGACGGCTTTCACACACAATTATCTCTCAGAACTGAGCAAGTGGAGAGACGTTCGTTCATCTAGCACCAAGGGAACGGGTTACAGGAGACACTTTTTCTCTACTTTCTCAGTCTGTTTCCTAGTGCCGGTTTGAAGTTCCTGCAGTTTTCACTGTCAAACCGAGTTGGAGCTCGTACCTCCCCATATATATGTATGTATTGGAGTTTGCAACTGAAAAGAAACTTGGTGTTCCCAACAAACTAGGTGAAGGACGGCTTTCACACACACTTATCTCTCAGAAGTGAGCAAGTGGAGAGACGTTCGTTCATCTAGCACCAAGGGAACGGGTTGCAGGAGACACTTTTTCTCTGCTTTCTCAGTCTGTTTCCTAGTGCTGGTTTGAAGTTCCTGCAGATTTCACAGTCAAACCGAGTTGGAGCTAGTACCTACTTATATATATGTATGGAATGTAGTTTGCAACTGAAAAGAAACTTTGTGTTCCCAACAAGCTAGGTGAAGGACGGCTTTCACACACACTTATCTCTCAGAACTGAGCAAGTGGAGAGACGATCGTTCATCTAGCACCAAGGGAACGGGTTGCAGGAGATACTTTTTCTCTGCTTTCTCAGTCTGTTTCCTAGTGCCGGTTTGAAGTTCCTGCAGTTTTCACTGTCAAACCGAGTTGGAGCTTGTACCTCCCCATATATATGTATGGAATGGAGTTTGCAACTGAAAAGAAACTTTGTGTTCCCAACAAGCTAGGTGAAGGACGGCTTTCACACACACTTATCTCTCAGAACTGAGCAAGTGGAGAGACGTTCGTTCATCTAGCATCAAGGGAACGGGTTGCAGGAGACACTTTTTCTCTGCTTTCTCAGTCTGTTTCCTAGTGCCGGTTTGAAGTTCCTGCAGTTTTCACTGTCAAACCGAGTTGGAGCTAGTACCTCCCCATATATATGTATGGAATGGATTTTGCAACTGAAAAGAAACTTTGTGTTCCCAACAAGCTTGGTGAAGGACGGCTTTCACACACACTTATCTCTCAGAACTGAGCAAGTGGAGAGACGTTCGTTCATCTAGCGCCAAGGGAACGGGTTGCAGGAGACACTATTTCTCTGTTTTCTCTGTCTGTTTCCTAGTGCCGGTTTGAAGTTCCTGCAGTTTTCACTGTAAAAACGAGTTAAAGCTTGTACCTCCCCATATATATGTATGGAATGGAGTTTGCAACTGAAAAGAAACTTTGTGTTCCCAACAAGCTAGGTGAAGGACGGCTTTCACACACACTTATCTCTCAGAACTGAGCAAGTGGAGAGACGTTCGTTCATCTAGCACCAAGGGAACGGGTTGCAGGAGACACTTTTTCTCTGCTTTCTCAGTCTGTTTCCTAGTGCTGGTTTGAAGTTCCTGCAGTTTTCACAGTCAAACCGAGTTGGAGCTAGTACCTACTTATATATATGTATGGAATGTAGTTTGCAACTGAAAAGAAACTTTGTGTTCCCAACAAGCTAGGTGAAGGACGGCTTTCACACACACTTATCCCTCAGAACTGAGCAAGTGGAGAGACGATCGTTCATCTAGCACCAAGGGAACGGGTTGAAGGAGACACTTTTTCTCTGCTTTCTCAGTGTGTTTCCTAGTGCCGGTTTGAAGTTCCTGCAGTTTTCACTGTCAAACCGAGTTGGAGCTTGTACCTCCCCATATATATGTATGGAATGGAGTTTGCAACTGAAAAGAAACTTTGTGTTCCCAACAAGCTAGTTGAAGGACGGCTTTCACACACACTTATCTCTCAGAACTGAGCAAGTGGAGAGACGTTCGTTCATCTAGCACCAAGGGAACGGGTTGCAAGAGACACTTTTTCTCTGCTTTCTCAGTCTGTTTCCTAGTGCCGGTTTGAAGTTCCTGCAGTTTTCACTGTCAAACCGAGTTGGAGCTAGTACCTCCCCATATATATGTATGGAATGGAGTTTGCAACTGAAAAGAAACTTTGTGTTCCCAACAAGCTTGGTGAAGGACGGCTTTCACACACACATATCTCTCAGAACTGAGCAAGTGGAGAGACGTTCGTTCATCTAGCGCCAAGGGAACGGGTTGCAGGAGACACTATTTCTCTGTTTTCTCTGTCTGTTTCCTAGTGCCGGTTTGAAGTTCCTGCAGTTTTCACTGTCAAACAGAGTTGGAAATAGTACCTCCCCATATATATGTATGGAATGGAGTTTGCAACTGAAAAGAAACTTTGTGTTCCCAACAAGCTAGGTGAAGGACGGCTTTCACACACACTTATCTCTCAGAACTGAGCAAGTGGAGAGACGTTCGTTCATCTAGCACCAAGGGAACGGGTTGCAGGAGACACTTTTTCTCTGCTTTCTCAGTCTGTTTCCTAGTGCCGGTTTGAAGTTCCTGCAGTTTTCACTGTCAAACCGAGTTGGAGCTCGTACCTCCCCATATATATGTATGGAATGGAGTTTGCAACTGAAAAGAAACTTTGTGTTCCCAACAAGCTAGGTGAAGGACGGCTTTCACACACACTTATCTCTCAGAACTGAGCAAGTGGAGAGACGTTCGTTCATCTAGCACCAAGGGGACGGGTTGCAGTAGACACTTTTTCTCTGCTTTCTCAGTCTGTTTCCTAGTGCCGTTTTGAAGTTCCTGCAGTTTTCACTGTAAAACCGAGTTAGAGCTTCTACCTCCCCATATATATGTATGGAATGGAGTTTGCAACTGAAAAGAAACTTTGTGTTCCCAACAAGCTAGGTGAAGGACGGCTTTCACACACACTTATATCTCAGAACTGAGCAAGTGGAGAGACGTTCGTTCATCTTGCACCAAGGGAACGGGTTGCAGGAGAAACTTTTTCTCTGCTTTCTCAGTCTGTTTCCTAGTGCTGGTTTGAAGTTCCTGCAGTTTTCACTGTCAAACCGAGTTGGAGCTAGTATTTACTTATATATATGTATGGAATGTAGTTTGCAACTGAAAAGAAACTTTGTGTTCCCAACAAGCTAGGTGAAGGACGGCTTTCACACACACTTATCTCTCAGAACTGAGCAAGTGGAGAGACGTTCGTTCATCTAGCACCAAGGGAACGGGTTGCAGGAGAAACTTTTTCTCTGCTTTCTCCGTCTGTTTCCTAGTGCCGGTTTGAAGTTCCTGCAGTTTTCACTGTCAAACCGAGTTGGATCTAGTACCTCCGCATATATATTTATGGAATGGAGTTTGCAACTGAAAAGAAACTTTGTGTTCCCAACAAGACAGGTGAAGGACGGCTTTCACACACACTTATCTCTCAGAACTGAGCAAGTGGAGAGACGTTCGTTCATCTAGCACCAAGGGAACGGGTTGCAGGAGACACTTTTTCTCTGCTTTCTCAGTCTGTTTCCTAGTGCTGGTTTGAAGTTCCTGCAGTTTTCAATGTCAAACCGAGTTGGAGCTAGTACCTACTTATATATATGTATGGAATGTAGTTTGCAACTGAAAAGAAACTTTGTTTTCCCAACAAGCTAGGTGAAGGACGGCTTTCACACACACTTATCTCTCAGAACTGAGCAAGTGGAGAGACGATCGTTCATCTAGCACCAAGGGAACGGGTTGAAGGAGACACTTTTCTCTGCTTTCTCAGTCTGTTTCCTAGTGCCGGTTTGAAGTTCCTGCAGTTTTCACTGTCAAACCGAGTTGGAGCTTGTACCTCCCCATATATATGTATGGAATGGAGTTTGCAACTGAAAAGAAACTTGGTGTTCCCAACAAGCTAGGTGAAGGACGGCTTTCACACACACTTATCTCTCAGAACTGAGCAAGTGGAGAGACGTTCGTTCATCTAGCATCAAGGGAACGGGTTGCAGGAGACACTTTTTCTCTGCTTCTCAGTCTGTTTCTTAGTGCCGGTTTGAAGTTCCTGCAGTTTTCACTCTCAAACCCAGTTGGAGCTAGTACCTCCCCATATATATGTATGGAATGGAGTTTGCAACTGAAAAGAAACTTTGTGTTCCCAACAAGCTAGGTGAAGGTCGGCTTTCACACACACTTATCTCTCAGAACTGAGCAAGTGGAGAGACGTTCGTTCATCTAGCACCAAGGGAACGGGTTGCAGGAGACACTTTTTCTCTGCTTTCTCAGTCTGTTTCCTAGTGCTGGTTTGAAGTTCCTGCAGTTTTCACTGTCAAACCGAGTTGGAGCTAGTATTTACTTATATATATGTATGGAATGTAGTTTGCAACTGAAAAGAAACTTTGTGTTCCCAACAAGCTAGGTGAAGGACGGCTTTCACACACACTTATCTCTCAGAACTGAGCAAGTGGAGAGACGTTCGTTCATCTAGCACCAAGGGAACGGGTTGCAGGAGACACTTTTTCTCTGCTTTCTCAGTCTGTTTCCTAGTGCCGGTTTGAAGTTCCTGCAGTTTTCACTGTCAAACCGAGTTGGATCTAGTACCTCCGCATATATAATTATGGAATGGAGTTTGCAACTGAAAAGAAACTTTGTGTTCCCAACAAGACAGGTGAAGGACGGCTTTCACACACACTTATCTCTCAGAACTGAGCAAGTGGAGAGACGTTCGTTCATCTAGCACCAAGGGAACGGGTTGCAGGAGACACTTTTTCTCTGCTTTCTCAGTCTGTTTCCTAGTGCTGGTTTGAAGTTCCTGCAGTTTTCAATGTCAAACCGAGTTGGAGCTAGTACCTACTTATATATATGTATGGAATGTAGTTTGCAACTGAAAAGAAACTTTGTTTTCCCAACAAGCTAGGTGAAGGACGGCTTTCACACACACTTATCTCTCAGAACTGAGCAAGTGGAGAGACGATCGTTCATCTAGCACCAAGGGAACGGGTTGAAGGAGACACTTTTTCTCTGCTTTCTCAGTCTGTTTCCTAGTGCCGGTTTGAAGTTCCTGCAGTTTTCACTGTCAAACCGAGTTGGAGCTTGTACCTCCCCATATATATGTATGGAATGGAGTTTGCAACTGAAAAGAAACTTGGTGTTCCCAACAAGCTAGGTGAAGGACGGCTTTCACACACACTTATCTCTCAGAACTGAGCAAGTGGAGAGACGTTCGTTCATCTAGCATCAAGGGAACGGGTTGCAGGAGACACTTTTTCTCTGCTTCTCAGTCTGTTTCCTAGTGCCGGTTTGAAGTTCCTGCAGTTTTCACTCTCAAACCCAGTTGGAGCTAGTACCTCCCCATATATATGTATGGAATGGAGTTTGCAACTGAAAAGAAACTTTGTGTTCCCAACAAGCTAGGTGAAGGACGGCATTCACACACACTTATCTCTCAGAACCGAGCAAGTGGAGAGACGTTCGTTCATCTAGCACCAAGGGAACGGGTTTCAGGAGACACTTTTTCTCTGCTTTCTCAGTCTGTTTCCTAGTGCCGGTTTGAAGTTCCTGCAGTTTTCACTGTCAAACCGAGTTGGAGCTAGTGCCTCCCCATATATATGTAAGGAATGGAGTTTGCAACTGAAAAGAAACTTTGTGTTCCCAACAAGCTAGGTGAAGGACGGCTTTCAGACACACTTATCTCTCAGAACTGAGCAAGTGGAGAGACGTTCGTTCATCTAGCACCAAGGGAAAGGGTTGCAGGAGACATTATTTCTCTGCTTCTCAGTCTGTTTCCTAGTGCCGGTTTGAAGTTCCTGCAGTTTTCACTCTCAAACAGAGTTGGAGCTTGTACCACCCCATATATAAGTATGGAATGGAGTTTGCAACTGAAAAGAAACTTTGTGTTCCCAACAAGCTAGGTGAAGTACGGCTTTCACACACACTTATCTCTCAGAAATGAGCAAGTGGAGAGATGTTCGTTCATCTAGCACCAAGGGAACGGGTTGCAGGAGACACTTTTTCTCTGCTTTCTCCGTCTGTTTCCTAGTGCCGGTTTGAAGTTCCTGCAGTTTTCACTGTCAAACCGAGTTGGAGCTAGTACCTCCCCATATATATGTATGGAATGGAGTTTGCAACTGAAAAGAAACTTTGTGTTCCCAACAAGCTATGTGAAGAACGGCTTTCACACACACTTATCTCTCAGATCTGAGCAAGTGGAGAGACTTTCGTTCATCTAGCACCAAGGGAACGGGTTGCAGGGGACACTTTTTCTCTGCTTTCTCAGTCTGTTTCCTAGTGCCGGTTTGAAGTTCCTGCAGTTTTCACTGACAAACCGAGTTGGATCTAGTACCTCCGCATATATATGTATGGAATGGAGTTTGCAACTGAAAAGAAACTTTGTGTTCCCAACAAGACAGGTGAAGGACGACTTTCACACACACTTATCTCTCAGAACTGAGCAAGTGGAGAGACGTTCGTTCATCTAGCACCAAGGGAACGGGTTGCAGGAGACACTTTTTCTCTGCTTTCTCAGTCTGTTTCCTAGTGCTGGTTTGAAGTTCCTGCAGTTTTCACTGTCAAACCGAGTTGGAGCTAGTACCTACTTATATATATGTATGGAATGTAGTTTGCAACTGAAAAGAAACTTTGTGTTCCCAACAAGCTAGGTGAAGGACGGCTTTCACACACACTTATCTCTCAGAACTGAGCAAGTGGAGAGACGTTCGTTCATCTAGCATCAAGGGAACGGGTTGCAGGAGACACTTTTTCTCTGCTTCTCAGTCTGTTTCTTAGTGCCGGTTTGAAGTTCCTGCAGTTTTCACTCTCAAACCAAGTTGGAGCTAGTACCTCCCCATATATATGTATGGAATGGAGTTTGCAACTGAAAAGAAACTTTGTGTTCCCAACAAGCTAGGTGAAGGACGGCATTCACACACACTTATCTCTCAGAACCGAGCAAGTGGAGAGACGTTCGTTCATCTAGCACCAAGGGAACGGGTTTCAGGAGACACTTTTTCTCTGCTTTCTCAGTCTGTTTCCTAGTGCCGGTTTGAAGTTCCTGCAGTTTTCACTGTCAAACCGAGTTGGAGCTAGTGCCTCCCCATATATATGTAAGGAATGGAGTTTGCAACTGAAAAGAAACTTTGTGTTCCCAACAAGCTAGGTGAAGGACGGCTTTCAGACACACTTATCTCTCAGAACTGAGCAAGTGGAGAGACGTTCGTTCATCTAGCACCAAGGGAACGGGTTGCAGGAGACACTTTTTCTCTGCTTTCTCCGTCTGTTTCCTAGTGCCGGTTTGAAGTTCCTGCAGTTTTCACTGTCAAAACGAGTTGGAGCTAGTACCTCCCCATATATATGTATGGAATGGAGTTTGCAACTGAAAAGAAACTTTGTGTTCCCAACAAGCTAGGTGAAGGACGGCTTTCACACACACTTATCTCTCAGAACTGAGCAAGTGGAGAGACGTTCGTTCATCTAGCACCAATGGAACGGGTTGCAGGAGACACTTTTTCTCTGCTTTCTCAGTCTGTTTCCTAGTGCCGGTTTGAAGTTCCTGCAGTTTTCACTGTCAAACCGAGTTAGAGCTTGTACCTATCCATATATAAGTATGGAATGGAGTTTGCAACTGAAAAGAAACTTTGTGTTCCCAACAAGCTAGGTGAAGGACGGCTTTCACACACACTTATCTCTCAGAACTGAGCAAGTGGAGAGACGTTCGTTCATCTAGCACCAAGGGAACGGGTTGCAGGAGACACTTTTTCTCTGCTTTCTCAGTCTGTTTCCTAATGCCGGTTTGAAGTTCCTGCAGTTTTCACTGTCAAACAGAGTTGGAAATAGTACCTCCCCATATATATGTATGGAATGGAGTTTGCAACTGAAAAGAAACTTTGTGTTCCCAACAAGCTAGGTGAAGGACGGCTTTCACACACAATTATCTCTCAGAACTGAGCAAGTGGAGAGACGTTCGTTCATCTAGCACCAAGGGAACGGGTTGCAGGAGACACTTTTTCTCTGCTTTCTCAGTCTGTTTCCTAGTGCCGGTTTGAAGTTCCTGCAGTTTTCACTGTCAAACCGAGTTGGAGCTCGTACCTCCCCATATATATGTATGGATTGGAGTTTGCAACTGAAAAGAAACTTGGTGTTCCCAACAAACTAGGTGAAGGACGGCTTTCACACACACTTATCTCTCAGAAGTGAGCAAGTGGAGAGACGTTCGTTCATCTAGCACCAAGGGAACGGGTTGCAGGAGACACTTTTTCTCTGCTTTCTCAGTCTGTTTCCTAGTGCTGGTTTGAAGTTCCTGCAGTTTTCACAGTCAAATCGAGTTGGAGCTAGTACCTACTTATATATATGTATGGAATGTAGTTTGCAACTGAAAAGAAACTTTGTGTTCCCAACAAGCTAGGTGAAGGACGGCTTTCACACACACTTATCTCTCAGAACTGAGCAAGTGAAGAGACGATCGTTCATCTAGCACCAAGGGAACGGGTTGAAGAGACACTTTTTCTCTGCTTTCTCAGTCTGTTTCCTAGTGCCGGTTTGAAGTTCCTGCAGTTTTCACTGTCAAACCGAGTTGGAGCTTGTACCTCCCCATATATATGTATGCAATGGAGTTTGCAACTGAAAAGAAACTTTGTGTTCCCAACAAGCTAGGTGAAGGACGGCTTTCACACACACTTATCTCTCAGAACTGAGCAAGTGGAGAGACGTTCGTTCATCTAGCACCAAGGGAACGGGTTGCAAGAGACACTTTTTCTCTGCTTTCTCAGTCTGTTTCCTAGTGCCGGTTTGAAGTTCCTGCAGTTTTCACTGTCAAACAGAGTTGGAGCTAGTACCTCCCCATATATATGTATGGAATGGATTTTGCAACTGAAAAGAAACTTTGTGTTCCCAACAAGCTTGGTGAAGGACGGCTTTCACACACACTTATCTCTCAGAACTGAGCAAGTGGAGAGACGTTCGTTCATCTAGCGCCAAGGGAACGGGTTGCAGGAGACACTATTTCTCTGTTTTCTCTGTCTGTTTCCTAGTGCTGGTTTGAAGTTCCTGCAGTTTTCACTGTAAAAACGAGTTAAAGCTTGTACCTCCCCATATATATGTATGGAATGGAGTTTGCAACTGAAAAGAAACTTTGTGTTCCCAACAAGCTAGGTGAAGGACGGCTTTCACACACACTTATCTCTCAGAACTGAGCAAGTGGTGAGACGTTCGTTCATCTAACACCAAGGGAACGGGTTGCAGGAGACACTTTTTCTCTGCTTTCTCAGTCTGTTTCCTAGTGCTGGTTTGAAGTTCCTGCAGTTTTCACAGTCAAACCGAGTTGGAGCTAGTACCTACTTATATATATGTATGGAATGTAGTTTGCAACTGAAAAGAAACTTTGTGTTCCCAACAAGCTAGGTGAAGGACGGCTTTCACACACACTTATCTCTCAGAACTGAGCAAGTGGAGAGACGTTCGTTCATCTAGCACCAAGGGAACGGGTTGCAGGAGACACTTTTTCTCTGCTTTCTCAGTCTGTTTCCTAATGCCGGTTTGAAGTTCCTGCAGTTTTCACTGTCAAACAGAGTTGGAAATAGTACCTCCCCATATATATGTATGGAATGGAGTTTGCAACTGAAAAGAAACTTTGTGTTCCCAACAAGCTAGGTGAAGGACGGCTTTCACACACAATTATCTCTCAGAACTGAGCAAATGGAGAGACGTTCGTTCATCTAGCACCAAGGGAACGGGTTGCAGGAGACACTTTTTCTCTGCTTTCTCAGTCTGTTTCCTAGTGCCGGTTTGAAGTTCCTGCAGTTTTCACTGTCAAACCGAGTTGGAGCTCGTACCTCCCCATATATATGTATGGATTGGAGTTTGCAACTGAAAAGAAACTTGGTGTTCCCAACAAACTAGGTGAAGGACGGCTTTCACACACACTTATCTCTCAGAAGTGAGCAAGTGGAGAGACGTTCGTTCATCTAGCACCAAGGGAACGGGTTGCAGGAGACACTTTTTCTCTGCTTTCTCAGTCTGTTTCCTAGTGCTGGTTTGAAGTTCCTGCAGTTTTCACAGTCAAATCGAGTTGGAGCTAGTACCTACTTATATATATGTATGGAATGTAGTTTGCAACTGAAAAGAAACTTTGTGTTCCCAACAAGCTAGGTGAAGGACGGCTTTCACACACACTTATCTCTCAGAACTGAGCAAGTGAAGAGACGATCGTTCATCTAGCACCAAGGGAACGGGTTGAAGGAGACACTTTTTCTCTGCTTTCTCTGTCTGTTTCCTAGTGCCGGTTTGAAGTTCCTGCAGTTTTCACTGTCAAACCGAGTTGGAGCTTGTACCTCCCCATATATATGTATGGAATGGAGTTTGCAACTGAAAAGAAACTTTGTGTTCCCAACAAGCTAGGTGAAGGACGGCTTTCACACACACTTATCTCTCAGAACTGAGCAAGTGGAGAGACGTTCGTTCATCTAGCACCAAGGGAACGGGTTGCAAGAGACACTTTTTCTCTGCTTTCTCAGTCTGTTTCCTAGTGCCGGTTTGAAGTTCCTGCAGTTTTCACTGTCAAACCGAGTTGGAGCTAGTACCTCCCCATATATATGTATGGAATGGATTTTGCAACTGAAAAGAAACTTTGTGTTCCCAACAAGCTTGGTGAAGGACGGCTTTCACACACACTTATCTCTCAGAACTGAGCAAGTGGAGAGACGTTCGTTCATCTAGCGCCAAGGGAACGGGTTGCAGGAGACACTATTTCTCTGTTTTCTCTGTCTGTTTCCTAGTGCTGGTTTGAAGTTCCTGCAGTTTTCACTGTAAAAACGAGTTAAAGCTTGTACCTCCCCATATATATGTATGGAATGGAGTTTGCAACTGAAAAGAAACTTTGTGTTCCCAACAAGCTAGGTGAAGGACGGCTTTCACACACACTTATCTCTCAGAACTGAGCAAGTGGAGAGACGTTCGTTCATCTAACACCAAGGGAACGGGTTGCAGGAGAAACTTTTTCTCTGCTTTCTCAGTCTGTTTCCTAGTGCTGGTTTGAAGTTCCTGCAGTTTTCACAGTCAAACCGAGTTGGAGCTAGTACCTACTTATATATATGTATGGAATGTAGTTTGCAACTGAAAAGAAACTTTGTGTTCCCAACAAGCTAGGTGAAGGACGGCTTTCACACACACTTATCTCTCAGAACTGAGCAAGTGGAGAGACGTTCGTTCATCTAGCACCAAGGGAACGGGTTGCAGGAGACACTTTTTCTCTGCTTTCTCCGTCTGTTTCCTAGTGCCGGTTTGAAGTTCCTGCAGTTTTCACTGTCAAACCGAGTTGGAGCTAGTACCTCCCCATATATATGTATGGAATTTAGTTTGCAACTGAAAATAAACTTTGTGTTCCCAACAAGCTAGGTGAAGGACGGCTTTCACACACACTTATCTCTCAGAACTGAGCAAGTGGAGAGACGTTCGTTCATCTAGCACCAAGGGAACGGGTTGCAGGAGACACTTTTTCTCTGCTTTCTCAGTCTGTTTCCTAGTGCCGGTTTGAAGTTCCTGCAGTTTTCACTGTCAAACCGAGTTAGAGCTTGTACCTATCCATATATATGTATGGAATGGAGTTTGCAACTGAAAAGAAACTTTGTGTTCCCAACAAGCTAGGTGAAGGACGGCTTTCACACACACTTATCTCTCAGAACTGAGCAAGTGGAGAGACGTTCGTTCATCTAGCACCAAGGGAACGGGTTGCAGGAGACACTTTTTCTCTGCTTTCTCAGTCTGTTTCCTAATGCCGGTTTGAAGTTCCTGCAGTTTTCACTGTCAAACAGAGTTGGAAATAGTACCTCCCCATATATATGTATGGAATGGAGTTTGCAACTGAAAAGAAACTTTGTGTTCCCAACAAGCTAGGTGAAGGACGGCTTTCACACACAATTATCTCTCAGAACTGAGCAAGTGGAGAGACGTTCGTTCATCTAGCACCAAGGGAACGGGTTGCAGGAGACACTTTTTCTCTGCTTTCTCAGTCTGTTTCCTAGTGCCGGTTTGAAGTTCCTGCAGTTTTCACAGTCAAACCGAGTTGGAGCTAGTACCTACTTATATATATGTATGGAATGTAGTTTGCAACTGAAAAGAAACTTTGTGTTCCCAACAAGCTAGGTGAAGGACGGCTTTCACACACACTTATCTCTCAGAACTGAGCAAGTGGAGAGACGATCGTTCATCTAGCACCAAGGGAACGGGTTGCAGGAGATACTTTTTCTCTGCTTTCTCAGTCTGTTTCCTAGTGCCGGTTTGAAGTTCCTGCAGTTTTCACTGTCAAACCGAGTTGGAGCTTGTACCTCCCCATATATATGTATGGAATGGAGTTTGCAACTGAAAAGAAACTTTGTGTTCCCAACAAGCTAGGTGAAGGACGGCTTTCACACACACTTATCTCTCAGAACTGAGCAAGTGGAGAGACGTTCGTTCATCTAGCATCAAGGGAACGGGTTGCAGGAGACACTTTTTCTCTGCTTTCTCAGTCTGTTTCCTAGTGCCGGTTTGAAGTTCCTGCAGTTTTCACTGTCAAACCGAGTTGGAGCTAGTACCTCCCCATATATATGTATGGAATGGATTTTGCAACTGAAAAGAAACTTTGTGTTCCCAACAAGCTTGGTGAAGGACGGCTTTCACACACACTTATCTCTCAGAACTGAGCAAGTGGAGAGACGTTCGTTCATCTAGCGCCAAAGGAACGGGTTGCAGGAGACACTATTTCTCTGTTTTCTCTGTCTGTTTCCTAGTGCCGGTTTGAAGTTCCTGCAGTTTTCACTGTAAAAACGAGTTAAAGCTTGTACCTCTCCATATATATGTATGGAATGGAGTTTGCAACTGAAAAGAAACTTTGTGTTCCCAACAAGCTAGGTGAAGGACGGCTTTCACACACACTTATCTCTCAGAACTGAGCAAGTGGAGAGACGTTCGTTCATCTAGCACCAAGGGAACGGGTTGCAGGAGACACTTTTTCTCTGCTTTCTCAGTCTGTTTCCTAGTGCTGGTTTGAAGTTCCTGCAGTTTTCACAGTCAAACCGAGTTGGAGCTAGTACCTACTTATATATATGTATGGAATGTAGTTTGCAACTGAAAAGAAACTTTGTGTTCCCAACAAGCTAGGTGAAGGACGGCTTTCACACACACTTATCTCTCAGAACTGAGCAAGTGGAGAGACGATCGTTCATCTAGCACCAAGGGAACGGGTTGAAGGAGACACTTTTTCTCTGCTTTCTCAGTCTGTTTCCTAGTGCCGGTTTGAAGTTCCTGCAGTTTTCACTGTCAAACCGAGTTGGAGCTTGTACCTCCCCATATATATGTATGGAATGGAGTTTGCAACTGAAAAGAAACTTTGTGTTCCCAACAAGCTAGGTGAAGGACGGCTTTCACACACACTTATCTCTCAGAACTGAGCAAGTGGAGAGACGTTCGTTCATCTAGCACCAAGGGAACGGGTTGCAAGAGACACTTTTTCTCTGCTTTCTCAGTCTGTTTCCTAGTGCCGGTTTGAAGTTCCTGCAGTTTTCACTGTCAAACAGAGTTGGAAATAGTACCTCCCCATATATATGTATGGAATGGAGTTTGCAACTGAAAAGAAACTTTGTGTTCCCAACAAGCTAGGTGAAGGACGGCTTTCACACACACTTATCTCTCAGAACTGAGCAAGTGGAGAGACGTTCGTTCATCTAGCACCAAGGGAACGGGTTGCAGGAGACACTTTTTCTCTGCTTTCTCAGTCTGTTTCCTAGTGCCGGTTTGAAGTTCCTGCAGTTTTCACTGTCAAACCGAGTTGGAGCTCTTACCTCCCCATATATATGTATGGAATGGAGTTTGCAACTGAAAAGAAACTTTGTGTTCCCAACAAGCTAGGTGAAGGACGGCTTTCACACACACTTATCTCTCAGAACTGAGCAAGTGGAGAGACGTTCGTTCATCTAGCACCAAGGGGACGGGTTGCAGTAGACACTTTTTCTCTGCTTTCTCAGTCTGTTTCCTAGTGCCGTTTTGAAGTTCCTGCAGTTTTCACTGTAAAACCGAGTTAGAGCTTCTACCTCCCCATATATATGTATGGAATGGAGTTTGCAACTGAAAAGAAACTTTGTGTTCCCAACAAGCTAGGTGAAGGACGGCTTTCACACACACTTATCTCTCAGAACTGAGCAAGTGGAGAGACGTTCGTTCATCTTGCACCAAGGGAACGGGTTGCAGGAGAAACTTTTTCACTGCTTTCTCAGTCTGTTTCCTAGTGCTGGTTTGAAGTTCCTGCAGTTTTCACTGTCAAACCGAGTTGGAGCTAGTATTTACTTATATATATGTATGGAATGTAGTTTGCAACTGAAAAGAAACTTTGTGTTCCCAACAAGCTAGGTGAAGGACGGCTTTCACACACACTTATCTCTCAGAACTGAGCAAGTGGAGAGACGTTCGTTCATCTAGCACCAAGGGAACGGGTTGCAGGAGACACTTTTTCTCTGCTTTCTCAGTCTGTTTCCTAGTGCCGGTTTGAAGTTCCTGCTGTTTTCACTGTCAAACCGAGTTGGATCTAGTACCTCCGCATATATATTTATGGAATGGAGTTTGCAACTGAAAAGAAACTTTGTGTTCCCAACAAGACAGGTGAAGGACGGCTTTCACACACACTTATCTCTCAGAACTGAGCAAGTGGAGAGACGTTCGTTCATCTAGCACCAAGGGAACGGGTTGCAGGAGACACTTTTTCTCTGCTTTCTCAGTCTGTTTCCTAGTGCTGGTTTGAAGTTCCTGCAGTTTTCAATGTCAAACCGAGTTGGAGCTAGTACCTACTTATATATATGTATGGAATGTAGTTTGCAACTGAAAAGAAACTTTATTTTCCCAACAAGCTAGGTGAAGGACGGCTTTCACACACACTTATCTCTCAGAACTGAGCAAGTGGAGAGACGATCGTTCATCTAGCACCAAGGGAACGGGTTGAAGGAGACACTTTTCTCTGCTTTCTCAGTCTGTTTCCTAGTGCCGGTTTGAAGTTCCTGCAGTTTTCACTGTCAAACCGAGTTGGAGCTTGTACCTCCCCATATATATGTATGGAATGGAGTTTGCAACTGAAAAGAAACTTGGTGTTCCCAACAAGCTAGGTGAAGGACGGCTTTCACACACACTTATCTCTCAGAACTGAGCAAGTGGAGAGACGTTCGTTCATCTAGCATCAAGGGAACGGGTTGCAGGAGACACTTTTTCTCTGCTTCTCAGTCTGTTTCCTAGTGCCGGTTTGAAGTTCCTGCAGTTTTCACTCTCAAACCCAGTTGGAGCTAGTACCTCCCCATATATATGTATGGAATGGAGTTTGCAACTGAAAAGAAACTTTGTGTTCCCAACAAGCTAGGTGAAGGACGGCGTTCACACACACTTATCTCTCAGAACCGAGCAAGTGGAGAGACGTTCGTTCATCTAGCACCAAGGGAACGGGTTTCAGGAGACACTTTTTCTCTGCTTTCTCAGTCTGTTTCCTAGTGCCGGTTTGAAGTTCCTGCAGTTTTCACTGTCAAACCGAGTTGGAGCTAGTGCCTCCCCATATATATGTAAGGAATGGAGTTTGCAACTGAAAAGAAACTTTGTGTTCCCAACAAGCTAGGTGAAGGACGGCTTTCAGACACACTTATCTCTCAGAACTGAGCAAGTGGAGAGACGTTCGTTCATTCAGCACCAAGGGAACGGGTTGCAGGAGACACTTTTTCTCTGCTTTCTCCGTCTGTTTCCTAGTGCCGGTTTGAAGTTCCTGCAGTTTTCACTGTCAAACCGAGTTAGAGCTTGTACCTATCCATATATATGTATGGAATGGAGTTTGCAACTGAAAAGAAACTTTGTGTTCCCAACAAGCTAGGTGAAGGACGGCTTTCACACACACTTATCTCTCAGAACTGAGCAAGTGGAGAGACGTTCGTTCATCTAGCACCAATGGAACGGGTTGCAGGAGACACTTTTTCTCTGCTTTCTCAGTCTGTTTCCTAGTGCCGGTTTGAAGTTCCTGCAGTTTTCACTGTCAAACCGAGTTAGAGCTTGTACCTATCCATATATATGTATGGAATGGAGTTTGCAACTGAAAAGAAACTTTGTGTTCCCAACAAGCTAGGTGAAGGACGGCTTTCACACACACTTATCTCTCAGAACTGAGCAAGTGGAGAGACGTTCGTTCATCTAGCACCAAGGGAACGGGTTGCAGGAGACACTTTTTCTCTGCTTTCTCAGTCTGTTTCCTAATGCCGGTTTGAAGTTCCTGCAGTTTTCACTGTCAAACAGAGTTGGAAATAGTACCTCCCCATATATATGTATGGAATGGAGTTTGCAACTGAAAAGAAACTTTGTGTTCCCAACAAGCTAGGTGAAGGACGGCTTTCACACACAATTATCTCTCAGAACTGAGCAAGTGGAGAGACGTTCGTTCATCTAGCACCAAGGGAACGGGTTGCAGGAGACACATTTTCTCTGCTTTCTCAGTCCGTTTCCTAGTGCCGGTTTGAAGTTCCTGCAGTTTTCACTGTCAAACCGATTTGGAGCTCGTACCTCCCCATATATATGTATGGATTGGAGTTTGCAACTGAAAAGAAACTTTGTGTTCCCTACAAGCTAGGTGAAGGACGGCTTTCACACACACTTATCTCTCAGAACTGAGCAAGTGGAGAGACGTTCGTTCATCTAGCACCAAGGGAACGGGTTGCAGGAGACACTTTTTCTCTGCTTTCTCAGTCTGTTTCCTAGTGCCGGTTTGAAGTTCCTGCAGTTTTCACTGTCAAACCGAGTTGGATCTATTACCTCCGCATATATATTTATGGAATGGAGTTTGCAACTGAAAAGAAACTTTGTGTTCCCAACAAGACAGGTGAAGGACGGCTTTCACACACACTTATCTCTCAGAACTGAGCAAGTGGAGAGACGTTCGTTCATCTAGCACCAAGGGAACGGGTTGCAGGAGACACTTTTTCTCTGCTTTCTCAGTCTGTTCCCTAGTGCTGGTTTGAAGTTCCTGCAGTTTTCAATGTCAAACCGAGTTGGAGCTAGTACCTACTTATATATATGTATGGAATGTAGTTTGCAACTGAAAAGAAACTTTGTTTTCCCAACAAGCTAGGTGAAGGACGGCTTTCACACACACTTATCTCTCAGAACTGAGCAAGTGGAGAGACGATCGTTCATCTAGCACCAAGGGAACGGGTTGAAGGAGACACTTTTCTCTGCTTTCTCAGTCTGTTTCCTAGTGCCGGTTTGAAGTTCCTGCAGTTTTCACTGTCAAACCGAGTTGGAGCTTGTACCTCCCCATATATATGTATGGAATGGAGTTTGCAACTGAAAAGAAACTTGGTGTTCCCAACAAGCTAGGTGAAGGACGGCTTTCACACACACTTATCTCTCACAACTGAGCAAGTGGAGAGACGTTCGTTCATCTAGCATCAAGGGAACGGGTTGCAGGAGACACTTTTTCTCTGCTTCTCAGTCTGTTTCCTAGTGCCGGTTTGAAGTTCCTGCAGTTTTCACTCTCAAACCCAGTTGGAGCTAGTACCTCCCCATATATATGTATGGAATGGAGTTTGCAACTGAAAAGAAACTTTGTGTTCCCAACAAGCTAGGTGAAGGACGGCGTTCACACACACTTATCTCTCAGAACCGAGCAAGTGGAGAGACGTTCGTTCATCTAGCACCAAGGGAACGGGTTTCAGGAGACACTTTTTCTCTGCTTTCTCAGTCTGTTTCCTAGTGCCGGTTTGAAGTTCCTGCAGTTTTCACTGTCAAACCGAGTTGGAGCTAGTGCCTCCCCATATATATGTAAGGAATGGAGTTTGCAACTGAAAAGAAACTTTGTGTTCCCAACAAGCTAGGTGAAGGACGGCTTTCAGACACACTTATCTCTCAGAACTGAGCAAGTGGAGAGACGTTCGTTCATCTAGCACCAAGGGAACGGGTTGCAGGAGACACTTTTTCTCTGCTTTCTCCGTCTGTTTCCTAGTGCCGGTTTGAAGTTCCTGCAGTTTTCACTGTCAAACCTAGTTGGAGCTAGTACCTCCCCATATATATGTATGGAATGGAGTTTGCAACTGAAAAGAAACTTTGTGTTCCCAACAAGCTAGGTGAAGGACGGCTTTCACACACACTTATCTCTCAGAACTGAGCAAGTGGAGAGACGTTCGTTCATCTAGCACCAATGGAACGGGTTGCAGGAGACACTTTTTCTCTGCTTTCTCAGTCTGTTTCCTAGTGCCGGTTTGAAGTTCCTGCAGTTTTCACTGTCAAACCGAGTTAGAGCTTGTACCTATCCATATATATGTATGGAATGGAGTTTGCAACTGAAAAGAAACTTTGTGTTCCCAACAAGCTAGGTGAAGGACGGCTTTCACACACACTTATCTCTCAGAACTGAGCAAGTGGAGAGACGTTCGTTCATCTAGCACCAAGGGAACGGGTTGCAGGAGACACTTTTTCTCTGCTTTCTCAGTCTGTTTCCTAATGCCGGTTTGAAGTTCCTGCAGTTTTCACTGTCAAACAGAGTTGGAAATAGTACCTCCCCATATATATGTATGGAATGGAGTTTGCAACTGAAAAGAAACTTTGTGTTCCCAACAAGCTAGGTGAAGGACGGCTTTCACACACAATTATCTCTCAGAACTGAGCAAGTGGAGAGACGTTCGTTCATCTAGCACCAAGGGAACGGGTTGCAGGAGACACATTTTCTCTGCTTTCTCAGTCCGTTTCCTAGTGCCGGTTTGAAGTTCCTGCAGTTTTAACTGTCAAACCGAGTTGGAGCTCGTACCTCCCCATATATATGTATGGATTGGAGTTTGCAACTGAAAAGAAACTTGGTGTTCCCAACAAACTAGGTGAATTACGGCTTTCACACACACTTATCTCTCAGAAGTGAGCAAGTGGAGAGACGTTCGTTCATCTAGCACCAAGGGAACGGGTTGCAGGAGACATTTTTTCTCTGCTTCTCAGTCTGTTTCCTAGTGCCGGTTTGAAGTTCCTGCAGTTTTCACTCTCAAACCGAGTTGGAGCTTGTACCTCCCCATATATAAGTATGGAATGGAGATTGCAACTGAAAAGAAACTTTGTGTTCCCAAGAAGCTAGGTGAAGGACGGCTTTCACACACACTTATCTCTCAGATCTGAGCAAGTGGAGAGACGTTCGTTCATCTAGCACCAAGGGAACGGGTTGCAGGAGACACTTTTTCTCTGCTTTCTCAGTCTGTTTCCTAGTGCCGGTTTGAAGTTCCTGCAGTTTTCACTGTCAAACAGAGTTTGATCTAGTACCTCCCCATATATAGGTATGGAATGGAGTTTGCAACTGAAAAGAAACTTTGTGTTCCCAACAAGACAGGTGAAGGACGGCTTTCACACACACTTATCTCTCAGAACTGAGCAAGTGGAGAGACGTTCGTTCATCTAGCACCAAGGGAACGGGTTGCAGGAGACACTTTTTCTCTGCTTTCTCAGTCTGTTTCCTAGTGCCGGTTTGAAGTTCCTGCAGTTTTCACTGTCAAACCGAGTTGGATCTAGTACCTCCCCATATATATGTATGGAATGGAGTTTGCAACTGAAAAGAAACTTTGTGTTCCCAACAAGACAGGTGAAGGACGGCTTTCACACACACTTATCTCTCAGAACTGAGCAAGTGGAGAGACTTTCGTTCATCTAGCACCAAGGGAACGGGTTGCAGGAGACACTATTTCTCTGCTTTCTCAGTCTGTTTCCTAGTGCCGGTTTGAAGTTCCTGCAGTTTTCACTGTCAAACCGAGTTAGAGCTTGTACCTATCCATATATATGTATGGAATGGAGTTTGCAACTGAAAAGAAACTTTGTGTTCCCAACAAGCTAGGTGAAGGACGGCTTTCACACACACTTATCTCTCAGAACTGAGAAAGTGGAGAGACGTTCGTTCATCTAGCACCAAGGGAACGGGTTGCAGGAGACACTTTTTCTCTGCTTTCTCAGTCTGTTTCCTAGTGCCGGTTTGAAGTTCCTGCAGTTTTCACTGTCAAACAGAGTTGGAAATAGTACCTCCCCATATATATGTATGGAATGGAGTTTACAACTGAAAAGAAACTTTGTGTTCCCAACAAGCTAGGTGAAGGACGGCTTTCACACACAATTATCTCTCAGAACTGAGCAAGTGGAGAGACGTTCGTTCATCTAGCACCAAGGGAACGGGTTGCAGGAGACACTTTTTCTCTGCTTTCTCCGTCTGTTTCCTACTGCCGGTTTGAAGTTCCTGCAGTTTTCACTGTCAAACCGAGTTGGAGCTCGTACCTCCCCATATATATGTATGGATTGGAGTTTGCAACTGAAAAGAAACTTGGTGATCCCAACAAACTAGGTGAAGGACGGCTTTCACACACACTTATCTCTCTGAACTGAGCAAGTGGAGAGACGTTCGTTCATCTAGCACCAAGGGAACGGGTTGCAGGAGACATTTTTTCTCTGCTTCTCAGTCTGTTTCCTAGTGCCGGTTTGAAGTTCCTGCAGTTTTCACTCTCAAACCGAGTTGGAGCTTGTACCTCCCCATATATAAGTATGGAATGGAGTTTGCAACTGAAAAGAAACTTTGTGTTCCCAACAAGCTAGGTGAAGTACGGCTTTCACACACACTTATCTCTCAGAACTGAGCAAGTGGAGAGAGGTTCGTTCATCTAGCACCAAGGGAACGGGTTGCAGGAGACACTTTTTCTCTGCTTTCTCCGTCTGTTTCCTAGTGCCGGTTTGAAATTCCTGCAGTTTTCACTGTCAAACCGAGTTGGAGCTAGTACCTCCCCATATATATGTATGGAATGGAGTTTGCAACTGAAAAGAAACTTTGTGTTCCCAACAAGCTAGGTGAAGGACGGCTTTCACACACACTTATCTCTCAGATCTGAGCAAGTGGAGAGACGTTCGTTCATCTAGCACCAAGGGAACGGGTTGCAGGAGACACTTTTTCTCTGCTTTCTCAGTCTGTTTCCTAGTGCCGGTTTGAAGTTCCTGCAGTTTTCACTGTCAAACCGAGTTGGATCTAGTATCTCCCCATATATATGTATGGAATGGAGTTTGCAACTGAAAAGAAACTTTGTGTTCCCAACAAGACAGGTGAAGGACGGCTTTCACACACACTTATCTCTCAGAACTGAGCAAGTGGAGACACGTTCGTTCATCTAGCACCAAGGGAACGGGTTGCAGGAGACACTATTTCTCTGCTTTCTCAGTCTGTTTCCTAGTGCCGGTTTGAAGTTCCTGCAGTTTTCACTGTAAAACAGAGTTAGAGCTTGTACCTCCCCATATATATGTATGGAATGGAGTTTGCAACTGAAAAGAAACTTTGTGTTCCCAACAAGCTAGGTGAAGGACGGCTTTCACACACACTTATCTCTCAGAACTGAGCAAGTGGAGAGACGTTCGTTCATCTAGCACCAAGCGAACGGGTTGCAGGAGACACTTTTTCTCTGCTTTCTCAGTCTGTTTCCTAGTGCCGGTTTGAAGTTCCTGCAGTTTTCACTGTCAAACCGAGTTGGATCTAGTACCTCCCCATATATATGTATGGAATGGAGTTTGCAACTGAAAAGAAGCTTTGTGTTCCCAACAAGACAGGTGAAGGACGGCTTTCACACACACTTATCCCTCAGAACTGAGCAAGTGGAGAGACGTTCGTTCATCTAGCACCAAGGGAACGGGTTGCAGGAGACACTATTTCTCTGCTTTCTCAGTCTGTTTCCTAGTGCCCGTTTGAAGTTCCTGCAGTTTTCACTGTAAAACCGAGTTAGAGCTTGTACCTCCCCATATATATGTATGGAATGGAGTTTGCAACTGAAAAGAAACTTTGTGTTCCCAACAAGCTAGGTGAAGGACGGCTTTCACACACACTTATCTCTCAGAACTGAGCAAGTGGAGAGACGTTCGTTCATCTAGCACCAAGGGAACGGGTTGCAGGTGACACTTTTTCTCAGCTTTCTCATTCTGTTTCCTAGTGCCGGTTTGAAGTTCCTGCAGTTTTCACTGTCAACCGTGTTTTAGCTCGTACCTCCCCATATATATTTATGGAATGGAGTTTGCAACTGAAAAGAAACTTTGTGTTCCCAACAAGCTAGGTGAAGGACGGCTTTCACACACTCTTATCTCTCAGAACTTAGCAAGTGGAGAGACTTTCGTTCATCTAGCACCAAGGGAACGGGTTGCAGGAGACACTTTTTCTCTGCTTTCTCAGTCTGTTTCCTAGTGCCGGTTTGAAGTTCCTGCAGTTTTCACTGTCAAACCGAGTTGGATCTAGTATCTCCCCATATATATGTATGGAATGGAGTTTGCAACTGAAAAGAAACTTTGTGTTCCCAACAAGACAGGTGAAGGACGGCTTTCACACACACTTATCTCTCAGAACTGAGCAAGTGGAGAGACGTTCGTTCATCTAGCACCAAGGGAACGGGTTGCAGGAGACACTATTTCTCTGCTTTCTCAGTCTGTTTCCTAGTGCCGGTTTGAAGTTCCTGCAGTTTTCACTGTAAAACAGAGTTAGAGCTTGTACCTCCCCATATATATGTATGGAATGGAGTTTGCAACTGAAAAGAAACTTTGTGTTCCCAACAAGCTAGGTGAAGGACGGCTTTCACACACACTTATCTCTCAGAACTGAGCAAGTGGAGAGACGTTCGTTCATCTAGCACCAAGCGAACGGGTTGCAGGAGACACTTTTTCTCTGCTTTCTCAGTCTGTTTCCTAGTGCCGGTTTGAAGTTCCTGCAGTTTTCACTGTCAAACCGAGTTGGATCTAGTACCTCCCCATATATATGTATGGAATGGAGTTTGCAACTGAAAAGAAGCTTTGTGTTCCCAACAAGACAGGTGAAGGACGGCTTTCACACACACTTATCCCTCAGAACTGAGCAAGTGGAGAGACGTTCGTTCATCTAGCACCAAGGGAACGGGTTGCAGGAGACACTATTTCTCTGCTTTCTCAGTCTGTTTCCTAGTGCCCGTTTGAAGTTCCTGCAGTTTTCACTGTAAAACCGAGTTAGAGCTTGTACCTCCCCATATATATGTATGGAATGGAGTTTGCAACTGAAAAGAAACTTTGTGTTCCCAACAAGCTAGGTGAAGGACGGCTTTCACACACACTTATCTCTCAGAACTGAGCAAGTGGAGAGACGTTCGTTCATCTAGCACCAAGGGAACGGGTTGCAGGTGACACTTTTTCTCAGCTTTCTCATTCTGTTTCCTAGTGCCGGTTTGAAGTTCCTGCAGTTTTCACTGTCAACCGTGTTTTAGCTCGTACCTCCCCATATATATGTATGGAATGGAGTTTGCAACTGAAAAGAAACTTTGTGTTCCCAACAAGCTAGGTGAAGGACGGCTTTCACACACTCTTATCTCTCAGAACTTAGCAAGTGGAGAGACTTTCGTTCATCTAGCACCAAGGGAACGGGTTGCAGGAGACACTTTTTCTCTGCTTTCTCAGTCTGTTTCCTAGTGCCGGTTTGAAGTTCCTGCAGTTTTCACTGTAAAACCGAGTTAGAGCTTCAACCTCCCCATATATATGTATGGAATGGAGTTTGCAACTGAAAAGAAACTTTGTGTTCCCAACAAGCTAGGTGAAGGACGGCTTTCACACACACTTATCTCTCAGAACTGAGCAAGTGGAGAGACGTTCGTTCATCTAGCACCAAGGGAACGGGTTGCAGGAGACACTATTTCTCTGTTTTCTCTGTCTGTTTCCTAGTGCCGGTTTGAAGTTCCTGCAGTTTTCACTGTCAAACCGAGTTGGAGCTCGTACCTCCCCATATATATGTATGGAATGGAGTTTGCAACTGAAAAGAAACTTTGTGTTCCCAACAAGCTAGGTGAAGGACGGCTTTCACACACACTTATCTCTCAGAACTGAGCAAGTGGAGAGACGTTCGTTCATCTAGCACCAAGGGAACGGGTTGCAGGAGACACTTTTTCTCTGCTTTCTCAGTCTGTTTCCTAGTGCCGGTTTGAAGTTCCTGCAGTTTTCACTGTCAAACCGAGTTAGAGCTTCTACCTCCCCATATATATGTATGGAATGGAGTTTGCAACTGAAAAGAAACTTTGTGTTCCCAACAAGCTAGGTGAAGGACGGCTTTCACACACACTTATCTCTCAGAACTGAGCAAGTGGAGAGACGTTCGTTCATCTAGCACCAAGGGAACGGGTTGCAGGAGACACTTTTTCTCTGCTTTCTCAGTCTGTTTCCTAGTGCTGGTTTGAAGTTCCTGCAGTTTTCACTGTCAAACCGAGTTGGAGCTAGTATTTACTTATATATATGTATGGAATGTAGTTTGCAACTGAAAAGAAACTTTGTGTTCCCAACAAGCTAGGTGAAGGACGGCTTTCACACACACTTATCTCTCAGAACTGAGCAAGTGGAGAGACGATCGTTCATCTAGCACCAAGGGAACGGGTTGAAGGAGACACTTTTTCTCTGCTTTCTCAGTCTGTTTCCTAGTGCTCGTTTGAAGTTCCTGCAGTTTTCACTGTCAAACCGAGTTGGAGCTAGTACCTCCCCATATATATGTATGGAATGGAGTTTGCAACTGAAAAGAAACTTTGTGTTCCCAACAAGCTAGGTGAAGGACGGCTTTCACACACACTTATCTCTCAGAACTGAGCAAGTGGAGAGACGTTCGTTCATCTAGCACCAAGGGAACGGGATGCAAGAGACACTTTTTCTCTGCTTTCTCAGTCTGTTTCCTAGTGCCGGTTTGAATTTCCTGCAGTTTTCACTGTCAAACAGATTTGGAGCTAGTACCTCCCCATATATATGTATGGAATGGAGTTTGCAACTGAAAAGAAACTTTTTGTTCCCAACAAGCTAGGTGAAGGACGGCTTTCACACACACTTATCTCTCAGAACTGAGCAAGTGGAGAGACGTTCGTTCATCTAGCACCAAGGGAACGGGTTGCAGGAGACACTTTTTCTCTGCTTTCTCAGTCTGTTTCCTAGTGCCTGTTTGAAGTTCCTGCAGTTTTCACTGTCAAACAGAGTTGGAGCTAGTACCTCCCCATATATATGTATGGAATGGAGTTTGCAACTGAAAAGAAACTTTGTGTTCCCAACAAGCTAGGTGAAGGACGGCTTTCACACACACTTATCTCTCAGAACTGAGCAAGTGGAGAGACGTTCGTTCATCTAGCACCAAGGGAACGGGTTGCAGGAGACACTTTTTCTCTGCTTTCTCCGTCTGTTTCCTAGTGCCGGTTTGAATTTCCTGCAGTTTTCACTGTCAAGCAGAGTTGGAGCTAGTACCTCCCCATATATATGTATGGAATGGAGTTTGCAACTGAAAAGAAACTTTGTGTTCCCAACAAGCTAGGTGAAGGACGGCTTTCACACACACTTATCTCTCAGAACTGAGCAAGTGGAGAGACGTTCGTTCATCTAGCACGAAGGGAACGGGTTGCAGGTGACACTTTTTCTCTGCTTTCTCAGTCTGTTTCCTAGTGCCGGTTTGAAGTTCCTGCAGTTTTCACTGTCAAACCGAGTTGGAGCTAGTACCTCCCCATATATATGTATGGAATGGAGTTTGCAACTGAAAAGAAACTTTGTGTTCCCAACAAGCTAGGTGAAGGACGGCTTTCACACACACTTATCTCTCAGAACTGAGCAAGTGGAGAGACGTTCGTTCATCTAGCACCAAGGGAACGGGTTGCAGGGAAACTTTTTCTCTGCTTTCTCAGTCTGTTTCCTAGTGCCGGTTTGAAGTTCCTGCAGTTTTCACTGTCAAACCGAGTTGGAGCTTGTACCTCCCCATATATATGTATGGAATGGTGTTTGCAACTGAAAAGAAACTTTGTGTTCCCAACAAGCTAGGTGAAGGACGGCTTTCACACACACTTATCTCTCAGAACTGAGCAAGTGGAGAGACGTTCGTTCATCTAGCACCAAGGGAACGGGATGCAAGAGACACTTTTTCTCTGCTTTCTCAGTCTGTTTCCTAGTGCCGGTTTGAAGTTCCTGCAGTTTTCACTGTCAAACAGATTTGGAGCTAGTACCTCCCCATATATATGTATGGAATGGAGTTTGCAACTGAAAAGAAACTTTGTGTTCCCAACAAGCTAGGTGAAGGACGGCTTTCACACACACTTATCTCTCAGAACTGAGCAAGTGGAGAGACGTTCGTTCATCTAGCACCAAGGGAACGGGTTGCAGGAGACACTTTTTCTCTGCTTTCTCCGTCTGTTTCCTAGTGCCGGTTTGAAGTTCCTGCAGTTTTCACTGTCAAACCGAGTTGGAGCTAGTACCTGCCCATATATAAGTATGGAATGGAGTTTGCAACTGAAAAGAAACTATGTGTTCCCAACAAGCTAGGTGAAGGACGGCTTTCACACACACTTATCTCTCAGAACTGAGCAAGTGGAGAGACGTTCGTTCATCTAGCACCAAGGGAACGGGTTGCAGGAGACACTTTTTCTCTGCTTTCTCCGTCTGTTTCCTAGTGCCGGTTTGAAGTTCCTGCAGTTTTCACTGTCAAACCGAGTTAGAGCTTGTACCTATCCATATATATGTATGGAATGGGGTTTGCAACTGAAAAGAAACTTTGTGTTCCCAACAAGCTAGGTGAAGGACGGCTTTCACACACACTTATCTCTCAGAACTGAGCAAGTGGAGAGACGTTCGTTCATCTAGCACCAAGGGAACGGGTTGCAGGGGACACTTTTTCTCTGCTTTCTCAGTCTGTTTCCTAGTGCCGGTTTGAAGTTCCTGCAGTTTTCACTGTCAAACCGAGTTAGAGCTTCTACCTCCCCATATATATGTATGGAATGGAGTTTGCAACTGAAAAGAAACTTTGTGTTCCCAACAAGCTAGGTGAAGGACGGCTTTCACACACACTTATCTCTCAGAACTGAGCAAGTGGAGAGACGTTCGTTCATCTAGCACCAAGGGAACGGGTTGCAGGAGACACTTTTTCTCTGCTTTCTCAGTCTGTTTCCTAGTGCTGGTTTGAAGTTCCTGCAGTTTTCACTGTCAAACCGAGTTGGAGCTAGTATTTACTTATATATATGTATGGAATGTAGTTTGCAACTGAAAAGAAACTTTGTGTTCCCAACAAGCTAGGTGAAGGACGGCTTTCACACACACTTATCTCTCAGAACTGAGCAAGTGGAGAGACGATCGTTCATCTAGCACCAAGGGAACGGGTTGAAGGAGACACTTTTTCTCTGCTTTCTCAGTCTGTTTCCTAGTGCCCGTTTGAAGTTCCTGCAGTTTTCACTGTCAAACCGAGTTGGAGCTAGTACCTCCCCATATATATGTATGGAATGGAGTTTGCAACTGAAAAGAAACTTTGTGTTCCCAACAAGCTAGGTGAAGGACGGCTTTCACACACACTTATCTCTCAGAACTGAGCAAGTGGAGAGACGTTCGTTCATCTAGCACCAAGGGAACGGGATGCAAGAGACACTTTTTCTCTGCTTTCTCAGTCTGTTTCCTAGTGCCGGTTTGAATTTCCTGCAGTTTTCACTGTCAAACAGATTTGGAGCTAGTACCTCCCCATATATATGTATGGAATGGAGTTTGCAACTGAAAAGAAACTTTTTGTTCCCAACAAGCTAGGTGAAGGACGGCTTTCACACACACTTATCTCTCAGAACTGAGCAAGTGGAGAGACGTTCGTTCATCTAGCACCAAGGGAACGGGTTGCAGGAGACACTTTTTCTCTGCTTTCTCAGTCTGTTTCCTAGTGCCTGTTTGAAGTTCCTGCAGTTTTCACTGTCAAACCGAGTTGGAGCTAGTACCTCCCCATATATATGTATGGAATGGAGTTTGCAACTGAAAAGAAACTTTGTGTTCCCAACAAGCTAGGTGAAGGACGGCTTTCACACACACTTATCTCTCAGAACTGAGCAAGTGGAGAGACGTTCGTTCATCTAGCACCAAGGGAACGGGTTGCAGGAGACACTTTTTCTCTGCTTTCTCCGTCTGTTTCCTAGTGCCGGTTTGAATTTCCTGCAGTTTTCACTGTCAAGCAGGGTTGGAGCTAGTACCTCCCCATATATATGTATGGAATGGAGTTTGCAACTGAAAAGAAACTTTGTGTTCCCAACAAGCTAGGTGAAGGACGGCTTTCACACACACTTATCTCTCAGAACTGAGCAAGTGGAGAGACGTTCGTTCATCTAGCACGAAGGGAACGGGTTGCAGGTGACACTTTTTCTCTGCTTTCTCAGTCTGTTTCCTAGTGCCGGTTTGAAGTTCCTGCAGTTTTCACTGTCAAACCGAGTTGGAGCTAGTACCTCCCCATATATATGTATGGAATGGAGTTTGCAACTGAAAAGAAACTTTGTGTTCCCAACAAGCTAGGTGAAGGACGGCTTTCACACACACTTATCTCTCAGAACTGAGCAAGTGGAGAGACGTTCGTTCATCTAGCACCAAGGGAACGGGTTGCAGGGAAACTTTTTCTCTGCTTTCTCAGTCTGTTTCCTAGTGCCGGTTTGAAGTTCCTGCAGTTTTCACTGTCAAACCGAGTTGGAGCTTGTACCTCCCCATATATATGTATGGAATGGTGTTTGCAACTGAAAAGAAACTTTGTGTTCCCAACAAGCTAGGTGAAGGACGGCTTTCACACACACTTATCTCTCAGAACTGAGCAAGTGGAGAGACGTTCGTTCATCTAGCACCAAGGGAACGGGATGCAAGAGACACTTTTTCTCTGCTTTCTCAGTCTGTTTCCTAGTGCCGGTTTGAAGTTCCTGCAGTTTTCACTGTCAAACAGATTTGGAGCTAGTACCTCCCCATATATATGTATGGAATGGAGTTTGCAACTGAAAAGAAACTTTGTGTTCCCAACAAGCTAGGTGAAGGACGGCTTTCACACACACTTATCTCTCAGAACTGAGCAAGTGGAGAGACGTTCGTTCATCTAGCACCAAGGGAACGGGTTGCAGGAGACACTTTTTCTCTGCTTTCTCCGTCTGTTTCCTAGTGCCGGTTTGAAGTTCCTGCAGTTTTCACTGTCAAACCGAGTTGGAGCTAGTACCTGCCCATATATAAGTATGGAATGGAGTTTGCAACTGAAAAGAAACTATGTGTTCCCAACAAGCTAGGTGAAGGACGGCTTTCACACACACTTATCTCTCAGAACTGAGCAAGTGGAGAGACGTTCGTTCATCTAGCACCAAGGGAACGGGTTGCAGGAGACACTGTTTCTCTGCTTTCTCCGTCTGTTTCCTAGTGCCGGTTTGAAGTTCCTGCAGTTTTCACTGTCAAACCGAGTTAGAGCTTGTACCTATCCATATATATGTATGGAATGGAGTTTGCAACTGAAAAGAAACTTTGTGTTCCCAACAAGCTAGGTGAAGGACGGCTTTCACACACACTTATCTCTCAGAACTGAGCAAGTGGAGAGACGTTCGTTCATCTAGCACCAAGGGAACGGGTTGCAGGGGACACTTTTTCTCTGCTTTCTCAGTCTGTTTCCTAGTGCCGGTTTGAATTTCCTGCAGTTTTCACTGTCAAACAGAGTTGGAAATAGTACCTCCCCATTTATATGTATGGAATGGAGTTTGCAACTGAAAAGAAACTTTGTGTTCCCAACAAGCTAGGTGAAGGACGTCTTTCACTCACACTTATCTCTCAGAACTGAGCAAGTGGAGAGACGTTCGTTCATCTAGCACCAAGGGAACGGGATGCAGGAGACACTTTTTCCCTGCTTTCTCCGTCTGTTTCCTAGTGCCGGTTTGAAGTTCCTGCAGTTTTCACTGTCAAACCGAGTTAGAGCTTGTACCTATCCATATATATGTATGGAATGGAGTTTGCAACTGAAAAGAAACTTTGTGTTCACAACAAGCTAGGTGAAGGACGGCTTTCACACACACTTATCTCTCAGAACTGAGCAAGTGGAGAGACGTTCGTTCATCTAGCACCAAGTGAAAGGGTTGCAGGAGACACTTATTCTCTGCTTTCTCAGTCTGTTTCCTAATGCCGGTTTGAAGTTCCTGCAGTTTTCACTGTCAAACAGAGTTGGAAAAAGTACCTCCCCATATATATGTATGGAATGGAGTTTGCAACTGAAAAGAAACTTTGTGTTCCCAACAAGCTAGGTGAAGGACGGCTTTCACACACAATTATCTCTCAGAACTGAGCAAGTGGAGAGACGTTCGTTCATCTAGCACCAAGGGAACGGGTTGCAGGAGACACTTTTTCTCTGCTTTCTCAGTCTGTTTCCTAGTGCCGGTTTGAAGTTCCTGCAGTTTTCACTGTCAAACCGAGTTGGAGCTCGTACCTCCCCATATATATGTATGGAATGGAGTTTGCAACTGAAAAGAAACTTGGTGTTCCCAACAAAATAGGTGAAGGACGGCTTTCACACACACTTATATCTCAGAAGTGAGCAAGTGGAGAGACGTTCGTTCATCTAGCACCAAGGGAACGGGTTGCAGGAGACACTATTTCTCTGCTTTCTCCGTCTGTTTCCTAGTGCCGGTTTGAAGTTCCTGCAGTTTTCACTGTCAAACCGAGTTGGAGCTAGTACCTCCCCATATATATGTACGGAATGGAGTTTGCAACTGAAAAGAAACTTTGTGTTACCAACAAGCTAGGTGAAGGACGGCTTTCACACACACTTATCTCTCAGATCTGAGCAAGTGGAGAGACGTTCGTTCATCTAGCACCAAGGGAACGGGTTGCAGGAGACACTTTTTCTCTGCTTTCTCAGTCTGTTTCCTAGTGCCGGTTTGAAGTTCCTGCAGTTTTCACTGTCAAACCGAGTTGGAGCTCGTACCTCCCCATATATATGTATGGAATGGGGTTTGCAACTGAAAAGAAACTTGGTGTTCCCAACAACCTAGGTGAAGGACGGCTTTCACACACTCTTATCTCTCAGAACTGAGCAAGTGGAGAGACTTTAGTTCATCTAGCACCAAGGGAACGGGTTGCAGGAGACACTTTTTCTCTTCTTTCTCAGTCTGTTTCCTAGTGCCGGTTTGAAGTTCCTGCAGTTTTCACTGTAAAACCGAGTTAGAGCTTCTACCTCCCCATATATATGTATGGAATGGAGTTTGCAACTGAAAAGAAACTTTGTGTTCCCAACAAGCTAGGTGAAGGACGGCTTTCACACACACTTATCTCTCAGAACTGAGCAAGTGGAGAGACGTTCGTTCATCTAGCACCAAGGGAACGGGTTGCAGGAGACACTTTTTCTCTGCTTTCTTCAATCTGTTTCCTAGTGCTGGTTTGAAGTTCCTGCTGTTTTCACTGTCAAACCGAGTTGGAGCTAGTACCTACTTATATATATGTATGGAATGTAGTTTGCAACTGAAAAGAAACTTTGTGTTCCCAACAAGCTAGGTGAAGGACGGCTTTCACACACACTTATCTCTCAGAACTGAGCAAGTGGAGAGACGATCGTTCATCTAGCACCAAGGGAACGGGTTGAAGGTGACACTTTTTCTCTGCTTTCTCTGTCTGTTTCCTAGTGCCGGTTTGAAGTTCCTGCAGTTTTCACTGTCAAACCGAGTTGGAGCTTGTACCTCCCCATATATATGTATGGAATGGAGTTTGCAACTGAAAAGAAACTTTGTGTTCCCAACAAGCTAGGTGAAGGACGGCTTTCACACACACTTATCTCTCAGAACTGAGCAAGTGGAGAGACGTTCGTTCATCTAGCACCAAGGGAACGGGTTGCAAGAGACACTTTTTCTCTGCTTTCTCAGTCTGTTTCCTAGTGCCGTTTTGAAGTTCCTGCAGTTTTCACTGTCAAACCGATTTGGAGCTAGTACCTCCCCATATATATGTATGGAATGGAGTTTGCAACTGAAAAGAAACTTTGTGTTCCCAACAAGCTAGGTGAAGGACGGCTTTCACACACACTTATCTCTAAGAACTGAGCAAGTGGAGAGACGTTCGTTCATCTAGCACCAAGGGAACGGGTTGCAAGAGACACTTTTTCTCTGCTTTCTCAGTCTGTTTCCTAGTGCCGGTTTGAAGTTCCTGCAGTTTTCACTGTCAAACCGATTTGGAGCTAGTACCTCCCCATATATATGTATGGAATGGAGTTTGCAACTGAAAAGAAACTTTTTGTTCCCAACAAGCTAGGTGAAGGACGGCTTTCACACACACTTATCTCTCAGAACTGAGCAAGTGGAGAGACGTTCGTTCATCTAGCACCAAGGGAACGGGTTGCAGGAGACACTTTTTCTCTGCTTTCTCAGTCTGTTTCCTAGTGCCTGTTTGAAGTTCCTGCAGTTTTCACTGTCAAACCGAGTTGGAGCTAGTACCTCCCCATATATATGTATGGAATGGAGTTTGCAACTGAAAAGAAACTTTGTGTTCCCAACAAGCTAGGTGAAGGACGGCTTTCACACACACTTATCTCTCAGAACTGAGCAAGTGGAGAGACGTTCGTTCATCTAGCACCAAGGGAACGGGTTGCAGGAGACACTTTTTCTCTGCTTTCTCCGTCTGTTTCCTAGTGCCGGTTTGAATTTCCTGCAGTTTTCACTGTCAAGCAGAGTTGGAGCTAGTACCTCCCCATATATATGTATGGAATGGAGTTTGCAACTGAAAAGAAACTTTGTGTTCCCAACAAGCTAGGTGAAGGACGGCTTTCACACACACTTATCTCTCAGAACTGAGCAAGTGGAGAGACGTTCGTTCATCTAGCACGAAGGGAACGGGTTGCAGGTGACACTTTTTCTCTGCTTTCTCAGTCTGTTTCCTAGTGCCGGTTTGATGTTCCTGCAGTTTTCACTGTCAAACCGAGTTGGAGCTAGTACCTCCCCATATATATGTATGGAATGGAGTTTGCAACTGAAAAGAAACTTTGTGTTCCCAACAAGCTAGGTGAAGGACGGCTTTCACACACACTTATCTCTCAGAACTGAGCAAGTGGAGAGACGTTCGTTCATCTAGCACCAAGGGAACGGGTTGCAGGGAAACTTTTTCTCTGCTTTCTCAGTCTGTTTCCTAGTGCCGGTTTGAAGTTCCTGCAGTTTTCACTGTCAAACCGAGTTGGAGCTTGTACCTCCCCATATATATGTATGGAATGGTGTTTGCAACTGAAAAGAAACTTTGTGTTCCCAACAAGCTAGGTGAAGGACGGCTTTCACACACACTTATCTCTCAGAACTGAGCAAGTGGAGAGACGTTCGTTCATCTAGCACCAAGGGAACGGGATGCAAGAGACACTTTTTCTCTGCTTTCTCAGTCTGTTTCCTAGTGCCGGTTTGAAGTTCCTGCAGTTTTCACTGTCAAACAGATTTGGAGCTAGTACCTCCCCATATATATGTATGGAATGGAGTTTGCAACTGAAAAGAAACTTTGTGTTCCCAACAAGCTAGGTGAAGGACGGCTTTCACACACACTTATCTCTCAGAACTGAGCAAGTGGAGAGACGTTCGTTCATCTAGCACCAAGGGAACGGGTTGCAGGAGACACTTTTTCTCTGCTTTCTCCGTCTGTTTCCTAGTGCCGGTTTGAAGTTCCTGCAGTTTTCACTGTCAAACCGAGTTGGAGCTAGTACCTGCCCATATATAAGTATGGAATGGAGTTTGCAACTGAAAAGAAACTATGTGTTCCCAACAAGCTAGGTGAAGGACGGCTTTCACACACACTTATCTCTCAGAACTGAGCAAGTGGAGAGACGTTCGTTCATCTAGCACCAAGGGAACGGGTTGCAGGAGACACTTTTTCTCTGCTTTCTCCGTCTGTTTCCTAGTGCCGGTTTGAAGTTCCTGCAGTTTTCACTGTCAAACCGAGTTAGAGCTTGTACCTATCCATATATATGTATGGAATGGAGTTTGCAACTGAAAAGAAACTTTGTGTTCCCAACAAGCTAGGTGAAGGACGGCTTTCACACACACTTATCTCTCAGAACTGAGCAAGTGGAGAGACGTTCGTTCATCTAGCACCAAGGGAACGGGTTGCAGGGGACACTTTTTCTCTGCTTTCTCAGTCTGTTTCCTAGTGCCGGTTTGAATTTCCTGCAGTTTTCACTGTCAAACAGAGTTGGAAATAGTACCTCCCCATTTATATGTATGGAATGGAGTTTGCAACTGAAAAGAAACTTTGTGTTCCCAACAAGCTAGGTGAAGGACGTCTTTCACTCACACTTATCTCTCAGAACTGAGCAAGTGGAGAGACGTTCGTTCATCTAGCACCAAGGGAACGGGATGCAGGAGACACTTTTTCCCTGCTTTCTCCGTCTGTTTCCTAGTGCCGGTTTGAAGTTCCTGCAGTTTTCACTGTCAAACCGAGTTAGAGCTTGTACCTATCCATATATATGTATGGAATGGAGTTTGCAACTGAAAAGAAACTTTGTGTTCACAACAAGCTAGGTGAAGGACGGCTTTCACACACACTTATCTCTCAGAACTGAGCAAGTGGAGAGACGTTCGTTCATCTAGCACCAAGTGAAAGGGTTGCAGGAGACACTTATTCTCTGCTTTCTCAGTCTGTTTCCTAATGCCGGTTTGAAGTTCCTGCAGTTTTCACTGTCAAACAGAGTTGGAAAAAGTACCTCCCCATATATATGTATGGAATGGAGTTTGCAACTGAAAAGAAACTTTGTGTTCCCAACAAGCTAGGTGAAGGACGGCTTTCACACACAATTATCTCTCAGAACTGAGCAAGTGGAGAGACGTTCGTTCATCTAGCACCAAGGGAACGGGTTGCAGGAGACACTTTTTCTCTGCTTTCTCAGTCTGTTTCCTAGTGCCGGTTTGAAGTTCCTGCAGTTTTCACTGTCAAACCGAGTTGGAGCTCGTACCTCCCCATATATATGTATGGAATGGAGTTTGCAACTGAAAAGAAACTTGGTGTTCCCAACAAAATAGGTGAAGGACGGCTTTCACACACACTTATATCTCAGAAGTGAGCAAGTGGAGAGACGTTCGTTCATCTAGCACCAAGGGAACGGGTTGCAGGAGACACTATTTCTCTGCTTTCTCCGTCTGTTTCCTAGTGCCGGTTTGAAGTTCCTGCAGTTTTCACTGTCAAACCGAGTTGGAGCTAGTACCTCCCCATATATATGTACGGAATGGAGTTTGCAACTGAAAAGAAACTTTGTGTTACCAACAAGCTAGGTGAAGGACGGCTTTCACACACACTTATCTCTCAGATCTGAGCAAGTGGAGAGACGTTCGTTCATCTAGCACCAAGGGAACGGGTTGCAGGAGACACTTTTTCTCTGCTTTCTCAGTCTGTTTCCTAGTGCCGGTTTGAACTTCCTGCAGTTTTCACTGTCAAACCGAGTTGGAGCTCGTACCTCCCCATATATATGTATGGAATGGGGTTTGCAACTGAAAAGAAACTTGGTGTTCCCAACAACCTAGGTGAAGGACGGCTTTCACACACTCTTATCTCTCAGAACTGAGCAAGTGGAGAGACTTTAGTTCATCTAGCACCAAGGGAACGGGTTGCAGGAGACACTTTTTCTCTTCTTTCTCAGTCTGTTTCCTAGTGCCGGTTTGAAGTTCCTGCAGTTTTCACTGTAAAACCGAGTTAGAGCTTCTACCTCCCCATATATATGTATGGAATGGAGTTTGCAACTGAAAAGAAACTTTGTGTTCCCAACAAGCTAGGTGAAGGACGGCTTTCACACACACTTATCTCTCAGAACTGAGCAAGTGGAGAGACGTTCGTTCATCTAGCACCAAGGGAACGGGTTGCAGGAGACACTTTTTCTCTGCTTTCTTCAATCTGTTTCCTAGTGCTGGTTTGAAGTTCCTGCTGTTTTCACTGTCAAACCGAGTTGGAGCTAGTACCTACTTATATATATGTATGGAATGTAGTTTGCAACTGAAAAGAAACTTTGTGTTCCCAACAAGCTAGGTGAAGGACGGCTTTCACACACACTTATCTCTCAGAACTGAGCAAGTGGAGAGACGATCGTTCATCTAGCACCAAGGGAACGGGTTGCAGGAGACACTTTTTCTCTGCTTTCTCAGTCTGTTTCCTAGTGCCGGTTTGAAGTTCCTGCAGTTTTCACTGTCAAACCGAGTTGGAGCTAGTACCTCCCCATATATATGTATGGAATGGAGTTTGCAACTGAAAAGAAACTTTGTGTTCCCAACAAGCTAGGTGAAGGACGGCTTTCACACACACTTATCTCTCAGAACTGAGCAAGTGGAGAGACGTTCGTTCATCTAGCACCAAGGGAACGGGTTGCAAGAGACACTTTTTCTCTGCTTTCTCAGTCTGTTTCCTAGTGCCGTTTTGAAGTTCCTGCAGTTTTCACTGTCAAACCGATTTGGAGCTAGTACCTCCCCATATATATGTATGGAATGGAGTTTGCAACTGAAAAGAAACTTTGTGTTCCCAACAAGCTAGGTGAAGGACGGCTTTCACACACACTTATCTCTAAGAACTGAGCAAGTGGAGAGACGTTCGTTCATCTAGCACCAAGGGAACGGGTTGCAAGAGACACTTTTTCTCTGCTTTCTCAGTCTGTTTCCTAGTGCCGGTTTGAAGTTCCTGCAGTTTTCACTGTCAAACCGATTTGGAGCTAGTACCTCCCCATATATATGTATGGAATGGAGTTTGCAACTGAAAAGAAACTTTGTGTTCCCAACAAGCTAGGTGAAGTACGGCTTTCACACACACTTATCTCTCAGAACTGAGCAAGTGGAGAGACGTTCGTTCATCTAGCACCAAGGGAACGGGTTGCAGGAGACACTATTTCTCTGCTTTCTCCGTCTGTTTCCTAGTGCCGGTTTGAAGTTCCTGCAGTTTTCACTGTCAAACCGAGTTGGAGCTAGTACCTCCCCATATATATGTACGGAATGGAGTTAGCCACTGAAAAGAAACTTTGTGTTCCCAACAAGCTAGGTGAAGGACGGCTTTCACACACACTTATCTCTCAGATCTGAGCAAGTGGAGAGACGTTCGTTCATCTAGCACCAAGGGAACGGGTTGCAGGAGACACTTTTTCTCTGCTTTCTCAGTCTGTTTCCTAGTGCCGGTTTGAAGTTCCTGCAGTTTTCACTGTCAAACCGAGTTGGAGCTCGTACCTCCCCATATATATGTATGGAATGGAGTTTGCAACTGAAAAGAAACTTGGTGTTCCCAACAAGCTAGGTGAAGGACGGCTTTCACACACTCTTATCTCTCAGAACTGAGCAAGTGGAGAGACTTTCGTTCATCTAGCACCAAGGGAACGGGTTGCAGGAGACACTTTTTCTCTTCTTTCTCAGTCTGTTTCCTAGTGCTGGTTTGAAGTTCCTGCAGTTTTCACTGTCAAACCGAGTTGGAGCTAGTACCTACTTATATATATGTATGGAATGTAGTTTGCAACTGAAAAGAAACTTTGTGTTCCCAACAAGCTAGGTGAAGGACGGCTTTCACACACACTTATCTCTCAGAACTGAGCAAGTGGAGAGACGATCGTTCATCTAGCACCAAGGGAACGGGTTGAAGGAGACACTTTTTCTCTGCTTTCTCTGTCTGTTTCCTAGTGCCGGTTTGAAGTTCCTGCAGTTTTCACTGTCAAACCGAGTTGGAGCTTGTACCTCCCCATATATATGTATGGAATGGAGTTTGCAACTGAAAAGAAACTTTGTGTTCCCAACAAGCTAGGTGAAGGACGGCTTTCACACACACTTATCTCTCAGAACTGAGCAAGTGGAGAGACGTTCGTTCATCTAGCACCAAGGGAACGGGTTGCAAGAGACACTTTTTCTCTGCTTTCTCAGTCTGTTTCCTAGTGCCGTTTTGAAGTTCCTGCAGTTTTCACTGTCAAACCGATTTGGAGCTAGTACCTCCCCATATATATGTATGGAATGGAGTTTGCAACTGAAAAGAAACTTTGTGTTCCCAACAAGCTAGGTGAAGGACGGCTTTCACACACACTTATCTCTAAGAACTGAGCAAGTGGAGAGACGTTCGTTCATCTAGCACCAAGGGAACGGGTTGCAAGAGACACTTTTTCTCTGCTTTCTCAGTCTGTTTCCTAGTGCCGGTTTGAAGTTCCTGCAGTTTTCACTGTCAAACCGATTTGGAGCTAGTACCTCCCCATATATATGTATGGAATGGAGTTTGCAACTGAAAAGAAACTTTGTGTTCCCAACAAGCTAGGTGAAGTACGGCTTTCACACACACTTATCTCTCAGAACTGAGCAAGTGGAGAGACGTTCGTTCATCTAGCACCAAGGGAACGGGTTGCAGGAGACACTATTTCTCTGCTTTCTCCGTCTGTTTCCTAGTGCCGGTTTGAAGTTCCTGCAGTTTTCACTGTCAAACCGAGTTGGAGCTAGTACCTCCCCATATATATGTACGGAATGGAGTTAGCAACTGAAAAGAAACTTTGTGTTCCCAACAAGCTAGGTGAAGGACGGCTTTCACACACACTTATCTCTCAGATCTGAGCAAGTGGAGAGACGTTCGTTCATCTAGCACCAAGGGAACGGGTTGCAGGAGACACTTTTTCTCTGCTTTCTCAGTCTGTTTCCTAGTGCCGGTTTGAAGTTCCTGCAGTTTTCACTGTCAAACCGAGTTGGAGCTCGTACCTCCCCATATATATGTATGGAATGGAGTTTGCAACTGAAAAGAAACTTGGTGTTCCCAACAAGCTAGGTGAAGGACGGCTTTCACACACTCTTATCTCTCAGAACTGAGCAAGTGGAGAGACTTTCGTTCATCTAGCACCAAGGGAACGGGTTGCAGGAGACACTTTTTCTCTTCTTTCTCAGTCTGTTTCCTAGTGCTGGTTTGAAGTTCCTGCAGTTTTCACTGTCAAACCGAGTTGGAGCTAGTACCTACTTATATATATGTATGGAATGTAGTTTGCAACTGAAAAGAAACTTTGTGTTCCCAACAAGCTAGGTGAAGGACGGCTTTCACACACACTTATCTCTCAGAACTGAGCAAGTGGAGAGACGATCGTTCATCTAGCACCAAGGGAACGGGTTGAAGGAGACACTTTTTCTCTGCTTTCTCTGTCTGTTTCCTAGTGCCGGTTTGAAGTTCCTGCAGTTTTCACTGTCAAACCGAGTTGGAGCTTGTACCTCCCCATATATATGTATGGAATGGAGTTTGCAACTGAAAAGAAACTTTGTGTTCCCAACAAGCTAGGTGAAGGACGGCTTTCACACACACTTATCTCTCAGAACTGAGCAAGTGGAGAGACGTTCGTTCATCTAGCACCAAGGGAACGGGTTGCAAGAGACACTTTTTCTCTGCTTTCTCAGTCTGTTTCCTAGTGCCGTTTTGAAGTTCCTGCAGTTTTCACTGTCAAACCGATTTGGAGCTAGTACCTCCCCATATATATGTATGGAATGGAGTTTGCAACTGAAAAGAAACTTTGTGTTCCCAACAAGCTAGGTGAAGGACGGCTTTCACACACACTTATCTCCCAGAACTGAGCAAGTGGAGAGACGTTCGTTCATCTAGCACCAAGGGAACGGGTTGCAGGAGACACTTTTTCTCTGCTTTCTCAGTCTGTTTCCTAGTGCCGGTTTGAAGTTCCTGCAGTTTTCACTGTCAAACCGAGTTGGAGCTCGTACCTCCCCATATATATGTATGGAATGGAGTTTGCAACTGAAAAGAAACTTTGTGTTCCCAACAAGCTAGGTGAAGGACGGCTTTCACACACACTTATCTCTCAGAACTGAGCAAGTGGAGAGACGTTCGTTCATCTAGCACCAAGGGAACGGGTTGAAGGAGACACTTTTTCTCTGCTTTCTCAGTCTGTTTCCTAGTGCCGGTTTGAAGTTCCTGCAGTTTTCACTGTCAAACCGAGTTGGAGCTAGTACCTCCCCATATATATGTATGGAATGGAGTTTGCAACTGAAAAGAAACTTTGTGTTCCCAACAAGCTAGGTGAAGGACGGCTTTCACACACACTTATCTCTCAGAACTGAGCAAGTGGAGAGACGTTCGTTCATCTAGCACCAAGGGAACGGGATGCAAGAGACACTTTTTCTCTGCTTTCTCAGTCTGTTTCCTAGTGCCGGTTTGAAGTTCCTGAAGTTTTCACTGTCAAACAGATTTGGAGCTAGTACCTCCCCATATATATGTATGGAATGGAGTTTGCAACTGAAAAGAAACTTTGTGTTCCCAACAAGCTAGGTGAAGGACGGCTTTCACACACACTTATCTCCCAGAACTGAGCAAGTGGAGAGACGTTCGTTCATCTAGCACCAAGGGAACGGGTTGCAGGAGACACTTTTTCTCTGCTTTCTCAGTCTGTTTCCTAGTGCCTGTTTGAAGTTCCTGCAGTTTTCACTGTCAAACAGAGTTGGAAACAGTACCTCCCCATATATATGTATGGAATGGAGTTTGCAACTGAAAAGAAACTTTGTGTTCCCAACAAGCTAGGTGAAGGACGGCTTTCACACACACTTATCTCTCAGAACTGAGCAAGTGGAGAGACGTTCGTTCATCTAGCACCAAGGGAACGGGTTGCAGGAGACACTTTTTCTCTGCTTTCTCCGTCTGTTTCCTAGTGCCGGTTTGAAGTTCCTGCAGTTTTCACTGTCAAACAGAGTTGGAGCTAGTACCTCCCCATATATATGTATGGAATGGAGTTTGCAACTGAAAAGAAACTTTGTGTTCCCAACAAGCTAGTTGAAGGACGGCTTTCACACACACTTATCTCTCAGAACTGAGCAAGTGGAGAGACGTTCGTTCATCTAGCACGAAGGGAACGGGTTGCAGGAGACACTTTTTCTCTGCTTTCTCAGTCTGTTTCCTAGTGCCGGTTTGAAGTTCCTGCAGTTTTCACTGTCAAACAGAGTTGGAGCTAGTACCTCCCCATATATATGTATGGAATGGAGTTTGCAACTGAAAAGAAACTTTGTTTTCCCAACAAGCTAGGTGAAGGACGGCTTTCACACACACTTATCTCTCAGAACTGAGCAAGTGGAGAGACGTTCGTTCATCTAGCACCAAGGGAACGGGTTGCAGGGACACTTTTTCTCTGCTTTCTCCGTCTGTTTCCTAGTGCCGGTTTGAAGTTCCTGCAGTTTTCTCTTTCAAACCGAGTTGGAGCTAGTACCTCCCCATATATATGTATGGAATGGAGTTTGCAACTGAAAAGAAACTTTGTGTTCCCAACAAGCTAGGTGAAGGACGGCTTTCACACACACTTATCTCTCAGAACTGAGCAAGTGGAGAGACATTCGTCCATCTAGCACCAATGGAACGGGTTGCAGGAGACACTTTTTCTCTGCTTTCTCAGTCTGTTTCCTAGTGCCGGTTTGAAGTTCCTGCAGTTTTCACTGTCAAACCGAATTAGAGCTTGTACTTATCCATATATATGTATGGAATGGAGTTTGCAACTGAAAAGAAACTTTGTGTTCCCATCAAGCTAGGTGAAGGACGGCTTTCACACACACTTATCTCTCACAACTGAGCAAGTGGAGAGACGTTCGTTCATCTAGCACCAAGGGAACGGGTTGCAGGGGACACTTTTTCTCTGCTTTCTCAGTCTGTTTCCTAGTGCCGGTTTGAAGTTCCTGCAGTTTTCACTGTCAAACAGAGTTGGAAATAGTACCTCCCCATATATATGTATGGAATGGAGTTTGCAACTGAAAAGAAACTTTGTGTTCCCAACAAGCTAGGTGAAGGACGGCTTTCACACACACTTATCTCTCAGAACTGAGCAAGTGGAGAGACGTTCGTTCATCTAGCACCAAGGGAACGGGTTGCAGGAGATATTTTTTCTCTGCTTCTCAGTCTGTTTCCTAGTGCCGGTTTGAAGTTCCTGCAGTTTTCACTCTCAAACCGAGTTGGAGCTTGTACCTCCCCATATAAAAGTATGCAATGGAGTTTGCAACTGAAAAGAAACTTTGTGTTCCCAACAAGCTAGGTGAAGTACGGCTTTCACACACACTTATCTCTCAGAACTGAGCAAGTGGAGAGACGTTCGTTCATCTAGCACCAAGGGAACGGGTTGCAGGAGACACTTTTTCCCTGCTTTCTCCGTCTGTTCCCTAGTGCCGGTTTGAAGTTCCTGCAGTTTTCACTGTCAAACCGAGTTGGAGCTAGTACCTACTTATATATATGTATGGAATGTAGTTTGCAACTGAAAAGAAACTTTGTGTTCCCAACAAGCTAGGTGAAGGACGGCTTTCACACACACTTATCTCTCAGAACTGAGCAAGTGGAGAGACGTTCGTTCATCTAGCACCAAGGGAACGGGTTGCAGGAGACACTATTTCTCTGCTTTCTCAGTGTGTTTCCTAGTGCCGGTTTGAAGTTCCTGCAGTTTTCACTGTCAAAACGAGTTAGAGCTTGTACCTCCCCATATATATGTATGGAATGGAGTTTGCAACTGAAAAGAAACTTTGTGTTCCCAACAAGCTAGGTGAAGGACGGCTTTCACACACACTTATCTCTCAGAACTGAGCAAGTGGAGAGACGTTCGTTCATCTAGCACCAAGGGAACTGGTTGCAGGAGACACTATTTCTCTGCTTTCTCAGTCTGTTTCCTAGTGCCGGTTTGAAGTTCCTGCAGTTTTCACTGTCAAACCGAGTTGGAGCTCGTACCTCCCCATATATATGTATGGAATGGATTTTGCAACTGAAAAGAAACTTTGTGTTCCCAATAAGCTAGGTGAAGGACGGCTTTCACACACACTTATCTCTCAGAACTGAGCAAGTGGAGAGACGTTCGTTCATCTAGCACCAATGGAACGGGTTGCTGGAGACACTTTTTCTCTGCTTTCTCAGTCTGTTTCCTAGTGCCGGTTTGAAGTTCCTGCAGTTTTCACTGTAAAACCGAGTTAGAGCTTCTACCTCCCCATATATATGTATGGAATGGAGTTTGCAACTGAAAAGAAACTTTGTGTTCCCAACAAGCTAGGTGAAGTACGGCTTTCACACACACTTATCTCTCAGAACTGAGCAAGTGGAGAGACGATCGTTCATCTAGCACCAAGGGAACGGGTTGAAGGAGACACTTTTTCTCTGCTTTCTCAGTCTGTTTCCTTGTGCCGGTTTGAAGTTCCTGCAGTTTTCATTGTCAAACCGAGTTGGAGCTTCTACCTCCCCATATATATGTATGGAATGGAGTTTGCAACTGAAAAGAAACTTTGTGTTCCCAACAAGCTAGGTGAAGGACGGCTTTCACACACACTTATCTCTCAGAACTGAGCAAGTTGAGAGACGTTCGTTCATCTAGCACCAAGGGAACGTGTTGAAAGAGACACTTTTTCTCTGCTTTCTCAGTCTGTTTCCTAGTGCCGGTTTGAAGTTCCTGCAGTTTTCACTGTCAAACCGATTTGGAGCTAGTACCTCCCCATATTTATGTATGGAATGGAGTTTGCAACTGAAAAGAAACTTTGTGTTCCCAACAAGCTAGGTGAAGGACGGCTTTCACACACACTTATCTCTCAGAACTGAGCAAGTGGAGAGACGTTCGTTCATCTAGCACCAAGGGAACGGGTTGCAGGAGACACTTTTTCTCTGCTTTCTCCGTCTGTTTCCTAGTGCCGGTTTGAAGTTCCTGCAGTTTTCACTGTCAAACCGAGTTGGAGCTTGTACCTCCCCATATATATGTATGGAATGGAGTTTGCAACTGAAAAGAAACTTTGTGTTCCCAACAAGCTAGGTGAAGGACGGCTTTCACACACACTTATCTCTCAGAACTGAGCAAGTGGAGAGACGTTCGTTCATCTAGCACCAAGGGAACGGGTTGCAGGAGACACTTTTACTCTGCTTTCTCCGACTGATTCCTAGTGCCCGTGTGAAGTTCCTGCAGTTTTCACTGTCAAACCGAGTTGGATCTAGTACCTCCCCATATATATGTATGGAATGGAGTTTGCAACTGAAAAGAAACTTTGTGTTCCCAACAAGCTAGGTGAAGGACGGCTTTCACACACACTTATCTCTCAGAACTGAGCAAGTGGAGAGACGTTCGTTCATCTAGCACCAAGGGAACGGGTTGCAGGAGACACTTTTTCTCTGCTTTCTCAGTCTGTTTCCTAGTGCCGGTTTGAAGTTCCTGCAGTTTTCACTGTCAAACCGAGTTGGAGCTAGTACCTCCCCATATATATGTATGGAATGGAGTTTGCAACTGAAAAGAAACTTGGTGTTCCCAACAAGCTAGGTGAAGGACGGCTTTCACACACACTTATCTCTCAGAACTGAGCAAGTGGAAAGACGTTCGTTCATCTAGCACCAAGGGAACGGGTTGCAGGAGACATTTATTCTCTGCTTCTCAGTCTGTTTCCTAGTGCCGGTTTGAAGTTCCTGCAGTTTTCACTCTCAAACAGAGTTGGAGCTTATACCTCCCCATATATAAGTATGGAATGGAGTTTGCAACTGAAAAGAAACTTTGTGTTCCCAACAAGCTAGGTGAAGGACGGCTTTCACACACACTAATCTCTCAGAACTGAGCAAGTGGAGAGAGGTTCGTTCATCTAGCACCAAGGGAACAGGTTGCAGGCGACACTTTTTCTCTGCTTTATCCGTCTGTTTCCTAGTGCCGGTTTGAAGTTCCTGCAGTTTTCACTGTCAAACCGAGTTGGAGCTAGTACCTCCCCATATGTATGTATGGAATGGAGTTTGCAACTGAAAAGAAACTTTGTGTTCCCAACAAGCTAGTTGAAGGACGGCTTTCACACACACTTATCTCTCAGAACTGAGCAAGTGGAGAGACGTTCGTTCATCTAGCACCAAGGGAACGGGTTGCAGGAGATATTTTTTCTCTGCTTCTCAGTCTGTTTCCTAGTGCTGGTTTGAAGTTCCTGCAGTTTTCACTCTCAAACCGAGTTGGAGCTTGTACCTCCCCATATAAAAGTATGGAATGGAGTTTGCAACTGAAAAGAAACTTTGTGTTCCCAACAAGCTAGGTGAAGTACGGCTTTCACACACACTTATCTCTCAGAACTGAGCAAGTGGAGAGACGTACGTTCATCTAGCACCAAGGGAACGGGTTGCAGGAGACACTTTTTCCCTGCTTTCTCCGTCTGTTTCCTAGTGCCGGTTTGAAGTTCCTGCAGTTTTCACTGTCAAACCGAGTTGGAGCTAGTACCTACTTATATATATGTATGGAATGTAGTTTGCAACTGAAAAGAAACTTTGTGTTCCCAACAAGCTAGGTGAAGGACGGCTTTCACACACACTTATCTCTCAGAACTGAGCAAGTGGAGAGACGTTCGTTCATCTAGCACCAAGGGAACGGGTTGCAGGAGACACTATTTCTCTGCTTTCTCAGTGTGTTTCCTAGTGCCGGTTTGAAGTTCCTGCAGTTTTCACTGTCAAAACGAGTTAGAGCTTGTACCTCCCCATATATATGTATGGAATGGAGTTTGCAACTGAAAAGAAACTTTGTGTTCCCAACAAGCTAGGTGAAGGACGGCTTTCACACACACTTATCTCTCAGAACTGAGCAAGTGGAGAGACGTTCGTTCATCTAGCACCAAGGGAACTGGTTGCAGGAGACACTATTTCTCTGCTTTCTCAGTCTGTTTCCTAGTGCCGGTTTGAAGTTCCTGCAGTTTTCACTGTCAAACCGAGTTGGAGCTCGTACCTCCCCATATATATGTATGGAATGGATTTTGCAACTGAAAAGAAACTTTGTGTTCCCAATAAGCTAGGTGAAGGACGGCTTTCACACACACTTATCTCTCAGAACTGAGCAAGTGGAGAGACGTTCGTTCATCTAGCACCAATGGAACGGGTTGCTGGAGACACTTTTTCTCTGCTTTCTCAGTCTGTTTCCTAGTGCCGGTTTGAAGTTCCTGCAGTTTTCACTGTAAAACCGAGTTAGAGCTTCTACCTCCCCATATATATGTATGGAATGGAGTTTGCAACTGAAAAGAAACTTTGTGTTCCCAACAAGCTAGGTGAAGTACGGCTTTCACACACACTTATCTCTCAGAACTGAGCAAGTGGAGAGACGATCGTTCATCTAGCACCAAGGGAACGGGTTGAAGGAGACACTATTTCTCTGCTTTCTCAGTCTGTTTCCTTGTGCCGGTTTGAAGTTCCTGCAGTTTTCATTGTCAAACCGAGTTGGAGCTTCTACCTCCCCATATATATGTATGGAATGGAGTTTGCAACTGAAAAGAAACTTTGTGTTCCCAACAAGCTAGGTGAAGGACGGCTTTCACACACACTTATCTCTCAGAACTGAGCAAGTTGAGAGACGTTCGTTCATCTAGCACCAAGGGAACGTGTTGAAAGAGACACTTTTTCTCTGCTTTCTCAGTCTGTTTCCTAGTGCCGGTTTGAAGTTCCTGCAGTTTTCACTGTCAAACCGATTTGGAGCTAGTACCTCCCCATATTTATGTATGGAATGAAGTTTGCAACTGAAAAGAAACTTTGTGTTCCCAACAAGCTAGGTGAAGGACGGCTTTCACACACACTTATCTCTCAGAACTGAGCAAGTGGAAAGACGTTCGTTCATCTAGCACCAAGGGAACGGGTTGCAGGAGACACTTTTTCTCTGCTTTCTCCGTCTGTTTCCTAGTGCCGGTTTGAAGTTCCTGCAGTTTTCACTGTCAAACCGTGTTAGAGCTTGTACCTATCCATATATATGTATGGAATGGAGTTTGCAACTGAAAAGAAACTTTGTGTTCCCAACAAGCTAGGTGAAGGACGGCTTTCACACACACTTATCTCTCAGAACTGAGCAAGTGGAGAGACGTTCGTTCATCTAGCACCAAGGGAACGGGTTGCAGGAGACACTTTTACTCTGCTTTCTCCGACTGATTCCTAGTGCCGGTGTGAAGTTCCTGCAGTTTTCACTGTCAAACCGATTTGGATCTAGTACCTCCCCATATATATGTATGGAATGGAGTTTGCAACTGAAAAGAAACTTTGTGTTCCCAACAAGCTAGGTGAAGGACGGCTTTCACACACACTTATCTCTCAGAACTGAGCAAGTGGAGAGACGTTCGTTCATCTAGCACCAAGGGAACGGGTTGCAGGAGACACTTTTTCTCTGCTTTCTCAGTCTCTTTCCTAGTGCCGGTTTGAAGTTCCTGCAGTTTTCACTGTCAAACCGAGTTGGAGCTAGTACCTCCCCATATATATGTATGGAATGGAGTTTGCAACTGAAAAGAAACTTGGTGTTCCCAACAAGCTAGGTGAAGGACGGCTTTCACACACACTTATCTCTCAGAACTGAGCAAGTGGAAAGACGTTCGTTCATCTAGCACCAAGGGAACGGGTTGCAGGAGACATTTATTCTCTGCTTCTCAGTCTGTTTCCTAGTGCCGGTTTGAAGTTCCTGCAGTTTTCACTGTCAAACCGAGTTGGAGCTAGTACCTACTTATATATATGTATGGAATGTAGTTTGCAACTGAAAAGAAACTTTGTGTTCCCAACAAGCTAGGTGAAGGACGGCTTTCACACACACTTATCTCTCAGAACTGAGCAAGTGGAGAGACGTTCGTTCATCTAGCACCAAGGGAACGGGTTGCAGGAGACACTATTTCTCTGCTTTCTCAGTGTGTTTCCTAGTGCCGGTTTGAAGTTCCTGCAGTTTTCACTGTCAAAACGAGTTAGAGCTTGTACCTCCCCATATATATGTATGGAATGGAGTTTGCAACTGAAAAGAAACTTTGTGTTCCCAACAAGCTAGGTGAAGGACGGCTTTCACACACACTTATCTCTCAGAACTGAGCAAGTGGAGAGACGTTCGTTCATCTAGCACCAAGGGAACGGGTTGCAGGAGACACTTTTTCTCTGCTTTCTCAGTCTCTTTCCTAGTGCCGGTTTGAAGTTCCTGCAGTTTTCACTGTCAAACCGAGTTGGAGCTAGTACCTCCCCATATATATGTATGGAATGGAGTTTGCAACTGAAAAGAAACTTGGTGTTCCCAACAAGCTAGGTGAAGGACGGCTTTCACACACACTTATCTCTCAGAACTGAGCAAGTGGAAAGACGTTCGTTCATCTAGCACCAAGGGAACGGGTTGCAGGAGACATTTATTCTCTGCTTCTCAGTCTGTTTCCTAGTGCCGGTTTGAAGTTCCTGCAGTTTTCACTGTCAAACCGAGTTGGAGCTAGTACCTACTTATATATATGTATGGAATGTAGTTTGCAACTGAAAAGAAACTTTGTGTTCCCAACAAGCTAGGTGAAGGACGGCTTTCACACACACTTATCTCTCAGAACTGAGCAAGTGGAGAGACGTTCGTTCATCTAGCACCAAGGGAACGGGTTGCAGGAGACACTATTTCTCTGCTTTCTCAGTGTGTTTCCTAGTGCCGGTTTGAAGTTCCTGCAGTTTTCACTGTCAAAACGAGTTAGAGCTTGTACCTCCCCATATATATGTATGGAATGGAGTTTGCAACTGAAAAGAAACTTTGTGTTCCCAACAAGCTAGGTGAAGGACGGCTTTCACACACACTTATCTCTCAGAACTGAGCAAGTGGAGAGACGTTCGTTCATCTAGCACCAAGGGAACGGGTTGCAGGAGACACTATTTCTCTGCTTTCTCAGTCTGTTTCCTAGTGCCGGTTTGAAGTTCCTGCAGTTTTCACTGTCAAACCGAGTTGGAGCTCGTACCTCCCCATATATATGTATGGAATGGATTTTGCAACTGAAAAGAAACTTTGTGTTCCCAATAAGCTAGGTGAAGGACGGCTTTCACACACACTTATCTCTCAGAACTGAGCAAGTGGAGAGACGTTCGTTCATCTAGCACCAATGGAACGGGTTGCTGGAGACACTTTTTCTCTGCTTTCTCAGTCTGTTTCCTAGTGCCGGTTTGAAGTTCCTGCAGTTTTCACTGTAAAACCGAGTTAGAGCTTCTACCTCCCCATATATATGTATGGAATGGAGTTTGCAACTGAAAAGAAACTTTGTGTTCCCAACAAGCTAGGTGAAGTACGGCTTTCACACACACTTATCTCTCAGAACTGAGCAAGTGGAGAGACGATCGTTCATCTAGCACCAAGGGAACGGGTTGAAGGAGACACTTTTTCTCTGCTTTCTCAGTCTGTTTCCTTGTGCCGGTTTGAAGTTCCTGCAGTTTTCATTGTCAAACCGAGTTGGAGCTTCTACCTCCCCATATATATGTATGGAATGGAGTTTGCAACTGAAAAGAAACTTTGTGTTCCCAACAAGCTAGGTGAAGGACGGCTTTCACACACACTTATCTCTCAGAACTGAGCAAGTTGAGAGACGTTCGTTCATCTAGCACCAAGGGAACGTGTTGAAAGAGACACTTTTTCTCTGCTTTCTCAGTCTGTTTCCTAGTGCCGGTTTGAAGTTCCTGCAGTTTTCACTGTCAAACCGATTTGGAGCTAGTACCTCCCCATATTTATGTATGGAATGGAGTTTGCAACTGAAAAGAAACTTTGTGTTCCCAACAAGCTAGGTGAAGGACGGCTTTCACACACACTTATCTCTCAGAACTGAGCAAGTGGAGAGACGTTCGTTCATCTAGCACCAAGGGAACGGGTTGCAGGAGACACTTTTTCTCTGCTTTCTCCGTCTGTTTCCTAGTGCCGGTTTGAAGTTCCTGCAGTTTTCACTGTCAAACCGTGTTAGAGCTTGTACCTATCCATATATATGTATGGAATGGAGTTTGCAACTGAAAAGAAACTTTGTGTTCCCAACAAGCTAGGTGAAGGACGGCTTTCACACACACTTATCTCTCAGAACTGAGCAAGTGGAGAGACGTTCGTTCATCTAGCACCAAGGGAACGGGTTGCAGGAGACACTTTTACTCTGCTTTCTCCGACTGATTCCTAGTGCCGGTGTGAAGTTCCTGCAGTTTTCACTGTCAAACCGAGTTGGATCTAGTACCTCCCCATATATATGTATGGAATGGAGTTTGCAACTGAAAAGAAACTTTGTGTTCCCAACAAGCTAGGTGAAGGACGGCTTTCACACACACTTATCTCTCAGAAATGAGCAAGTGGAGAGACGTTCGTTCATCTAGCACCAAGGGAACGGGTTGCAGGAGACACTTTTTCTCTGCTTTCTCAGTCTGTTTCCTAGTGCCGGTTTGAAGTTCCTGCAGTTTTCACTGTCAAACCGAGTTGGAGCTAGTACCTCCCCATATATATGTATGGAATGGAGTTTGCAACTGAAAAGAAACTTGGTGTTCCCAACAAGCTAGGTGAAGGACGGCTTTCACACACACTTATCTCTCAGAACTGAGCAAGTGGAAAGACGTTCGTTCATCTAGCACCAAGGGAACGGGTTGCAGGAGACATTTATTCTCTGCTTCTCAGTCTGTTTCCTAGTGCCGGTTTGAAGTTCCTGCAGTTTTCACTCTCAAACAGAGTTGGAGCTTATACCTCCCCATATATAAGTATGGAATGGAGTTTGCAACTGAAAAGAAACTTTGTGTTCCCAACAAGCTAGGTGAAGTACGGCTTTCACACACACGTATCTCTCAGAACTGAGCAAGTGGAGAGAGGTTCGTTCATCTAGCACCAAGGGAACAGGTTGCAGGCGACACTTTTTCTCTGCTTTATCCGTCTGTTTCCTAGTGCCGGTTTGAAGTTCCTGCAGTTTTCACTGTCAAACCGAGTTGGAGCTAGTACCTCCCCATATGTATGTATGGAATGGAGTTTGCAACTGAAAAGAAACTTTGTGTTCCCAACAAGCTAGGTGAAGGACGGCTTTCACACACACTTATCTCTCAGAACTGAGCAAGTGGAGAGACGTTCGTTCATCTAGCACCAAGGGAACGGGTTGCAGGAGACACTTTTTCTCTGCTTTCTCCGTCTGTTTCCTAGTGCCGGTTTGAAGTTCCTGCAGTTTTCACTGTCAAACCGATTTGGAGCTAGTACCTCCCCATATATATGTATGGAATGGAGTTTGCAACTGAAAAGAAACTTTGTGTTCCCAACAAGCTAGGTGAAGGACGGCTTTCACACACACTTATCTCTCAGAACTGAGCAAGTGGAGAGACGTTCGTTCATCTAGCACCAATGGAACGGGTTGCAGGAGACACATTTTCTCTGCTTTCTCAGTCTGTTTCCTAGTGCCGGTTTGAAGTTCCTGCAGTTTTCACTGTCAAACCGAGTTAGAGCTTGTACCTATCCATATATATGTATGGAATGGAGTTTGCAACTGAAAAGAAACTTTGTGTTCCCAACAAGCTAGGTGAAGGACGGCTTTCACACACACTTATCTCTCAGAACTGAGCAAGTGGAGAGACGTTCGTTCATCTAGCACCAAGGGAACGGGTTGCAGGAGACACTTTTTCTCTGCGTTCTCAGTCTGTTTCCTAGTGCCGGTTTGAAGTTCCTGCAGTTTTCACTGTCAAATAGAGTTGGAAATAGTACCTCCCCATATATATGTATGGAATGGAGTTTGCAACTGAAAAGAAACTTTGTGTTCCCAAAAAGATAGGTGAAGAACGGCTTTCACACACACTTATCTCTCAGAACTGAGCAAGTGGAGAGACGTTCGTTCATCTAGCACCAAGGGAACGGGTTGCAGGAGACACTTTTTCTCTGCTTTCTCAGTCTTTTTCCTAGTGCCGGTTTGAAGTTCCTGCAGTTTTCACTGTCAAACCGAGTTGGAGCTAGTACCTCACCATATATATGTATGGAATGGAGTTTGCAACTGAAAAGAAACTTGGTGTTCCCAACAAGCTAGGTGAAGGACGGCTTTCACACACACTTATCTCTCAGAACTGAGCAAGTGGAGAGGCGTTCGTTCATCTAGCACCAAGGGAACGGGTTGCAGGAGACATTTATTCTCTGCTTCTCAGTCTGTTTCCTAGTGCCGGTTTGAAGTTCCTGCAGTTTTCACTCTCAAACCGAGTTGGAGCTTATACCTCCCCATATATAAGTATGGAATGGAGTTTGCAACTGAAAAGAAACTTTGTGTTCCCAACAAGCTAGGTGAAGTACGGCTTTCACACACACGTATCTCTCAGAACTGAGCAAGTGGAGAGAGGTTCGTTCATCTAGCACCAAGGGAACGGGTTGCAGGCGACACTTTTTCTCTGCTTTCTCAGTCTGTTTCCTAGTGCCGGTTTGAAGTTCCTGCAGTTTTCACTGTCAAACCGAGTTGGAGCTAGTACCTCCCCATATATATGTATGGAATGGAGTTTGCAACTGAAAAGAAACTTTGTGTTCCCAACAAGCTAGGTGAAGGACGGCTTTCACACACACTTATCTCTCAGAACTGAGCAAGTGGAGAGACGTTCGTTCATCTAGCACCAAAGAAACGGGTTGCAGGAGACACTTTTTCTCTGCTTTCTCAGTCTGTTTCCTAGTGCCGGTTTGAAGTTCCTGCAGTTTTCACTCTCAAACCGAGTTGGAGCTTTTACCTCCCCATATATAAGTATGGAATGGAGTTTGCAAATGAAAAGAAACTTTGTGTTCCCAAAAAGCTAGGTGAAGTACGGTTTTCACACACACTTATCTCTCAGAACTGAGCAAGTTGAGAGAGTTTCGTTCATCTAGCACCAAGGGAACGGGTTGCAGGAGACACTATTTCTCTGCTTTCTCCGTCTGTTTCCTAGTGCCGGTTTGACGTTCCTGCAGTTTTCACTGTCAAACCGAGTTGGAGCTCGTACCTCCCCATATATATGTATGGAATGGAGTTTGCAACTGAAAAGAAACTTTGTGTTCCCAACAAGCTAGGTGAAGGACGGCTTTCACACACACTTATCTCTCAGAACTGAGCAAGTGGAGAGACGTTCGTTCATCTAGCACCAAGGGAACGGGTTGCAGGAGACACTTTTTCTCTGCTTTCTCAGTCTGTTTCCTAGTGCCGGTTTGAAGTTCCTGCAGTTTTCACTGTCAAACCGAGTTGGATCTAGTACCTCCCCATATATATGTATGGAATGGAGTTTGCAACTGAAAAGAAACTTTGTGTTCCCAACAAGAAATGTGAAGGACGGCTTTCAGACACACTTCTCTCTCAGAACTGAGCAAGTGGAGAGACGTTCGTTCATCTAGCACCAAGGGAACGGGTTGCAGGAGACACTATTTCTCTGCTTTCTCAGTCTTTTTCCTAGTGCCGGTTTGAAGTTCCTGCAGTTTTCACTGTAAAACCGAGTTAGAGCTTGTACCTCCCCATATATATGTATGGAATGGAGTTTGCAACTGAAAAGAAACTTTGTGTTCCCAACAAGCTAGGTGAAGGACTGCTTTCACACACACTTATCTCTCAGAACTGAGCAAGTGGAGAGACGTTCGTTCATCTAGCACCAAGGGAACGGGTTGCAGGAGACACTTTTTCTCTGCTTTCTCAGTCTGTTTCCTAGTGCCGGTTTGAAGTTCCTGCAGTTTTCACTGTCAAACCGAGTTGGAGCTCGTACCTCCCCATATATATGTATGGAATGGAGTTTGCAACTGAAAAGAAACTTTGTGTTCCCAACAAGCTAGGTGAAGGACGGCTTTCACACACACTTATCTCTCAGAACTGAGCAAGTGGAGAGACGTTCGTTCATCTAGCACCAAGGGAACGGGTTGCAGGAGACACTTTTTCTCAGCTTTCTCAGTCTGTTTCCTAGTGCCGGTTTGAAGTTCCTGCAGTTTTCACTGTAAAACAGAGTTAGAGCTTCTACCTCCCCATATATATGTATGGAATGGAGTTTGCAACTGAAAAGAAACTTTGTGTTCCCAACAAGCTAGGTGAAGGACGGCTTTCACACACACTTATCTCTCAGAACTGAGCAAGTGGAGAGACGTTCGTTCATCTAGCACCAAGGGAACGGTTTGCAGGAGACACTTTTTCTCTGCTTTCTCAGTCTGTTTCCTAGTGCTGGTTTGAAGTTCCTGCAGTTTTCACTGTCAAACCGAGTTGGAGCTAGTACCTCCTTATATATATGTATGGAATGTAGTTTGCAACTGAAAAGAAACTTTGTGTTCCCAACAAGCTAGGTGAAGGACGGCTTTCACACACACTTATCTCTCAGAACTGAGCAAGTGGAGAGACGTTCGTTCATCTAGCACCAATGGAACGGGTTGAAGGAGACACTTTTTCTCTGCTTTCTCAGTCTGTTTCCTAGTGCCGGTTTGAAGTTCCTGCAGTTTTCACTGTCAAACCGAGTTGGATTAGTACCTCCCCATATATATGTATGGAATGGAGTTTGCAACTGAAAAGAAACTTTGTGTTCCCAACAAGCTAGGTGAAGGACGGCTTTCACACACACATATCTCTCAGAACTGAGCAAGTGGAGAGACGTTCGTTCATCTAGCACCAAGGGAACGGGTTGCAAGAGACACTTTTTCTCTGATTCTCAGTCTGTTTCCTAGTGCCGGTTTGAAGTTCCTGCAGTTTTCACTGTCAAACCGATTTGGAGCTAGTACCTCCCCATATATATGTATGGAATGGAGTTTGCAACTGAAAAGAAACTTTGTGTTCCCAACAAGATAGGTGAAGTACGGCTTTCACACACACTTATCTCTCAGAACAGAGCAAGTGGAGAGACGTTCGTTCATCTAGCACCAAGGGAACGGGTTGCAGGAGACACTTTTTCTCTGCTTTCTCAGTCTGTTTCCTAGTGCCGGTTTGAAGTTCCTGCAGATTTCACTGTCAAACCGAGTTGGAACTAGTACCTCCCCATATATATGTATGGAATGGAGTTTGCAACGGAAAAGAAACTTTGTGTTCCCAACAAGCTAGGTGAAGGACGGCATTCACACACACTTATCTCTCAGAACCGAGCAAGTGGATAGACGTTCGTTCATCTAGCACCAAGGGAACGGGTTTCAGGAGACACTTTTTCTCTGCTTTCTCAGTCTGTTTCCTAGTGCCGGTTTGAAGTTCCTGCAGTTTTCACTGTCTAACCGATTTCGAGCTAGTACCTCCCCATATATATGTATGGAATGGAGTTTGCAACTGAAAAGAAACTTTGTGTTCCCTACAAGCTAGGTGAAGGACGGCTTTCACACACACTTATCTCTCAGAACTGAGCAAGTGGAGAGACGTTCGTTCATCTAGCACCAAGGGAACGGGTTGCAGGAGACACTATTTGTCTGCTTTCTCAGTCTGTTTCCTAGTGCCGGTTTGAAGTTCCTGCAGTTTTCACTGTCAAACCGAGTTGGAGGTAGTACCTCCCCATATATATGTATGGAATGGAGTTTGCAACTGAAAAGAAACTTTGTGTTCCCAACAAGCTAGGTGAAGGACGGCTTTCACACACAATTATCTCTCAGAACTGAGCAAGTGGAGAGACGTTCGTTCATCTAGCACCAATGGAACGGGTGGCAGGAGACACTTTTTCTCTGCTTCCTCAGTCTGTTTTCTAGTGCCGGTTTGAAGTTCCTGCAGTTTTCACTGTCAAACCGAGTTGGAGCTTCTACCTCCCCATATATATGTATGGAATGGAGTTTGCAACTGAAAAGAAACTTTGTGTTTCCAACAAGCTAGGTGAAAGACGGCTTTCACACACACTTATCTCTCAGAAATGAGCAAGTGGAGAGACGTTCGTTCATCTAGCACCAAGGGAACGGGTTGCAGGAGACACTTTTTCTCTGCTTTCTCAGTCTGTTTCCTAGTGCCGGTTTGAAGTTCCTGCAGTTTTCACTGTCAAACCGAGTTGGAGCTCGTACCTCCCCATATATATGTATGGAATGGAGTTTGCAACTGAAAAGAAACTTTGTGCTCCCAACAAGCTAGGTGAAGGGCGGCTTTCACACACACTTATCTCTCAGTACTGAGCAAGTGGAGAGACGTTCGTTCATCTAGCACCAAGGGAACGGGTTGCAGGAGACACTTTTTCTCTGCTTTCTCAGTCTGTTTCCTAGTGCCGGTTTGAAGTTCCTGCAGTTTTTACTGTAAAACCGAGTTAGAGCTTCTACCTCCCCATATATATGTATGGAATGGAGTTTGCAACTGAAAAGAAACTTTGTGTTCCCAACAAGCTAGGTGAAGGACGGCTTTCACACACACTTATCTCTCAGAACTGAGCAAGTGGAGAGACGTTCGTTCATCTAGCACCAAGGGAACGGGTTGCAGGAGACACTTTTTCTCTGCTTTCTCCGTCTGTTTCCTAGTGCCGGTTTGACGTTCCTGCAGTTTTCACTGTCAAACCGAGTTGGAGCTAGTATCTCCCCATATATATGTATGGAATGGAGTTTGCAACTGAAAAGAAACTTTGTGTTCCCAACAAGCTAGGTGAAGGACGGCTTTCACACACACTTATCTCTCAGAACTGAGCAAGTGGAGAGACGTTCGTTCATCTAGCACCAAGGGAACGGGTTGCAGGAGACACTTTTTCTCAGCTTTCTCAGTCTGTTTCCTAGTGCCGGTTTGAAGTTCCTGCAGTTTTCACTGTAAAACCGAGTTAGAGCTTCTACCTCCCCATATATATGTATGGAATGGAGTTTGCAACTGAAAAGAAACTTTGTGTTCCCAACAAGCTAGGTGAAGGACGGCTTTCACACACACATATCTCTCAGAACTGAGCAAGTGGAGAGACGTTCGTTCATCTAGCACCAAGGGAACGGGTTGCAAGAGACACTTTTTCTCTGATTCTCAGTCTGTTTCCTAGTGCCGGTTTGAAGTTCCTGCAGTTTTCACTGTCAAACGGATTTGGAGCTAGTACCTCCCCATATATATGTATGGAATGGAGTTTGCAACTGAAAAGAAACTTTGTGTTCCCAACAAGATAGGTGAAGTACAGCTTTCACACACACTTATCTCTCAGAACAGAGCAAGTGGAGAGACGTTCGTTCATCTAGCACCAATGGAACGGGTTGCAGGAGACACTTTTTCTCTGCTTTCTCAGTCTGTTTCCTAGTGCCGGTTTGAAGTTCCTGCAGTTTTCACTGTCAAACCGAGTTGGAACTAGTACCTCCCCATATATATGTATGGAATGGAGTTTGCAACGGAAAAGAAACTTTGTGTTCCCAACAAGCTAGGTGAAGGACGGCATTCACACACACTTATCTCTCAGAACCGAGCAAGTGGAGAGACGTTCGTTCATCTAGCACCAAGGGAACGGGTTGCAGGAGACACTTTTTGTCTGCTTTCTCAGTCTGTTTCCTAGTGCCGGTTTGAAGTTCCTGCAGTTTTCACTGTCAAACCGAGTTGGAGGTAGTACCTCCCCATATATATGTATGGAATGGAGTTTGCAACTGAAAAGAAACTTTGTGTTCCCAACAAGCTAGGTGAAGGACGGCTTTCACACACAATTATCTCTCAGAACTGAGCAAGTGGAGAGACGTTCGTTCATCTAGCACCAATGGAACGGGTGGCAGGAGACACTTTTTCTCTGCTTCCTCAGTCTGTTTTCTAGTGCCGGTTTGAAGTTCCTGCAGTTTTCACTGTCAAACCGAGTTGGAGCTTCTACCTCCCCATATATATGTATGGAATGGAGTTTGCAACTGAAAAGAAACTTTGTGTTTCCAACAAGCTAGGTGAAAGACGGCTTTCACACACACTTATCTCTCAGAAATGAGCAAGTGGAGAGACGTTCGTTCATCTAGCACCAAGGGAACGGGTTGCAGGAGACACTTTTTCTCTGCTTTCTCAGTCTGTTTCCTAGTGCCGGTTTGAAGTTCCTGCAGTTTTCACTGTCAAACCGAGTTGGAGCTCGTACCTCCCCATATATATGTATGGAATGGAGTTTGCAACTGAAAAGAAACTTTGTGTTCCCAACAAGCTAGGTGAAGGGCGGCTTTCACACACACTTTTCTCTCAGTACTGAGCAAGTGGAGAGACGTTCGTTCATCTAGCACCAAGGGAACGGGTTGCAGGAGACACATTTTCTCTGCTTTCTCAGTCTGTTTCCTAGTGCCGGTTTGAAGTTCCTGCAGTTTTCACTGTAAAACCGAGTTAGAGCTTCTACCTCCCCATATATATGTATGGAATGGAGTTTGCAACTGAAAAGAAACTTTGTGTTCCCAACAAGCTAGGTGAAGGACGGCTTTCACACACACTTAACTCTCAGAACTGAGCAAGTGGAGAGACGTTCGTTCATCTAGCACCAAGGGAACGGGTTGCAGGAGACACTTTTTCTCTGCTTTCTCAGTCTGTTTCCTAGTGCTGGTTTGAAGTTCCTGCAGTTTTCACTGTCAAACAGAGTTGGAGCTAGTACCTACTTATATATATGTATGGAATGTAGTTTGCAACTGAAAAGAAACTTTGTGTTCCCAACAAGCTAGGTGAAGGGCGGCTTTCACACACACTTAACTCTCAGAACTGAGCAAGTGGAGAGACGATCGTTCATCTAGCACCAAGGGAACGGGTTGAAGGAGACACTTTTTCTCTGCTTTCTCAGTCTGTTTCCTAGTGCCGGTTTGAAGTTCCTGCAGTTTTCACTGTCAAACCGAGTTGGAGCTAGTACCTCCCCATATATATGTATGGAATGGAGTTTGCAACTGAAAAGAAACTTTGTGTTCCCAACAAGCTAGGTGAAGGACGGCTTTCACACACACTTATCTCTCAGAACTGAGCAAGTGGAGAGACGTTCGTTCATCTAGCACCAAGGGAACGGGTTGCAAGGGACACTTTTTCTCTGCTTTCTCAGTCTGTTTCCTAGTGCCGGTTTGAAGTTCCTGCAGTTTTAACTGTAAAACCGAGTTAGAGCTTCTACCTCCCCATATATATGTATGGAATGGAGTTTGCAACTGAAAAGAAACTTTGTGTTCCCAACAAGCTAGGTGAAGGACGGCTTTCACACACACATATCTCTCAGAACTGAGCAAGTGGAGAGACGTTCGTTCATCTAGCACCAAGGGAACGGGTTGCAAGAGACACTTTTTCTCTGATTCTCAGTCTGTTTCCTAGTGCCGGTTTGAAGTTCCTGCAGTTTTCACTGTCAAACGGATTTGGAGCTAGTACCTCCCCATATATATGTATGGAATGGAGTTTGCAACTGAAAAGAAACTTTGTGTTCCCAACAAGCTAGGTGAAGGACGGCTTTCACACACAATTATCTCTCAGAACTGAGCAAGTGGAGAGACGTTCGTTCATCTAGCACCAATGGAACGGGTGGCAGGAGACACTTTTTCTCTGCTTCCTCAGTCTGTTTTCTAGTGCCGGTTTGAAGTTCCTGCAGTTTTCACTGTCAAACCGAGTTGGAGCTTCTACCTCCCCATATATATGTATGGAATGGAGTTTGCAACTGAAAAGAAACTTTGTGTTTCCAACAAGCTAGGTGAAAGACGGCTTTCACACACACTTATCTCTCAGAAATGAGCAAGTGGAGAGACGTTCGTTCATCTAGCACCAAGGGAACGGGTTGCAGGAGACACTTTTTCTCTGCTTTCTCAGTCTGTTTCCTAGTGCCGGTTTGAAGTTCCTGCAGTTTTCACTGTCAAACCGAGTTGGAGCTCGTACCTCCCCATATATATGTATGGAATGGAGTTTGCAACTGAAAAGAAACTTTGTGTTCCCAACAAGCTAGGTGAAGGGCGGCTTTCACACACACTTATCTCTCAGAACTGAGCAAGTGGAGAGACGTTCGTTCATCTAGCACCAAGGGAACGGGTTGCAAGGGACACTTTTTCTCTGCTTTCTCAGTCTGTTTCCTAGTGCCGGTTTGAAGTTCCTGCAGTTTTAACTGTAAAACCGAGTTAGAGCTTCTACCTCCCCATATATATGTATGGAATGGAGTTTGCAACTGAAAAGAAACTTTGTGTTCCCAACAAGCTAGGTGAAGGACGGCTTTCACACACACATATCTCTCAGAACTGAGCAAGTGGAGAGACGTTCGTTCATCTAGCACCAAGGGAACGGGTTGCAAGAGACACTTTTTCTCTGATTCTCAGTCTGTTTCCTAGTGCCGGTTTGAAGTTCCTGCAGTTTTCACTGTCAAACGGATTTGGAGCTAGTACCTCCCCATATATATGTATGGAATGGAGTTTGCAACTGAAAAGAAACTTTGTGTTCCCAACAAGATAGGTGAAGTACGGCTTTCACACACACTTATCTCTCAGAACAGAGCAAGTGGAGAGACGTTCGTTCATCTAGCACCAAGGGAACGGGTTGCAGGAGACACTTTTTCTCTGCTTTCTCAGTCTGTTTCCTAGTGCCGGTTTGAAGTTCCTGCAGTTTTCACTGTCAAACCGAGTTGGAACTAGTACCTCCCCATATATATGTATGGAATGGAGTTTGCAACGGAAAAGAAACTTTGTGTTCCCAACAAGCTAGGTGAAGGACGGCATTCACACACACTTATCTCTCAGAACCGAGCAAGTGGAGAGACGTTCGTTCATCTAGCACCAAGGGAACGGGTTGCAGGAGACACTTTTTGTCTGCTTTCTCAGTCTGTTTCCTAGTGCCGGTTTGAAGTTCCTGCAGTTTTCACTGTCAAACCGAGTTGGAGGTAGTACCTCCCCATATATATGTATGGAATGGAGTTTGCAACTGAAAAGAAACTTTGTGTTCCCAACAAGCTAGGTGAAGGACGGCTTTCACACACAATTATCTCTCAGAACTGAGCAAGTGGAGAGACGTTCGTTCATCTAGCACCAATGGAACGGGTGGCAGGAGACACTTTTTCTCTGCTTCCTCAGTCTGTTTTCTAGTGCCGGTTTGAAGTTCCTGCAGTTTTCACTGTCAAACCGAGTTGGAGCTTCTACCTCCCCATATATATGTATGGAATGGAGTTTGCAACTGAAAAGAAACTTTGTGTTTCCAACAAGCTAGGTGAAAGACGGCTTTCACACACACTTATCTCTCAGAAATGAGCAAGTGGAGAGACGTTCGTTCATCTAGCACCAAGGGAACGGGTTGCAGGAGACACTTTTTCTCTGCTTTCTCAGTCTGTTTCCTAGTGCCGGTTTGAAGTTCCTGCAGTTTTCACTGTCAAACCGAGTTGGAGCTCGTACCTCCCCATATATATGTATGGAATGGAGTTTGCAACTGAAAAGAAACTTTGTGTTCCCAACAAGCTAGGTGAAGGGCGGCTTTCACACACACTTTTCTCTCAGTACTGAGCAAGTGGAGAGACGTTCGTTCATCTAGCACCAAGGGAACGGGTTGCAGGAGACACATTTTCTCTGCTTTCTCAGTCTGTTTCCTAGTGCCGGTTTGAAGTTCCTGCAGTTTTCACTGTAAAACCGAGTTAGAGCTTCTACCTCCCCATATATATGTATGGAATGGAGTTTGCAACTGAAAAGAAACTTTGTGTTCCCAACAAGCTAGGTGAAGGACGGCTTTCACACACACTTAACTCTCAGAACTGAGCAAGTGGAGAGACGTTCGTTCATCTAGCACCAAGGGAACGGGTTGCAGGAGACACTTTTTCTCTGCTTTCTCAGTCTGTTTCCTAGTGCTGGTTTGAAGTTCCTGCAGTTTTCACTGTCAAACCGAGTTGGAGCTAGTACCTACTTATATATATGTATGGAATGTAGTTTGCAACTGAAAAGAAACTTTGTGTTCCCAACAAGCTAGGTGAAGGGCGGCTTTCACACACACTTAACTCTCAGAACTGAGCAAGTGGAGAGACGATCGTTCATCTAGCACCAAGGGAACGGGTTGAAGGAGACACTTTTTCTCTGCTTTCTCAGTCTGTTTCCTAGTGCCGGTTTGAAGTTCCTGCAGTTTTCACTGTCAAACCGAGTTGGAGCTAGTACCTCCCCATATATATGTATGGAATGGAGTTTGCAACTGAAAAGAAACTTTGTGTTCCCAACAAGCTAGGTGAAGGGCGGCTTTCACACACACTTATCTCTCAGAACTGAGCAAGTGGAGAGACGTTCGTTCATCTAGCACCAAGGGAACGGGTTGCAAGGGACACTTTTTCTCTGCTTTCTCAGTCTGTTTCCTAGTGCCGGTTTGAAGTTCCTGCAGTTTTAACTGTAAAACCGAGTTAGAGCTTCTACCTCCCCATATATATGTATGGAATGGAGTTTGCAACTGAAAAGAAACTTTGTGTTCCCAACAAGCTAGGTGAAGGACGGCTTTCACACACACATATCTCTCAGAACTGAGCAAGTGGAGAGACGTTCGTTCATCTAGCACCAAGGGAACGGGTTGCAAGAGACACTTTTTCTCTGATTCTCAGTCTGTTTCCTAGTGCCGGTTTGAAGTTCCTGCAGTTTTCACTGTCAAACGGATTTGGAGCTAGTACCTCCCCATATATATGTATGGAATGGAGTTTGCAACTGAAAAGAAACTTTGTGTTCCCAACAAGATAGGTGAAGTACGGCTTTCACACACACTTATCTCTCAGAACAGAGCAAGTGGAGAGACGTTCGTTCATCTAGCACCAAGGGAACGGGTTGCAGGAGACACTTTTTCTCTGCTTTCTCAGTCTGTTTCCTAGTGCCGGTTTGAAGTTCCTGCAGTTTTCACTGTCAAACCGAGTTGGAACTAGTACCTCCCCATATATATGTATGGAATGGAGTTTGCAACGGAAAAGAAACTTTGTGTTCCCAACAAGCTAGGTGAAGGACGGCATTCACACACACTTATCTCTCAGAACCGAGCAAGTGGAGAGACGTTCGTTCATCTAGCACCAAGGGAACGGGTTGCAGGAGACACTTTTTGTCTGCTTTCTCAGTCTGTTTCCTAGTGCCGGTTTGAAGTTCCTGCAGTTTTCACTGTCAAACCGAGTTGGAGGTAGTACCTCCCCATATATATGTATGGAATGGAGTTTGCAACTGAAAAGAAACTTTGTGTTCCCAACAAGCTAGGTGAAGGACGGCTTTCACACACAATTATCTCTCAGAACTGAGCAAGTGGAGAGACGTTCGTTCATCTAGCACCAATGGAACGGGTGGCAGGAGACACTTTTTCTCTGCTTCCTCAGTCTGTTTTCTAGTGCCGGTTTGAAGTTCCTGCAGTTTTCACTGTCAAACCGAGTTGGAGCTTCAACCTCCCCATATATATGTATGGAATGGAGTTTGCAACTGAAAAGAAACTTTGTGTTTCCAACAAGCTAGGTGAAAGACGGCTTTCACACACACTTATCTCTCAGAAATGAGCAAGTGGAGAGACGTTCGTTCATCTAGCACCAAGGGAACGGGTTGCAGGAGACACTTTTTCTCTGCTTTCTCAGTCTGTTTCCTAGTGCCGGTTTGAAGTTCCTGCAGTTTTCACTGTCAAACCGAGTTGGAGCTCGTACCTCCCCATATATATGTATGGAATGGAGTTTGCAACTGAAAAGAAACTTTGTGTTCCCAACAAGCTAGGTGAAGGGCGGCTTTCACACACACTTTTCTCTCAGTACTGAGCAAGTGGAGAGACGTTCGTTCATCTAGCACCAAGGGAACGGGTTGCAGGAGACACATTTTCTCTGCTTTCTCAGTCTGTTTCCTAGTGCCGGTTTGAAGTTCCTGCAGTTTTCACTGTAAAACCGAGTTAGAGCTTCTACCTCCCCATATATATGTATGGAATGGAGTTTGCAACTGAAAAGAAACTTTGTGTTCCCAACAAGCTAGGTGAAGGACGGCTTTCACACACACTTAACTCTCAGAACTGAGCAAGTGGAGAGACGTTCGTTCATCTAGCACCAAGGGAACGGGTTGCAGGAGACACTTTTTCTCTGCTTTCTCAGTCTGTTTCCTAGTGCTGGTTTGAAGTTCCTGCAGTTTTCACTGTCAAACCGAGTTGGAGCTAGTACCTACTTATATATATGTATGGAATGTAGTTTGCAACTGAAAAGAAACTTTGTGTTCCCAACAAGCTAGGTGAAGGGCGGCTTTCACACACACTTAACTCTCAGAACTGAGCAAGTGGAGAGACGATCGTTCATCTAGCACCAAGGGAACGGGTTGAAGGAGACACTTTTTCTCTGCTTTCTCAGTCTGTTTCCTAGTGCCGGTTTGAAGTTCCTGCAGTTTTCACTGTCAAACCGAGTTGGAGCTAGTACCTCCCCATATATATGTATGGAATGGAGTTTGCAACTGAAAAGAAACTTTGTGTTCCCAACAAGCTAGGTGAAGGACGGCTTTCACACACACTTATCTCTCAGAACTGAGCAAGTGGAGAGACGTTCGTTCATCTAGCACCAAGGGAACGGGTTGCAAGGGACACTTTTTCTCTGCTTTCTCAGTCTGTTTCCTAGTGCCGGTTTGAAGTTCCTGCAGTTTTAACTGTCAAACCGATTTGGAGCTAGTACCTCCCCATATATATGTATGGAATGGAGTTTGCAACTGAAAAGAAACTTTGTGTTCCCAACAAGCTAGGTGAAGGACGGCTTTCACACACACTTATCTCTCAGAACTGAGCAAGTGGAGAGACGTTCGTTCATCTAGCACCAAGGGAACGGGTTGCAGGAGACACTTTTCTCTGCTTTCTCAGTGTGTTTCCTAGTGCCGGTTTGAAGTTCCTGCAGTTTTCACTGTCAAACAGAGTTGGAAATAGTACCTCCCCATATATATGTATGGAATGGAGTTTGCAACTGAAAAGAAACTTTGTGTTCCCAACAAGCTAGTTGAAGGACGGCTTTCACACACACTTATCTCTCAGAACTGAGCAAGTGGAGAGACGTTCGTTCATCTAGCACCAAGGGAACGGGTTGCAGGAGACACTTTTTCTCTGCTTTCTCCGTCTGTTTCCTAGTGCCGGTTTGAAGTTCCTGCAGTTTTCACTGTCAAACCGAGTTGGAGCTAGTACCTCCCCATATATATGTATGGAATGGAGTTTGCAACTGAAAAGAACTTGGTGTTCCCAACAAGCTAGGTGAAGGACGGCTTTCACACACACTTATCTCTCAGAACTGAGCAAGTGGAGAGACGTTCGTTCATCTAGCACCAAGGGAACGGGTTGCAGGAGACATTTATTCTCTGCTTCTCAGTCTGTTTCCTAGTGCCGGTTTGAAGTTCCTGCAGTTTTCACTCTCAAACCGAGTTGGAGCTTATACCTCCCCATATATAAGTATGGAATGGAGTTTGCAACTGAAAAGAAACTTTGTGTTCCCAACAAGCTAGGTGAAGTACGGCTTTCACACACACTTATCTCTCAGAACTGAGCAAGTGGAGAGAGGTTCGTTCATCTAGCACCAAGGGAACGGGTTGCAGGAGACACTTTTTCTCTGCTTTCTCCGTCTGTTTCCTACTGCCGGTTTGAAGTTCCTGCAGTTTTCACTGTCAAACCGATTTGGAGCTAGTACCTCCCCATATATATGTATGGAATGGAGTTTGCAACTGAAAAGAAACTTTGTGTTCCCTACAAGCTAGGTGAAGGACGGCTTTCACACACACTTATCTCTCAGAACTGAGCAAGTGGAGAGACGTTCGTTCATCTAGCACCAAGGGAACGGGTTGCAGGAGACACTTTTTCTCTGCTTTCTCAGTCTGTTTCATAGTGCCGGTTTGAAGTTCCTACAGTTTTCACTGTCAAAACGAGTTGGAGCTAGTACCTCCCCATATATATGTATGGAATGGAGTTTGCATCTGAAAAGAAACTTTGTGTTCCCAACAAGCTAGGTGAAGGACGGCTTTCACACACAATTATCTCTCAGAACTGAGCAAGTGGATAGACGTTCGTTCATCTAGCACCAAGGGAACGGGTTGCAGGAGACACTTTTTCTCTGCTTTCTCAGTCTGTTTCCTAGTGCCGGTTTGAAGTTCCTGCAGTTTTCACTGTAAAACCGAGTTGGAGCTCGTACCTACCCATATATATGTATGGAATGGAGTTTGCAACTGAAAAGAAACTTTATGTTCCCAACAAGCTAGTTGAAGGACGGCTTTCACACACACTTATCTCTCAGAACTGAGCAAGTGAAGAGACGTTCGTTCATCTAGCACCAAGGGAACTGGTTGCAGGAGACAATTTTTCTCAGCTTTCTCATTCTGTTTCCTAGTGCCGGTTTGAAATTCCTGCAGTTTTCACTGTAAAATCGAGTTGGAGCTTGTACCTCCCCATATGTATGTATGGAATGGAGTTTGCAACTGAAAAGAAACTTGGTGTTCCCAACAAGCTAGGTGAAGGACGGCTTTCACACACACTTATCTCTCAGAACTGAGCAAGTGGAGAGACGTTCGTTCATCTAGCACCAAGGGAACGGGTTGCAGGAGACACATTTTCTCTGCTTTCTAAGTCTGTTTCCTAGTGCCGGTTTGAAGTTCCTGCAGTTCTCACTGTCAAACAGAGTTGGAGCTTGTACCTCCCTATATATATGTATGGAATGGAGTTTGCAACTGAAAAGAAACTTTGTGATCCCAACAAGCTTGGTGAAGGACGGCTTTCACACACACTTATCTCTCAGAACTGAGCAAGTGGAGAGACGTTCGTTCATCTAGCACCAAGGGAACGGGTTGCAGGAGAAACTTTTTCTCTGCTTTCTAAGTCTGTTTCCTAGTGCCGGTTTGAAGTTCCTGCAGTTTTCACTGTCAAACGGAGTTGGAGCTAGTACCTCCCCATATATATTTATGGAATGGAGTTTGCAACTGAAAAGAAACTTTGTGTTCCCAACAAGCTAGGTGAAGGACGGCATTCACACACACTTATCTCTCAGAACTGAGCAAGTGGAGAGACGTTCGTTTATCTAGCACCAAGGGAACGGGTTGCAGGAGACACTTTTTCTCTGCTTTCTCAGTCTGTTTCCTAGTGCCGGTTTGAAGTTCCTGCAGTTTTCACTGTCAAACCGATTTGGAGCTAGTACCTCCCCATATATATGTATGGAATGGAGTTTGCAACTGAAAAGAAACTTTGTGTTCCCAACAAGCTAGGTGAAGGACGGCTTTCACACACACTTATCTCTCAGAACAGAGGAAGTGGAGAGACGTTCGTTCATCTAGCACCAAGGGAACGGGTTGCAGGAGACACTTTTTCTCTGCTTTCTCAGTCTGTTTCCTAGTGCCGGTTTGAAGTTCCTGCAGTTTTCACTGTCAAACCGAGTTGGAGCTAGTACCTCCCCATATATATGTATGGAATGGAGTTTGCAACTGAAAAGAAACTTTGTGTTCCCAACAAGCTAGGTGAAGGACGGCATTCACACACACTTATCTCTCAGAACCGAGCAAGTGGAGAGACGTTCGTTCATCTAGCACCAAGGGAACGGGTTTCAGGAGACACTTTTTCTCTGCTTTCTCAGTCTGTTTCCTAGTGCCGGTTTGAAGTTCCTGCAGTTTTCACTGTAAAACCGAGTTGGAGCTCGCACCTACCCATATATATGTATGGAATGGAGTTTGCAACTGAAAAGAAACTTTGTGTTCCCAACAAGCTAGGTGAAGGACGGCTTTCACACACACTTATCTCTCAGAACTGAGCAAGTGGAGAGACGTTCGTTCATCTAGCACCAATGGAACGGGTTGCAGGGGACACTTTTTCTCTGCTTTCTCAGTCTGTTTCCTAGTGCCGGTTTGATGTTCCTGCAGTTTTCACTGTCAAACCGAGTTGGAGGTAGGATCCTCCCCATATATATGTATGGAATGGAGTTTGCAACTGAAAAGAAACTTTGTGTTCCCAACAAGCTAGGTGAAGGACGGCTTTCACACACACTTATCTCTCAGAACTGAGCAAGTGGAGAGACGTTCGTTCATCTAGCACCAAGGGTACGGGTTGCAGGAGACACTTTTTCTCTGCTTTCTCAGTCTGTTTCCTAGTGCCGGTTTGAAGTTCCTGCAGTTTTCACTGTCAAACAGATTTGGAGCTAGTACCTCCCCATATATATGTATGGAATGGAGTTTGCAACTGAAAAGAAACTTGGTGTTCCCAACAAGCTAGGTGAAGGACGGCTTTCACACACACTTATCTCTCAGAACTGAGCAAGTGGAGAGACGTTCGTTCATCTAGCACCAAGGGAACGGGTTGCAGGAGACACATTTTCTCTGCTTTCTAAGTCTGTTTCCTAGTGCCGGTTTGAAGTTCCTGCAGTTCTCACTGTCAAACAGAGTTGGAGCTTGTACCTCCCTATATATATGTATGGAATGGAGTTTGCAACTGAAAAGAAACTTTGTGATCCCAACAAGCTTGGTGAAGGACGGCTTTCACACACACTTATCTCTCAGAACTGAGCAAGTGGAGAGACGTTCGTTCATCTAGCACCAAGGGAACGGGTTGCAGGAGAAACTTTTTCTCTGCTTTCTAAGTCTGTTTCCTAGTGCCGGTTTGAAGTTCCTGCAGTTTTCACTGTCAAACGGAGTTGGAGCTAGTACCTCCCCATATATATTTATGGAATGGAGTTTGCAACTGAAAAGAAACTTTGTGTTCCCAACAAGCTAGGTGAAGGACGGCATTCACACACACTTATCTCTCAGAACTGAGCAAGTGGAGAGACGTTCGTTTATCTAGCACCAAGGGAACGGGTTGCAGGAGACACTTTTTCTCTGCTTTCTCAGTCTGTTTCCTAGTGCCGGTTTGAAGTTCCTGCAGTTTTCACTGTCAAACCGATTTGGAGCTAGTACCTCCCCATATATATGTATGGAATGGAGTTTGCAACTGAAAAGAAACTTTGTGTTCCCAACAAGCTAGGTGAAGGACGGCTTTCACACACACTTATCTCTCAGAACAGAGGAAGTGGAGAGACGTTCGTTCATCTAGCACCAAGGGAACGGGTTGCAGGAGACACTTTTTCTCTGCTTTCTCAGTCTGTTTCCTAGTGCCGGTTTGAAGTTCCTGCAGTTTTCACTGTCAAACCGAGTTGGAGCTAGTACCTCCCCATATATATGTATGGAATGGAGTTTGCAACTGAAAAGAAACTTTGTGTTCCCAACAAGCTAGGTGAAGGACGGCATTCACACACACTTATCTCTCAGAACCGAGCAAGTGGAGAGACGTTCGTTCATCTAGCACCAAGGGAACGGGTTTCAGGAGACACTTTTTCTCTGCTTTCTCAGTCTGTTTCCTAGTGCCGGTTTGAAGTTCCTGCAGTTTTCACTGTAAAACCGAGTTGGAGCTCGCACCTACCCATATATATGTATGGAATGGAGTTTGCAACTGAAAAGAAACTTTGTGTTCCCAACAAGCTAGGTGAAGGACGGCTTTCACACACACTTATCTCTCAGAACTGAGCAAGTGGAGAGACGTTCGTTCATCTAGCACCAATGGAACGGGTTGCAGGGGACACTTTTTCTCTGCTTTCTCAGTCTGTTTCCTAGTGCCGGTTTGATGTTCCTGCAGTTTTCACTGTCAAACCGAGTTGGAGGTAGGATCCTCCCCATATATATGTATGGAATGGAGTTTGCAACTGAAAAGAAACTTTGTGTTCCCAACAAGCTAGGTGAAGGACGGCTTTCACACACACTTATCTCTCAGAACTGAGCAAGTGGAGAGACGTTCGTTCATCTAGCACCAAGGGTACGGGTTGCAGGAGACACTTTTTCTCTGCTTTCTCAGTCTGTTTCCTAGTGCCGGTTTGAAGTTCCTGCAGTTTTCACTGTCAAACAGAGTTGGAGCTAGTACCTCCCCATATATATGTATGGAATGGAGTTTGCAACTGAAAAGAAACTTTGTGTTCCCAACAAGATAGTTGAAGGACGGCTTTCACACACACTTATCTCTCAGAACTGAGCAAGTGGAGAGACGTTCGTTCATCTAGCACCAAGGGAACAGGTTGCAGGAGACACTTTTTCTCTGCTTTCTCAGTCTGTTTCCTAGTGCCGGTTTGAAGTTCCTGCAGTTTTTACTGTCAAACCGAGTTGGAGCTAGTACCCCCCCATATATATGTATGGAATGGAGTTTGCAACTGAAAAGAAACTTTGTGTTCCCAACAAGTTAGGTGAAGGACGGCTTTCACACACACTTATCTCTCAGAACTGAGCAAGTGGAGAGACGTTCGTTCATCTAGCACCAATGGAACGGGTTGCAGGGGACACTTTTTCTCTGCTTTCTCAGTCTGTTTCCTAGTGCCGGTTTGATGTTCCTGCAGTTTTCACTGTCAAACCGAGTTGGAGGTAGGATCCTCCCCATATATATGTATGGAATGGAGTTTGCAACTGAAAAGAAACTTTGTGTTCCCAACAAGCTAGGTGAAGGACGGCTTTCACACACACATATCTCTCAGAACTGAGCAAGTGGAGAGACGTTCGTTCATCTAGCACCAAGGGAACGGGTTGCAGGAGACAATTTTTCTCTGCTTCTTCAGTCTTTTTCCTAGTGCCGGTTTGAAGTTCCTGCAGTTTTCACTGTCAAACCGATTTGGAGGTAGTACCTCCCCATATATATGTATGGAATGGAGTTTGCAACTGAAAAGAAACTTTGTGTTCCCAACAAGCTAGGTGAAGGACGGCTTTCACACACACTTATCTCTCAGAAATGAGCAAGTAGAGAGACGTTCGTTCATCTAGCATCAAGGGAACGGGTTGCAGGAGACACTTTTTCTCTGCTTTCTCAGTCTGTTTCCTAGTGCCGGTTTGAAGTTCCTGCAGTTTTCACTTTAACCGAGTTGGAGCTTCTACCTCTCCATATATATGTATGGAATGGAGTTTGCAACTGAAAAGAAACTTTGTGTTCCCAAGAAGCTAGGTGAATACGGCTTTCACACACACATATCTCTCAGAACAGTGCAAGTGGAGAGACGTTCGTTCATCTAGCACCAAGGGAACGGGTTGCAGGAGACACTATTTCTCTGCTTTCTCCGTCTGTTTCCTAGTGCCGGTTTGAAGTTCCTGCAGTTTTCACTGTAAAACCGAGTTGGAGCTTCAACCTCCCCATATATATGTATGGAATGGAGTTTGCAACTGAAAAGAAAGTTTGTGTTCCCAACAACCTAGGTGAAGAGCGGCTTTCACACACACTTATCTCTCAGAACAGAGCAAGTGGAGAGACGTTCGTTCATCTAGCACCAAGGGAACGGGTTGCAGGAGACACTTTTTCTCTGATTTCTCAGTCTGTTTCCTAGTGCCGGTTTGAAGTTCCTGCAGTTTTCACTGTCAAACCGAGTTGGAGCTAGTACCTCCCCATATATATGTATGGAATGGAGTTTGCAACTGAAAAGAAACTTTGTGTTCCCTACAAGCTAGGTGAAGGACGGCATTCACACACACTTATCTCTCAGAACCGAGCAAGTGGAGAGACGTTCGTTCATCTAGCACCAAGGGAACGGGTTTCAGGAGACACTTTTTCTCTGCTTTCTCAGTCTGTTTCCTAGTGCCGGTTTGAAGTTCCTGCAGTTTTCACTATCTAAACGATTTGGAGCTAGTACCTCCCCATATATATGTATGGAATGGAGTTTGCAACTGAAAAGAAACTTTGTGTTCCCAACAAGCTAGGTGAAGGACGGCTTTCACACACACTTATCTCTCAGAACTGAGCAAGTGGAGAGACGTTCGTTCATCTAGCACCAATGGAACGGGTTGCAGGGGACACTTTTTCTCTGCTTTCTCAGTCTGTTTCCTAGTGCCGGTTTGATGTTCCTGCAGTTTTCACTGTCAAACCGAGTTGGAGGTAGGATCCTCCCCATATATATGTATGGAATGGAGTTTGCAACTGAAAAGAAACTTTGTGTTCCCAACAAGCTAGGTGAAGGACGGCTTTCACACACACTTATCTCTCAGAACTGAGCAAGTGGAGAGACGTTCGTTCATCTAGCACCAAGGGAACGGGTTGCAGGAGACACTTTTTCTCTGCTTTCTCAGTCTGTTTCCTAGTGCCGGTTTGAAGTTCCTGCAGTTTTCACTTTAACCGAGTTGGAGCTTCTACCTCTCCATATATATGTATGGAATGGAGTTTGCAACTGAAAAGAAACTTTGTGTTCCCAAGAAGCTAGGTGAATACGGCTTTCACACACACATATCTCTCAGAACAGAGCAAGTGGAGAGACGTTCGTTCATCTAGCACCAAGGGAACGGGTTGCAGGAGACACTATTTCTCTGCTTTCTCCGTCTGTTTCCTAGTGCCGGTTTGAAGTTCCTGCAGTTTTCACTGTAAAACCGAGTTGGAGCTTCAACCTCCCCATATATATGTATGGAATGGAGTTTGCAACTGAAAAGAAAGTTTGTGTTCCCAACAAGCTAGGTGAAGAGCGGCTTTCACACACACTTATCTCTCAGAACAGAGCAAGTGGAGAGACGTTCGTTCATCTAGCACCAAGGGAACGGGTTGCAGGAGACACTTTTTCTCTGATTTCTCAGTCTGTTTCCTAGTGCCGGTTTGAAGTTCCTGCAGTTTTCACTGTCAAACCGAGTTGGAGCTAGTACCTCCCCATATATATGTATGGAATGGAGTTTGCAACTGAAAAGAAACTTTGTGTTCCCTACAAGCTAGGTGAAGGACGGCATTCACACACACTTATCTCTCAGAACCGAGCAAGTGGAGAGACGTTCGTTCATCTAGCACCAAGGGAACGGGTTTCAGGAGACACTTTTTCTCTGCTTTCTCAGTCTGTTTCCTAGTGCCGGTTTGAAGTTCCTGCAGTTTTCACTATCTAAACGATTTGGAGCTAGTACCTCCCCATATATATGTATGGAATGGAGTTTGCAACTGAAAAGAAACTTTGTGTTCCCAACAAGCTAGGTGAAGGACGGCTTTCACACACACTTATCTCTCAGAACTGAGCAAGTGGAGAGACGTTCGTTCATCTAGCACCAATGGAACGGGTTGCAGGGGACACTTTTTCTCTGCTTTCTCAGTCTGTTTCCTAGTGCCGGTTTGATGTTCCTGCAGTTTTCACTGTCAAACCGAGTTGGAGGTAGGATCCTCCCCATATATATGTATGGAATGGAGTTTGCAACTGAAAAGAAACTTTGTGTTCCCAACAAGCTAGGTGAAGGACGGCTTTCACACACACTTATCTCTCAGAACTGAGCAAGTGGAGAGACGTTCGTTCATCTAGCACCAAGGGAACGGGTTGCAGGAGACACTTTTTCTCTGCTTTCTCAGTCTGTTTCCTAGTGCCGGTTTGAAGTTCCTGCAGTTTTCACTGTCAAACAGAGTTGGAGCTAGTACCTCCCCATATATATGTATGGAATGGAGTTTGCTACTGAAAAGAAACTTTGTGTTCCCAACAAGATAGGTGAAGGACGGCTTTCACACACAATTATCTCTCAGAACTGAGCAAGTGGAGAGACGTTCGTTCATCTAGCACCAAGGGAACGGGTGGCAGGAGACACTTTTTCTCTGCATCCTCAGTCTGTTTCCTAGTGCCGGTTTGAAGTTCTTGCAGTTTTCACTGTCAAACCGAGTTGGAGCTTCTACCTCCCCATATATATGTATGGAATGGTGTTTGCAACTGAAAAGAAACTTTGTGTTCCCAACAAGCTAGGTGAAGGACGGCTTTCACACACACTTATCTCTCAGAAATGAGCAAGTGGAGAGACGTTCGTTCATCTAGCACCAAGGGAACGGGTTGCAGGAGACACTTTTTCTCTGCTTTCTCAGTCTGTTTCCTAGTGCCGGTTTGAAGTTCCTGCAGTTTTCACTTTAAAACCGAGTTGGAGCTTCTACCTCTCCATATATATGTATGGAGTGGAGTTTGCAACTGAAAAGAAACTTTGTGTTCCCAAGAAGCTAGGTGAAGTACGGCTTTCACACACACATATCTCTCAGAACAGAGCAAGTGGAGAGACGTTCGTTCATCTAGCACCAAGGGAACGGGTTGCAGGAGACACTATTTCTCTGATTTTTCCGTCTGTTTCCTAGTGCCGGTTTGAAGTTCCTGCAGTTTTCACTGTAAAACCGAGTTGGAGCTTCTACCTCCCCATATATATGTATGGAATGTAGTTTGCAACTGAAAAGAAACTTTGTGTTCCCAACAAGATAGGGGAAGAGCGGCTTTCACACACACTTATCTCTCAGAACAGAGCAAGTGGAGAGACGTTCGTTCATCTAGCACCAAGGGAACGGGTTGCAGGAGACACTTTTTCTCTGCTTTCTCAGTCTGTTTCCTAGTGCCGGTTTGAAGTTCCTGCAGTTTTCACTGTCAAACCGAGTTGGAGCTAGTACCTCCCCATATATATGTATGGAATGGAGTTTGCAACTGAAAAGAAACTTTGTGTTCCCTACAAGCTAGGTGAAGGACGGCTTTCACACACACTTATCTCTCAGAACTGAGCAAGTGGAGAGACGTTCGTTCATCTAGCACCAAGGGAACGGGTTGCAGGAGACACTTTTTCTCTGCTTTCTCAGTCTGTTTCATAGTGCCGGTTTGAAGTTCCTACAGTTTTCACTGTCAAAACGAGTTGGAGCTAGTACCTCCCCATATATATGTATGGAATGGAGTTTGCATCTGAAAAGAAACTTTGTGTTCCCAACAAGCTAGGTGAAGGACGGCTTTCACACACAATTATCTCTCAGAACTGAGCAAGTGGATAGACGTTCGTTCATCTAGCACCAAGGGAACGGGTTGCAGGAGACACTTTTTCTCTGCTTTCTCAGTCTGTTTCCTAGTGCCGGTTTGAAGTTCCTGCATTTTTCACTGTAAAACCGAGTTGGAGCTCGTACCTACCCATATATATGTATGGAATGGAGTTTGCAACTGAAAAGAAACTTTATGTTCCCAACAAGCTAGTTGAAGGACGGCTTTCACACACACTTATCTCTCAGAACTGAGCAAGTGAAGAGACGTTCGTTCATCTAGCACCAAGGGAACTGGTTGCAGGAGACAATTTTTCTCAGCTTTCTCATTCTGTTTCCTAGTGCCGGTTTGAAATTCCTGCAGTTTTCACTGTAAAATCGAGTTGGAGCTTGTACCTCCCCATATGTATGTATGGAATGGAGTTTGCAACTGAAAAGAAACTTGGTGTTCCCAACAAGCTAGGTGAAGGACGGCTTTCACACACACTTATCTCTCAGAACTGAGCAAGTGGAGAGACGTTCGTTCATCTAGCCCCAAGGGAACGGGTTGCAGGAGACACATTTTCTCTGCTTTCTAAGTCTGTTTCCTAGTGCCGGTTTGAAGTTCCTGCAGTTCTCACTGTCAAACAGAGTTGGAGCTTGTACCTCCCTATATATATGTATGGAATGGAGTTTGCAACTGAAAAGAAACTTTGTGATCCCAACAAGCTTGGTGAAGGACGGCTTTCACACACACTTATCTCTCAGAACTGAGCAAGTGGAGAGACGTTCGTTCATCTAGCACCAAGGGAACGGGTTGCAGGAGAAACTTTTTCTCTGCTTTCTAAGTCTGTTTCCTAGTGCCGGTTTGAAGTTCCTGCAGTTTTCACTGTCAAACGGAGTTGGAGCTAGTACCTCCCCATATATATTTATGGAATGGAGTTTGCAACTGAAAAGAAACTTTGTGTTCCCAACAAGCTAGGTGAAGGACGGCATTCACACACTTATCTCTCAGAACTGAGCAAGTGGAGAGACGTTCGTTTATCTAGCACCAAGGGAACGGGTTGCAGGAGACACTTTTTCTCTGCTTTCTCAGTCTGTTTCCTAGTGCCGGTTTGAAGTTCCTGCAGTTTTCACTGTCAAACCGATTTGGAGCTAGTACCTCCCCATATATATGTATGGAATGGAGTTTGCAACTGAAAAGAAACTTTGTGTTCCCAACAAGCTAGGTGAAGGACGGCTTTCACACACACTTATCTCTCAGAACAGAGGAAGTGGAGAGACGTTCGTTCATCTAGCACCAAGGGAACGGGTTGCAGGAGACACTTTTTCTCTGCTTTCTCAGTCTGTTTCCTAGTGCCGGTTTGAAGTTCCTGCAGTTTTCACTGTCAAACCGAGTTGGAGCTAGTACCTCCCCATATATATGTATGGAATGGAGTTTGCAACTGAAAAGAAACTTTGTGTTCCCAACAAGCTAGGTGAAGGACGGCATTCACACACACTTATCTCTCAGAACCGAGCAAGTGGAGAGACGTTCGTTCATCTAGCACCAAGGGACGGGTTTCAGGAGACACTTTTTCTCTGCTTTCTCAGTCTGTTTCCTAGTGCCGGTTTGAAGTTCCTGCAGTTTTCACTGTAAAACCGAGTTGGAGCTCGTACCTACCCATATATATGTATGGAATGGAGTTTGCAACTGAAAAGAAGCTTTGTGTTCCCAACAAGCTAGGTGAAGGACGGCTTTCACACACACTTATCTCTCAGAACTGAGCAAGTGGAGAGACGTTCGTTCATCTAGCACCAATGGAACGGGTTGCAGAGGACACTTTTTCTCTGCTTTCTCAGTCTGTTTCCTAGTGCCGGTTTGATGTTCCTGCAGTTTTCACTGTCAAACCGAGTTGGAGGTAGGATCCTCCCCATATATATGTATGGAATGGAGTTTGCAACTGAAAAGAAACTTTGTGTTCCCAACAAGCTAGGTGAAGGACGGCTTTCACACACACTTATCTCTCAGAACTGAGCAAGTGGAGAGACGTTCGTTCATCTAGCACCAAGGGAACGGGTTGCAGGAGACACTTTTTCTCTGCTTTCTCAGTCTGTTTCCTAGTGCCGGTTTGAAGTTCCTGCAGTTTTCACTGTCAAACAGAGTTGGAGCTAGTACCTCCCCATATATATGTATGGAATGGAGTTTGCAACTGAAAAGAAACTTTGTGATCCCAACAAGCTTGGTGAAGGACGGCTTTCACACACACTTATCTCTCAGAACTGAGCAAGTGGAGAGACGTTCGTTCATCTAGCACCAAGGGAACGGGTTGCAGGAGAAACTTTTTCTCTGCTTTCTAAGTCTGTTTCCTAGTGCCGGTTTGAAGTTCCTGCAGTTTTCACTGTCAAACGGAGTTGGAGCTAGTACCTCCCCATATATATTTATGGAATGGAGTTTGCAACTGAAAAGAAACTTTGTGTTCCCAACAAGCTAGGTGAAGGACGGCATTCACACACTTATCTCTCAGAACTGAGCAAGTGGAGAGACGTTCGTTTATCTAGCACCAAGGGAACGGGTTGCAGGAGACACTTTTTCTCTGCTTTCTCAGTCTGTTTCCTAGTGCCGGTTTGAAGTTCCTGCAGTTTTCACTGTCAAACCGATTTGGAGCTAGTACCTCCCCATATATATGTATGGAATGGAGTTTGCAACTGAAAAGAAACTTTGTGTTCCCAACAAGCTAGGTGAAGGACGGCTTTCACACACACTTATCTCTCAGAACAGAGGAAGTGGAGAGACGTTCGTTCATCTAGCACCAAGGGAACGGTTTGCAGGAGACACTTTTTCTCTGCTTTCTCAGTCTGTTTCCTAGTGCCGGTTTGAAGTTCCTGCAGTTTTCACTGTCAAACCGAGTTGGAGCTAGTACCTCCCCATATATATGTATGGAATGGAGTTTGCAACTGAAAAGAAACTTTGTGTTCCCAACAAGCTAGGTGAAGGACGGCATTCACACACACTTATCTCTCAGAACCGAGCAAGTGGAGAGACGTTCGTTCATCTAGCACCAAGGGACGGGTTTCAGGAGACACTTTTTCTCTGCTTTCTCAGTCTGTTTCCTAGTGCCGGTTTGAAGTTCCTGCAGTTTTCACTGTAAAACCGAGTTGGAGCTCGTACCTACCCATATATATGTATGGAATGGAGTTTGCAACTGAAAAGAAACTTTGTGTTCCCAACAAGCTAGGTGAAGGACGGCTTTCACACACACTTATCTCTCAGAACTGAGCAAGTGGAGAGACGTTCGTTCATCTAGCACCAATGGAACGGGTTGCCGAGGACACTTTTTCTCTGCTTTCTCAGTCTGTTTCCTAGTGCCGGTTTGATGTTCCTGCAGTTTTCACTGTCAAACCGAGTTGGAGGTAGGATCCTCCCCATATATATGTATGGAATGGAGTTTGCAACTGAAAAGAAACTTTGTGTTCCCAACAAGCTAGGTGAAGGACGGCTTTCACACACACTTATCTCTCAGAACTGAGCAAGTGGAGAGACGTTCGTTCATCTAGCACCAAGGGAACGGGTTGCAGGAGACACTTTTTCTCTGCTTTCTCAGTCTGTTTCCTAGTGCCGGTTTGAAGTTCCTGCAGTTTTCACTGTCAAACAGAGTTGGAGCTAGTACCTCCCCATATATATGTATGGAATGGAGTTTGCAACTGAAAAGAAACTTTGTGTTCCCAACAAGATAGTTGAAGGACGGCTTTCACACACACTTATCTCTCAGAACTGAGCAAGTGGAGAGACGTTCGTTCATCTACCACCAAGGGAACGGGTTGCAGGAGACACTTTTTCTCTGCTTTCTCAGTCTGTTTCCTAGTGCCGGTTTGAAGTTCCTGCAGTTTTCACTGTCAAACCGAGTTGGAGCTAGTACCCACCCATATATATGTATGGAATGGAGTTTGCAACTGAAAAGAAACTTTGTGTTCCCAACAAGTTAGGTGAAGGACGGCTTTCACACACACATATCTCTCAGAACTGAGCAAGTGGAGAGACGTTCGTTCATCTAGCACCAAGGGAACGGGTTGCAGGAGACAATTTTTCTCTGCTTCTTCAGTCTTTTTCCTAGTGCCGGTTTGAAGTTCCTGCAGTTTTCACTGTCAAACCGATTTGGAGGTAGTACCTCCCCATATATATGTATGGAATGGAGTTTGCAACTGAAAAGAAACTTTGTGTTCCCAACAAGCTAGGTGAAGGACGGCTTTCACACACACTTATCTCTCAGAAATGAGCAAGTAGAGAGACGTTCGTTCATCTAGCATCAAGGGAACGGGTTGCAGGAGACACTTTTTCTCTGCTTTCTCAGTCTGTTTCCTAGTGCCGGTTTGAAGTTCCTGCAGTTTTCACTTTAACCGAGTTGGAGCTTCTAACTCTCCATATATATGTATGGAATGCAGTTTGCAACTGAAAAGAAACTTTGTGTTCCCAAGAAGCTAGGTGAAGTACGGCTTTCACACACACATATCTCTCAGAACAGAGCAAGTGGAGAGACGTTCGTTCATCTAGCACCAAGGGAACGGGTTGCAGGAGACACAATTTCTCTGCTTTCTCCGTCTGTTTCCTAGTGCCGGTTTGAAGTTCCTGCAGTTTTCACTGTAAAACCGAGTTGGAGCTTCAACCTCCCCATATATATGTATGGAATGGAGTTTGCAACTGAAAAGAAACTTTGTGTTCCCAACAAGCTAGGTGAAGAGCGGCTTTCACACACACTTATCTCTCACAACAGAGCAAGTGGAGAGACGTTCGTTCATCTAGCACCAAGGGAACGGGTTGCAGGAGACACTTTTTCTCTGATTTCTCAGTCTGTTTCCTAGTGCCGGTTTGAAGTTCCTGCAGTTTTCACTGTCAAACCGAGTTGGAGCTTGTACCTCCCCATATATATGTATGGAATGGAGTTTGCAACTGAAAAGAAACTTTGTGTTCCCTACAAGCTAGGTGAAGGACGGCATTCACACACACTTATCTCTCAGAACCGAGCAAGTGGAGAGACGTTCGTTCATCTAGCACCAAGGGAACGGGTTTCAGTAGACACTTTTTCTCTGCTTTCTCAGTCTGTTTCCTAGTGCCGGTTTGAAGTTCCTGCAGTTTTCACTGTCTAACCGATTTGGAGCTAGTACCTCCCCATATATATGTATGGAATGGAGTTTGCAACTGAAAAGAAACTTTGTGTTCCCAACAAGCTAGGTGAAGGACGGCTTTAACACACACTTATCTCTCAGAACTGAGCAAGTGGAGAGACGTTCGTTCATCTAGCACCAATGGAACGGGATGCAGGGGACACTTTTTCTCTGCTTTCTCAGTCTGTTTCCTAGTGCCGGTTTGATGTTCCTGCAGTTTTCACTGTCAAACCGAGTTGGAGGTAGGATCCTCCCCATATATATGTATGGAATGGAGTTTGCAACTGAAAAGAAACTTTGTGTTCCCAACAAGCTAGGTGAAGGACGGCTTTCACACACACTTATCTCTCAGAACTGAGCAAGTGGAGAGACGTTCGTTCATCTAGCACCAAGGGAACGGATAGCAGGAGACACTTTTTCTCTGCTTTCTCAGTCTGTTTCCTAGTGCCGGTTTGAAGTTCCTGCAGTTTTCACTGTCAAACAGAGTTGGAGCTAGTACCTCCCCATATATATGTATGGAATGGAGTTTGCAACTGAAAAGAAACTTTGTGTTCCCAACAAGATAGTTGAAGGACGGCTTTCACACACACTTATCTCTCAGAACTGAGCAAGTGGAGAGACGTTCGTTCATCTAGCACCAAGGGAACGGGTTGCAGGAGACACTTTTTCTCTGCTTTCTCAGTCTGTTTCCTAGTGCCGGTTTGAAGTTCCTGCAGTTTTCACTGTCAAACCGAGTTGGAGCTAGTACCTCCCCATATATATGTATGGAATGGAGTTTGCAACTGAAAAGAAACTTTGTGTTCCCAACAAGTTAGGTGAAGGACGGCTTTCACACACACATATCTCTCAGAACTGAGCAAGTGGAGAGACGTTCGTTCATCTAGCACCAAGGGAACGGGTTGCAGGAGACAATTTTTCTCTGCTCCTTCAGTCTTTTTCCTAGTGCCGGTTTGAAGTTCCTGCAGTTTTCACTGTCAAACCGATTTGGAGGTAGTACCTCCCCATATATATGTATGGAATGGAGTTTGCAACTGAAAAGAAACTTTGTGTTCCCAACAAGCTAGGTGAAGGACGGCTTTCACACACACTTATCTCTCAGAAATGAGCAAGTGGAGAGACGTTCGTTCATCTAGCATCAAGGGAACGGGTTGCAGGAGACACTTTTTCTCTGCTTTCTCAGTCTGTTTCCTAGTGCCGGTTTGATGTTCCTGCAGTTTTCACTGTAAAACCGAGTTGGAGCTTCAACCTCCCCATATATATGTATGGAATGGAGTTTGCAACTGAAAAGAAACTTTGTGTTCCCAACAAGCGAGGTGAAGAGCGGCTTTCACACACACTTATCTCTCAGAACAGAGCAAGTGGAGAGACGTTCGTTCATCTAGCACCAAGGGAACGGGTTGCAGGAGACACTTTTTCTCTGCTTTCTCAGTCTGTTTCCTAGTGCCGTTTTGAAGTTCCTGCAGTTTTCACTGTCAAACCGAGTTGGAGCTAGTACCTCCCTATATATATGTATGGAATGGAGTTTGCAACTGAAAAGAAACTTTGTGATCCCAACAAGCTTGGTGAAGGACGGCTTTCACACACACTTATCTCTCAGAAGTGAGCAAGTGGAGAGACGTTCGTTCATCTAGCACCAAGGGAACGGGTTGCAGGAGAAACTTTTTCTCTGCTTTCTAAGTCTGTTTCCTAGTGCCGGTTTGAAGTTCCTGCAGTTTTCACTGTCAAACGGAGTTGGAGCTAGTACCTCCCCATATATATTTATGGAATGGAGTTTGCAACTGAAAAGAAACTTTGTGTTCCCAACAAGCTAGGTGAAGGACGGCTTTCACACACACTTATCTCTCAGAACTGAGCAAGTGGAGAGACGTTCGTTCATCTAGCACCAAGGGAACGGGTTGCAGGAGACACTTTTTCTCTGCTTTCTCAGTCTGTTTCCTAGTGCCGGTTTGAAGTTCCTGCAGTTTTCACTGTCAAACCGAGTTGGAGCTAGTACCTCCCCATATATATGTATGGAATGGAGTTTGCAACTGAAAAGAAACTTTGTGTTCCCAACAAGTTAGGTGAAGGACGGCTTTCACACACACATATCTCTCAGAACTGAGCAAGTGGAGAGACGTTCGTTCATCTAGCACCAAGGGAACGGGTTGCAGGAGACAATTTTTCTCTGCTTCTTCAGTCTTTTTCCTAGTGCCGGTTTGAAGTTCCTGCAGTTTTCACTGTCAAACCGATTTGGAGGTAGTACCTCCCCATATATATGTATGGAATGGAGTTTGCAACTGAAAAGAAACTTTGTGTTCCCAACAAGCTAGGTGAAGGACGGCTTTCACACACACTTATCTCTCAGAAATGAGCAAGTGGAGAGACGTTCGTTCATCTAGCATCAAGGGAACGGGTTGCAGGAGACACTTTTTCTCTGCTTTCTCAGTCTGTTTCCTAGTGCCGGTTTGAAGTTCCTGCAGTTTTCACTTTAAAACCGAGTTGGAGCTTCTACCTCTCCATATATATGTATGGAATGGAGTTTGCAACTGAAAAGAAACTTTGTGTTCCCAACAAGATAGTTGAAGGACGGCTTTCACACACACTTATCTCTCAGAACTGAGCAAGTGGAGAGACGTTCGTTCATCTACCACCAAGGGAACGGGTTGCAGGAGACACTTTTTCTCTGCTTTCTCAGTCTGTTTCCTAGTGCCGGTTTGAAGTTCCTGCAGTTTTCACTGTCAAACCGAGTTGGAGCTAGTACCCACCCATATATATGTATGGATTGGAGTTTGCAACTGAAAAGAAACTTTGTGTTCCCAACAAGTTAGGTGAAGGACGGCTTTCACACACACATATCTCTCAGAACTGAGCAAGTGGAGAGACGTTCGTTCATCTAGCACCAAGGGAACGGGTTGCAGGAGACAATTTTTCTCTGCTTCTTCAGTCTTTTTCCTAGTGCCGGTTTGAAGTTCCTGCAGTTTTCACTGTCAAACCGATTTGGAGGTAGTACCTCCCCATATATATGTATGGAATGGAGTTTGCAACTGAAAAGAAACTTTGTGTTCCCAACAAGCTAGGTGAAGGACGGCTTTCACACACACTTATCTCTCAGAAATGAGCAAGTAGAGAGACGTTCGTTCATCTAGCATCAAGGGAACGGGTTGCAGGAGACACTTTTTCTCTGCTTTCTCAGTCTGTTTCCTAGTGCCGGTTTGAAGTTCCTGCAGTTTTCACTTTAACCGAGTTGGAGCTTCTAACTCTCCATATATATGTATGGAATGCAGTTTGCAACTGAAAAGAAACTTTGTGTTCCCAAGAAGCTAGGTGAATTACGGCTTTCACACACACATATCTCTCAGAACAGAGCAAGTGGAGAGACGTTCGTTCATCTAGCACCAAGGGAACGGGTTGCAGGAGACACAATTTCTCTGCTTTCTCCGTCTGTTTCCTAGTGCCGGTTTGAAGTTCCTGCAGTTTTCACTGTAAAACCGAGTTGGAGCTTCAACCTCCCCATATATATGTATGGAATGGAGTTTGCAACTGAAAAGAAACTTTGTGTTCCCAACAAGCTAGGTGAAGAGCGGCTTTCACACACACTTATCTCTCACAACAGAGCAAGTGGAGAGACGTTCGTTCATCTAGCACCAAGGGAACGGGTTGCAGGAGACACTTTTTCTCTGATTTCTCAGTCTGTTTCCTAGTGCCGGTTTGAAGTTCCTGCAGTTTTCACTGTCAAACCGAGTTGGAGCTTGTACCTCCCCATATATATGTATGGAATGGAGTTTGCAACTGAAAAGAAACTTTGTGTTCCCTACAAGCTAGGTGAAGGACGGCATTCACACACACTTATCTCTCAGAACCGAGCAAGTGGAGAGACGTTCGTTCATCTAGCACCAAGGGAACGGGTTTCAGTAGACACTTTTTCTCTGCTTTCTCAGTCTGTTTCCTAGTGCCGGTTTGAAGTTCCTGCAGTTTTCACTGTCTAACCGATTTGGAGCTAGTACCTCCCCATATATATGTATGGAATGGAGTTTGCAACTGAAAAGAAACTTTGTGTTCCCAACAAGCTAGGTGAAGGACGGCTTTAACACACACTTATCTCTCAGAACTGAGCAAGTGGAGAGACGTTCGTTCATCTAGCACCAATGGAACGGGATGCAGGGGACACTTTTTCTCTGCTTTCTCAGTCTGTTTCCTAGTGCCGGTTTGATGTTCCTGCAGTTTTCACTGTCAAACCGAGTTGGAGGTAGGATCCTCCCCATATATATGTATGGAATGGAGTTTGCAACTGAAAAGAAACTTTGTGTTCCCAACAAGCTAGGTGAAGGACGGCTTTCACACACACTTATCTCTCAGAACTGAGCAAGTGGAGAGACGTTCGTTCATCTAGCACCAAGGGAACGGATAGCAGGAGACACTTTTTCTCTGCTTTCTCAGTCTGTTTCCTAGTGCCGGTTTGAAGTTCCTGCAGTTTTCACTGTCAAACAGAGTTGGAGCTAGTACCTCCCCATATATATGTATGGAATGGAGTTTGCAACTGAAAAGAAACTTTGTGTTCCCAACAAGTTAGGTGAAGGACGGCTTTCACACACACATATCTCTCAGAACTGAGCAAGTGGAGAGACGTTCGTTCATCTAGCACCAAGGGAACGGGTTGCAGGAGACAATTTTTCTCTGCTCCTTCAGTCTTTTTCCTAGTGCCGGTTTGAAGTTCCTGCAGTTTTCACTGTCAAACCGATTTGGAGGTAGTACCTCCCCATATATATGTATGGAATGGAGTTTGCAACTGAAAAGAAACTTTGTGTTCCCAACAAGCTAGGTGAAGGACGGCTTTCACACACACTTATCTCTCAGAAATGAGCAAGTGGAGAGACGTTCGTTCATCTAGCATCAAGGGAACGGGTTGCAGGAGACACTTTTTCTCTGCTTTCTCAGTCTGTTTCCTAGTGCCGGTTTGATGTTCCTGCAGTTTTCACTTTAAAACCGAGTTGGAGCTTCTACCTCTCCATATATATGTATGGAATGGAGTTTGCAACTGAAAAGAAACTTTGTGTTCCCAAGAAGCTAGGTGAAGTACGGCTTTCACACACACATATCTCTCAGAACAGAGCAAGTGGAGAGACGTTCGTTCATCTAGCACCAAGGGAACGGGTTGCAGGAGACACTATTTCTCTGCTTTCTCCGTCTGTTTCCTAGTGCCGGTTTGAAGTTCCTGCAGTTTTCACTGTAAAACCGAGTTGGAGCTTCAACCTCCCCATATATATGTATGGAATGGAGTTTGCAACTGAAAAGAAACTTTGTGTTCCCAACAAGCGAGGTGAAGAGCGGCTTTCACACACACTTATCTCTCAGAACAGAGCAAGTGGAGAGACGTTCGTTCATCTAGCACCAAGGGAACGGGTTGCAGGAGACACTTTTTCTCTGCTTTCTCAGTCTGTTTCCTAGTGCCGTTTTGAAGTTCCTGCAGTTTTCACTGTCAAACCGAGTTGGAGCTAGTACCTCCCTATATATATGTATGGAATGGAGTTTGCAACTGAAAAGAAACTTTGTGATCCCAACAAGCTTGGTGAAGGACGGCTTTCACACACACTTATCTCTCAGAAGTGAGCAAGTGGAGAGACGTTCGTTCATCTAGCACCAAGGGAACGGGTTGCAGGAGAAACTTTTTCTCTGCTTTCTAAGTCTGTTTCCTAGTGCCGGTTTGAAGTTCCTGCAGTTTTCACTGTCAAACGGAGTTGGAGCTAGTACCTCCCCATATATATTTATGGAATGGAGTTTGCAACTGAAAAGAAACTTTGTGTTCCCAACAAGCTAGGTGAAGGACGGCTTTCACACACACTTATCTCTCAGAACTGAGCAAGTGGAGAGACGTTCGTTCATCTAGCACCAAGGGAACGGGTTGCAGGAGACACTTTTTCTCTGCTTTCTCAGTGTGTTTCCTAGTGCCGGTTTGAAGTTCCTGCAGTTTTCACTGTCAAACCGAGTTGGAGCTAGTACCTCCCCATATATATGTATGGAATGGAGTTTGCAACTGAAAAGAAACTTTGTGTTCCCAACAAGTTAGGTGAAGGACGGCTTTCACACACACATATCTCTCAGAACTGAGCAAGTGGAGAGACGTTCGTTCATCTAGCACCAAGGGAACGGGTTGCAGGAGACAATTTTTCTCTGCTTCTTCAGTCTTTTTCCTAGTGCCGGTTTGAAGTTCCTGCAGTTTTCACTGTCAAACCGATTTGGAGGTAGTACCTCCCCATATATATGTATGGAATGGAGTTTGCAACTGAAAAGAAACTTTGTGTTCCCAACAAGCTAGGTGAAGGACGGCTTTCACACACACTTATCTCTCAGAAATGAGCAAGTGGAGAGACGTTCGTTCATCTAGCATCAAGGGAACGGGTTGCAGGAGACACTTTTTCTCTGCTTTCTCAGTCTGTTTCCTAGTGCCGGTTTGAAGTTCCTGCAGTTTTCACTTTAAAACCGAGTTGGAGCTTCTACCTCTCCATATATATGTATGGAATGGAGTTTGCAACTGAAAAGAAACTTTGTGTTCCCAACAAGCTAGGTGAAGTACGGCTTTCACACACAATTATCTCTCAGAACAGAGCAAGTGGAGAGACGTTCGTTCATCTAGCACCAAGGGAACGGGTTGCAGGAGACACTATTTCTCTGCTTTCTCCGTCTGTTTCCTAGTGCCGGTTTGAAGTTCCTGCAGTTTTCACTGTAAAACCGAGTTGGAGCTTCAACCTCCCCATATATATGTATGGAATGGAGTTTGCAACTGAAAAGAAACTTTGTGTTCCCAACAAGCGAGGTGAAGAGCGGCTTTCACACACACTTATCTCTCAGAACAGAGCAAGTGGAGAGACGTTCGTTCATCTAGCACCAAGGGAACGGGTTGCAGGAGACACTTTTTCTCTGCTTTCTCAGTCTGTTTCCTAGTGCCGTTTTGAAGTTCCTGCAGTTTTCACTGTCAAACCGAGTTGGAGCTAGTACCTCCCTATATATATGTATGGAATGGAGTTTGCAACTGAAAAGAAACTTTGTGTTCCCTACAAGCTAGGTGAAGGACGGCTTTCACACACACTTATCTCTCAGAACTGAGCAAGTGGAGAGACGTTCGTTCATCTAGCACCAAGGGAACGGGTTGCAGGAGACACTTTTTCTCTGCTTTCTCAGTCTGTTTCATAGTGCCGGTTTGAAGTTCCTACAGTTTTCACTGTCAAAACGAGTTGGAGCTAGTACCTCCCCATATATATGTATGGAATGGAGTTTGCATCTGAAAAGAAACTTTGTGTTCCCAACAAGCTAGGTGAAGGACGGCTTTCACACACACTTATCTCTCAGAACTGAGCAAGTGGAGAGACGTTCGTTCATCTAGCACCAAGGGAACGGGTTGCAGGGGACACTTTTTCTCTGCTTTCTCAGTCTGTTTCCTAGTGCCGGTTTGAAGTTCCTGCAGTTTTCACTGTAAAACCGAGTTGGAGCTCGTACCACCCCATATATATGTATGGAATGGAGTTTGCAACTGAAAAGAAACTTTATGTTCCCAACAAGCTAGTTGAAGGACGGCTTTCACACACACTTATATCTCAGAACTGAGCAAGTGAAGAGACGTTCGTTCATCTAGCACCAAGGGAACTGGTTGCAGGAGACAATTTCTCTCAGCTTTCTCATTCTGTTTCCTAGTGCCGGTTTGAAGTTCCTGCAGTTTTAACTGTAAAACCGAGTTGGAGCTTGTACCTCCCCATATGTATGTATGGAATGGAGTTTGCAACTGAAAAGAAACTTGGTGTTCCCAACAAGCTAAGTGAAGAACGGCTTTCACACACACTTATCTCTCAGAACTGAGCAAGTGGAGAGACGTTCGTTCATCTAGCACCAAGGGAACGGGTTGCAGGAGACACATTTTCTCTGCTTTCTAAGTCTGTTTCCTAGTGCCGGTTTGAAGTTCCTGCAGTTCTCACTGTCAAACAGAGTTGGAGCTTGTACCTCCCTATATATATGTATGGAATGGAGTTTGCAACTGAAAAGAAACTTTGTGATCCCAACAAGCTTGGTGAAGGACGGCTTTCACACACACTTATCTCTCAGAAGTGAGCAAGTGGAGAGACGTTCGTTCATCTAGCACCAAGGGAACGGGTTGCAGGAGAAACTTTTTCTCTGCTTTCTAAGTCTGTTTCCTAGTGCCGGTTTGAAGTTCCTGCAGTTTTCACTGTCAAACGGAGTTGGAGCTAGTACCTCCCCATATATATTTATGGAATGGAGTTTGCAACTGAAAAGAAACTTTGTGTTCCCAACAAGCTAGGTGAAGGACGGCTTTCACACACACTTTTCTCTCAGAACTGAGCAAGTGGAGAGACATTCGTTCATCTAGCACCAAGGGAACGGGTTGCAGGAGACACTTTTTCTCTGTTTTCTCAGTCTGTTTCCTAGTGCCGGTTTGAAGTTCCTGCAGTTTTCACTGTAAAACCGAGTTGGAGCTAGTACCTCCCCATATATACGTATGGAATGGAGTTTGCAACTGAAAAGAAACTTTGTGTTCCCAACAAGCTAGGTGAAGGACGGCTTTCACACACACTTTTCTCTCAGAACTGAGCAAGTGGAGAGACGTTCGTTCATCTAGCACCAAGGGAACGGGTTGCAGGAGACACTTTTTCTCTGCTTTCTCAGTCTGTTTCCTAGTGCCGGTTTGAAGTTCCTGCAGTTTTCACTGTCAAAACGAGTTGGAGCTTGTACCTCCCCATATATATGTATGGAATAGTGTTTGCAACTGAAAAGAAACTTTGTGTTCCCAACAAGCTAGGTGAAGGACGGCTTTCACACACACTTATCTCTAAGAACTGAGCAAGTGGAGAGACGTTCGTTCATCTAGAACCAAGGGAACGGGTTGCATGAGACACTATTTCTCTGTTTCTCAGTCTGTTTCCTAGTGCCGGTTTGAAGTTCCTGCAGTTTTCACTGTCAAACCGAGTTTGAGCTAGTACCTCCCCATATATATGTATGGAATGGATTTTGCAACTGAAAAGAAACTTTGTGATCCCAACAAGCTTGGTGAAGGACGGCTTTCACACACACTTATCTCTCAGAAGTGAGCAAGTGGAGAGACGTTCGTTCATCTAGCACCAAGGGAACGGGTTGCAGGAGAAACTTTTTCTCTGCTTTCTAAGTCTGTTTCCTAGTGCCGGTTTGAAGTTCCTGCAGTTTTCACTGTCAAACGGAGTTGGAGCTAGTACCTCCCCATATATATTTATGGAATGGAGTTTGCAACTGAAAAGAAACTTTGTGTTCCCAACAAGCTAGGTGAAGGACGGCTTTCACACACACTTTTCTCTCAGAACTGAGCAAGTGGAGAGACATTCGTTCATCTAGCACCAAGGGAACGGGTTGCAGGAGACACTTTTTCTCTGTTTTCTCAGTCTGTTTCCTAGTGCCGGTTTGAAGTTCCTGCAGTTTTCACTGTAAAACCGAGTTGGAGCTAGTACCTCCCCATATATACGTATGGAATGGAGTTTGAAACTGAAAAGAAACGTTGTGTTCCCAACAAGCTAGATGAAGGACGACTTTCACACACACATATCTCTCTGAACTGAGCATGTGGAGAGACGTTCGTTCATCTAGCCCCAAGGGAACGGGTTGCATGAGACACTTTTTCTCTGCTTTCTCAGTCTGTTTCCTTGAGCCGGTTTGAAGTTCCTGCAGTTTTCACTGTCAAACCGAGTTGGAGCTAGTACCTCCCCATATATATGTATGGAATGGAGTTTGCAACTGAAAAGAAACTTTGTGTTCCCTACAAGCTAGGTGAAGGACGGCTTTCACACACACTTATCTCTCAGAACTGAGCAAGTGGAGAGACGTTCGTTCATCTAGCACCAAGGGAACGGGTTGCAGGAGACACTTTTTCTCTGCTTTCTCAGTCTGTTTCATAGTGCCGGTTTGAAGTTCCTACAGTTTTCACTGTCAAAACGAGTTGGAGCTAGTACCTCCCCATATATATGTATGGAATGGAGTTTGCATCTGAAAAGAAACTTTGTGTTCCCAACAAGCTAGGTGAAGGACGGCTTTCACACACACTTATCTCTCAGAACTGAGCAAGTGGAGAGACGTTCGTTCATCTAGCACCAAGGGAACGGGTTGCAGGGGACACTTTTTCTCTGCTTTCTCAGTCTGTTTCCTAGTGCCGGTTTGAAGTTCCTGCAGTTTTCACTGTAAAACCGAGTTGGAGCTCGTACCTCCCCATATATATGTATGGAATGGAGTTTGCAACTGAAAAGAAACTTTATGTTCCCAACAAGCTAGTTGAAGGACGGCTTTCACACACACTTATATCTCAGAACTGAGCAAGTGAAGAGACGTTCGTTCATCTAGCACCAAGGGAACTGGTTGCAGGAGACAATTTCTCTCAGCTTTCTCATTCTGTTTCCTAGTGCCGGTTTGAAGTTCCTGCAGTTTTAACTGTAAAACCGAGTTGGAGCTTGTACCTCCCCATATGTATGTATGGAATGGAGTTTGCAACTGAAAAGAAACTTGGTGTTCCCAACAAGCTAAGTGAAGAACGGCTTTCACACACACTTATCTCTCAGAACTGAGCAAGTGGAGAGACGTTCGTTCATCTAGCACCAAGGGAACGGGTTGCAGGAGACACATTTTCTCTGCTTTCTAAGTCTGTTTCCTAGTGCCGGTTTGAAGTTCCTGCAGTTCTCACTGTCAAACAGAGTTGGAGCTTGTACCTCCCTATATATATGTATGGAATGGAGTTTGCAACTGAAAAGAAACTTTGTGATCCCAACAAGCTTGGTGAAGGACGGCTTTCACACACACTTATCTCTCAGAAGTGAGCAAGTGGAGAGACGTTCGTTCATCTAGCACCAAGGGAACGGGTTGCAGGAGAAACTTTTTCTCTGCTTTCTAAGTCTGTTTCCTAGTGCCGGTTTGAAGTTCCTGCAGTTTTCACTGTCAAACGGAGTTGGAGCTAGTACCTCCCCATATATATTTATGGAATGGAGTTTGCAACTGAAAAGAAACTTTGTGTTCCCAACAAGCTAGGTGAAGGACGGCTTTCACACACACTTTTCTCTCAGAACTGAGCAAGTGGAGAGACATTCGTTCATCTAGCACCAAGGGAACGGGTTGCAGGAGACACTTTTTCTCTGTTTTCTCAGTCTGTTTCCTAGTGCCGGTTTGAAGTTCCTGCAGTTTTCACTGTAAAACCGAGTTGGAGCTAGTACCTCCCCATATATACGTATGGAATGGAGTTTGCAACTGAAAAGAAACTTTGTGTTCCCAACAAGCTAGGTGAAGGACGGCTTTCACACACACTTTTCTCTCAGAACTGAGCAAGTGGAGAGACGTTCGTTCATCTAGCACCAAGGGAACGGGTTGCAGGAGACACTTTTTCTCTGCTTTCTCAGTCTGTTTCCTAGTGCCGGTTTGAAGTTCCTGCAGTTTTCACTGTCAAAACGAGTTGGAGCTTGTACCTCCCCATATATATGTATGGAATAGTGTTTGCAACTGAAAAGAAACTTTGTGTTCCCAACAAGCTAGGTGAAGGACGGCTTTCACACACACTTATCTCTAAGAACTGAGCAAGTGGAGAGACGTTCGTTCATCTAGAACCAAGGGAACGGGTTGCATGAGACACTATTTCTCTGTTTCTCAGTCTGTTTCCTAGTGCCGGTTTGAAGTTCCTGCAGTTTTCACTGTCAAACCGAGTTTGAGCTAGTACCTCCCCATATATATGTATGGAATGGATTTTGCAACTGAAAAGAAACTTTGTGATCCCAACAAGCTTGGTGAAGGACGGCTTTCACACACACTTATCTCTCAGAAGTGAGCAAGTGGAGAGACGTTCGTTCATCTAGCACCAAGGGAACGGGTTGCAGGAGAAACTTTTTCTCTGCTTTCTAAGTCTGTTTCCTAGTGCCGGTTTGAAGTTCCTGCAGTTTTCACTGTCAAACGGAGTTGGAGCTAGTACCTCCCCATATATATTTATGGAATGGAGTTTGCAACTGAAAAGAAACTTTGTGTTCCCAACAAGCTAGGTGAAGGACGGCTTTCACACACACTTTTCTCTCAGAACTGAGCAAGTGGAGAGACATTCGTTCATCTAGCACCAAGGGAACGGGTTGCAGGAGACACTTTTTCTCTGTTTTCTCAGTCTGTTTCCTAGTGCCGGTTTGAAGTTCCTGCAGTTTTCACTGTAAAACCGAGTTGGAGCTAGTACCTCCCCATATATACGTATGGAATGGATTTTGAAACTGAAAAGAAACGTTGTGTTCCCAACAAGCTAGATGAAGGACGACTTTCACACACACATATCTCTCTGAACTGAGCATGTGGAGAGACGTTCGTTCATCTAGCACCAAGGGAACGGGTTGCATGAGACACTTTTTCTCTGCTTTCTCAGTCTGTTTCCTTGAGCCGGTTTGAAGTTCCTGCAGTTTTCACTGTAAAACCGAGTTGGAGCTAGTACCTCCCCATATATATGTATGGAATGGATTTTGCAACTGAAAAGAAACTTTGTGTTGCCAACAAGCTATTTGAAGGACGGCTTTCACACACACATATCTCTCAGAAGTCAGCAAGTGGAGAGACGTTCGTCCATCTAGCACCAATGGAACGGGTTGCAGGAGACACTTTTTCTCTGCTTTCTCAGTCTGTTTCCTAGTGCCGGCTTGAATTTCCTGCAGTTTTCACTGTCAAACCGAGTTGGAGCTAGTACCTCCCCATATATATGTATGGAATGGAGTTTGCAACTGAAAAGAAACTTTGTGTTCCCAACAAGCTAGGTGAAGGACGGCTTTCACACACACTTATCTCTAAGAACTGAGCAAGTGGAGAGACGTTCGTTCATCTAGCACCAAGGGAAAGTGTTGCAGGAGACAATTTTCTCTGCTTTCTCAGTCTGTTTCCTAATGCCGGTTTGAAGTTCCTGCAGTTTTCACTGTAAAACCGAGTTGGAGCTTCTACCTCCCCATATATATGTATGGAATGGAGTTTGAAACTGAAAAGAAACTTTGTGTTCCCAACAAGCTAGGTGAAGGACGGCTTTCACACACACATATCTCTCAGAACTGAGCATGTGGAGAAACGTTCGTTCATCTAGCACCAAGGGAACGGGTTGCATGAGACACTTTTTCTCTGCTTTCTCAGTCTGTTTCCTAGAGCCGGTTTGAAGTTCCTGCAGTTTTCACTGTAAAACCGAGTTGGAGATAGTACCTCCCCATATATATGTATGGAATGGAGTTTGCAACTGAAAAGAAACTTTGTGTTCCCAACAAGCTAGTTGAAGGACGGCTTTCACACACACTTATCTCTCAGAAGTCAGCAAGTGGAGAGACGTTCGTCCATCTAGCACCAATGGAACGGGTTGCAGGAGACACTTTTTCTCTGCTTTCTCAGTCTGTTTCCTAGTGCCGGTTTGAAGTTCCTGCAGTTTTCACTGTAAAACCGAGTTGGAGCTTCTACCTCCCCATATATACGTATGGAATGGAGTTTGCAACTGAAAAGAAACTTTGTGTTCCCAACAAGCTAGGTGAAGGACGGCTTTCACACACAATTATCTCTCAGAACTGAGCAAGTGTAGAGACGTTCGTTCATCTAGCACCAAGGAAACGGGTTGCAGGAGACACTTTTTCTCTGCTTTCTCAGTCTGTTTCTTAGTGCCGGTTTGAAGTTCCTGCAGTTTTCACTGTAAAACCGAGTTGGAGCTTCTACCTCCCCATAGATATGTATGGAATGGAGTTAGCCACTGAAAAGAAACTTTGTGTTCCCAACAAGTTGGTGAAGCACGGCTTTCACACACACTTATCTCTCAGAACTGAGCAGGTGGAGAGACGTTCGTTCATCTAGCACCAAGGGAAAGGGTTGCAATAGACACTTTTTCTCTGCTTTCTCAGTCTGTTTCCTAGTGCCGGTTTGAAGTTCCTGCAGTTTTCACGGTCAAACCGAGTTGGAGCTAGTACCTCCCCATATATATGTATGGAATGGAGTTTGCAACTGAAAAGAAACTTTGTGTTCCCAACAAGCTAGGTGAAGGACGGCTTTCACACACACTTATCTCTCAGAACTGAGCAAGTGGAGAGACGTTCGTTCATCTAGAACCAAGGGAACGGGTTGCAGGAGACACTTTTTCTCTGCTCTTTCAGTCTGTTCCTAGTTCCGGTTTGAATTTCCTGCAGTTTTCACTGTCAAACCGAGTTGGAGCTAGTACCTCCCCATATATATGTATGGAATGGAGTTTGCAACTGAAAAGAAACTTTGTGTTCCCAACAAGCTAGGTGAAGGACGGCTTTCACACACACTTATCTCTCAGAACCGAGCTAGTGGAGAGACGTTCGTTCATCTAGCACCAAGGGAACGGGTTTCAGGAGACACTTTTTCTCTGCTTTTTCAGTCTGTTTCCTAGTGCCGGTTTGAAGTTCCTGCAGGTTTCACTGTCAAACCGATTTGGAGCTAGTACCTCCCCATATATATGTATGGAATGGAGTTTGCAACTGAAAAGAAACTTTGTGTTCCCAACAAGCTATGTGAAGGACGGCTTTCACACACACTTATCTCTCAGAACTGAGCAAGTGGAGAGACGTTCGTTCATCTAGCACCAAGGGAACGGGTTGCAGGAGACACTTTTTCTCTGCTTTCTCAGTCTGTTTCCTTGTGCCGGTTTGAAGTTCCTGTAGTTTTCACTGTCAAACCGAGTTGGAGCTAGTACCTCCCAATATATATGTATGGAATGGAGTTTGCAACTGAAAAGAAACTTTGTGTTCCCAACAAGCTAGGTGAAGGACGGCTTTCACACACACTTATCTCTCAGAACTGAGCAAGTGGAGAGACGTTCGTTCATCTAGCACCAAGGGAACGGGTTGCAGGAGACACTTTTTCTCTGCTTTCTCATTCTGTTTCCTAGTGCCGGTTTGAAGTTCCTGCAGTTTTCACTGTCAAACAGATTTGGAAATAGTACCTCCCCATATATATGTATGGAATGGAGTTTGCAACTGAAAAGAAACTTTGTCTTCCCAACAAGCTAGGTGAAGGACGGCTTTCAAACACACTTATCTCTCAGAACTGAGCAAGTGGAGAGACGTTCGTTCATCTGGCACAAAGGGAACGGTTTGCAGGAGACACTTTTTCTCTGCTCTCTCAGTCTGTTTCCTAGTTCCGGTTTGAATTTCCTGCAGTTTTCACTGTCAAACCGAGTTGGAGCTAGTACCTCCCCATATATATGTATGGAATGGAGTTTGCAACTGAAAAGAAACTTTGTGTTCCCAACAAGCTAGGTGAAGAACGGCTTTCACACACAGTTATCTCTCAGAACCGAGCAAGTGGAGAGACGTTCGTTCATCTAGCACCAAGGAACGGGTTGCAGGAGACACTTTTTCTCTGCTTTCTCAGTCTGTTTCCTAGTGCCGGTTTGAAGTTCCTGCAGTTTTCACTGTCAAACCGAGTTGGAGCTAGTACCTCCCCATATATATGTTTGGAATGGTGTTTGCAACTGAAAAGAAACTTTGTGTTCCCAACAAGCTAGGTGAAGGACGGCTTTCACACACACATATCTATCAGAACTCAGCAAGCGGAGAGACGTTCGTTCATCTAGCCCCAAGGGAACGGGTTGCAGGAGACACTTTTTTTCTGCTTTCTCAGTCTGTTTCCTAGTGCCGGTTTGAAGTTCCTGCAGTTTTCACTTTCAAACCGAGTTGGAGCTAGTACCTCCCCATATATATGTATGGAATGGAGTTTGCAACTGAAAAGAATCTTTGTGTTCCCAACAATCTAGGTGAAGGACGGCTTTCACACACACTTATCTCTCAGAACTGAGCAAGTGGAGAGACTTTCGTTCATCTAGCACCAAGGGAACTGGTTGCAAGAGACACTTTTTCTCTGCTTTCTCAGTCTGTTTCCTAGTGCCGGTTTGAAGTTCCTGCAGTTTTCACTGTCAAACCGAGTTAGAGCTTGTAACTATCCATATATATGTATGGAATGGAGTTTGCAACTGAAAAGAAACTTTGTGTTCCCAACAAGCTAGGTGAAGGACGGCTTTCACACACACTTTTCTCTCAGAACTGAGCAAGTGGAGAGACGTTCGTTCATCTAGCACAAAGGGAACGGGTTGCAGGGGACACTTTTTCTCTGCTTCTCAGTCTGTTTCCTAGTGCCGGTTTGAACTTCCTTCAGTTTTCACTGTCAAACCGAGTTGGAGCTAGTACCTCCCCATATATATGAATGGAATGGAGTTTGCAACAGAAAAGAAACTTTGTGTTCCCAACAAGCTAGGTGAAGGACGGCTTTCACACACACTTATCTCTCAGAACTGAGCAAGTGGATAGACGTTCGTTCATCTAGCACCAAGGGAACGGGTTGCAGGAGACACTTTTTCTCTGCTTTCTCCGTCTGTTTCCTAGTGCCGGTTTGAAGTTCCTGCAGTTTTCACTGTCAAACCGAGTTGGAGCTTCTACCTCCCCATATATATGTATGGAATGGAGTTTGCAACTGAAAAGAAACTTTGTGTTCCCAACAAGCTAGGTGAAGGACGGCTTTCACACACACTTATCTCACAGAACTGAGCAAGTGGAGAGAATTTTTTTCATCTAGCACCAAGGGAACGGGTTGCAGGAGACACTTTTTCTCTGCTTTCTCAGTCTGTTTCCTAGTGCCGGTTTGAAGTTCCTGCAGTTTTCACTGTCAAACAGAGTTGGATCTAGTACCTCCCCATATATATGTATGGAATGGATTTTGCAACTGAAAAGAAACTTTGTGTTCCCAACAAGCTAGGTGAAGGACGGCTTTCACACACACTTATCTCTCAGAACTGAGTAAGTGGAGAGACGTTCGTTCATCTAGCACCAAGGGAACGGGTTGCAGGAGACACTTTTTCTCTGCTTTCTCAGTCTGTTTCCTAGTGCTGGTATGAAGTTCCTGCAGTTTTCACTGTCAAACCGAGTTGGAGCTAGTACCTCCCAATATATATGTATGGAATGGAGTTTGCAACTGAAAAGAAACTTTGTGTTCCCAACAAGCTAGGTGAAGGACGGCTTTCACACACAATTATCTCTCAGAACTGAGCAAGTGGAGAGACGTTCGTTCATCTAGCACCAAGGGAACGGGTTGCAGGAGACACTTTTTCTCTGCTTTCTCAGTCTGTTTCCTAGTGCCGGTTTGAAGTTCCTGCAGTTTTCACTCTCAAACCGAGTTGGAGCTAGTACCTCCCCATATATATGTATGGAATGTAGTTTGCAACTGAAAAGAAACTTTGTGTTCCCAACAAGCTAGGTGAAGCACGGCTTTCACACACACTTATCTCTCAGAACTGAGCAAGTGGAGAGACGTTCGTTCATCTAGCACCAAGGGAACGGGTTTCAGGAGACACTTTTTCTCTGCTTTCTCAGTCTGTTTCCTAGTGCCGGTTTGAAGTTCCTGCAGTTTTCACTGTCAAACAGAGTTGGAAATAGTACCTCCCCATATATATATATGGAATGGAGTTTGCAACTGAAAAGAAACTTTGTGTTCCCAACAAGATAGGTGAAGGACGGCTTTCACACACACTTATCTCACAACTGAGCAAGTGGAGAGATGTTCGTTCATCTAGCACCAAGGGAACGGGTTGCAGGAGACACTTTTTCTCTGCTTCTCAGTCTGTTTCCTAGTGCCGGTTTGAAGTTCCTGCAGTTTTCACTGTCAAACCGAGTTGGAGCTAGTACCTCCCCATATATATGTATGGAATGGAGTTTGCAACTGAAAAGAAACTTTGTGTTCCCAACAAGCTAGGTTAAGGGCGGCATTCACACACACTTATCTCTCAGAACCGAACAAGTGGAGAGACTTTCGTTCATCTAGCACCATGGGAACGGGTTTCAGGAGACACTTTTTCTCTGCTTTCTCAGTCTGTTTCCTAGTGCCGGTTTGAAGTTCCTGCAGTTTTCACTGTCAAACCGAGTTGGAGCTAGTACCTCCCCATATATATGTATGGAATGGAGTTTGCAACTGAAAAGAAACTTTGTGTTCCCAACAAGCTAGGTGAAGGACGGCTTTCATACACACTTATCTCTCAGAACTGAGCAAGTGGAGAGACGTTCATTCATCTAGCACCAAGGGAACGGGTTGCAGGAGACACTTTTTCTCTGCTTTCTCAGTCTGTTTCCTAGCGCCGGTTTGAAGTTCCTGCAGTTTTCACTGTCAAACAGAGTTGGAAATAGTACCTCCCCATATATATGTATGGAATGGAGTTTGCAACTGAAAAGAAACTTTGTGTTCCCAACAAGCTAGGTGAAGGACGGCATTCACACACACTTATCTCTCAGAACCGAGCTAGTGGAGAGACGTTCGTTCATCTAGCACCAAAGGAACGGGTTTCAGGAGACACTTTTTCTCTGCTTTCTCAGTCTGTTTCCTAGTGCCGGTTTGAAGTTCCTGCAGTTTTCACTGTCAAACCGATTTGGAGCTAGTACCTCCCCATATATATGTATGGAATGGAGTTTGCAACTGAAAAGAAACTTTGTGTTCCCAACAAGCTAGGTGAAGGACGGCTTTCACACACACTTATCTCTCAGAACTGAGCAAGTGGAGAGACGTTCGTTCATCTAGCACCAAGGGAACGGGTTGCAGGAGACACTTTTTCTCTGCTTTCTCAGCCTGTTTCCTAGTGCCGGTTTGAAGTTCCTGCAGTTTTCACTGTCAAACCGAGTTGGAGCTAGTACCTCCCAATATATATGTATGGAATGGAGTTTGCAACTGAAAAGAAACTTTGTGTTCCCAACAAGCTAGGTGAAGGACGGCTTTCACACACACTTATCTCTCAGAACTGAGCAAGTGGAGAGACGTTCGTTCATCTAGCACCAAGGGAACGGTTTGCAGGAGACACTTTTTCTCTGCTTTCTCAGTCTGTTTCCTAGTGCCGGTTTGAAGTTCCTGCAGTTTTCACTGTCAAACAGATTTGGAAATAGTACCTCCCCATATATATGTATGGAATGGAGTTTGCAACTGAAAAGAAACTTTGTGTTCCCAACAAGCTAGGTGAAGGACGGCTTTCACACACACTTATCTCTCAGAACTGAGCAAGTGGAGAGACGTTCGTTCATCTAGCACCAAGGGAACGGGTTGCAGGAGACACTTTTTCTCTGCTCTCTCAGTCTGTTTCCTAGTTCCGGTTTGAATTTCCTGCAGTTTTCACTGTCAAACCGAGTTGGAGCTAGTACCTCCCCATATATATGTATGGAATGGAGTTTGCAACTGAAAAGAAACTTTGTGTTCCCAACAAGCTAGGTGAAGGACGGCTTTCACACACAGTTATCTCTCAGAACCGAGCAAGTGGAGAGACGTTCGTTCATCTAGCACCAAGGGAACGGGTTGCAGGAGACACTTTTTCTCTGCTTTCTCAGTCTGTTTCCTAGTGCCGGTTTGAAGTTCCTGCAGTTTTCACTGTCAAACCGAGTTGGAGCTAGTACCTCCCCATATATATGTATGGAATGGAGTTGGCAACTGAAAAGAAACTTTGTGTTCCCAACTAGCTAGGTGAAGGACGGCTTTCACACACACTTATCTCTCAGAAATGAGCAAGCGGAGAGACGTTCGTTCATCTAGCACCAAGGGAACGGGTTGCAGGAGACACTTTTTTTCTGCTTTCTCAGTCTGTTTCCTAGTGCCGGTTTGAAGTTCCTGCAGTTTTCACTGTCAAACAGAGTTGGAGCTAGTACCTCCCCATATATATGTATGGAATGGAGTTTGCAACTGAAAACAAACTTTGTGTTCCCAACAATCTAGGTGAAGGACGGCTTTCACACACACTTATCTCTCAGAACTGAGCAAGTGGAGAGACTTTCGTTCATCTAGCACCAAGGGAACGGGTTGCAGGAGACACTTTTTCTCTGCTTTCTCAGCCTATTTCCTAGTGCCGGTTTGAAGTTCCTGCAGTTTTCACTGTCAAACCGATTTAGAGCTTGTAACTATCCATATATATGTATGGAATGGAGTTTGCAACTGAAAAGAAACTTTGTGTTCCCAACAAGCTAGGTGAAGGACGGCTTTCACACACACTTATCTCTCAGAACTGAGCAAGTGGAGAGACGTTCGTTCATCTAGCACCAAGGGAACGGGTTGCAGGAGACACTTTTTCTCTGCTTCTCAGTCTGTTTCCTAGTGCCGGTTTGAAGTTCCTGCAGTTTTCACTGTCAAACCGAGTTGGAGCTAGTACCTCCCCATATATATGTATAGAATGGAGTTTGCAACTGAAAAGAAACTTTGTGTTCCCAACAAGCTAGGTGAAGGACGGCTTTCACACACACTTATCTCTCAGAACTGAGTAAGTGGAGAGACGTTCGTTCATCTAGCACCAAGGGAACGGGTTGCAGGAGACACTTTTTCTCTGCTTTCTCAGTCTGTTTCCTAGTGCTGGTATGAAGTTCCTGCAGTTTTCACTGTCAAACCGAGTTGGAGCTAGTACCTCCCAATATATATGTATGGAATGGAGTTTGCAACTGAAAAGAAACTTTGTGTTCCCAACAAGCTAGGTGAAGGACGGCTTTCACACACAATTATCTCTCAGAACTGAGCAAGTGGAGAGACGTTCGTTCATCTAGCACCAAGGGAACGGGTTGCAGGAGACACTTTTTCTCTGCTTTCTCAGTCTGTTTCCTAGTGCCGGTTTGAAGTTCCTGCAGTTTTCACTCTCAAACCGAGTTGGAGCTAGTACCTCCCCATATATATGTATGGAATGTAGTTTGCAACTGAAAAGAAACTTTGTGTTCCCAACAAGCTAGGTGAAGCACGGCTTTCACACACACTTATCTCTCAGAACTGAGCAAGTGGAGAGACGTTCGTTCATCTAGCACCAAGGGAACGGGTTTCAGGAGACACTTTTTCTCTGCTTTCTCAGTCTGTTTCCTAGTGCCGGTTTGAAGTTCCTGCAGTTTTCACTGTCAAACAGAGTTGGAAATAGTACCTCCCCATATATATATATGGAATGGAGTTTGCAACTGAAAAGAAACTTTGTGTTCCCAACAAGATAGGTGAAGGACGGCTTTCACACACACTTATCTCACAACTGAGCAAGTGGAGAGATGTTCGTTCATCTAGCACCAAGGGAACGGGTTGCAGGAGACACTTTTTCTCTGCTTCTCAGTCTGTTTCCTAGTGCCGGTTTGAAGTTCCTGCAGTTTTCACTGTCAAACCGAGTTGGAGCTAGTACCTCCCCATATATATGTATGGAATGGAGTTTGCAACTGAAAAGAAACTTTGTGTTCCCAACAAGCTAGGTTAAGGGCGGCATTCACACACACTTATCTCTCAGAACCGAACAAGTGGAGAGACTTTCGTTCATCTAGCACCATGGGAACGGGTTTCAGGAGACACTTTTTCTCTGCTTTCTCAGTCTGTTTCCTAGTGCCGGTTTGAAGTTCCTGCAGTTTTCACTGTCAAACCGAGTTGGAGCTAGTACCTCCCCATATATATGTATGGAATGGAGTTTGCAACTGAAAAGAAACTTTGTGTTCCCAACAAGCTAGGTGAAGGACGGCTTTCATACACACTTATCTCTCAGAACTGAGCAAGTGGAGAGACGTTCATTCATCTAGCACCAAGGGAACGGGTTGCAGGAGACACTTTTTCTCTGCTTTCTCAGTCTGTTTCCTAGCGCCGGTTTGAAGTTCCTGCAGTTTTCACTGTCAAACAGAGTTGGAAATAGTACCTCCCCATATATATGTATGGAATGGAGTTTGCAACTGAAAAGAAACTTTGTGTTCCCAACAAGCTAGGTGAAGGACGGCATTCACACACACTTATCTCTCAGAACCGAGCTAGTGGAGAGACGTTCGTTCATCTAGCACCAAAGGAACGGGTTTCAGGAGACACTTTTTCTCTGCTTTCTCAGTCTGTTTCCTAGTGCCGGTTTGAAGTTCCTGCAGTTTTCACTGTCAAACCGATTTGGAGCTAGTACCTCCCCATATATATGTATGGAATGGAGTTTGCAACTGAAAAGAAACTTTGTGTTCCCAACAAGCTAGGTGAAGGACGGCTTTCACACACACTTATCTCTCAGAACTGAGCAAGTGGAGAGACGTTCGTTCATCTAGCACCAAGGGAACGGGTTGCAGGAGACACTTTTTCTCTGCTTTCTCAGCCTGTTTCCTAGTGCCGGTTTGAAGTTCCTGCAGTTTTCACTGTCAAACCGAGTTGGAGCTAGTACCTCCCAATATATATGTATGGAATGGAGTTTGCAACTGAAAAGAAACTTTGTGTTCCCAACAAGCTAGGTGAAGGACGGCTTTCACACACACTTATCTCTCAGAACTGAGCAAGTGGAGAGACGTTCGTTCATCTAGCACCAAGGGAACGGTTTGCAGGAGACACTTTTTCTCTGCTTTCTCAGTCTGTTTCCTAGTGCCGGTTTGAAGTTCCTGCAGTTTTCACTGTCAAACAGATTTGGAAATAGTACCTCCCCATATATATGTATGGAATGGAGTTTGCAACTGAAAAGAAACTTTGTGTTCCCAACAAGCTAGGTGAAGGACGGCTTTCACACACACTTATCTCTCAGAACTGAGCAAGTGGAGAGACGTTCGTTCATCTAGCACCAAGGGAACGGGTTGCAGGAGACACTTTTTCTCTGCTCTCTCAGTCTGTTTCCTAGTTCCGGTTTGAATTTCCTGCAGTTTTCACTGTCAAACCGAGTTGGAGCTAGTACCTCCCCATATATATGTATGGAATGGAGTTTGCAACTGAAAAGAAACTTTGTGTTCCCAACAAGCTAGGTGAAGGACGGCTTTCACACACAGTTATCTCTCAGAACCGAGCAAGTGGAGAGACGTTCGTTCATCTAGCACCAAGGGAACGGGTTGCAGGAGACACTTTTTCTCTGCTTTCTCAGTCTGTTTCCTAGTGCCGGTTTGAAGTTCCTGCAGTTTTCACTGTCAAACCGAGTTGGAGCTAGTACCTCCCCATATATATGTATGGAATGGAGTTGGCAACTGAAAAGAAACTTTGTGTTCCCAACTAGCTAGGTGAAGGACGGCTTTCACACACACTTATCTCTCAGAAATGAGCAAGCGGAGAGACGTTCGTTCATCTAGCACCAAGGGAACGGGTTGCAGGAGACACTTTTTTTCTGCTTTCTCAGTCTGTTTCCTAGTGCCGGTTTGAAGTTCCTGCAGTTTTCACTGTCAAACAGAGTTGGAGCTAGTACCTCCCCATATATATGTATGGAATGGAGTTTGCAACTGAAAACAAACTTTGTGTTCCCAACAATCTAGGTGAAGGACGGCTTTCACACACACTTATCTCTCAGAACTGAGCAAGTGGAGAGACTTTCGTTCATCTAGCACCAAGGGAACGGGTTGCAGGAGACACTTTTTCTCTGCTTTCTCAGCCTATTTCCTAGTGCCGGTTTGAAGTTCCTGCAGTTTTCACTGTCAAACCGATTTAGAGCTTGTAACTATCCATATATATGTATGGAATGGAGTTTGCAACTGAAAAGAAACTTTGTGTTCCCAACAAGCTAGGTGAAGGACGGCTTTCACACACACTTATCTCTCAGAACTGAGCAAGTGGAGAGACGTTCGTTCATCTAGCACCAAGGGAACGGGTTGCAGGAGACACTTTTTCTCTGCTTCTCAGTCTGTTTCCTAGTGCCGGTTTGAAGTTCCTGCAGTTTTCACTGTCAAACCGAGTTGGAGCTAGTACCTCCCCATATATATGTATAGAATGGAGTTTGCAACTGAAAAGAAACTTTGTGTTCCCAACAAGCTAGGTGAAGGAAGGCTTTCACACACACTTATCTCTCAGAACTGAGCAAGTGGAGAGACGTTCGTTCTTCTAGCACCAAGGGAACGGGTTGCAGGAGACACTTTTTCTCTGCTTTCTCAGTCTGTTTCCTAGTGCCGGTATGAAGTTCCTGCAGTTTTCACTGTCAAACCGAGTTGGAGCTAGTACCTCCCTATATATATGTATGGAATGGAGTTTGCAACTGAAAAGAAACTTTGTGTTCCCAACAAGCTAGGTGAAGGACGGCTTTCACACACACTTATCTCTCAGAACTGAGCAAGTGGAGAGACGTTCGTTCATCTAGCACCAAGGGAACGGGTTGCAGGAGACACTTTTTCTCTGCTTTCTCAGTCTGTTTCCTACTGCCGGTTTGAAGTTCCTGCAGTTTTCACTGTCAAACAGAGTTGGAGCTTCTACCTCCCCATATATATGTATGGAATGGAGTTTGAAACTGAAAAGAAACTTGCTGTTCCCAACAAGCTAGGTGAAGGACGGCTTTCACACACACATATCTCTCAGAACTGAGCATGTGGAGAGACGTTCGTTCATCTAGCACCAAGGGAACGGGTTGCAGGAGACACTTTTTCTCTGCTTTCTCAGTCTGTTTCCTAGTGCCGGTTTGAAGTTCCTGCAGTTTTCACTGTAAAACCGAGTTGAGCTAGTACCTTCCCATATATATATATGGAATGGAGTTTGCAACTGAAAAGAAATTTTGTGTTCCCAACAAGCTAGTTGAAGAACGGCTTTCACACACTTATCCCTCAGAAGTCAGCAAGTGGAGAGACGTTCGTTCATCTAGCACCAATGGAACGGGTTGCAGGAGACACTTTTTCTCTGCTTTCTCAGTCTGTTTCCTAGTGCCGGTTTGAAGTTCCTGCAGTATTCACTGTAAAACCGAGTTGGAGCTTCTACCTCCCCATATATATGTAGGAATGGAGTTTGCAACTGAAAAGAAACTTTGTGTTCCCAACAAGCTAGGTGAAGGACGGCTTTCACACACACTAATCTCTCAGAACTGAGCAAGTGGAGAGACGTTCGTTCATCTAGCACCAAGGGAACGGGTTGCAGGAGACACTTTTTCTCTGCTTTCTCAGTCTGTTTCCTAGTGCCGGTTTGAAGTTCCTGCAGTTTTCACTGTAAAACCGAGTTGGAGCTTCTACCTCCCCGTATATATGTATGGAATGGAGTTTGCAACTGAAAAGAAACTTTGTGTTCCCAACAAGCTAGGTGAAGGACGGCTTTCACACACACTTATCTCTCAGAACTGAGCAAGTGGAGAGACGTTCGTTCATCTAGCACCAAGGGAACGGGTTGCAATAGACACTTTTTCTCTGCTTTCTCAGTCTGTTTCCTAGTGCCGGTTTGAAGTTCCTGCAGTTTTCACTGTAAAACAGAGTTGGAGCTAGTACCTCCCCATATATATGTATGGAATGGAGTTTGCAACTGAAAAGAAACTTTGTGTTCCCAACAAGCTAGGTGAAGGACGGCTTTCACACACACTTATCTCTCAGAAATGAGCAAGTGGGAGACGTTCGTTCATCTAGAACCAAGGGAACGGGTTGCAGGAGACACTTTTTCTCTGCTCTCTCAGTCTGTTTCCTAGTGCCGGTTTGAAGTTCCTGCAGTTTTCACTCTCAAACCGAGTTGGAGCTAGAACCTCCCCATATATATGTATGGAATGGAGTTTGCAACTGAAAAGAAACTTTGTGTTCCCAACAAGCTAGGTGAAGGACGGCTTTCACACACACTTATCTCTCAGAACTGAGCAAGTGGAGAGACGTTCGTTCATCTAGCACCAAGGGAACGGGTTGCAGGAGACACTTTTTCTCTGCTTTCTCAGTCTGTTTCCTAGTGCCGGTTTGAAGTTCCTGCAGTTTTCACTGTCAAACAGAGTTGGAAATAGTACCTCCCCATATATATATATGGAATGGAGTTTGCAACTGAAAAGAAACTTTGTGTTCCCAACAAGCTAGGTGAAGGACGGCTTTCACACACACTTATCTCTCAACTGAGCAAGTGGAGAGACGTTCGTTCATCTAGCACCAAGGGAACGGGTTGCAGGAGACACTTTTTCTCTGCTTCTCAGTCTGTTTCCTAGTGCCGGTTTGAAGTTCCTGCAGTATTCACTGTCAAACCGAGTTGGAGCTAGTACCTCCCCATATATATGTATGGAATGGAGTTTGCAACTGAAAACAAACTTTGTGTTCCCAACAAGCTAGGTTAAGGGCGGCATTCACACACACTTATCTCTCAGAACCGAGCAAGTGGAGAGACTTTCGTTCATCTAGCACCAAGGGAACGGGTTTCAGGAGACACTTTTTCTCTGCTTTCTCAGTCTGTTTCCTAGTGCCGGTTTGAAGTTCCTGCAGTTTTCACTGTCAAACCGAGTTGGAGCTAGTACCTCCCCATATATATGTATGGAATGGAGTTTGCAACTGAAAAGAAACTTTGTGTTCCCAACAAGCTAGGTGAAGGACGGCTTTCACACACACTTATCTCTCAGAACTGAGCAAGTGGAGAGACGTTCATTCATCTAGCACCAAGGGAACGGGTTGCAGGAGACAATTTTTCTCTGCTTTCTCAGTCTGTTTCCTAGTGCCGGTTTGAAGTTCCTGCAGTTTTCACTGTCAAACAGAGTTGGAAATAGTACCTCCCCATATATATGTATGGAATGGAGTTTGCAACTGAAAAGAAACTTTGTGTTCCCAAGAAGCTAGGTGAAGGACGGCATTCACACACACTTATCTCTCAGAACCGAGCTAGTGGAGAGACGTTCGTTCATCTAGCACCAAGGGAACGGGTTTCAGGAGACACTTTTTCTCTGCTTTCTCAGTCTGTTTCCTAGTGCCGGTTTGAAGTTCCTGCAGTTTTCACTGTCAAACCGATTTGGAGCTAGTACCTCCCCATATATATGTATGGAATGGAGTTTGCAACTGAAAAGAAACTTTGTGTTCCCAACAAGCTAGGTGAAGGACGGCTTTCACACACACTTATCTCTCAGAACTGAGCAAGTGGAGAGACGTTCGTTCATCTAGCACCAAGGGAACGGGTTGAAGGAGACACTATTTCTCTGCTTTCTCAGCCTGTTTCCTAGTGCCGGTTTGAAGTTCCTGCAGTTTTCACTGTCAAACCGAGTTGGAGCTAGTACCTCCCAATATATATGTATGGAATGGAGTTTGCAACTGAAAAGAAACTTTGTGTTCCCAACAAGCTAGGTGAAGGACGGCTTTCACACACACTTATCTCTCAGAACTGAGCAAGTGGAGAGACGTTCGTTCATCTAGCACCAAGGGAACGGGTTGCAGGAGACACTTTTTCTCTGCTCTCTCAGTCTGTTTCCTAGTTCCGGTTTGAATTTCCTGCAGTTTTCACTGTCAAACCGAGTTGGAGCTAGTACCTCCCCATATATATGTATGGAATGGAGTTTGCAACTGAAAAGAAACTTTGTGTTCCCAAGAAGCTAGGTGAAGGACGGCATTCACACACACTTATCTCTCAGAACCGAGCTAGTGGAGAGACGTTCGTTCATCTAGCACCAAGGGAACGGGTTTCAGGAGACACTTTTTCTCTGCTTTCTCAGTCTGTTTCCTAGTGCCGGTTTGAAGTTCCTGCAGTTTTCACTGTCAAACCGATTTGGAGCTAGTACCTCCCCATATATATGTATGGAATGGAGTTTGCAACTGAAAAGAAACTTTGTGTTCCCAACAAGCTAGGTGAAGGACGGCTTTCACACACACTTATCTCTCAGAACTGAGCAAGTGGAGAGACGTTCGTTCATCTAGCACCAAGGGAACGGGTTGAAGGAGACACTATTTCTCTGCTTTCTCAGCCTGTTTCCTAGTGCCGGTTTGAAGTTCCTGCAGTTTTCACTGTCAAACCGAGTTGGAGCTAGTACCTCCCAATATATATGTATGGAATGGAGTTTGCAACTGAAAAGAAACTTTGTGTTCCCAACAAGCTAGGTGAAGGACGGCTTTCACACACACTTATCTCTCAGAACTGAGCAAGTGGAGAGACGTTCGTTCATCTAGCACCAAGGGAACGGGTTGCAGGAGACACTTTTTCTCTGCTCTCTCAGTCTGTTTCCTAGTTCCGGTTTGAATTTCCTGCAGTTTTCACTGTCAAACCGAGTTGGAGCTAGTACCTCCCCATATATATGTATGGAATGGAGTTTGCAACTGAAAAGAAACTTTGTGTTCCCAACAAGCTAGGTGAAGGACGGCTTTCTCACAGTTATCTCTCAGAACCGAGCAAGTGGAGAGACGTTCGTTCATCTAGCACCAAGGGAACGGGTTGCAGGAGACACTTTTTCTCTGCTTTCTCAGTCTGTTTCCTAGTGCCGGTTTGAAGTTCCTGCAGTTTTCACTGTCAAACCGAGTTGGAGCTAGTACCTCCCCATATATATGTATGGAATGGAGTTTGCAACTGAAAAGAAACTTTGTGTTCCCAACAAGCTAGTTGAAGTACGGCATTCACACACACTTATCTCTCAGAACCGAGCTAGTGGAGAGACGTTCGTTCATCTAGCACCAAGGGAACGGGTTTCAGGAGACACTTTTTCTCTGATTTCTCAGTCTGTTTCCTAGTGCCGGTTTGAAGTTCCTGCAGTTTTCACTGTCAAACCGATTTGGAGCTAGTACCTCCCCATATATATGTATGGAATGGATTTTGCAACTGAAAAGAAACTTTGTGTTCCCAACAAGCTAGGTGAAGGACGGCTTTCACACACACTTATCTCTCAGAACTGAGCAAGTGGAGAGACGTTCGTTCATCTAGCACCAAGGGAACGGGTTGAAGGAGACACTATTTTTCTGCTTTCTCAGCCTGTTTCCTAGTGCCGGTTTGAAGTTCCTGCAGTTTTCACTGTCAAACCGAGTTGGAGCTAGTACCTCCCAATATATATGTATGGAATGGAGTTTGCAACTGAAAAGAAACTTTGTGTTCCCAACAAGCTATGTGAAGGACGGCTTTCACACACACTTATCTCTCAGAACTGAGCAAGTGGAGAGACGTTCGTTCATCTAGCACCAAGGGAAAGGGTTGCAGGAGACACTTTTTCTCTGCTTTCTCAGTCTGTTTCCTAGTGCCGGTTTGAAGTTCCTGCAGTTTTCACTGTCAAACAGATTTGGAAATAGTACCTCCCCATATATATGTATGGAATGGAGTTTGCAACTGAAAAGAAACTTTGTGTTCCCAACAAGCTAGGTGAAGGACGGCTTTCACACACACTTATCTCTCAGAACTGAGCAAGTGGAGAGACGTTCGTTCATCTAGCACCAAGGGAACGGGTTGCAGGAGACACTTTTTCTCTGCTCTCTCAGTCTGTTTCCTAGTTCCGGTTTGAATTTCCTGCAGTTTTCACTGTCAAACCGAGTTGGAGCTAGTACCTCCCCATATATATGTATGGAATGGAGTTTGCAACTGAAAAGAAACTTTGTGTTCCCAACAAGCTAGGTGAAGGACGGCTTTCTCACAGTTATCTCTCAGAACCGAGCAAGTGGAGAGACGTTCGTTCATCTAGCACCAAGGGAACGGGTTGCAGGAGACACTTTTTCTCTGCTTTCTCAGTCTGTTTCCTAGTGCCGGTTTGAAGTTCCTGCAGTTTTCACTGTCAAACCGAGTTGGAGCTAGTACCTCCCCATATATATGTATGGAATGGAGTTTGCAACTGAAAAGAAACTTTGTGTTCCCAACAAGTTAGGTGAAGGACGGCTTTCACACACACTTATCTCTCAGAAATGAGCAAGCGGAGAGACGTTCGTTCATCTAGCACCAAGGGAACGGGTTGCAGGAGACACTTTTTTTCTGCTTTCTCAGTCTGTTTCCTAGTGCCGGTTTGAAGTTCCTGCAGTTTTCACTGTCAAACAGAGTTGGAGCTAGTACCTCCCCATATATATGTATGGAATGGTGTTTGTAACTGAAAAGAAACTTTGTGTTCCCAAAAATCTAGGTGAAGGACGGCTTTCACACACACTTATCTCTCAGAACTGAGCAAGTGGAGAGACTTTCGTTCATCTAGCACCAAGGGAACGGGTTGCAGGAGACACTTTTTCTCTGCTTTCTCAGTCTGTTTCCTAGTGCCGGTTTGAAGTTCCTGCAGTTTTCACTGTCAAACCGAGTTAGAGCTTGTAACTATCCATATATATGTATGGAATGGAGTTTGCAACTGAAAAGAAACTTTGTGTTCCCAACAAGCTAGGTGAAGGACGGCTTTCACACACACTTATCTCTCAGAAATGAGCAAGTGGATAGACGTTCGTTCATCTAGCACCAAGGGAACGGGTTGCAGGAGACACTTTTTCTCTGCTTTCTCCGTCTGTTTCCTAGTGCCGGTTTGAAGTTCCTGCAGTTTTCACTGTCAAACCGAGTTGGATCTAGTATCTCCCCATATATATGTATGGAATGGAGTTTGCAACTGAAAAGAACTTTGTGTTCCCAACAAGCTAGGTGAAGGAAGGCTTTCACACACACTTATCTCTCAGAACTGAGCAAGTGGAGAGACGTTCTTTCATCTAGCACCAAGGGAACGGGTTGCAGGAGACACTTTTTCTCTGCTTTCTCAGTCTGTTTCCTTGTGCCGGTATGAAGTTCCTGCAGTTTTCACTGTCAAACCGAGTTGGAGCTAGTACCCCCATATATATATGTATGGAATGTAGTTTGCAACTGAAAAGAAACTTTGTGTTCCCAACAAGCTAGGTGAAAGACGGCTTTCACACACACTTATCTCTCAGAACTGAGCAAGTGGAGAGACGTTCGTTCATCTAGCACCAAGGGAACGGGTTGCAGGAGACACTTTTTCTCTGCTTTCTCAGTCTGTTTCCTAGTGCCGGTTTGAAGTTCCTGCAGTTTTCACTGTCAAACAGAGTTGGAGCTTCTACCTCCCCATATATATGTATGGAATGGAGTTTGCAACTGAAAAGAAACTTTGTGTTCCCAACAAGCTAGGTGAAGGACGGCTTTCACACACACATATCTCTCAGAACTGAGCATGTGGAGAGACGTTCGTTCATCTAGCACCAAGGGAACGGGTTGCAGGAGACACTTTTTCTCTGCTTTCTCAGTCTGTTTCCTAGTGCCGGTTTGAAGTTCCTGCAGTTTTCACTGTAAAACCGAGTTGAGCTAGTACCTTCCCATATATATGTATGGAATGGAGTTTGCAACTGAAAAGAAATTTTGTGTTCTCAACAAGCTAGTTGAAGAACGGCTTTCACACACTTATCCCTCAGAAGTCAGCAAGTGGAGAGACGTTCGTTAATCTAGCACCAATGGAACGGGTTGCAGGAGACACTTTTTCTCTGGTTTCTCAGTCTGTTTCCTAGTGCCGGTTTGACGTTCCTGCAGTATTCACTGTAAAACCGAGTTGGAGCTTCTACCTCCCCATATATATGTATGGAATGGAGTTTGCAACTGAAAAGAAACTTTGTGTTCCCAACAAGCTAGGTGAAGGACGGCTTTCACACACACTAATCTCTCAGAACTGAGCAAGTGGAGAGACGTTCGTTCATCTAGCACCAAGGGAACGGGTTGAAGGAGACACTTTTTCTCTGCTTTCTCAGTCTGTTTCCTTGTGCCGGTTTGAAGTTCCTGCAGTTTTCACTGTAAAACCGAGTTGGAGCTTCTACCTCCCCATATATATGTATGGAATGGAGTTTGCAACTGAAAAGAAACTTTGTGTTCCCAACAAGCTAGGTGAAGGACGGCTTTCACACACACTTATCTCTCAGAACTGAGCAAGTGGAGAGACGTTCGTTCATCTAGCACCAAGGGAACGGGTTGCAATAGACACTTTTTCTCTGCTTTCTCAGTCTGTTTCCTAGTGCCGGTTTGAAGTTCCTGCAGTTTTCACTGTCAAACCGAGTTGGAGCTCGTACCTCCCCATATATATGTATGGAATGGAGTTTGCAACTGAATAGAACCTTTGTGTTCCCAACAAGCTAGGTGAAGGACGGCTTTCACACACACTTATCTCTCAGAACTGAGCAAGTGGAGAGACGTTCGTTCATCTAGCACCAAGGGAACGGGTTGCAGGAGACACTTTTTCTCTGCTTTCTCAGTCTGTTTCCTAGTGCCGGTTTGAAGTTCCTGCAGTTTTCACTGTCAAACCGAGTTGGAGCTAGTACCTCCCAATATATATGTATGGAATGGAGTTTGCAACTGAAAAGAAACTTTGTGTTCCCAACAAGCTAGGTGAAGGACGGCTTTCACACACACTTATCTCTCAGAACTGAGCAAGTGGAGAGACGTTCGTTCATCTAGCACCAAGGGAACGGGTTGCAGGAGACACTTTTTCTCTGCTCTCTCAGTCTGTTTCCTAGTTCCGGTTTGAATTTCCTGCAGTTTTCACTGTCAAACCGAGTTGGAGCTAGTACCTCCCCATATATATGTATGGAATGGAGTTTGCAACTGAAAAGAAACTTTGTGTTCCCAAGAAGCTAGGTGAAGGACGGCATTCACACACACTTATCTCTCAGAACCGAGCTAGTGGAGAGACGTTCGTTCATCTAGCACCAAGGGAACGGGTTTCAGGAGACACTTTTTCTCTGCTTTCTCAGTCTGTTTCCTAGTGCCGGTTTGAAGTTCCTGCAGTTTTCACTGTCAAACCGATTTGGAGCTAGTACCTCCCCATATATATGTATGGAATGGAGTTTGCAACTGAAAAGAAACTTTGTGTTCCCAACAAGCTAGGTGAAGGACGGCTTTCACACACACTTATCTCTCAGAACTGAGCAAGTGGAGAGACGTTCGTTCATCTAGCACCAAGGGAACGGGTTGAAGGAGACACTATTTCTCTGCTTTCTCAGCCTGTTTCCTAGTGCCGGTTTGAAGTTCCTGCAGTTTTCACTGTCAAACCGAGTTGGAGCTAGTACCTCCCAATATATATGTATGGAATGGAGTTTGCAACTGAAAAGAAACTTTGTGTTCCCAACAAGCTAGGTGAAGGACGGCTTTCACACACACTTATCTCTCAGAACTGAGCAAGTGGAGAGACGTTCGTTCATCTAGCACCAAGGGAACGGGTTGCAGGAGACACTTTTTCTCTGCTCTCTCAGTCTGTTTCCTAGTTCCGGTTTGAATTTCCTGCAGTTTTCACTGTCAAACCGAGTTGGAGCTAGTACCTCCCCATATATATGTATGGAATGGAGTTTGCAACTGAAAAGAAACTTTGTGTTCCCAACAAGCTAGGTGAAGGACGGCTTTCTCACAGTTATCTCTCAGAACCGAGCAAGTGGAGAGACGTTCGTTCATCTAGCACCAAGGGAACGGGTTGCAGGAGACACTTTTTCTCTGCTTTCTCAGTCTGTTTCCTAGTGCCGGTTTGAAGTTCCTGCAGTTTTCACTGTCAAACCGAGTTGGAGCTAGTACCTCCCCATATATATGTATGGAATGGAGTTTGCAACTGAAAAGAAACTTTGTGTTCCCAACAAGCTAGTTGAAGTACGGCATTCACACACACTTATCTCTCAGAACCGAGCTAGTGGAGAGACGTTCGTTCATCTAGCACCAAGGGAACGGGTTTCAGGAGACACTTTTTCTCTGATTTCTCAGTCTGTTTCCTAGTGCCGGTTTGAAGTTCCTGCAGTTTTCACTGTCAAACCGATTTGGAGCTAGTACCTCCCCATATATATGTATGGAATGGATTTTGCAACTGAAAAGAAACTTTGTGTTCCCAACAAGCTAGGTGAAGGACGGCTTTCACACACACTTATCTCTCAGAACTGAGCAAGTGGAGAGACGTTCGTTCATCTAGCACCAAGGGAACGGGTTGAAGGAGACACTATTTCTCTGCTTTCTCAGCCTGTTTCCTAGTGCCGGTTTGAAGTTCCTGCAGTTTTCACTGTCAAACCGAGTTGGAGCTAGTACCTCCCATTATATATGTATGGAATGGAGTTTGCAACTGAAAAGAAACTTTGTGTTCCCAACAAGCTATGTGAAGGACGGCTTTCACACACACTTATCTCTCAGAACTGAGCAAGTGGAGAGACGTTCGTTCATCTAGCACCAAGGGAAAGGGTTGCAGGAGACACTTTTTCTCTGCTTTCTCAGTCTGTTTCCTAGTGCCGGTTTGAAGTTCCTGCAGTTTTCACTGTCAAACAGATTTGGAAATAGTACCTCCCCATATATATGTATGGAATGGAGTTTGCAACTGAAAAGAAACTTTGTGTTCCCAACAAGCTAGGTGAAGGACGGCTTTCACACACACTTATCTCTCAGAACTGAGCAAGTGGAGAGACGTTCGTTCATCTAGCACCAAGGGAACGGGTTGCAGGAGACACTTTTTCTCTGCTCTCTCAGTCTGTTTCCTAGTTCCGGTTTGAATTTCCTGCAGTTTTCACTGTCAAACCGAGTTGGAGCTAGTACCTCCCCATATATATGTATGGAATGGAGTTTGCAACTGAAAAGAAACTTTGTGTTCCCAACAAGCTAGGTGAAGGACGGCTTTCTCACAGTTATCTCTCAGAACCGAGCAAGTGGAGAGACGTTCGTTCATCTAGCACCAAGGGAACGGGTTGCAGGAGACACTTTTTCTCTGCTTTCTCAGTCTGTTTCCTAGTGCCGGTTTGAAGTTCCTGCAGTTTTCACTGTCAAACCGAGTTGGAGCTAGTACCTCCCCATATATATGTATGGAATGGAGTTTGCAACTGAAAAGAAACTTTGTGTTCCCAACAAGTTAGGTGAAGGACGGCTTTCACACACACTTATCTCTCAGAAATGAGCAAGCGGAGAGACGTTCGTTCATCTAGCACCAAGGGAACGGGTTGCAGGAGACACTTTTTTTCTGCTTTCTCAGTCTGTTTCCTAGTGCCGGTTTGAAGTTCCTGCAGTTTTCACTGTCAAACAGAGTTGGAGCTAGTACCTCCCCATATATATGTATGGAATGGAGTTTGTAACTGAAAAGAAACTTTGTGTTCCCAACAATCTAGGTGAAGGACGGCTTTCACACACACTTATCTCTCAGAACTGAGCAAGTGGAGAGACTTTCGTTCATCTAGCACCAAGGGAACGGGTTGCAGGAGACACTTTTTCTCTGCTTTCTCAGTCTGTTTCCTAGTGCCGGTTTGAAGTTCCTGCAGTTTTCACTGTCAAACCGAGTTAGAGCTTGTAACTATCCATATATATGTATGGAATGGAGTTTGCAACTGAAAAGAAACTTTGTGTTCCCAACAAGCTAGGTGAAGGACGGCTTTCACACACACTTATCTCTCAGAAATGAGCAAGTGGATAGACGTTCGTTCATCTAGCACCAAGGGAACGGGTTGCAGGAGACACTTTTTCTCTGCTTTCTCCGTCTGTTTCCTAGTGCCGGTTTGAAGTTCCTGCAGTTTTCACTGTCAAACCGAGTTGGATCTAGTATCTCCCCATATATATGTATGGAATGGAGTTTGCAACTGAAAAGAACTTTGTGTTCCCAACAAGCTAGGTGAAGGAAGGCTTTCACACACACTTATCTCTCAGAACTGAGCAAGTGGAGAGACGTTCTTTCATCTAGCACCAAGGGAACGGGTTGCAGGAGACACTTTTTCTCTGCTTTCTCAGTCTGTTTCCTTGTGCCGGTATGAAGTTCCTGCAGTTTTCACTGTCAAACCGAGTTGGAGCTAGTACCCCCATATATATATGTATGGAATGTAGTTTGCAACTGAAAAGAAACTTTGTGTTCCCAACAAGCTAGGTGAAAGACGGCTTTCACACACACTTATCTCTCAGAACTGAGCAAGTGGAGAGACGTTCGTTCATCTAGCACCAAGGGAACGGGTTGCAGGAGACACTTTTTCTCTGCTTTCTCAGTCTGTTTCCTAGTGCCGGTTTGAAGTTCCTGCAGTTTTCACTGTCAAACAGAGTTGGAGCTTCTACCTCCCCATATATATGTATGGAATGGAGTTTGCAACTGAAAAGAAACTTTGTGTTCCCAACAAGCTAGGTGAAGGACGGCTTTCACACACACATATCTCTCAGAACTGAGCATGTGGAGAGACGTTCGTTCATCTAGCACCAAGGGAACGGGTTGCAGGAGACACTTTTTCTCTGCTTTCTCAGTCTGTTTCCTAGTGCCGGTTTGAAGTTCCTGCAGTTTTCACTGTAAAACCGAGTTGAGCTAGTACCTTCCCATATATATGTATGGAATGGAGTTTGCAACTGAAAAGAAATTTTGTGTTCTCAACAAGCTAGTTGAAGAACGGCTTTCACACACTTATCCCTCAGAAGTCAGCAAGTGGAGAGACGTTCGTTAATCTAGCACCAATGGAACGGGTTGCAGGAGACACTTTTTCTCTGGTTTCTCAGTCTGTTTCCTAGTGCCGGTTTGACGTTCCTGCAGTATTCACTGTAAAACCGAGTTGGAGCTTCTACCTCCCCATATATATGTATGGAATGGAGTTTGCAACTGAAAAGAAACTTTGTGTTCCCAACAAGCTAGGTGAAGGACGGCTTTCACACACACTAATCTCTCAGAACTGAGCAAGTGGAGAGACGTTCGTTCATCTAGCACCAAGGGAACGGGTTGAAGGAGACACTTTTTCTCTGCTTTCTCAGTCTGTTTCCTTGTGCCGGTTTGAAGTTCCTGCAGTTTTCACTGTAAAACCGAGTTGGAGCTTCTACCTCCCCATATATATGTATGGAATGGAGTTTGCAACTGAAAAGAAACTTTGTGTTCCCAACAAGCTAGGTGAAGGACGGCTTTCACACACACTTATCTCTCAGAACTGAGCAAGTGGAGAGACGTTCGTTCATCTAGCACCAAGGGAACGGGTTGCAATAGACACTTTTTCTCTGCTTTCTCAGTCTGTTTCCTAGTGCCGGTTTGAAGTTCCTGCAGTTTTCACTGTCAAACCGAGTTGGAGCTCGTACCTCCCCATATATATGTATGGAATGGAGTTTGCAACTGAATAGAACCTTTGTGTTCCCAACAAGCTAGGTGAAGGACGGCTTTCACACACACTTATCTCTCAGAACTGAGCAAGTGGAGAGACGTTCGTTCATCTAGCACCAAGGGAACGGGTTGCAGGAGACACTTTTTCTCTGCTTTCTCAGTCTGTTTCCTAGTGCCGGTTTGAAGTTCCTGCAGTTTTCACTGTCAAACAGAGTTGGAAATAGTACCTCCCCATATATATGTATGGAATGGAGTTTGCAACTGAAAAGAAACTTTGTGTTCCCAACAAGCTAGGTGAAGGACGGCATTCACACACACTTATCTCTCAGAACCGAGCAAGTGGAGAGACGTTCGTTCATCTAGCACCAAGGGAACGGGTTTCAGGAGACACTTTTTCTCTGCTTTCTCAGTCTGTTTCCTAGTGCCGGTTTGAAGTTCCTGCAGTTTTCACTCTCAAACCGAGTTGGAGCTAGTACCTCCCCATATATATGTATGGAATGGAGTTTGCAACTGAAAAGAAACTTTGTGTTCCCAACAAGCTAGGTGAAGGACGGCTTTCACACACACTTATCTCTCAGAACTGAGCAAGTGGAGAGACGTTCGTTCATCTAGCACCAAGGTAACGGGTTGCAGGAGACACTTTTTCTCTGCTTTCTCAGTCTGTTTCCTAGTGCCGGTTTGAAGTTCCTGCAGTTTTCACTGTCAAACAGAGTTGGAAATAGTACCTCCCCATATATATGTATGGAATGGAGTTTGCAACTGAAAAGAAACTTTGTGTTCCCAACAAGCTAGGTGAAGGACGGCTTTCACACACACTTATCTCTCAGAACTGAGCAAGTGGAGAGACGTTCGTTCATCTAGCACCAATGGAACGGGTTGCAGGAGACACTTTTTCTCTGCTTTCTCAGTCTGTTTCCTAGGGCCGTTTAGAAGTTCCTGCAGTTTTCACTCTAAAACCGAGTTGGAGCTTGTACCTCCCCATATATATGTATGGAATGGAGTTTGCAACTGAAAAGAAACTTTGTGTTCCCAACAAGCTAGGTGAAGGACGGCTTTCACACACACTTATCTCTCAGAACTGAGCAAGTGGAGAGACGTTCGTTCATCTAGCACCAAGGGAACGGGTTGCAGGAGGCACTTTTTCTCTGCTTCTCAGTCTGTTTCCTAGTGCCGGTTTGAAGTTCCTGCAGTTTTCAATCTCAAACAGAGTTGGAGCTAGTACCTCCCCATATATAAGTATGGAATGGAGTTTGCAACTGAAAAGAAACTTTGTGTTCCCAACAAGCTAGTTGAAGTACGGCTTTCACACACAATTATCTCTCAGAACTTAGCAAGTGGAGAGACGTTCGTTCATCTAGCACCAAGGGAACGGATAGCAGGAGACACTTTTTCTCTGCTTTCTCCGTCTGTTTCCTAGTGCCGGTTTGAAGTTCCTGCAGTTTTCACTGTCAAACCGAGTTGGAGCTTGTACCTCCCCTTATATATGTATGGAATGGAGTTTGCAACTGAAAAGAAACTTTGTGTTCCCAACAAGCTAGGTGAAGGTCGGCTTTCACACACACTTATCTCTCAGAACTGAGCAAGTGGAGAGACGTTCGTTCATCTAGCACCAAATGAACGGGTTGCAGGAGACACTTTTTCTCTGTTTTCTCAGTCTGTTTCCTAGTGCCGTTTTGAAGTTCCTGCAGTTTTCACTGTCAACCCGAGTTGGAGCTAGTACCTCCCAATATATATGTATGGAATGGAGTTTGCAACTGAAAAGAAAATTTGTGTTCCCAACAAGACAGGTGAAGTACGGCTTTCACACACACTTATCTCTCAGAACTGAGCAAGTGGAGAGACGTTCGTTCATCTAGCACCAAGGGAAAGGGTTGCAGGAGACACTTTTTCTATGCTTTCTCAGTCTGTTTCCTAGTGCCGGTTTGAAGTTAATGCAGTTTTCACTGAAAAAACGAGTTAGAGCTTGTACCTCCCCATATATATGTATGGAATGGAGTTTGCAACTGAAAAGAAACTTTGTGTTCCCAACAAGCTAGGTGAAGGACGGCTTTCACACACACTTATCTCTCACAACTGAGCAAGTGGAGAGACGTTCGTTCATCTAGCACCAAGGGAACGGGTTGCAGGAGACACTTTTTCTCTGCTTTCTCAGTCTGTTTCCTAGTGCCGGTTTGAAGTTCCTGCAGTTTTCACTGTCAAACCGAGTTGGAGCTCGTACCTCCCCATATATATGTATGGAATGGAGTTTGCAACTGAAAAGAAACTTTGTGTTCCCAACAAGCTAGGTGAAGGACGGCTTTCACACACACTTATCTCTCAGAACTGAGCAAGTGGAGAGACGTTCGTTCATCTAGCACCAAGGGAACGGGTTGCAGAAGACACTTTTTCTCTGCTTTCTCAGTCTGTTTCCTAGTGCTGGTTTGAAGTTCCTGCAGTTTTCACTGTAAAACCGAGTTAGAGCTTCTACCTCCCCATATATATGTATGGAATGGAGTTTGCAACTGAAAAAAACTTTGTGTTCCCAACAAACTAGGTGAAGGACGGCTTTCACACACACTTATCTCTCAGAACTGAGCAAGTTGAGAGACGTTCTTTCATCTAGCACCAAGGTAACGGGTTGCAGGAGACACTTTTTCTCTGCTTTCTCAGTCTGTTTCCTAGTGCTGGTTTGAAGTTCCTGCAGTTTTCACTGTCAAACAGAGTTGGAGCTAGTACCTCCCCATATATATGTATGGAATGGAGTTTGCAACTGAAAAGAAACTTGGTGTTCCCAACAAGCTAGGTGAAGGACGGCTTTCACACACACTTATCTCTCAGAACTGAGCAAGTGGAGAGACGTTCGTTCATCTAGCACCAATGGAACGGGTTGCAGGAGACACATTTTCTCTGCTTTCTCAGTCTGTTTCCTAGTGCCGGTTTGAAGTTCCTGCAGTTTTCACTGTCAAACCGAGTTAGAGCTTGTACCTCCCCATATATATGTATGGAATGGAGTTTGCAACTGAAAAGAAACTTTGTGTTCCCAACAAGCTAGGTGAAGGACGGCTTTCACACACACTTATCTCTCAGAACTGAGCAAGTGGAGAGACGTTCGTTCATCTAGCACCAAGGGAACGGGTTGCAGGAGACACTTTTTCTCTGCTTTCTCAGTCTGTTTCCTAGTGCCGGTTTGAAGTTCCTGCAGTTTTCACTGTCAAAAAGAGTTGGAAATAGTACCTCCCCATATATATGTATGGAATGGAGTTTGCAACTGAAAAGAAACTTTGTGTTCCCAACAAGACAGGTGAAGGACGGCTTTCACACACACTTATCTCTCAGAACTGAGCAAGTGGAGAAACTTTCGTTCATCTAGCACCAAGGGAACGGGTTGCAGGAGACACTTTTTCTCTGCTTTCTCAGTCTGTTTCCTAGTGCCGGTTTGAAGTTCCTGCAGTTTTCACTGAAAAAACGAGTTAGAGCTTGTACCTCCCCATATATATGTATGGAATGGAGTTTGCAACTGAAAAGAAACTTTGTGTTCCCAACAAGCTAGGTGAAGGACGGCTTTCACACACACTTATCTCTCAGAACTGAGCAAGTGGAGAGACGTTCGTTCATCTATCACCAAGGGAACGGGTTGCAGGAGACACTTTTTCTCTGCTTTCTCAGTCTGTTTCCTAGTGCCGGTTTGAAGTTCCTGCAGTTTTCACTGTCAACCCGAGTTGGAGCTCGTACCTCCCCATATATATGTATGGAATGGAGTTTGCAACTGAAAAGAAACTTTGTGTTCCCAACAAGCTAGGTGAAGTACGGCTTTCACACACACTTATCTCTCAGAACTGAGCAAGTGGAGAGACGTTCGTTCATCTAGCACCAAGGGAACGGGTTGCAGAAGACACTTTTTCTCTGCTTTCTCAGTCTGTTTCCTAGTGCTGGTTTGAAGTTCCTGCAGTTTTCACTGTAAAACCGAGTTAGAGCTTCTACCTCCCCATATATATGTATGGAATGGAGTTTGCAACTGAAAAAAACTTTGTGTTCCCAACAAACTAGGTGAAGGACGGCTTTCACACACACTTATCTCTCAGAACTGAGCAAGTGGAGAGACGTTCGTTCATCTAGCACCAAGGGAACGGGTTGCAGGAGACACTTTTTCTCTGCTTTCTCAGTCTGTTTCCTAGTGCTGGTTTGAAGTTCCTGCAGTTTTCACTGTCAAACCGAGTTGGAGCTAGTACCTCCTTATATATATATATGGAATGTAGTTTGCAACTGAAAAGAAACTTTGTGTTCCCAACAAGATAGGTGAAGGACGGCTTTCACACACACTTATATCTCAGAACTGAGCAAGTGGAGAGACGTTCGTTCATCTAGCACCAAGGGAACGGGTTGCAGGAGACACTTTTTCTCTGCTTTCTCAGTCTGTTTCCTAGTGCCGGTTTGAAGTTCCTGCAGTTTTCACTGTCAAACCGAGTTGGAGCTAGTACCTCCCCATATATATGTATGGAATGGAGTTTGCAACTGAAAAGAAACTTGGTGTTCCCAACAAGCTAGGTGAAGGACGGCTTTCACACACACTTATCTCTCAGAACTGAGCAAGTGGAGAGACGTTCGTTCATCTAGCACCAAGGGAACGGGTTGCAGGAGACACTTTTTCTCTGCTTTCTCAGTCTGTTTCCTAGTGCCGGTTTGAAGTTCCTGCAGTTTTCACTGTCAAACCGAGTTGGAGCTCGTACCTCCCCATATATATGTATGGAATGGAGTTTGCAACTGAAAAGTAACTTTGTGTTCCCAACAAGCTAGGTGAAGTACGGCTTTCACACACACTTATCTCTCAGAACTGAGCAAGTGGAGAGACGTTCGTTCATTTAGCACCAAGGGAACGGGTTGCAGAAGACAATTTTTCTCTGCTTTCTCAGTCTGTTTCCTAGTGCTGGTTTGAAGTTCCTGCAGTTTTCACTGTAAAACCGAGTTAGAGCTTCTACCTCCCCATATATATGTATGGAATGGAGTTTGCAACTGAAAAAAACTTTGTGTTCCCAACAAACTAGGTGAAGGACGGCTTTCACACACACTTATCTCTCAGAACTGAGCAAGTTGAGAGACGTTCGTTCATCTAGCACCAAGGTAACGGGTTGCAGGAGACACTTTTTCTCTGCTTTCTCAGTCTGTTTCCTAGTGCTGGTTTGAAGTTCCTGCAGTTTTCACTGTCAAACCGAGTTGGAGCTAGTACCTCCTTATATATATGTATGGAATGTAGTTTGCAACTGAAAATAAACTTTGTGTTCCCAACAAGATAGGTGAAGGACGGCTTTCACACACACTTATATCTCAGAACTGAGCAAGTGGAGAGACGTTCGTTCATCTAGCACCAAGGGAACGGGTTGCAGGAGACACTTTTTCTCTGCTTTCTCAGTCTGTTTCCTAGTGCCGGTTTGAAGTTCCTGCAGTTTTCACTGTCAAACCGAGTTGGAGCTAGTACCTCCCCATATATATGTATGGAATGGAGTTTGCAACTGAAAAGAAACTTGGTGTTCCCAACAAGCTAGGTGAAGGACGGCTTTCACACACACTTATCTCTCAGAACTGAGCAAGTGGAGAGACGTTCGTTCATCTAGCATCAATGGAACGGGTTGCAGGAGACACTTTTTCTCTGCTTTCTCAGTCTGTTTCCTAGTGCAGGTTTGAAGTTCCTGCAGTTTTCACTGTCAAACCGAGTTAGAGCTTGTACCTCCCCATATATATGTATGGAATGGAGTTTGCAACTGAAAAGAAACTTTGTGTTCCCAACAAGCTAGGTGAAGGACGGCTTTCACACACACTAATCTCTCAGAACTGAGCAAGTGGAGAGACGTTCGTTCATCTAGCACCAAGGGAACGGGTTGCAGGAGACACTTTTTCTCTGCTTTCTCCGTCTGTTTCCTAGTGCCGGTTGGAAGTTCCTGCAGTTTTCACTGTCAAACCGATTTGGAGCTAGTACCTCCCCATATATTTGTATGGAAAGGAGTTTGCAACTGAAAAGAAACTTTGTGTTCCCAACAAGCTAAGTGAAGGACGGCTTTCACAAACAATTATCTCTCAGAACTGAGCAAGTGGAGAGACGTTCGTTCATCTAGCACCAATGGAACGGGTTGCAGGAGACCCTTTTTCTCTGCTTTCCCAGTCTGTTTCCTAGTGCCGGTTTGAAGTTCCTGCAGTTTTCACTGTCAAACCGAGTTAGAGCTTGTACCTCCCCATATATATGTATGGAATGGAGTTTGCAACTGAAAAGAAACTTTGTGTTCCCAACAAGCTAGGTGAAGGACGGCTTTCACACACACTTATCTCTCAGAACTGAGCAAGTGGAGAGACGTTCGTTCATCTAGCACCAAGGGAACGGGTTGCAGGAGACACTTTTTCTCTGCTTTCTCAGTCTGTTTCCTAGTGCCGGTTTGAAGTTCCTGCAGTTTTCACTGTCAAAAAGAGTTGGAAATAGTACCTCCCCATATATATGTATGGAATGGAGTTTGCAACTGAAAAGAAACTTTGTGTTCCCAACAAGCTAGGTGAAGGACGGCTTTCACACACACTTATCTCTCAGAACTGAGCAAGTGGAGAGACGTTCGTTCATCTAGCACCAAGGGAACGGGTTGCAGGAGACACATTTTCTCTGCTTTCTCAGTCTGTTTCCTAGTGCCGGTTTGAAGTTCCTGCAGTTTTCACTGTCAAACCGAGTTGGAGCTAGTACCTCCCCATATATATGTATGGAATGGAGTTTGCAACTGAAAAGAAACTTTGTGTTCCCAACAAGACAGGTGAAGGACGGCTTTCACACACACTTATCTCTCAGAACTGAGCAAGTGGAGAGACGTTCGTTCATCTAGCACCAAGGGAACGGGTTGCAGGAGACACTTTTTCTCTGCTTTCTCAGTCTGTTTCCTAGTGCCGGTTTGAAGTTCCTGCAGTTTTCACTGTCAAACCGAGTTGGAGCTCGTACCTCCCCATATATATGTATGGAATGGAGTTTGCAACTGAAAAGAAACTTTGAGTTCCCAACAAGCTAGGTGAAGGATGGCTTTCACACACACTTATCTCTCAGAACTGAGCAAGTGGAGAGACGTTCGTTCATCTAGCACGAAGGGAACGGGTTGCAGAAGACAATTTTTCTCTGCTTTCTCAGTCTGTTTCCTATTGCCGGTTTGAAGTTCCTGCAGTTTTCACTGTAAAACCGAATTAGAGCTTCTACCGCCCCATATATATGTATGGAATGGAGTATGCAACTGAAAAAAACTTTGTGTTCCAAACAAACTAGGTGAAGGACGGCTTTCACACACACTTATCTCTCAGAACTGAGCAAGTGGAGAGACGTTCGTTCATCTAGCACCAAGGGAACGGTTTGCAGGAGACACTTTTTCTCTGCTTTCTCAGTCTGTTTCCTAGTGCCTTTTTGAAGTTCCTGCAGTTTTCACTGTCAAACCGAGTTGGAGCTAGTACCTCCTTATATATATGTATGGAATGGAGTTTGCAACTGAAAAGAAACTTTGTGTTCCCAACAAGCTAGCTGAAGGACGGCTTTCACACACACTTATATCTCTGAACTGAGCAAGTTGAGAGACGTTCGTTCATCTAGCACCAAGGGAACGGGTTGCAGGAGACACTTTTTCTCTGCTTTCTCCGTCTGTTTCCTAGTGCCGGTTTGAAGTTCCTGCAGTTTTCACTGTCAAACCGAGTTGGAGCTAGTACCTCCCCATATATATGTATGGAATGGAGTTTGCAACTGAAAAGAAACTTGGTGTTCCCAACAAGCTAGGTGAAGGACGGCTTTCACACACACTTATCTCTCAGAACTGAGCAAGTGGAGAGACGTTCGTTCATCTAGCACCAAGGGAACGGGTTGCAGGAGACACTTTTTCTCTGCTTCTCAGTCTGTTTCCTAGTGCCGGTTTGAAGTTCCTGCAGTTTTCACTCTCAAACCGAGTTGGAGCTAGTACCTCCCCATATATAAGTATGGAATGGAGTTTGCAACTGAAAAGAAATTTTGTGTTCCCAACAAGACAGGTGAAGGACGGCTTTCACACACACTTATCTCTCAACTGAGCAAGTGGAGAGACGTTCGTTCATCTAGCACCAAGGGAACGGGTTGCAGGAGACACTTTTTCTCTGCTTCTCAGTCTGTTTCCTAGTGCCGGTTTGAAGTTCCTGCAGTTTTCACTGTCAAACAGAGTTGGAGCTAGTACCTCCCCATATATATGTATGGAATGGAGTTTGCAACTGAAAAGAAACTTTGTGTTCCCAACAAGCTAGGTGAAGGACGGCATTCACACACATTTATCTCTCAGAACCGAGCAAGTGGAGAGACGTTCGTTCATCTAGCACCAATGGAACGGGTTGCAGGAGACACTTTTTCTCTGCTTTCTCAGTCTGTTTCCTAGTGCCGGTTTGAAGTTCCTGCAGTTTTCACTGTCAAAACGAGTTAGAGCTTGTACCTCCCCATATATATGTACGGAATGGAGTTTGCAACTGAAAAGAAACTTAGTGTTCCCAACAAGCTAGGTGAAGGACGGCTTTCACACACACTTGTCTCTCAGAACTGAGCAAGTGGAGAGACGTTCGTTCATCTAGCACCAAGAGAACGGGTTGCAGGAGACACTTTTTCTCTGCTTTCTCAGTCTGTTTCCTAGTGCCGGTTTGAAGTTCCTGCAGTTTTCACTGTCAAACCGAGTTGGATATAGTACCTCCCAATATATATGTATGGAATGGAGTTTGCAACTGAAAAGAAACTTTGTGTTCCCAATAAGACAGGTGAAGGACGGCTTTCACACACACTTATCTCTCAGAACTGAGCAAGTGGAGAGACGTTCGTTCATCTAGCACCAAGGGAACGGGTTGCAGGAGACACTTTTTCTCTGCTTTCTCAGTCTGTTTCCTAGTGCCGGTTTGAAGTTCCTGCAGTTTTCACTGTAAAACCGAGTTGGAGCTCGTACCTCCCCATATATATGTATGGAATGGAGTTTGCAACTGAAAAGAAACTTTGTGTTCCCAACAATCTAGGTGAAGGACGGCTTTCACACACACTTATCTCTCAGAAATGAGCAAGTGGGAGACGTTCGTTCATCTAGAACCAAGGGAACGGGTTGCAGGAGACACTTTTTCTCTGCTCTCTCAGTCTGTTTCCTAGTTCCGGTTTGAATTTCCTGCAGTTTTCACTGTCAAATCGAGTTGGAGCTAGTACCTCCCCATATATATGTATGGAATGGAGTTTGCAACTGAAAAGAAACTTTGTGTTCCCAACAAGCTAGGTGAAGGACGGCATTCACACACACATATCTCTCAGAACCGAGCAAGTGGAGAGACGTACGTTCATCTAGCACCAAGAGAACGGGATTCAGGAGACACTTTTTCTCTGCTTTCTCAGTCTGTTTCCTAGTGCCGGTTTGAAGTTCCTGCAGTTTTCACTCTCAAACCGAGTTGGAGCTAGTACCTCCCCATATATATGTATGGAATGGAGTTTGCAACTGAAAAGAAACTTTGTGTTCCCAACAAGCTAGGTGAAGGACGGCTTTCACACACACTTATCTCTCAGAACTGAGCAAGTGGAGAGACGTTCGTTCATCTAGCACCAAGGGAACGGGTTGCAGGAGACACTTTTTCTCTGCTTTCTCAGTCTGTTTCCTAGTGCCGGTTTGAAGTTCCTGCAGTTTTCACTGTCAAACAGAGTTGGAAATAGTACCTCCCCATATATATTTATGGAATGGAGTTTGCAACTGAAAAGAAAATTTGTGTTCCCAACAAGCTAGGTGAAGGACGGCTTTCACACACACTTATCTCTCAACTGAGCAAGTGGAGAGACGTTCGTTCATCTAGCACCAAGGGAACGGGTTGCAGGAGACACTTTTTCTCTGCTTCTCAGTCTGTTTCCTAGTGCCAGTTTGAAGTTCCTGCAGTTTTCACTGTCAAACCGAGTTGGAGCTATTACCTCCCCATATATATGTATGGAATGGAGTTTGCAACTGAAAAGAAACTTTGTGTTCCCAACAAGCTAGGTGAAGGACGGCATTCACACACACTTATCTCTCAGAACAGAGCAAGTGGAGAGACGTTCGTTCATCTAGCACCAAGGGAACGGGTTTCAGGAGAAACTTTTTCTCTGCTTTCTCAGTCTGTTTCCTAGTGCCGGTTTGAAGTTCCTGCAGTTTCCACTGTCAAACCGAGTTGGAGCTAGTACCTCCCCATATATATGTATGGAATGGTGTTTGCAACTGAAAAGAAACTTTGTGTTCCCAACAAGCTAGGTGAAGGACGGCTTTCACACACACTTATCTCTCAGAACTGAGCAAGTGGAGAGACTTTCGTTCATCTAGCACCAAGGGAACGGGTTGCAGGGGACACTTTTTCTCTGCTTTCTCAGTCTGTTTCCTAGTGCCGGTTTGAAGTTCCTGCAGTTTTCACTGTCAAACAGAGTTGGAAATAGTACCTCCCCATATATATGTATGGAATGGAGTTTGCAACTGAAAAGAAACTTTGTGTTCCCAACAAGCTAGGTGAAGGACGGCTTTCACACACACTTATCTCTCAGAACTGAGCAAGTGGAGAGACGTTCGTTCATCTAGCACCAATGGAACGGGTTGCAGGAGACACTTTTTCTCTGCTTTCTCAGTCTGTTTCCTAGTGCCGGTTTGAAGTTCCTGCAGTTTTCACTGTCAAACCGAGTTAGAGCTTGTACCTCCCCATATATATGTAAGGAATGGAGTTTGCAACTGAAAAGAAACTTTGTGTTCCCAACAAGCTAGGTGAAGGACGGCTTTCACACACACTTATCTCTCAGAACTGAGCAAGTGGAGAGACGTTCGTTCATCTAGCACCAAGGGAACGGGTTTCAGGAGACACTTTTTCTCTGCTTTCTCAGTCTGTTTCCTAGTGCCGGTTTGAAGTTCCTGCAGTTTTCACTGTCAAAAAGAGTTGGAAATAGTACCTCCCCATATATATGTATGGAATGGAGTTTGCAACTGAAAAGAAACTTTGTGTTCCCAACAAGCTAGGTGAAGGACGGCTTTCACACACACTTATCTCTCAGAACTGAGCAAGTGGAGAGACGTTCGTTCATCTAGCACCAAGGGAACGGGTTGCAGGAGACACTATTTCTCTGTTTTCTCTGTCTGTTTCCTAGTGCCGGTTTGAAGTTCCTGCAGTTTTCAATGTCAAAACGAGTTGGAGCTAGTACCTCCCAATATATATGTATGGAATGGAGTTTGCAACTGAAAAGAAACTTTGTGTTCCCAACAAGCTAGGTGAAGGACGGCTTTCACACACACTTATCTCTCAGAACTGAGCAAGTGGAGAGACGTTCGTTCATCTAGCACCAAGGGAACGGTTTGCAGGAGACACTTTTTCTCTGCTTCTCAGTCTGTTTCCTAGTGCCGGTTTGAAGTTCCTGCAGTTTTCAATCTCAAACGGATTTGGAGCTAGTACCTCCCCATATATAAGTATGGAATGGAGTTTGCAACTGAAAAGAAACTTTGTGTTCCCAACAAGCTAGTTGAAGTACGGCTTTCACACACAATTATCTCTCAGAACTTAGCAAGTGGAGAGACGTTCGTTCATCTAGCACCAAGGGAACGGATAGAAGGAGACACTTTTTCTCTGCTTTCTCCGTCTGTTTCCTAGTGCCGGTTTGAAGTTCCTGCAGTTTTCACTGTAAAACCGAGTTGGAGCTAGTACCTCCCCATATATATGTATGGAATGGAGTTTGCAACTGAAAAGAAACTTTGTGTTCCCAACAAGCTAGGTGAAGGACGGCTTTCACACACACTTATCTCTCAGAACTGAGCAAGTGGAGAGACGTTCGTTCATCTAGCACCAAGGGAACGGGTTGCAGGAGACACTTTTTCTCTGCTTTCTCAGTCTGTTTCCTAGTGCCGGTTTGAAGTTCCTGCAGTTTTCACTGTCAAACAGAGTTGGAAATAGTACCTCCCAATATATATGTATGGAATGGAGTTTGCAACTGAAAAGAAACTTTGTGTTCCCAACAAGCTAGGTGAAGGACGGCTTTCACACACACTTATCTCTCAGAACTGAGCAAGTGGAGAGACGTTCGTTCATCTAGCACCAATGGAACGGGTTGCAGGAGACACTTTTTCTCTGCTTTCTCAGTCTGTTTCCTAGTGCCGGTTTGAAGTTCCTGCAGTTTTCACTGTCAAACCGAGTTAGAGCTTGTACCTCCCCATATATATGTATGGAATGGAGTTTGCAACTGAAAAGAAACTTTGTGTTCCCAACAAGCTAGGTGAAGGACGGCTTTCACACACACTTATCTCTCAGAACTGAGCAAGTGGAGAGACGTTCGTTCATCTAGCACCAAGGGAACGGGTTGCAGGAGACACTTTTTCTCTGCTTTCTCAGTCTGTTTCCAAGTGCCGGTTTGAAGTTCCTGCAGTTTTCACTGTCAAAAAGAGTTGGAAATAGTACCTCCCCATATATATGTATGAAATGGAGTTTGCAACTGAAAAGAAACTTTGTGTTCCCAACAAGCTAGGTGAAGGACGGCTTTCACACACACTTATCTCTCAGAACTGAGCAAGTGGAGAGACGTTCGTTCATCTAGCACCAAGGGAACGGGTTGCAGGAGACACTTTTTCTCTGCTCTCTCAGTCTGTTTCCTAGTGCCGGTTTGAAGTTCCTGCAGTTTTCAATGTCAAAACGAGTTGGAGCTAGTACCTCCCCATATATATGTATGGAATGGAGTTTGCAACTGAAAAGAAACTTTGTGTTCCCAACAAGCTAGGTGAAGGACGGCTTTCACACACACTTATCTCTCAGAACTGAGCAAGTGGAGAGACGTTCGTTCATCTAGCACCAAGGGAACGGGTTGCAGGAGACACTTTTTCTCTGCTTCTCAGTCTGTTTCCTAGTGCCGGTTTGAAGTTCCTGCAGTTTTCAATCTCAAACCGAGTTGGAGCTAGTACCTCCCCATATATATGTATGGAATGGAGTTTGCAACTGAAAAGAAACTTTGTGTTCCCAACAAGCTAGGTGAAGGACGGCTTTCACACACAATTATCTCTCAGAACTTAGCAAGTGGAGAGACGTTCGTTCATCTAGCACCAAGGGAACGGGTTGCAGGAGACACTTTTTCTCTGCTTTCTCAGTCTGTTTCCTAGTGCCGGTTTGAAGTTCCTGCAGTTTTCACTGTCAAACCGAGTTGGATCTAGTACCTCCCCATATATATGTATGGAATGGAGTTTGCAACTGAAAAGAAACTTTGTGTTCCCAACAAGCTAGGTGAAGGACGGCTTTCACACACACTTATCTCTCAGAACCGAGCAAGTGGAGAGACGTACGTTCATCTAGCACCAAGAGAACGGGTTTCAGGAGACACTTTTTCTCTGCTTTCTCAGTCTGTTTCCTAGTGCCGGTTTGAAGTTCCTGCAGTTTTCACTCTCAAACCGAGTTGGAGCTAGTACCTCCCCATATATATGTATGGAATGGAGTTTGCAACTGAAAAGAAACTTTGTGTTCCCAACAAGCTAGGTGAAGGACGGCTTTCACACACACTTATCTCTCAGAACTGAGCAAGTGGAGAGACGTTCGTTCATCTAGCACCAAGGGAACGGGTTGCAGGAGACACTTTTTCTCTGCTTTCTCAGTCTGTTTCCAAGTGCCGGTTTGAAATTCCTGCAGTTTTCACTGTCAAAAAGAGTTGGAAATAGTACCTCCCCATATATATGTATGAAATGGAGTTTGCAACTGAAAAGAAACTTTGTGTTCCCAACAAGCTAGGTGAAGGACGGCTTTCACACACACTTATCTCTCAGAACTGAGCAAGTGGAGAGACGTTCGTTCATCTAGCACCAAGGGAACGGGTTGCAGGAGACACTTTTTCTCTGCTCTCTCAGTCTGTTTCCTAGTGCCGGTTTGAAGTTCCTGCAGTTTTCAATGTCAAAACGAGTTGGAGCTAGTACCTCCCCATATATATGTATGGAATGGAGTTTGCAACTGAAAAGAAACTTTGTGTTCCCAACAAGCTAGGTGAAGGACGGCTTTCACACACACTTATCTCTCAGAACTGAGCAAGTGGAGAGACGTTCGTTCATCTAGCACCAAGGGAACGGGTTGCAGGAGACACTTTTTCTCTGCTTCTCAGTCTGTTTCCTAGTGCCGGTTTGAAGTTCCTGCAGTTTTCAATCTCAAACCGAGTTGGAGCTAGTACCTCCCCATATATAAGTATGGAATGGAGTTTGCAACTGAAAAGAAACTTTGTGTTCCCAACAAGCTAGTTGAAGTACGGCTTTCACACACAATTATCTCTCAGAACTTAGCAAGTGGAGAGACGTTCGTTCATCTAGCACCAAGGGAACGGATAGAAGGAGACACTTTTTCTCTGCTTTCTCCGTCTGTTTCCTAGTGCCGGTTTGAAGTTCCTGCAGTTTTCACTGTCAAACCGAGTTGGAGCTAGTACCTCCCCATATACATGTATGGAATGGAGTTTGCAACTGAAAAGAAACTTTGTGTTCCCAACAAGCTAGGTGAAGGACGGCTTTCACACACACTTATCTCTCAGAACTGAGCAAGTGGAGAGACGTTCGTTCATCTAGCACCAAGGGAACGGGTTGCAGGAGACACTTTTTCTCTTCTTTCTCCGTCTGTTTCCTAGTGCCGGTTTGAAGTTCCTGCAGTTTTCACTGTCAAACCGAGTTGGATCTAGTACCTCCCCATATATATGTATGGAATGGAGTTTGCAACTGAAAAGAAACTTTGTGTTCCCAACAAGCTAGGTGAAGGACGGCTTTCACACACACTTATCTCTCAGAACCGAGCAAGTGGAGAGACGTACGTTCATCTAGCACCAAGAGAACGGGTTGCAGGAGACACTTTTTCTCTGCTTTCTCAGTCTGTTTCCTAGTGCCGGTTTGAAGTTCCTGCAGTTTTCACTGTCAAACAGAGTTGGAAATAGTACCTCCCCATATATATTTATGGAATGGAGTTTGCAACTGAAAAGAAACTTTGTGTTCCCAACAAGCTAGGTGAAGTACGGCTTTCACACACACTTATCTCCCAACTGAGCAAGTGGAGAGACGTTCGTTCATCTAGCACCAAGGGAACGGGTTGCAGGAGACACTTTTTCTCTGCTTCTCAGTCTGTTTCCTAGTGCCGGTTTGAAGTTCCTGCAGTTTTCACTGTCAAACCGAGTTGGAGCTAGTACCTCCCCATATATATGTATGGAATGGAGTTTGCAACTGAAAAGAAACTTTGTGTTCCCAACAAGCTAGGTGAAGGACGGCATTCACACACACTTATCTCTCAGAACCGAGCAAGTGGAGAGACTTTCGTTCATCTAGCACCAAGGGAACGGGTTTCAGGAGACACTTTTTCTCTGCTTTCTCAGTCTGTTTCCTAGTGCCGGTTTGAAGTTCCTGCAGTTTTCACTGTCAAACCGAGTTGGAGCTAGTACCTCCCCATATATATGTATGGAATGGAGTTTGCAACTGAAAAGAAACTTTGTGTTCCCAACAAGCTAGGTGAAGGACGGCTTTCACACACACTTATCTCTCAGAACTGAGCAAGTGGAGAGACGTTCGTTCATCTAGCACCAAGGGAACGGGTTGCAGGAGACACTTTTTCTCTGCTTTCTCAGTCTGTTTCCTAGTGCCGGTTTGAATTTCCTGCAGTTTTCACTGTCAAACAGTTTTGGAAATAGTACCTCCCCATATATATGTATGGAATGGAGTTTGCAACTGAAAAGAAACTTTGTGTTCCCAACAAGCTAGGTGAAGGACGGCTTTCACACACACTTATCTCTCAGAACTGAGCAAGTGGAGAGACGTTCGTTCATCTAGCACCAAGGGAACGGGTTGCAGGAGACACTTTTTCTCTGCTTCTCAGTCTGTTTCCTAGTGCCGGTTTGAAGTTCCTGCAGTTTTCAATCTCAATCCGAGTTGGAGCTAGTACCTCCCCATATATAAGTATGGAATGGAGTTTGCAACTGAAAAGAAACTTTGTGTTCCCAACAAGCTAGTTGAAGTACGGCTTTCACACACAATTATCTCTCAGAACTTAGCAAGTGGAGAGACGTTCGTTCATCTAGCACCAAGGGAACGGATAGCAGGAGACACTTTTTCTCTGCTTTCTCCGTCTGTTTCCTAGTGCCGGTTTGAAGTTCCTGCAGTTTTCACTGTAAAACCGAGTTGGAGCTAGTACCTCCCCATATATATGTATGGAATGGAGTTTGCAACTGAAAAGAAACTTTGTGTTCCCAACAAGCTAGGTGAAGGACGGCTTTCACACACACTTATCTCTCAGAACTGAGCAAGTGGAGAGAAGTTCGTTCATCTAGCACCAAGGGAACGGGTTGCAGGAGACACTATTTCTCTGCTTTCTCAGTCTGTTTCCTAGTGCCGGTTTGAAGTTCCTGAAGTTTTCACTGTCAAACAGAGTTGGAAATAGTACCTCCCCATATATATGTATGGAATGGAGTTTGCAACTGAAAAGAAACTTTGTGTTCCCAACAAGCTAGTTGAAGGACGGCTTTCACACACACTTATCTCTCAGAACTGAGCAAGTGGAGAGACGTTCGTTCATCTAGCACCAAGGGAACGGGTTGCAGGAGACACTTTTTCTCTGCTTCTCAGTCTGTTTCCTAGTGCCGGTTTGAAGTTCCTGCAGTTTTCAATCTCAAACCGAGTTGGAGCTAGTACCTCCCCATATATAAGTATGGAATGGAGTTTGCAACTGAAAAGAAACTTTGTGTTCCCAACAAGCTAGTTGAAGTTCGGCTTTCACACACAATTATCTCTCAGAACTTAGCAAGTGGAGAGACGTTCGTTCATCTAGCACCAAGGGAACGGATAGCAGGAGACACTTTTTCTCTGCTTTCTCCGTCTGTTTCCTAGTGCCGGTTTGAAGTTCCTGCAGTTTTCACTGTAAAACCGAGTTGGAGCTAGTACCTCCCCATATATATGTATGGAATGGAGTTTGCAACTGAAAAGAAACTTTGTGTTCCCAACAAGCTAGGTGAAGGGCGGCTTTCACACACACTTATCTCTCAGAACTGAGCAAGTGGAGAGACGTTCATTCATTTAGCACCAAGGGAACGGGTTGCAGGAGACACTTTTTCTCTGCTTTCTCAGTCTGTTTCCTAGTGCCGGTTTGAAGTTCCTGCAGTTTTCACTGTCAAACCGAGTTGGATCTAGTACCTCCCAATATATATGTATGGAATGGAGTTTGCAACTGAAAAGAAACTTTGTGTTCCCAACAAGGTAGGTGAAGGACGGCTTTCACACACACTTATCTCTCAGAACCGAGCAAGTGGAGAGACGTACGTTCATCTAGCACCAAGAGAACGGGTTTCAGGAGACACTTTTTCTCTGCTTTCTAAGTCTGTTTCCTAGTGCCGGTTTGAAGTTCCTGCAGTTTTCACTCTCAAACCGAGTTGGAGCTAGTACCTCCCCATATATATGTATGGAATGGAGTTTGCAACTGAAAAGAAACTTTGTGTTCCAACAAGCTAGGTGAAGGACGGCTTTCACAGACACTTATCTCTCAGAACTGAGCAAGTGGAGAGACGTTCGTTCATCTAGCACCAAGGGAACGGGTTGCAGGAGACACTTTTTCTCTGCTTCTCAGTCTGTTTCCTAGTGCCGGTTTGAAGTTCCTGCAGTTTTCACTGTCAAACAGAGTTGGAAATAGTACCTCCCCATATATATTTATGGAATGGAGTTTGCAACTGAAAAGAAACTTTGTGTTCCCAACAAGGTAGGTGAAGGACGGCTTTCACACACACTTATCTCTCAACTGAGCAAGTGGAGAGACGTTCGTTCATCTAGCACCAAGGGAACGGGTTGCAGGAGACACTTTTTCTCTGCTTCTCAGTCTGTTTCCTAGTGCCGGTTTGAAGTTCCTGCAGTTTTCACTGTCAAACCGAGTTGGAGCTAGTACCTCCCCATATATATGTATGGAATGGAGTTTGCAACTGAAAAGAAACTTTGTGTTCCCAACAAGCTAGGTGAAGGACGGCATTCACACACACTTATCTCTCAGAACCGAGCAAGTGGAGAGACGTTCGTTCATCTAGCACCAAGGGAACGGGTTTCAGGAGACACTTTTTCTCTGCTTTCTCAGTCTGTTTCCTAGTGCCGGTTTGAAGTTCCTGCAGTTTTCACTGTCAAAACGAGTTGGAGCTAGTACCTCCCCATATATATGTATGGAATGGAGTTTGCAACTGAAAAGAAACTTTGTGTTCCCAACAAGCTAGGTGAAGGACGGCTTTCACACACACTTATCTCTCAGAACTGAGCAAGTGGAGAGACGTTCGTTCATCTAGCACCAAGGTAACGGGTTGCAGGAGACACTTTTTCTCTGCTTTCTCAGTCTGTTTCCTAGTGCCGGTTTGAAGTTCCTGCAGTTTTCACTGTCAAACAGAGTTGGAAATAGTACCTCCCCATATATATGTATGGAATGGAGTTTGCAACTGAAAAGAAACTTTGTGTTCCCAACAAGCTAGGTGAAGGACGGCTTTCACACACACTTATCTCTCAGAACTGAGCAAGTGGAGAGACGTTCGTTCATCTAGCACCAATGGAACGGGTTGCAGGAGACACTTTTTCTCTGCTTTCTCAGTCTGTTTCCTAGTGCCGGTTTGAAGTTCCTGCAGTTTTCACTGTCAAACCGAGTTAGAGCTTGTACCTCCCCATATATATGTATGGAATGGAGTTTGCAACTGAAAAGAAACTTTGTGTTCCCAACAAGCTAGGTGAAGGACGGCTTTCACACACACTTATCTCTCAGAACTGAGCAAGTGGAGAGACGTTCGTTCATCTAGCACCAAGGGAACGGGTTGCAGGAGACACTTTTTCTCTGCTTTCTCCGTCTGTTTCCTAGTGCCGGTTTGAAGTTCCTGCAGTTTTCACTGTCAAAAAGAGTTGGAAATAGTACCTCCCCATATATATGTATGGAATGGAGTTTGCAACTGAAAAGAAACTTTGTGTTCCCAACAAGCTAGGTGAAGGACGGCTTTCACACACACTTATCTCTCAGAACTGAGCAAGTGGAGAGACGTTCGTTCATCTAGCACCAAGGGAACGGGTTGCAGGAGACACTTTTTCTCTGCTCTCTCAGTCTGTTTCCTAGTGCCGGTTTGAAGTTCCTGCAGTTTTCAATGTCAAACCGAGTTGGAGCTAGTACCTCCCCATATATATGTATGGAATGGAGTTTGCAACTGAAAAGAAACTTTGTGTTCCCAACAAGCTAGGTGAAGGACGGCTTTCACACACACTTATCTCTCAGAACTGAGCAAGTGGAGAGACGTTCGTTCATCTAGCACCAAGGGAACGGGTTGCAGGAGACACTTTTTCTCTGCTTTCTCAGTCTGTTTCCTAGTGCCGGTTTGAAGTTCCTGCAGTTTTCACTGTCAAACCGAGTTAGAGCTTGTACCTCCCCATATATATGTATGGAATGGAGTTTGCAACTGAAAAGAAACTTTGTGTTCCCAACAAGCTAGGTGAAGGACGGCTTTCACACACACTTATCTCTCAGAACTGAGCAAGTGGAGAGACGTTCGTTCATCTAGCACCAAGGGAACGGGTTGCAGGAGACACTTTTTCTCTGCTTTCTCAGTCTGTTTCCTAGTGCCGGTTTGAAGTTCCTGCAGTTTTCACTGTCAAACCGAGTTAGAGCTTGTACCTCCCCATATATATGTATGGAATGGAGTTTGCAACTGAAAAGAAACTTTGTGTTCCCAACAAGCTAGGTGAAGGACGGCTTTCACACACACTTATCTCTCAGAACTGAGCAAGTGGAGAGACGTTCGTTCAACTAGCACCAAGGGAACGGGTTGCAGGAGACACTTTTTCTCTGCTTTCTCAGTCCTTTTCCTAGAGCCGGTTTGAAGTTCCTGCAGTTTTCACTGTCAAAAAGAGTTGGAAATAGTACCTCCCCATATATATGTATGGAATGGAGTTTGCAACTGAAAAGAAACTTTGTGTTCCCAACAAGCTAGGTGAAGGACGGCTTTCACACACACTTATCTCTCAGAACTGAGCAAGTGGAGAGACGTTCGTTCATCTAGCACCAAGGGAACGGGTTGCAGGAGACAATTTTTCTCTGCTTTCTCAGTCTGTTTCCTAGAGCCGGTTTGAAGTTCCTGCAGTTTTCACTGTCAAAAAGAGTTGGAAATAGTACCTCCCCATATATATGTATGGAATGGAGTTTGCAACTGAAAAGAAACTTTGTGTTCCCAACAAGCTAGGTGAAGGACGGCTTTCACACACACTTATCTCTCAGAACTGAGCAAGTGGAGAGACGTTCGTTCATCTAGCACCAAGGGAACGGGTTGCAGGAGACACTTTTTCTCTGCTCTCTCAGTCTGTTTCCTAGTGCCGGTTTGAAGTTCCTGCAGTTTTCAATGTCAAACCGAGTTGGAGCTAGTACCTCCCCATATATATGTATGGAATGGAGTTTGCAACTGAAAAGAAACTTTGTGTTCCCAACAAGCTAGGTGAAGGACGGCTTTCACACACACTTATCTCTCAGAACTGAGCAAGTGGAGAGACGTTCGTTCATCTAGCACCAAGGGAACGGGTTGCAGGAGACACTTTTTCTCTGCTTCTCAGTCTGTTTCCTAGTGCCGGTTTGAAGTTCCTGCAGTTTTCAATCTCAAACCGAGTTTGAGCTAGTACCTCCCCATATATAAGTATGGAATGGAGTTTGCAACTGAAAAGAAACTTTGTGTTCCCAACAAGCTAGTTGAAGTACGGCTTTCACACACAATTATCTCTAAGAACAGAGCAAGTGGAGAGACTTTCGTTCATCTAGCACCAAGGGAACGGATAGCAGGAGACACTTTTTCTCTGCTTTCTCCGTCTGTTTCCTAGTGCCGGTTTGAAGTTCCTGCAGTTTTCACTGTAAAACCAAATTGGAGCTAGTACCTCCCCATATATATGTATGGAATGGAGTTTGCAACTGAAAAGAAACTTTGTGTTCCCAACAAGCTAGGTGAAGGACGGCTTTCACACACACTTATCTCTCAGAACTGAGCAAGTGGAGAGACGTTCGTTCATCTAGCTCCAAGGGAACGGGTTGCAGGAGACACTTTTTCTCTGCTTTCTCAGTCTGTTTCCTAGTGCCGGTTTGAAGTTCCTGCAGTTTTCACTGTCAAACCGAGTTGGATCTAGTACCTCCCAATATATATGTATGGAATGGAGTGTGCAACTGAAAAGAAACTTTGTGTTCCCAACAAGACAGGTGAAGGACGGCTTTCACACACAATTATCTCTCAGAACTGAGCAAGTGGAGAGACGTTCGTTCATCTAGCACCAAGGGAACGGGTTGCAGGAGACACTTTTTCTCTGCTTTCTCAGTCTGTTTCCTAGTGCCGGTTTGAAGTTCCTGCAGTTTTCACTGAAAAAACGAGTTAGAGCTTGTACCTCCCCATATATATGTATGGAATGGAGTTTGCAACTGAAAAGAAACTTTGTGTTCCCAACAAGCTAGGTGAAGGACGGCTTTCACACACACTTATCTCTCAGAACTGAGCAAGTGGAGAGACGTTCGTTCATCTAGCACCAAGGGAACGGGTTGCAGGAGACACTTTTTCTCTGCTTTCTCAGTCTGTTTCCTAGTGCCGGTTTGAAGTTCCTGCAGTTTTCACTGTCAAACCGAGTTGGAGCTCGTACCTCCCCATATATATGTATGGAATGGAGTTTGCAACTGAAAAGAAACTTTGTGTTCCCAACAAGCTAGGTGAAGGACGGCTTTCACACACACTTATCTCTCAGAACTGAGCAAGTGGAGAGACGTTCGTTCATCTAGCACCAAGGGAACGGGTTGCAGAAGACACTTTTTCTCTGCTTTCTCAGTCTGTTTCCTAGTGCTGGCTTGAAGTTCCTGCAGTTTTCACTGTAAAACCGAGTTAGAGCTTCTACCTCCCCATATATATGTATGGAATGGAGTTTGCAACTGAAAAAAACTTTGTGTTCCCAACAAACTAGGTGAAGGACGGCTTTCACACACACTTATATCTCAGAACTGAGCAAGTGGAGAGACGTTCGTTCATCTAGCACCAAGGGAACGGTTTGCAGAAGACACTTTTTCTCTGCTTTCTCAGTCTGTTTCCTAGTGCTGGTTTGAAGTTCCTGCAGTTTTCACTGTCAAACCGAGTTAGAGCTTCTACCTCCCCATATATATGTATGGAATGGAGTTTGCAACTGAAAAGAAACTTGGTGTTCCCAACAAGCTAAGTGAAGGACGGCTTTCACACACACTTATCTCTCAGAAATGAGCAAGTGGAGAGACGTTCGTTCATCTAGCACCAAGGGAACGGGTTGCAGGAGACACTTTTTCTCTGCTTTCTCCGTCTGTTTCCTAGTGCCGGTTTGAAGTTCCTGCAGTTTTCAATCTCAAACCGAGTTGGAGCTAGTACCTCCCCATATATATGTATGGAAAGGAGTTTGCAACTGAAAAGAAACTTTGTGTTCCCAACAAGCTAAGTGAAGGACGGCTTTCACACACACTTATCTCTCAGAACTGAGCAAGTGGAGAGACGTTCGTTCATCTAGCACCAATGGAACGGGTTGCAGGAGACAATTTTCTCTGCTTTCTCAGTCTGTTTCCTAGTGCCGGTTTGAAGTTCCTGCAGTTTTCACTGTCAAACCGAGTTTGAGCTTGTACCTCCCCATATATATGTATGGAATGGAGTTTGCAACTGAAAAGAAACTTTGTGTTCCCAACAAGCTAGGTGAAGGACGGCTTTCACACACACTTATCTCTCAGAACTGAGCAAGTGGAGAGACGTTCGTTCATCTAGCACCAAGGGAACGGGTTGCAGGAGACAATTTTTCTCTGCTTTCTCAGTCTGTTTCATAGTGCCGGTTTGAAGTTCCTGCAGTTTTCACTGTCAAAAAGAGTTGGAAATTGTACCTCCCCATATATATGTATGGAATGGAGTTTGCAACTGAAAAGAAACTTTGTGTTCCCAACAAGACAGGTGAAGGACGGCTTTCACACACACTTATCTCTCAGAACTGAGCAAGTGGAGAGACGTTCGTTCATCTAGCACCAAGGGAACGGGTTGCAGGAGACACTTTTTCTCTGCTTTCTCAGTCTGTTTCCTAGTGACGGTTTGAAGTTCCTGCAGTTTTCACTGAAAAAACGAGTTAGAGCTTGTACCTCCCCATATATATGTATGGAATGGAGTTTGCAACTGAAAAGAAACTTTGTGTTCCCAACAAGCTAGGTGAAGGACGGCTTTCACACACACTTATCTCTCAGAACTGAGCAAGTGGAGAGACGTTCGTTCATCTAGCACCAAGGGAACGGGTTGCAGGAGACACTTTTTCTCTGCTTTCTCAGTCTGTTTCCTAGTGCCGGTTTGAAGTTCCTGCAGTTTTCACTGTCAAACCGAGTTGGAGCTCGTACCTCCCCATATATATGTATGGAATGGAGTTTGCAACTGAAAAGAAACTTTGTGTTCCCAACAAGCTAGGTGAAGGACGGCTTTCACACACACTTATCTCTCAGAACTGAGCAAGTGGAGAGACGTTCGTTCATCTAGCACCAAGGGAACGGGTTGCAGAAGACACTTTTTCTCTGCTTTCTCAGTCTGTTTCCTAGTGCTGGTTTGAAGTTCCTGCAGTTTTCACTGTAAAACCGAGTTAGAGCTTCTACCTCCCCATATATATGTATGGAATGGAGTTTGCAACTGAAAAAAACTTTGTGTTCCCAACAAACTAGGTGAAGGACGGCTTTCACACACACTTATCTCTCAGAACTGAGCAAGTTGAGAGACGTTCGTTCATCTAGCACCAAGGTAACGGGTTGCAGGAGACACTTTTTCTCTGCTTTCTCAGTCTGATTCCTAGTGCTGGTTTGAAGTTCCTGCAGTTTTCACTGTCAAACCGACTTGGAGCTAGTACCTCCTTATATATATGTATGGAATGTAGTTTTCAACTGAAAAGAAACTTTGTGTTCCCAACAAGCTAGGTGAAGGACGGCTTTCACACACACTTATATCTCAGAACTGAGCAAGTGGAGAGACGTTCGTTCATCTAGCACCAAGGGAACGGGTTGCAGGAGACACTTTTTCTCTGCTTTCTCAGTCTGTTTCCTAGTGCCGGTTTGAAGTTCCTGCAGTTTTCACTGTCAAACCGAGTTGGAGCTAGTACCTCCCCATATATATGTATGGAATGGAGTTAGCAACTGAAAAGAAACTTGGTGTTCCCAACAAGCTAGGTGAAGGACGGCTTTCACACACACTTATCTCTCAGAAATGAGCAAGTGGAGAGACGTTCGTTCATCTAGCACCAAGGGAACGGGTTGCAGGAGACACTTTTTCTCTGCTTTCTCCGTCTGTTTCCTAGTGCCGGTTTGAAGTTCCTGCAGTTTTCACTGTAAAACCGAGTTGGAGCTAGTACCTCCCCATATATATGTATGGAAAGGAGTTTGCAACTGAAAAGAAACTTTGTGTTCCCAACAAGCTAGGTGAAGGACGGCTTTCACACACACTTATCTCTCAGAACTGAGCAAGTGGAGAGACGTTCGTTCATCTAGCACCAAGGGAACGGGTTGCAGGAGACACTTTTTCTCTGCTTTCTCAGTCTGTTTCCTAGTGCCGGTTTGAAGTTCCTGCAGTTTTCACTGTCAAACAGAGTTGGAAATAGTACCTCCCCATATATATGTATGGAATGGAGTTTGCAACTGAAAAGATACTTTGTGTTCCCAACAAGCTAGGTGAAGGACGGCTTTCACACACTCTTATCTCTCAGAACTGAGCAAGTGGAGAGACGTTCGTTCATCTAGCACCAATGGAACGGGTTGCAGGAGACACTTTTTCTCTGCTTTCTCAGTCTGTTTCCTAGTGCCGGTTTGAAGTTCCTGCAGTTTTCACTGTCAAACCGAGTTAGAGCTTGTACCTCCCCATATATATGTATGGAATGGAGTTTGCAACTGAAAAGAAACTTTGTGTTCCCAACAAGCTAGGTGAAGGGCGGCTTTCACACACACTTAACTCTCAGAACTGAGCAAGTGGAGAGACGTTCGTTCATCTAGCACCAAGGGAACGGGTTCATGAGACACTTTTTCTCTGCTTTCTCAGTCTGTTTCCTAGTGCCGGTTTGAAGTTCCTGCAGTTTTCACTGTCAAAAAGAGTTGGAAATAGTACCTCCCCATATATATGTATGGAATGGAGTTTGCAACTGAAAAGAAACTTTGTGTTCCCAACAAGCTAGGTGAAGGACGGCTTTCACACACACTTATCTCTCAGAACTGAGCAAGTGGAGAGACGTTCGTTCATCTAGCACCAAGGGAACGGGATGCAGGAGACACATTTTCTCTGCTCTCTCAGTCTGTTTCCTAGTGCCGGTTTGAAGTTCCTGCAGTTTTCAATGTCAAACCGTGTTGGAGCTAGTACCTCCCCATATATATGTATGGAATGGAGTTTGCAACTGAAAAGAAACTTTGTGTTCCCAACAAGCTTGGTGAAGGACGGCTTTCACACACACTTATCTCTCAGAACTGAGCAAGTGGAGAGACGTTCGTTCATCTAGCACCAAGGGAACGGGTTGCAGGAGACACTTTTTCTCTGCTTCTCAGTCTGTTTCCTAGTGCCGGTTTGAAGTTCCTGCATTTTTCAATCTCAAACCGAGTTGGAGCTAGTACCTCCCCATATATAATTATGGAATGGAGTTTGCAACTGAAAAGAAGCTTTGTGTTCCCAACAAGCTAGTTGAAGTACGGCTTTCACACACAATTATCTCTCAGAACTTAGCAAGTGGAGAGACGTTCGTTCATCTAGCACCAAGGGAACGGATAGCAGGAGACACTTTTTCTCTGCTTTCTCCGTCTGTTTCCTAGTGCCGGTTTGAAGTTCCTGCAGTTTTCACTGTCAAACCGAGTTGGAGCTAGTACCTCCCCATATATATGTATGGAATGGAGTTTGCAACTGAAAAGAAACTTTGTGTTCCCAACAAGCTAGGTGAAGGACGGCTTTCACACACACTTATCTCTCAGAACTGAGCAAGTGGAGAGACGTTCGTTCATCTAGCACCAAGGGAACGGGTTGCAGGAGACACTTTTTCTCTGCTTTCTCAGTCTGTTTCCTAGTGCCGGTTTGAAGTTCCTGCAGTTTTCACTGTCAAACCGAGTTGGATCTAGTACCTCCCAATATATATATATGGAATGGAGTTTGCAACTGAAAAGAAACTTTGTGTTCCCAACAAGACAGGTGAAGGACGGCTTTCACACACACTTTTCTCTCAGAACTGAGCAAGTGGAGAGACGTTCGTTCATCTAGCACCAAGGGAACGGGTTGCAGGAGACACTATTTCTCTGCTTTCTCAGTCTGTTTCCTAGTGCCGGTTTGAAGTTCCTGCAGTTTTCACTGAAAAACGAGTTAGAGCTTGTACCTCCCCATATATATGTATGGAATGGAGTTTGCAACTGAAAAGAAACTTTGTGTTCCCAACAAGCTAGGTGAAGGACGGCTTTCACACACACTTATCTCTCAGAACTGAGCAAGTGGAGAGACGTTCGTTCATCTAGCACCAAGGGAACGGGTTGCAGGAGACACTTTTTCTCTGCTTTCTCAGTCTGTTTCCTAGTGCCGGTTTGAAGTTCCTGCAGTTTTCACTGTCAAACCGAGTTGGAGCTCGTACATCCCCATATATATGTATGGAATGGAGTTTGCAACTGAAAAGAAACTTTGTGTTCCCAACAAGCTAGGTGAAGTACGGCTTTCACACACACTTATCTCTCAGAACTGAGCAAGTGGAGAGACGTTCGTTCATCTAGCACCAAGGGAACGGGTTGCAGAAGACACTTTTTCTCTGCTTTCTCAGTCTGTTTCCTAGTGCTGGTTTGAAGTTCCTGCAGTTTTCACTGTAAAACCGAGTTAGAGCTTCTACCTCCCATATATATGTATGGAATGGAGTTTGCAACTGAAAAAAACTTTGTGTTCCCAACAAACTAGGTGAAGGACGGCTTTCACACACACTTATCTCTCAGAACTGAGCAAGTGGAGAGACGTTCGTTCATCTAGCACCAAGGGAACGGGTTGCAGGAGACACTTTTTCTCTGCTTTCTCAGTCTGTTTCCTAGTGCCGGTTTGAAGTTCCTGCAGTTTTCACTGTCAAACCGAGTTAGAGCTTGTACCTCCCCATATATATGTATGGAATGGAGTTTGCAACTGAAAAGAAACTTTGTGTTCCCAACAAGCTAGGTGAAGGACGGCTTTCACACACACTTATCTCTCAGAACTGAGCAAGTGGAGAGACGTTCGTTCATCTAGCACCAAGGGAACTGGTTGCAGGGGACACTTTTTCTCTGCTTTCTCCGTCTGTTTCCTAGTGCCGGTTTGAAGTTCCTGCAGTTTTCACTGTAAAACCGAGTTGGAGCTAGTACCTCCCCATATATATGTATGGAAAGGAGTTTGCAACTGAAAAGAAACTTTGTGTTCCCAACAAGCTAAGTGAAGGACGGCTTTCACACACACTTATCTCTCAGAACTGAGCAAGTGGAGAGACGTTCGTTCATCTAGCACCAAGGGAACGGGTTGCAGGAGACACTTTTTCTCTGCTTTCTCAGTCTGTTTCCTAGTGCCGGTTTGAAGTTCCTGCAGTTTTCACTGTCAAACCGAGTTGGATCTAGTACCTCCCCATATATATGTATGGAATGGAGTTTGCAACTGAAAAGAAACTTTGTGTTCCCAACAAGCTAGGTGAAGGACGGCTTTCACACACACTTATCTCTCAGAACTGAGCAAGTGGAGAGACGTTCGTTCATCTAGCACCAAGGGAACGGGTTGCAGGAGACACTTTTTCTCTGCTTCTCAGTCTGTTTCCTAGTGCCGGTTTGAAGTTCCTGCAGTTTTCAATCTCAAACCGAGTTGGAGCTAGTACCTCCCCATATATATGTATGGAATGGAGTTTGCAACTGAAAAGAAACTTTGTGTTCCCAACAAGCTAGGTGAAGGACGGCTTTCACACACACTTATCTCTCAGAACTGAGCAAGTGGAGAGACGTTCGTTCATCTAGCACCAAGGGAACGGGTTGCAGGAGACACTTTTTCTCTGCTTTCTCAGTCTGTTTCCTAGTGCCGGTTTGAAGTTCCTGCAGTTTTCACTGTCAAACCGAGTTGGATCTAGTACCTACCAATATATATGTATGGAATGGAGTTTGCAACTGAAAAGAAACTTTGTGTTCCCAACAAGACAGGTGAAGGACGGCTTTCACACACACTTATCTCTCAGAACTGAGCAAGTGGAGAGACGTTCGTTCATCTAGCACCAAGGGAACGGGTTGCAGGAGACACTATTTCTCTGCTTTCTCAGTCTGTTTCCTAGTGCCGGTTTGAAGTTCCTGCAGTTTTCACTGAAAAAACGAGTTAGAGCTTGTACCTCCCCATATATATGTATGGAATGGAGTTTGCCACTGAAAAGAAACTTTGTGTTCCCAACAAGCTAGGTGAAGGACGGCTTTCACACACACTTAACTTTCAGAACTGAGCAAGTGGAGAGACTTTCGTTCATCTAGCACCAAGGGAACGGGTTGCAGGAGACACTTTTTCTCTGCTTTCTCAGTCTGTTTCCTAGTGCCGGTTTGAAGTTCCTGCAGTTTTCACTGTCAAACCGAGTTGGAGCTCGTACCTCCCCATATATATGTATGGAATGGAGTTTGCAACTGAAAAGAAACTTTGTGTTCCCAACAAGCTAGGTGAAGGACGGCTTTCACACACACTTATCTCTCAGAACTGAGCATGTGGAGAGACGTTCGTTCATCTAGCACCAAGGGAACGGGTTGCAGAAGACACTTTTTCTCTGCTTTCTCAGTCTGTTTCCTAGTGCTGGTTTGAAGTTCCTGCAGTTTTCACTGTAAAACCGAGTTAGAGCTTCTACCTCCCATATATATGTATGGAATGGAGTTTGCAACTGAAAAGAAACTTTGTGTTCCCAACAAACTAGGTGAAGGACGGCTTTCACACACACTTATATCTCAGAACTGAGCAAGTGGAGAGACGTTCGTTCATCTAGCACCAAGGGAACGGGTTGCAGGAGACACTTTTTCTCTGCTTTCTCAGTCTGTTTCCTAGTGCTGGTTTGATGTTCCTGCAGTTTTCACTGTAAAACCGAGTTAGAGCTTCTACCTCCCCATATATATGTATGGAATGGAGTTTGCAACTGAAAAGAAACTTTGTGTTCCCAACAAGCTAGGTGAAGGACGGCTTTCACACACACTTATCTCTCAGAACTGAGCAAGTGGAGAGACGTTCGTTCATCTAGCACCAAGGGAACGGGTTGCAGGAGACACTTTTTCTCTGCTTTCTCAGTCTGTTTCCTAGTGCCGGTTTGAAGTTCCTGCAGTTTTCACTGTCAAAGCGAGTTGGAGCTAGTACCTCCCCATATATATGTATGGAATGGAGTTTGCAACTGAAAAGAAACTTGGTGTTCCCAACAAGCTAGGTGAAGGACGGCTTTCACACACACTTATCTCTCAGAAATGAGCAAGTGGAGAGACGTTCGTTCATCTAGCACCAAGGGAACGGGTTGCAGGAGACACTTTTTCTCTGCTTTCTCCGTCTGTTTCCTAGTGCCGGTTTGAAGTTCCTGCAGTTTTCACTGTAAAACCGAGTTGGAGCTAGTACCTCCCCATATATTTGTATGGAAAGGAGTTTGCAACTGAAAAGAAACTTTGTGTTCCCAACAAGCTAAGTGAAGGACGGCTTTCACACACACATATCTCTCAGAACTGAGCAAGTGTAGAGACGTTCGTTCATCTAGCACCAATGGAACGGGTTGCAGGAGACACTTTTTCTCTGCTTTCTCAGTCTGTTTCCTAGTGCCGGTTTGAAGTTCCTGCAGTTTTCACTGTCAAATCGAGTTAGAGCTTGTACCTCCCCATATATATGTATGGAATGGAGTTTGCAACTGAAAAGAAAATTTGTGTTCCCAACAAGCTAGGTGAAGGACGGCTTTCACACACACTTATCTCTCAGAACTGAGCAAGTGGAGAGACTTTCGTTCATCTAGCACCAAGGGAACGGGTTGCAGGAGACACTTTTTCTCTGCTTTCTCAGTCTGTTTCCTAGTGCCGGTTTGAAGTTCCTGCAGTTTTCACTGTCAAAAAGAGTTGGAAATAGTACCCCCATATATATGTATGGAATGGAGTTTGCAACTGAAAAGAAACTTTGTGTTCCCAACAAGACAGGTGAAGGACGGCTTTCACACACACTTATCTCTCAGAACTGAGCAAGTGGAGAGACGTTCGTTCATCTAGCACCAAGGGAACGGGTTGCAGGAGACACTTTTTCTCTGCTTTCTCAGTCTGTTTCCTAGTGCCGGTTTGAAGTTCCTGCAGTTTTCACTGAAAAAACGAGTTAGAGCTTGTACCTCCCCATATATATGTATTGAATGGAGTTTGCAACTGAAAAGAAACTTTGTGTTCCCAAAAAGCTAGGTGAAGGACGGCTTTCACACACACTTATCTCTCAGAACTGAGCAAGTGGAGAGACCTTCGTTCATCTAGCACCAAGGGAACGGGTTGCAGGAGACAATTTTTCTCTGCTTTCTCAGTCTGTTTCCTAGTGCCGGTTTGAAGTTCCTGCAGTTTTCACTGTCAAACCGAGTTGGAGCTCGTACCTCCCCATATATATGTATGGAATGGAGTTTGCAACTGAAAAGAAACTTTGTGTTCCCAACAAGCTAGGTGAAGGACGGCTTTCACACACACTTATCTCTCAGAACTGAGCAAGTGGAGAGACGTTCGTTCATCTAGCACCAAGGGAACGGGTTGCAGAAGACACTTTTTCTCTGCTTTCTCAGTCTGTTTCCTAGTGCTGGTTTGAAGTTCCTGCAGTTTTCACTGTCAAACCGAGTTGGAGCTAGTACCTCCCCATATATATGTATGGAATGGAGTTTGCAACTGAAAAGAAACTTTGTGTTCCCAACAAGCTAGGTGAAGGACGGCTTTCACACACACTTATCTCTCAGAACTGAGCAAGTGGAGAGACGTTCGTTCATCTAGCACCAAGGGAACGGGTTGCAGGAGACACTTTTTCTCTGCTTTCTCAGTCTGTTTCCTAGTGCCGGTTTGAAGTTCCTGCAGTTTTCACTGTCAAAAAGTGTTGGAAATAGTACCTCCCCATATATATGTATGGAATGGAGTTTGCAACTGAAAAGAAACTTTGTGTTCCCAACAAGACAGGTGAAGGACGGCTTTCACACACACTTATCTCTCAGAACTGAGCAAGTGGAGAGACGTTCGTTCATCTAGCACCAAGGGAACGGTTTGCAGGAGACACTTTTTCTCTGCTTTCTCAGTCTGTTTCCTAGTGCCGGTTTGAAGTTCCTGCAGTTTTCACTGTCAAAAAGAGTTGGAAATAGTACCTCCCCATATATATGTATGGAATGGAGTTTGCAACTGAAAAGAAACTTTGTGTTCCCAACAAGACAGGTGAAGGACGGCTTTCACACACACTTATCTCTCAGAACTGAGCAAGTTGAGAGACGTTCGTTCATCTAGCACCAAGGTAACGGGTTGTAGGAGACACTTTTTCTCTGCTTTCTCAGTGTGTTTCCTAGTGCTGGTTTGAATTTCCTGCAGTTTTCACTGTCAAACCGAGTTGGAGCTAGTACCTCCTTATATATATGTATGGAATGTAGTTTGCAACTGAAAAGAAACTTTGTGTTCCCAACAAGCTAGGTGAAGGACGGCTTTCACACACACTTATATCTCAGAACTGAGCAAGTGGAGAGACGTTCGTTCATCTAGCACCAAGGGAACGGGTTGCAGGAGACACTTTTTCTCTGCTTTCTCAGTCTGTTTCCTAGTGCCGGTTTGAAGTTCCTGCAGTTTTCACTGTCAAACCGAGTTGGAGCTAGTACCTCCCCATATATATGTATGGAAAGGAGTTTGCAACTGAAAAGAAACTTTGTGTTCCCAACAAGCTAAGTGAAGAACGGCTTTCACACACACTTATCTCTCAGAACTGAGAAAGTGGAGAGACGTTCGTTCATCTAGCAACAATGGAACGGGTTGCAGGAGACACTTTTTCTCTGCTTTCTCAGTCTGTTTCCTAGTGCCGGCTTGAAGTTCCTGCAGTTTTCACTGTCAAACCGAGTTAGAGCTTGTACCTCCCCATATATATGTATGGAATGGAGTTTGCAACTGAAAAGAAACTTTGTGTTCCCAACAAGCCAGGTGAAGGACGGCTTTCACACACACTTATCTCTCAGAACTGAGCAAGTGGAGAGACGTTCGTTCATCTAGCACCAAGGGAACGGGTTGCAGGAGACACTTTTTCTCTGCTTTCTCAGTCTGTTTCCTAGTGCCGGTTTGAAGTTCCTGCAGTTTTCACTCTAAAACCGAGTTGGAGCTAGTACCTCCCCATATATATGTATGGAAAGGAGTTTGCAACTGAAAAGAAACTTTGTGTTCCCAACAAGCTAAGTGAAGGACGGCTTTCACACACACTAATCACTCAGAACTGAGCAAGTGGGGAGACGTTCGTTCATCTAGCACCAAGGGAACGGTTTGCAGGAGACACTTTTTCTCTGCTTTCTCAGTCTGTTTCCTAGTGCCGGTTTGAAGTTCCTGCTGTTTTCACTGTCAAACCGAGTTAGAGCTTGTACCTCCCCATATATATGTATGGAATGGAGTTTGCAACTGAAAAGAAACTTTGTGTTCCCAACAAGCTAGGTGAAGGACGGCTTTCACACACACTTATCTCTCAGAACTGAGCAAGTGGAGAGACGTTCGTTCATCTAGCACCATGGGAACGGGTTGCAGGAGACACTTTTTCTCTGCTTTCTCAGTCTGTTTCCTAGTGCCGGTTTGAAGTTCCTGCAGTTTTCACTGTCAAACCGAGTTGGAGCTAGTACCTCCTTATATATATGTATGGAATGTAGTTTGCAACTGAAAAGAAACTTTGTGTTCCCAACAAGCTAGGTGAAGGACGGCTTTCACACACACTTATATCTCAGAACTGAGCAAGTGGAGAGACGTTCGTTCATCTAGCACCAAGGGAACGGGTTGCAGGAGACACTTTTTCTCTGCTTTCTCAGTCTGTTTCCTAGTGCCGGTTTGAAGTTCCTGCAGTTTTCACTGTCAAACCGAGTTGGAGCTAGTACCTCCCCATATATATGTATGGAAAGGAGTTTGCAACTGAAAAGAAACTTTGTGTTCCCAACAATCTAGGTGAAGGACGGCTTTCACACACACTTATCTCTCAGAACTGAGCAAGTGGAGAGACGTTCGTTCATCTAGCACCATGGGAACGGGTTGCAGGAGACACTTTTTCTCTGCTTTCTCAGTCTGTTTCCTAGTGCCGGTTTGAAGTTCCTGCAGTTTTCACTGTCAAACCGAGTTGGAGCTAGTACCTCCTTATATATATGTATGGAATGTAGTTTGCAACTGAAAAGAAACTTTGTGTTCCCAACAAGCTAGGTGAAGGACGGCTTTCACACACACTTATATCTCAGAACTGAGCAAGTGGAGAGACGTTCGTTCATCTAGCACCAAGGGAACGGGTTGCAGGAGACACTTTTTCTCTGCTTTCTCAGTCTGTTTCCTAGTGCCGGTTTGAAGTTCCTGCAGTTTTCACTGTCAAACCGAGTTGGAGCTAGTACCTCCCCATATATATGTATGGAAAGGAGTTTGCAACTGAAAAGAAACTTTGTGTTCCCAACAATCTAGGTGAAGGACGGCTTTCACACACACTTATCTCTCAGAACTGAGCAAGTGGAGAGACGTTCGTTCATCTAGCACCATGGGAACGGGTTGCAGGAGACACTTTTTCTCTGCTTTCTCAGTCTGTTTCCTAGTGCCGGTTTGAAGTTCCTGCAGTTTTCACTGTCAAACCGAGTTGGAGCTAGTACCTCCTTATATATATGTATGGAATGTAGTTTGCAACTGAAAAGAAACTTTGTGTTCCCAACAAGCTAGGTGAAGGACGGCTTTCACACACACTTATATCTCAGAACTGAGCAAGTGGAGAGACGTTCGTTCATCTAGCACCAAGGGAACGGGTTGCAGGAGACACTTTTTCTCTGCTTTCTCAGTCTGTTTCCTAGTGCCGGTTTGAAGTTCCTGCAGTTTTCACTGTCAAACCGAGTTGGAGCTAGTACCTCCCCATATATATGTATGGAAAGGAGTTTGCAACTGAAAAGAAACTTTGTGTTCCCAACAAGCTAAGTGAAGAACGGCTTTCACACACACTTATCTCTCAGAACTGAGAAAGTGGAGAGACGTTCGTTCATCTAGCAACAATGGAACGGGTTGCAGGAGACACTTTTTCTCTGCTTTCTCAGTCTGTTTCCTAGTGCCGGCTTGAAGTTCCTGCAGTTTTCACTGTCAAACCGAGTTAGAGCTTGTACCTCCCCATATATATGTATGGAATGGAGTTTGCAACTGAAAAGAAACTTTGTGTTCCCAACAAGCCAGGTGAAGGACGGCTTTCACACACACTTATCTCTCAGAACTGAGCAAGTGGAGAGACGTTCGTTCATCTAGCACCAAGGGAACGGGTTGCAGGAGACACTTTTTCTCTGCTTTCTCAGTCTGTTTCCTAGTGCCGGCTTGAAGTTCCTGCAGTTTTCACTGTCAAACCGAGTTAGAGCTTGTACCTCCCCATATATATGTATGGAATGGAGTTTGCAACTGAAAAGAAACTTTGTGTTCCCAACAAGCCAGGTGAAGGACGGCTTTCACACACACTTATCTCTCAGAACTGAGCAAGTGGAGAGACGTTCGTTCATCTAGCACCAAGGGAACGGGTTGCAGGAGACACTTTTTCTCTGCTTTCTCAGTCTGTTTCCTAGTGCCGGTTTGAAGTTCCTGCAGTTTTCACTCTAAAACCGAGTTGGAGCTAGTACCTCCCCATATATATGTACGGAAAGGAGTTTGCAACTGAAAAGAAACTTTGTGTTCCCAACAAGCTAAGTGAAGGACGGCTTTCACACACACTAATCACTCAGAACTGAGCAAGTGGGGAGACGTTCGTTCATCTAGCACCAATGGAACGGTTTGCAGGAGACACTTTTTCTCTGCTTTCTCAGTCTGTTTCCTAGTGCCGGTTTGAAGTTCCTGCAGTTTTCACTGTCAAACCGAGTTAGAGCTTGTACCTCCCCATATATATGTATGGAATGGAGTTTGCAACTGAAAAGAAACTTTGTGTTCCCAACAAGCTAGGTGAAGGACGGCTTTCACACACACTTATCTCTCAGAACTGAGCAAGTGGAGAGACGTTCGTTCATCTAGCACCAAGGGAACGGGTTGCAGGAGACACTTTTTCTCTGCTTTCTCAGTCTGTTTCCTAGTGCCGGTTTGAAGTTCCTGCAGTTTTCACTGTCAAAAAGAGTTGGAAATAGTACCTCCCCATATATATGTATGGAATGGAGTTTGCAACTGAAAAGAAACTTTGTGTTCCCAACAATCTAGGTGAAGGACGGCTTTCACACACACTTATCTCTCAGAACTGAGCAAGTGGAGAGACGTTCGTTCATCTAGCACCATGGGAACGGGTTGCAGGAGACACTTTTTCTCTGCTTTCTCAGTCTGTTTCCTAGTGCCGGTTTGAAGTTCCTGCAGTTTTCACTGTCAAACCGAGTTGGAGCTAGTACCTCCCCATATATATGTATGGAATGGAGTTTGCAACTGAAAAGAAACTTTGTGTTCCCAACAAGCTAGGTGAAGGACGGCTTTCACACACACTTATCTCTCAGAACTGAGCAAGTGGAGAGACGTTCGTTCATCTAGCACCAAGGGAACGGGTTGCAGGAGACACTTTTTCTCTGCTTCTCAGTCTGTTTCCTAGTGCCGGTTTGAAGTTCCTGCAGTTTTCACTCTCAAACCGAGTTGGAGCTACTACCTCCCCATATATAAGTATGGAATGGAGTTTGCAACTGAAAAGAAACTTTGTGTTCCCAACAAGCTAGGTGAAGTACGGCTTATACACACACTTATCTCTCAGAACTTAGCAAGTGGAGAGACGTTCGTTCATCTAGCACCAAGGGAACGGGTTGCAGGAGACACTTTTTCTCTGCTTTCTCCATCTGTTTCTTAGTGCCGGTTTGAAGTTCCTGCAGTTTTCACTGTCAAAACGAGTTGGAGCTAGTACCTCCCCATATATATGTATGGAATGGAGTTTGCAACTGAAAAGAAACTTTGTGTTCCCAACAAGCTAGTTGAAGGACGGCTTTCACACACACTTATCTCTCAGAACTGAGCAAGTGGAGAGACGTTCGTTCATCTAGCACCAAGGGAACGGGTTGCAGGAGACACTTTTTCTCTGCTTTCTCAGTCTGTTTCCTAGTGCCGGTTTGAAGTTCCTGCAGTTTTCACTGTCAAACCGAGTTGGATCTAGTACCTCCCAATATATATGTATGGAATGGAGTTTGCAACTGAAAAGAAACTTTGTGTTCCCAACAAGACAGGTGAAGGACGGCTTTCACACACACTTATCTCTCAGAACTGAGCAAGTGGAGAGACGTTCGTTCATCTAGCACCAAGGGAACGGGTTGCAGGAGACACTTTTTCTCTGCTTTCTCAGTCTGTTTCCTAGTGCCGGTTTGAAGTTCCTGCAGTTTTCACTGAAAAACCGAGTTAGAGCTTGTACCTCCCCATATATATGTATGGAATGGAGTTTGCAACTGAAAAGAAACTTTGTGTTCCCAACAAGCTAGGTGAAGGACGGCTTTCACACACACTTATCTCTCAGAACTGAGCAAGTGGAGAGACGTTCGTTCATCTAGCACCAAGGGAACGGGTTGCAGGAGACACTTTTTCTCTGCTTTCTCAGTCTGTTTCCTAGTGCCGGTTTGAAGTTCCTGCAGTTTTCACTGTCAAACCGAGTTGGAGCTCGTACCTCCCCATATATATGTATGGAATGGAGTTTGCAACTGAAAAGAAACTTTGAGTTCCCAACAAGCTAGGTGAAGGACGGCTTTCACACACACTTATCTCTCAGAACTGAGCAAGTGGATAGACGTTCGTTCATCTAGCACGAAGGGAACGGGTTGCAGAAGACACTTTTTCTCTGCTTTCTCAGTCTGTTTCCTAGTGCCGGTTTGAAGTTCCTGCAGTTTTCACTGTAAAACCGAGTTAGAGCTTCTACCTCCCCATATATATGTATGGAATGGAGTTTGCAACTGAAAAAAACTTTGTGTTCCCAACAAACTAGGTGAAGGACGGCTTTCACACACACTTATCTCTCAGAACTGAGCAAGTGGAGAGACGTTCGTTCATCTAGCACCAAGGGAACGGGTTGCAGGAGACACTTTTTCTCTGCTTTCTCAGTCTGTTTCCTAGGGCCTTTTTGAAGTTCCTGCAGTTTTCACTGTCAAACCGAGTTGGAGCTAGTACCTCCTTATATATATGTATGGAATGTAGTTTGCAACTGAAAAGAAACTTTGTGTTCCCAACAAGCTAGCTGAAGGACGGCTTTCACACACAATTATCTCTCAGAACTGAGCAAGTGGAGAGACGTTCGTTCATCTAGCACCAAGGGAACGGGTTGCAGGAGACACTTTTTCTCTGCTTCTCAGTCTGTTTCCTAGTGCCGGTTTGAAGTTCCTGCAGTTTTCACTCTCAAACCGAGTTGGAGCTCGTACCTCCCCATATATAAGTATGGAATGGAGTTTGCAACTGAAAAGAAACTTTGTGTTCCCAACAAGACAGGTGAAGGACGGCTTTCACACACACTTATCTATCAACTGAGCAAGTGGAGAGACGTTCGTTCATCTAGCACCAAGGGAACGGGTTGCAGGAGACACTTTTTCTCTGCTTCTCAGTCTGTTTCCTAGTGCCGGTTTGAAGTTCCTGCAGTTTTCACTGTCAAAACGAGTTAGAGCTTGTACCTCCCCATATATATGTATGGAATGGAGTTTGCAACTGAAAAGAAACTTTGTGTTCCCAACAAGCTAGGTGAAGGACGGCTTTCACACACACTTATCTCTCAGAACTGAGCAAGTGGAGAGACGTTCGTTCATCTAGCACCAAGGGAACGGGTTGCAGGAGACACTTTTTCTCTGCTTTCTCAGTCTCTTTCCTAGTGCCGGTTTGAAGTTCCTGCAGTTTTCACTGTCAAACCGAGTTGGAGCTCGTACCTCCCCATATATATGTATGGAATGGAGTTTGCAACTGAAAAGAAACTTTGTGTTCCCAACAAGCTAGGTGAAGGACGGCTTTCACACACACTTATCTCTCAGAACTGAGCAAGTGGAGAGACGTTCGTTCATCTAGCACCAAGGGAACGGGTTGCAGGAGACATTTATTCTCTGCTTCTCAGTGTGTTTCCTAGTGCCGGTTTGAAGTTCCTGCAGTTTTCACTCTCAAACAGAGTTGGAGCTAGTACCTCCCCATATATAAGTATGGAATGGAGTTTGCAACTGAAAAGAAACTTTGTGTTCCCAACAAACTAGGTGAAGTACGGCTTTCACACACTCTTATCTCTCAGAACTTAGCAAGTGGAGAGACGTTCGTTCATCTAGCACCAAGGGAACGGGTAGCAGGAGACACTTTTTCTCTTTTTTCTCCGTCTGTTTCCTAGTGCCGGTTTGAAGTTCCTGCAGTTTTCACTGTCAAACCGAGTTGGAGCTAGTACCTCCCCATATATATGTATGGAATGGAGTTTGCAACTGAAAAGAAACTTTGTGTTCCCAACAAGCTAGGTGAAGGACGGCTTTCACACACACTTATCTCTCAGAACTGAGCAAGTGGAGAGACGTTCGTTCATCTGGCACCAAGGGAACGGGTTGCAGGAGACACTTTTTCTCTGCTTTCTCAGTCTGTTTCCTAGTGCCGGTTTGAAGTTCCTGCAGTTTTCACTGTCAAACCGAGTTGGAGCTCGTACCTCCCCATATATATGTATGGAATGGAGTTTGCAACTGAAAAGAAACTTTGTGTTCCCAACAAGCTAGGTGAAGGACGGCTTTCACACACACTTATCTCTCAGAACTGAGCAAGTGGAGAGACGTTCGTTCATCTAGCACCAAGGGAACGGGTTGCAGAAGACACTTTTTCTCTGCTTTCTCAGTCTGTTTCCTAGTGCTGGTTTGAAGTTCCTGCAGTTTTCACTGTAAAACCGAGTTAGAGCTTCTACCTCCCCATATATATGTATGGAATGGAGTTTGCAACTGAAAAAAACTTTGTGTTCCCAACAAGCTAGGTGAAGGACGGCTTTCACACACACTTATCTCTCAGAACTGAGCAAGTGGAGAGACGTTCGTTCATCTAGCACCAAGGGAACGGGTTGCAGGAGACACTTTTTCTCTGCTTTCTCAGTCTGTTTCCTAGTGCTGGTTAGAAGTTCCTGCAGTTTTCACTGTCAAACCGAGTTGGAGCTAGTACCTCCTTATATATATGTATGGAATGTAGTTTGCAACTGAAAAGAAACTTTGTGTTCCCAACAAGCTAGGTGAAGGACGGCTTTCACACACACTTATCTCTCAGAACTGAGCAAGTGGAGAGACGTTCGTTCATCTAGCACCAAGGGAACGGGTTGCAGGAGACACTTTTTGTCTGCTTTCTCAGTCTGTTTCCTAGTGCCGGTTTGAAGTTCCTGCAGTTTTCACCCTCAAACCGAGTTGGAGCTAGTACCTCCCCATATATAAGTATGGAATGGAGTTTGCAACTGAAAAGAAACTTTGTGTTCCCAACAAGCTAGGTGAAGTACGGCTTTCACACACACTTATCTCTCAGAACTTAGCAAGTGGAGAGACGTTCGTTCATCTAGCACCAAGGGAACGGGTTGCAGGAGACACTTTTTCTCTGCTTTCTCCGTCTGTTTCCTAGTGCCGGTTTGAAGTTCCTGCAGTTTTCACTGTCAAAACGAGTTGGAGCTAGTACCTCCCCATATATATGTATGGAATGGAGTTTGCAACTGAAAAGAAACTTTGTGTTCCCAACAAGCTAGGTGAAGGACGGCTTTCACACACACTTATCTCTCAGAACTGAGCAAGTGGAGAGACGTTCGTTCATCTAGCACCAAGGGAACGGGTTGCAGGAGACACTTTTTCTCTGCTTTCTCAGTCTGTTTCCTATTGCCGGTTTGAAGTTCCTGCAGTTTTCACTGTAAAACCGAGTTGGATCTAGTACCTCCCAATATATATGTATGGAATGGAGTTTGCAACTGAAAAGAAACTTTGTGTTCCCAACAAGACAGGTGAAGGACGGCTTTCACACACACTTATCTCTCAGAACTGAGCAAGTGGAGAGACGTTCGTTCATCTAGCACCAAGGGAACGGGTTGCAGGAGACACTTTTTCTCTGCTTTCTCAGTCTGTTTCCTAGTGCTGGTTTGAAGTTCCTGCAGTTTTCACTGAAAAAAAGAGTTAGAGCTTGTACCTCCCCATATATATGTATGGAATGGAGTTTGCAACTGAAAAGAAACTTTGTGTTCCCAACAAGCTAGGTGAAGGACGGCTTTCACACACACTTATCTCTCAGAACTGAGCAAGTGGAGAGACGTTCGTTCATCTAGCACCAAGGGAACGGGTTGCAGGAGACACTTTTTCTCTGCTTTCTCAGTCTGTTTCCTAGTGCCGGTTTGAAGTTCCTGCAGTTTTCACTGTCAAACCGAGTTGGAGCTCGTACCTCCCCATATATATGTATGGAATGGAGTTTGCAACTGAAAAGAAACTTTGAGTTCCCAACAAGCTAGGTGAAGGACGGCTTTCACACACACTTATCTCTCAGAACTGAGCAAGTGGAGAGACTTTCGTTCATCTAGCACCAAGGGAACGGGTTGCAGAAGACACTTTTTCTCTGCTTTCTCAGTCTGTTTCCTAGTGCTGGTTTGAAGTTCCTGCAGTTTTCACTGTAAAACCGAGTTAGAGCTTCTACCTCCCCATATATATGTATGGAATGGAGTTTGCAACTGAAAAAAACTTTGTGTTCCCAACAAACTAGGTGAAGGACGGCTTTCACACACACTTATCTCTCAGAACTGAGCAAGTGGAGAGACGTTCGTTCATCTAGCACCAAGGGAACGGGTTGCAGGAGACACTTTTTCTCTGCTTTCTCAGTCTGTTTCCTAGTGCTGGTTTGAAGTTCCTGCAGTTTTCACTGTCAAACCGAGTTGGAGCTAGTACCTCCTTATATATATGTATGGAATGTAGTTTGCAACTGAAAAGAATCTTTGTGTTCCCAACAAGCTAGGTGAAGGACGGCTTTCACACACACTTATATCTCAGAACTGAGCAAGTGGAGAGACGTTCGTTCATCTAGCACCAGGGGAACGGGTTGTAGGAGACACTTTTTCTCTGCTTTCTCAGTCTGTTTCCTAGTGCCGGTTTGAAGTTCCTGCAGTTTTCACTGTCAAACCGAATTGGAGCTAGTACCTCCCCATATATATGTATGGAATGGAGTTTGCAACTGAAAAGAAACTTGGTGTTCCCAACAAGCTAGGTGAAGGACGGCTTTCACACACACTTATCTCTCAGAAATGAGCAAGTGGAGAGACGTTCGTTCATCTAGCACCAAGGGAACGGGTTGCAGGAGACACTTTTTCTCTGCTTCTCAGTCTGTTTCCTAGTGCCGGTTTGAAGTTCCTGCAGTTTTAAATCTCAAACCGAGTTGGAGCTAGTACCTCCCCATATATAAGTATGGAATGGAGTTTGCAACTGAAAAGAAACTTTGTGTTCCCAACAAGACAGGTGAAGGACGGCTTTCACACACACTTATCTCTCAGAACTGAGCAAGTGGAGAGACGTTCGTTCATCTAGCACCAAGGGAACGGGTTGCAGGAGACACTTTTTCTCTGCTTTCTCAGTCTGTTTCCTAGTGCCGGTTTGAAGTTCCTGCAGTTTTCACTGTAAAACCGAGTTAGAGCTTGTACCTCCCCATATATATGTATGGAATGGAGTTTGCAACTGAAAAAGAACTTTGTGTTCCCAACAAGCTAGGTGAAGGACGGCTTTCACACACACTTATCTCTCAGAACTGAGCAAGTGGAGAGACGTTCGTTCATCTAGCACCAAGGGAACGGGTTGCAGGAGGCACTTTTTCTCTGCTTTCTCAGTCTGTTTCCTAGTGCCGGTTTGAAGTTCCTGCAATTTTCACTGTCAAACCGTGTTGGAGCTCGTACCTCCCCATATATATGTATGGAATGGAGTTTGCAACTGAAAAGAAACTTTGTGTTCCCAACAAGCTATGTGAAGGACGGCTTTCACACACACTTATCTCTCAGAACTGAGCAAGTGGAGAGACGTTCGTTCATCTAGCACCAAGGGAACGGGTTGCAGGGGACACATTTTCTCTGCTTTCTCAGTCTGTTTCCTAGTGCCGGTTTGAAGTTCCTGCAGTTTTCACTGTAAAACCGAGTTAGAGCTTCTACCTCCCCATATATATGTATGGAATGGAGTTTGCAACTGAAAAGAAACTTTGTGTTCCCAACAAGCTAGGTGAAGGACGGCTTTCACACACACTTATCTCTCAGAACTGAGCAAGTGGAGAGACGTTCGTTCATCTAGCACCAAGGGAACGGGTTGCAGGAGACACTTTTTCTCTGCTTTCTCAGTCTGTTTCCTAGTGCTGGTTTGAAGTTCCTGCAGTTTTCACTGTCAAACCGAGTTGGAGCTAGTACCTCCTTATATATATGTATGGATTGTAGTTTGCAACTGAAAAGAAACTTTGTGTTCCCAACAAGCTAGGTGAAGGACGGCTTTCACACACACTTATCTCTCAGAACTGAGCAAGTGGAGAGACGTTCGTTCATCTAGCACCAATGGAACGGGTTGCAGGAGACACTTTTTCTCTGCTTTCTCAGTCTGTTTCCTAGTGCCGGTTTGAAGTTCCTGCAGTTTTCACTGTCAAACCGAGTTTGAGCTAGTACCTCCCCATATATATGTATGGAATGGAGTTTGCACCTGAAAAGAAAATTTGTGTTCCCAACAAGCTAGGTGAAGGACGGCTTTCACACACACTTATCTCTCAGAACTGAGCAAGTGGAGAAACGTTCGTTCATCTAGCACCAAGGGAACGGTTTGCAGGAGACACTTTTTCTCTGTTTTCTCAGTCTGTTTCCTAGTGCCGGTTTGAAGTTCCTACAGTTTTCACTGTCAAACCGAGTTGGAGCTTGTACCTCCCCATATATATGTATGGAATGGAGTTTGCAACTGAAAAGAAACTTTGTGTTCCCAACAAGCTAGGTGAAGAACGGCTTTCACACACACTTATCTCTCAGAACTGAGCAAGTGGAGAGACGTTCGTTCATCTAGCACCAAGGGAACGGGTTGCAGGAGACACTTTTTCTCTTCTTTCTCAGTCTGTTTCCTAGTGCCGGTTTGAAGTTCCTGCAGTTTTCACCTTAAAACCGAGTTACAGCTTCTACCTCCCCATATATATGTATGGAATGGAGTTTGCAACTGAAAAGAAACTTTGTGTTCCCAACAAGCTAGGTGAAGGACGGCTTTCACACACACTTATCTCTCAGAACTGAGCAAGTGGAGAGACGTTCGTTCATCTAGCACCAAGGGAACGGGTTGCAGGAGACACTTTTTCTCTGCTTTCTCAGTCTGTTTCCTAGTGCCGGTTTGAAGTTCCTGCAGTTTTCACTGTCAAACCGAGTTGGAGCTCGTACCTCCCCATATATATGTATGGAATGGAGTTTGCAACTGAAAAGAAACTTTGTGTTCCCAACAAGCTAGGTGAAGGACGGCTTTCACACACACTTATCTCTCAGAACTGAGCAAGTGGAGAGACGTTCGTTCATCTAGCACCAAGGGAACGGGTTGCAGGAGACACTTTTTCTCTGCTTCTCAGTCTGTTTCCTAGTGCCGGTTTGAAGTTCCTGCAGTTTTCACTGTCAAACCGAGTTGGAGCTCGTACCTCCCCATATATATGTATGGAATGGAGTTTGCAACTGAAAAGAAAATTTGTGTTCCCAACAAGCTAGGTGAAGGACGGCTTTCACACACACTTATCTCTCAGAATTGAGCAAGTGGAGAGACGTTCGTTCATCTAGCACCAAGGGAACGGGTTGCAGGAGACACTTTTTCTCTCCTTTCTCAGTCTGTTTCCTAGTGCCGGTTTGAAGTTCCTGCAGTTTTCACTGTAAAACCGAGTTGGATCTAGTACCTCCCAATATATATGTATGGAATGGAGTTTGCAACTGAAAAGAAACTTTGTGTTCCCAACAAGACAGGTGAAGGACGGCTTTCACACACACTTATCTCTCAGAACTGAGCAAGTGGAGAGACGTTCGTTCATCTAGCACCAAGGGAACGGGTTGCAGGAGACACTTTTTCTCTGCTTTCTCAGTCTGTTTCCTAGTGCCGGTTTGAAGTTCCTGCAGTTTTCACTGAAAAAACGAGTTAGAGCTTGTACCTCCCCATATATATGTATGGAATGGAGTTTGCAACTGAAAAGAAACTTTGTGTTCCCAACAAGCTAGGTGAAGGACGGCTTTCACACACACTTATCTCTCAGAACTGAGCAAGTGGAGAGACGATCGTTCATCTAGCACCAAGGGAACGGGTTGCAGGAGACACTTTTTCTCTGCTTTCTCAGTCTGTTTCCTAGTGCCGGTTTGAAGTTCCTGCAGTTTTCACTGTCAAAACGAGTTGGAGCTCGTACCTCCCCATATATATGTATGGAATGGAGTTTGCAACTGAAAAGAAACTTTGAGTTCCCAACAAGCTAGGTGAAGGACGGCTTTCACACACACTTATCTCTCAGAACTGAGCAAGTGGAGAGACGTTCGTTCATCTAGCACCAAGGGAACGGGTTGCAGAAGACACTTTTTCTCTGCTTTCTCAGTCTGTTTCCTAGTGCTGGTTTGAAGTTCCTGCAGTTTTCACTGTAAAACCGAGTTAGAGCTTCTACCTCCCCATATATATGTATGGAATGGAGTTTGCAACTGAAAAAAACTTTGTGTTCCCAACAAACTAGGTGAAGGACGGCTTTCACACACACTTATCTCTCAGAACTGAGCAAGTGGAGAGACGTTCGTTCATCTAGCACCAAGGGAACGGGTTGCAGGAGACACTTTTTCTCTGCTTTCTCAGTCTGTTTCCTAGTGCTGGTTTGAAGTTCCTGCAGTTTTCACTGTCAAACCGAGTTGGAGCTAGTACCTCCTTATATATATGTATGGAATGTAGTTTGCAACTGAAAAGAAACTTTGTGTTCCCAACAAGCTAGGTGAAGGACGGCTTTCACACACACTTATATCTCAGAACTGAGCAAGTGGAGAGACGTTCGTTCATCTAGCACCAGGGGAACGGGTTGCAGGAGACACTTTTTCTCTGCTTTCTCAGTCTGTTTCCTAGTGCCGGTTTGAAGTTCCTGCAGTTTTCACTGTCAAACCGAGTTGGAGCTAGTACCTCCCCATATATATGTATGGAATGGAGTTTGCAACTGAAAAGAAACTTGGTGTTCCCAACAAGCTAGGTGAAGGACGGCTTTCACACACACTTATCTCTCAGAACTGAGCAAGTGGAGAGACGTTCGTTCATCTAGCACCAAGGGAACGGGTTGCAGGAGACACTTTTTCTCTGCTTTCTCAGTCTGTTTCCTAGTGCCGGTTTGAAGTTCCTGCAGTTTTCACTGTCAAACCGAGTTGGAGCTCGTACCTCCCCATATATATGTATGGAATGGAGTTTGCAACTGAAAAGAAACTTTGAGTTCCCAACAAGCTAGGTGAAGGACGGCTTTCACACACACTTATCTCTCAGAACTGAGCAAGTGGAGAGACTTTCGTTCATCTAGCACCAAGGGAACGGGTTGCAGAAGACACTTTTTCTCTGCTTTCTCAGTCTGTTTCCTAGTGCTGGTTTGAAGTTCCTGCAGTTTTCACTGTAAAACCGAGTTAGAGCTTCCTCCTCCCCATATATATGTATGGAATGGAGTTTGCAACTGAAAAAAACTTTGTGTTCCCAACAAACTAGGTGAAGGACGGCTTTCACACACACTTATCTCTCAGAACTGAGCAAGTGGAGAGACGTTCGTTCATCTAGCACCAAGGGAACGGGTTGCAGGAGACACTTTTTCTCTGCTTTCTCAGTCTGTTTCCTAGTGCTGGTTTGAAGTTCCTGCAGTTTTCACTGTCAAACCGAGTTGGAGCTAGTACCTCCTTATATATATGTATGGAATGTAGTTTGCAACTGAAAAGAAACTTTGTGTTCCCAACAAGCTAGGTGAAGGACGGCTTTCACACACACTTATATCTCAGAACTGAGCAAGTGGAGAGACGTTCGTTCATCTAGCACCAGGGGAACGGGTTGTAGGAGACACTTTTTCTCTGCTTTCTCAGTCTGTTTCCTAGTGCCGGTTTGAAGTTCCTGCAGTTTTCACTGTCAAACCGAATTGGAGCTAGTACCTCCCCATATATATGTATGGAATGGAGTTTGCAACTGAAAAGAAACTTGGTGTTCCCAACAAGCTAGGTGAAGGACGGCTTTCACACACACTTATCTCTCAGAAATGAGCAAGTGGAGAGACGTTCGTTCATCTAGCACCAAGGGAACGGGTTGCAGGAGACACTTTTTCTCTGCTTCTCAGTCTGTTTCCTAGTGCCGGTTTGAAGTTCCTTCAGTTTTAAATCTCAAACCGAGTTGGAGCTAGTACCTCCCCATATATAAGTATGGAATGGAGTTTGCAACTGAAAAGAAACTTTGTGTTCCCAACAAGACAGGTGAAGGACGGCTTTCACACACACTTATCTCTCAGAACTGAGCAAGTGGAGAGACGTTCGTTCATCTAGCACCAAGGGAACGGGTTGCAGGAGACACTTTTTCTCTGCTTTCTCAGTCTGTTTCCTAGTGCCGGTTTGAAGTTCCTGCAGTTTTCACTGTAAAACCGAGTTAGAGCTTGTACCTCCCCATATATATGTATGGAATGGAGTTTGCAACTGAAAAAGAACTTTGTGTTCCCAACAAGCTAGGTGAAGGACGGCTTTCACACACACTTATCTCTCAGAACTGAGCAAGTGGAGAGACGTTCGTTCATCTAGCACCAAGGGAACGGGTTGCAGGAGGCACTTTTTCTCTGCTTTCTCAGTCTGTTTCCTAGTGCCGGTTTGAAGTTCCTGCAATTTTCACTGTCAAACCGTGTTGGAGCTCGTACCTCCCCATATATATGTATGGAATGGAGTTTGCAACTGAAAAGAAACTTTGTGTTCCCAACAAGCTATGTGAAGGACGGCTTTCACACACACTTATCTCTCAGAACTGAGCAAGTGGAGAGACGTTCGTTCATCTAGCACCAAGGGAACGGGTTGCAGGGGACACATTTTCTCTGCTTTCTCAGTCTGTTTCCTAGTGCCGGTTTGAAGTTCCTGCAGTTTTCACTGTAAAACCGAGTTAGAGCTTCTACCTCCCCATATATATGTATGGAATGGAGTTTGCAACTGAAAAGAAACTTTGTGTTCCCAACAAGCTAGGTGAAGGACGGCTTTCACACACACTTATCTCTCAGAACTGAGCAAGTGGAGAGACGTTCGTTCATCTAGCACCAAGGGAACGGTTTGCAGGAGACACTTTTTCTCTGCTTTCTCAGTCTGTTTCCTAGTGCTGGTTTGAAGTTCCTGCAGTTTTCACTGTCAAACCGAGTTGGAGCTAGTACCTCCTTATATATATGTATGGATTGTAGTTTGCAACTGAAAAGAAACTTTGTGTTCCCAACAAGCTAGGTGAAGGACGGCTTTCACACACACTTATCTCTCAGAACTGAGCAAGTGGAGAGACGTTCGTTCATCTAGCACCAATGGAACGGGTTGCAGGAGACACTTTTTCTCTGCTTTCTCAGTCTGTTTCCTAGTGCCGGTTTGAAGTTCCTGCAGTTTTCACTGTCAAACCGAGTTTGAGCTAGTACCTCCCCATATATATGTATGGAATGGAGTTTGCACCTGAAAAGAAAATTTGTGTTCCCAACAAGCTAGGTGAAGGACGGCTTTCACACACACTTATCTCTCAGAACTGAGCAAGTGGAGAAACGTTCGTTCATCTAGCACCAAGGGAACGGTTTGCAGGAGACACTTTTTCTCTGTTTTCTCAGTCTGTTTCCTAGTGCCGGTTTGAAGTTCCTACAGTTTTCACTGTCAAACCGAGTTGGAGCTCGTACCTCCCCATATATATGTATGGAATGGAGTTTGCAACTTAAAAGAAACTTTGTGTTCCCAACAAGCTAGGTGAAGAACGGCTTTCACACACACTTATCTCTCAGAACTGAGCAAGTGGAGAGACGTTCGTTCATCTAGCACCAAGGGAACGGGTTGCAGGAGACACTTTTTCTCTTCTTTCTCAGTCTGTTTCCTAGTGCCGGTTTGAAGTTCCTGCAGTTTTCACCTTAAAACCGAGTTACAGCTTCTACCTCCCCATATATATGTATGGAATGGAGTTTGCAACTGAAAAGAAACTTTGTGTTCCCAACAAGCTAGGTGAAGGACGGCTTTCACACACACTTATCTCTCAGAACTGAGCAAGTGGAGAGACGTTCGTTCATCTAGCACCAAGGGAACGGGTTGCAGGAGACACTTTTTCTCTGCTTTCTCAGTCTGTTTCCTAGTGCCGGTTTGAAGTTCCTGCAGTTTTCACTGTCAAACCGAGTTGGAGCTCGTACCTCCCCATATATATGTATGGAATGGAGTTTGCAACTGAAAAGAAACTTTGTGTTCCCAACAAGCTAGGTGAAGGACGGCTTTCACACACACTTATCTCTCAGAACTGAGCAAGTGGAGAGACGTTCGTTCATCTAGCACCAAGGGAACGGGTTGCAGGAGACACTTTTTCTCTGCTTCTCAGTCTGTTTCCTAGTGCCGGTTTGAAGTTCCTGCAGTTTTCACTGTCAAACCGAGTTGGAGCTCGTACCTCCCCATATATATGTATGGAATGGAGTTTGCAACTGAAAAGAAAATTTGTGTTCCCAACAAGCTAGGTGAAGGACGGCTTTCACACACACTTATCTCTCAGAATTGAGCAAGTGGAGAGACGTTCGTTCATCTAGCACCAAGGGAACGGGTTGCAGGAGACACTTTTTCTCTCCTTTCTCAGTCTGTTTCCTAGTGCCGGTTTGAAGTTCCTGCAGTTTTCACTGTAAAACCGAGTTGGATCTAGTACCTCCCAATATATATGTATGGAATGGAGTTTGCAACTGAAAAGAAACTTTGTGTTCCCAACAAGACAGGTGAAGGACGGCTTTCACACACACTTATCTCTCAGAACTGAGCAAGTGGAGAGACGTTCGTTCATCTAGCACCAAGGGAACGGGTTGCAGGAGACACTTTTTCTCTGCTTTCTCAGTCTGTTTCCTAGTGCCGGTTTGAAGTTCCTGCAGTTTTCACTGAAAAAACGAGTTAGAGCTTGTACCTCCCCATATATATGTATGGAATGGAGTTTGCAACTGAAAAGAAACTTTGTGTTCCCAACAAGCTAGGTGAAGGACGGCTTTCACACACACTTATCTCTCAGAACTGAGCAAGTGGAGAGACGATCGTTCATCTAGCACCAAGGGAACGGGTTGCAGGAGACACTTTTTCTCTGCTTTCTCAGTCTGTTTCCTAGTGCCGGTTTGAAGTTCCTGCAGTTTTCACTGTCAAACCGAGTTGGAGCTCGTACCTCCCCATATATATGTATGGAATGGAGTTTGCAACTGAAAAGAAACTTTGAGTTCCCAACAAGCTAGGTGAAGGACGGCTTTCACACACACTTATCTCTCAGAACTGAGCAAGTGGAGAGACGTTCGTTCATCTAGCACCAAGGGAACGGGTTGCAGAAGACACTTTTTCTCTGCTTTCTCAGTCTGTTTCCTAGTGCTGGTTTGAAGTTCCTGCAGTTTTCACTGTAAAACCGAGTTAGAGCTTCTACCTCCCCATATATATGTATGGAATGGAGTTTGCAACTGAAAAAAACTTTGTGTTCCCAACAAACTAGGTGAAGGACGGCTTTCACACACACTTATCTCTCAGAACTGAGCAAGTGGAGAGACGTTCGTTCATCTAGCACCAAGGGAACGGGTTGCAGGAGACACTTTTTCTCTGCTTTCTCAGTCTGTTTCCTAGTGCTGGTTTGAAGTTCCTGCAGTTTTCACTGTCAAACCGAGTTGGAGCTAGTACCTCCTTATATATATGTATGGAATGTAGTTTGCAACTGAAAAGAAACTTTGTGTTCCCAACAAGCTAGGTGAAGGACGGCTTTCACACACACTTATATCTCAGAACTGAGCAAGTGGAGAGACGTTCGTTCATCTAGCACCAGGGGAACGGGTTGCAGGAGACACTTTTTCTCTGCTTTCTCAGTCTGTTTCCTAGTGCCGGTTTGAAGTTCCTGCAGTTTTCACTGTCAAACCGAGTTGGAGCTAGTACCTCCCCATATATATGTATGGAATGGAGTTTGCAACTGAAAAGAAACTTGGTGTTCCCAACAAGCTAGGTGAAGGACGGCTTTCACACACACTTATCTCTCAGAAATGAGCAAGTGGAGAGACGTTCGTTCATCTAGCACCAAGGGAACGGGTTGCAGGAGACACTTTTTCTCTGCTTCTCAGTCTGTTTCCTAGTGCCGGTTTGAAGTTCCTGCAGTTTTAACTCTCAAACCGAGTTGGAGCTAGTACCTCCCCATATATAAGTATGGAATGGAGTTTGCAACTGAAAAGAAACTTTGTGTTCCCAACAAGACAGGTGAAGGACGGCTTTCACACACACTTATCTCTCAGAACTGAGCAAGTGGAGAGACGTTCGTTCATCTAGCACCAAGGGAACGGGTTGCAGGAGACACTTTTTCTCTGCTTTCTCAGTCTGTTTCCTAGTGCCGGTTTGAAGTTCCTGCAGTTTTCACTGTAAAACCGAGTTAGAGCTTGTACCTCCCCATATATATGTATGGAATGGAGTTTGCAACTGAAAAAGAACTTTGTGTTCCCAACAAGCTAGGTGAAGGACGGCTTTCACACACACTTATCTCTCAGAACTGAGCAAGTGGAGAGACGTTCGTTCATCTAGCACCAAGGGAACGGGTTGCAGGAGGCACTTTTTCTCTGCTTTCTCAGTCTGTTTCCTAGTGCCGGTTTGAAGTTCCTGCAATTTTCACTGTCAAACCGTGTTGGAGCTCGTACCTCCCCATATATATGTATGGAATGGAGTTTGCAACTGAAAAGAAACTTTGTGTTCCCAACAAGCTATGTGAAGGACGGCTTTCACACACACTTATCTCTCAGAACTGAGAAAGTGGAGAGACGTTCGTTCATCTAGCACCAAGGGAACGGGTTGCAGGGGACACATTTTCTCTGCTTTCTCAGTCTGTTTCCTAGTGCCGGTTTGAAGTTCCTGCAGTTTTCACTGTCAAACCGAGTTAGAGCTTCTACCTCCCCATATATATGTATGGAATGGAGTTTGCAACTGAAAAGAAACTTTGTGTTCCCAACAAGCTAGGTGAAGGACGGCTTTCACACACACTTATCTCTCAGAACTGAGCAAGTGGAGAGACGTTCGTTCATCTAGCACCAAGGGAACGGGTTGCAGGAGACACTTTTTCTCTGTTTTCTCAGTCTGTTTCCTAGTGCCGGTTTGAAGTTCCTACAGTTTTCACTGTCAAACCGAGTTGGAGCTCGTACCTCCCCATATATATGTATGGAATGGAGTTTGCAACTGAAAAGAAACTTTGTGTTCCCAACAAGCTAGGTGAAGGACGGCTTTCACACACACTTATCTCTCAGAACTGAGCAAGTGGAGAGACGTTCGTTCATCTAGCACCAAGGGAACGGGTTGCAGGAGACACTTTTTCTCTTCTTTCTCAGTCTGTTTCCTAGTGCCGGTTTGAAGTTCCTGCAGTTTTCACCTTAAAACCGAGTTACAGCTTCTACCTCCCCATATATATGTATGGAATGGAGTTTGCAACTGAAAAGAAACTTTGTGTTCCCAACAAGCTAGGTGAAGGACGGCTTTCACACACACTTATCTCTCAGAACTGAGCAAGTGGAGAGACGTTCGTTCATCTAGCACCAAGGGAACGGGTTGCAGGAGACACTTTTTCTCTGCTTTCTCAGTCTGTTTCCTAGTGCCGGTTTGAAGTTCCTGCAGTTTTCACTGTCAAACCGAGTTGGAGCTCGTACCTCCCCTTATATATGTATGGAATGGAGTTTGCAACTGAAAAGAAACTTTGTGTTCCCAACAAGCTAGGTGAAGGACGGCTTTCACACACAATTATCTCTCAGAACTGAGCAAGTGGAGAGACGTTCGTTCATCTAGCACCAAGGGAACGGGTTGCAGGAGACACTTTTTCTCTGCTTCTCAGTCTGTTTCCTAGTGCCGGTTTGAAGTTCATGCAGTTTTCACTGTCAAACCGAGTTGGAGCTCGTACCTCCCCATATATATGTATGGAATGGAGTTTGCAACTGAAAAGAAACTTTGTGTTCCCAACAAGCTAGGTGAAGGACGGCTTTCACACACACTTATCTCTCAGAACTGAGCAAGTGGAGAGACGTTCGTTCATCTAGCACCAAGGGAACGGGTTGCAGGAGACACTTTTTCTCTCCTTTCTCAGTCTGTTTCCTAGTGCCGGTTTGAAGTTCCTGCAGTTTTCACTGTCAAACCGAGTTGGAGCTCGTACCTCCCCATATATATGTAAGGAATGGAGTTTGCAACTGAAGAGAAACTTTGTGTTCCCAACAAGCTAGGTGAAGGACGGCTTTCACACACACTTATCTCTCAGAACTGAGCAAGTGGAGAGACGTTCGTTCATCTAGCACCAAGGGAACGGGTTGCAGGAGACACTTATTCTCTGCTTTCTCAGTCTGTTTCCTAGTGCCGGTTTGAAGTTCCTGCAGTTTTCACTGTAAAACCGAGTTAGAGCTTCTACCTCCCCATATATATGTATGGAATGGAGTTTGCAACTGAAAAGAAACTTTGTGTTCCCAACAAGCTAGGTGAAGGACGGCTTTCACACACACAAATCTCTCAGAACTGAGCAAGTGGAGAGACGTTCGTTCATCTAGCACCAAGGGAACGGGTTGCAGGAGACACTTTTCTCTGCTTTTTCAGTCTGTTTCCTAGTGCTGGTTTGAAGTTCCTGCAGTTTTCACTGTAAAACCGAGTTAGAGCTCGTATCTCCCCATATATATGTATGGAATGGAGTTTGCAACTGAAAAGAAACTTTGTGTTCCCAACAAGCTAGGTGAAGGACGGCTTTCACACACACTTATCTCTCAGAACAGAGCAAGTGGAGAGACTTTCGTTCATCTAGCACCAAGGGAACGGGTTGCAGGAGACACTATTTCTCTGCTTTCTCAGTCTGTTTCCTAGTGCCGGTTTGAAGTTCCTTCAGTTTTCACTGTAAAACCGAGTTAGAGCTTCTTCCTCCCCATATGTATGTATGGAATGGAGTTTGCAAATGAAAAGAAACTTTGTGTTCCCAACAAGCTAGGTGAAGGACGGCTTTCACACACACTTATCTCTCAGAACTGAGCAAGTGGAGAGACGTTCGTTCATCTAGCACCAAGGGAACGGTTTGCAGGAGACACTTTTTCTCTGTTTTCTCAGTCTGTTTCCTAGTGCCGGTTTGAAGTTCCTGCAGTTTTCACTGTCAAACCGAGTTGGAGCTCGTACCTCCCCATATATATGTATGGAATGGAGTTTGCAACTGAAAAGAAACTTTGTGTTCCCAACAAGCTAGGTGAAGGACGGCTTTCACACACACTTATCTCTAAGAACTGAGCAAGTGGAGAGACGTTCGTTCATCTAGCACCAAGGGAACGGGTTGCAGGAGACACTTTTTCTCTGCTTCTCAGTCTGTTTCCTAGTGCCGGTTTGAAGTTCCTGCAGTTTTCACTGTCAAACCGAGTTGGAGCTCGTACCTCCCCATATATATGTATGGAATGGAGTTTGCAACTGAAAAGAAAATTTGTGTTCCCAACAAGCTAGGTGAAGGACGGCTTTCACACACACTTATCTCTCAGAACTGAGCAAGTGGAGAGACGTTCGTTCATCTAGCACCAAGGGAACGGGTTGCAGGAGACACTTTTTCTCTCCTTTCTCAGTCTGTTTCCTAGTGCCGGTTTGAAGTTCCTGCAGTTTTCACTGTAAAACCGAGTTGGATCTAGTACCTCCCAATATATATGTATGGAATGGAGTTTGCAACTGAAAAGAAACTTTGTGTTCCCAACAAGACAGGTGAAGGACGGCTTTCACACACACTTATCTCTCAGAACTGAGCAAGTGGAGAGACGTTCGTTCATCTAGCACCAAGGGAACGGGTTGCAGGAGACACTTTTTCTCTGCTTTCTCAGTCTGTTTCCTAGTGCCGGTTTGAAGTTCCTGCAGTTTTCACTGAAAAAAAGAGTTAGAGCTTGTACCTCCCCATATATATGTATGGAATGGAGTTTGCAACTGAAAAGAAACTTTGTGTTCCCAACAAGCTAGGTGAAGGACGGCTTTCACACACACTTATCTCTCAGAACTGAGCAAGTGGAGAGACGATCGTTCATCTAGCACCAAGGGAACGGGTTGCAGGAGACACTTTTTCTCTGCTTTCTCAGTCTGTTTCCTAGTGCCGGTTTGAAGTTCCTGCAGTTTTCACTGTCAAACAGAGTTGGAGCTCGTACCTCCCCATATATATGTATGGAATGGAGTTTGCAACTGAAAAGAAACTTTGAGTTCCCAACAAGCTAGGTGAAGGACGGCTTTCAAACACACTTATCTCTCAGAACTGAGCAAGTGGAGAGACGTTCGTTCATCTAGCACCAAGGGAACGGGTTGCAGAAGACACTTTTTCTCTGCTTTCTCAGTCTGTTTCCTAGTGCTGGTTTGAAGTTCCTGCAGTTTTCACTGTAAAACTGAGTTAGAGCTTCTACCTCCCCATATATATGTATGGAATGGAGTTTGCAACTGAAAAAAACTTTGTGTTCCCAACAAACTAGGTGAAGGACGGCTTTCACACACACTTATCTCTCAGAACTGAGCAAGTGGAGAGACGTTCGTTCATCTAGCACCAAGGGAACGGGTTGCAAGAGACACTTTTTCTCTGCTTTCTCAGTCTGTTTCCTAGTGCTGGTTTGAAGTTCCTGCAGTTTTCACTGTCAAACCGAGTTGGAGCTAGTACCTCCTTATATATATGTATGGAATGTAGTTTGCAACTGAAAAGAAACTTTGTGTTCCTAACAAGCTAGGTGAAGGACGGCTTTCACACACACTTATATCTCAGAACTGAGCAAGTGGAGAGACGTTCGTTCATCTAGCACCAGGGGAACGGGTTGCAGGAGACACTTTTTCTCTGCTTTCTCAGTCTGTTTCCTAGTGCCGGTTTGAAGTTCCTGCAGTTTTCACTGTCAAACCGAGTTGGAGCTAGTACCTCCCCATATATATGTATGGAATGGAGTTTGCAACTGAAAAGAAACTTGGTGTTCCCAACAAGCTAGGTGAAGGACGGCTTTCACACACACTTATCTCTCAGAAATGAGCAAGTGGAGATACGTTCGTTCATCTAGCACCAAGGGAACGGGTTGCAGGAGACACTTTTTCTCTGCTTCTCAGTCTGTTTCCTAGTGCCGGTTTGAAGTTCCTGCAGTTTTAACTCTCAAACCGAGTTGGAGCTAGTACCTCCCCATATATAAGTATGGAATGGAGTTTGCAACTGAAAAGAAACTTTGTGTTCCCAACAAGACAGGTGAAGGACGGCTTTCACACACACTTATCTCTCAGAACTGAGCAAGTGGAGAGACGTTCGTTCATCTAGCACCAAGGGAACGGGTTGCAGGAGACACTTTTTCTCTGCTTTCTCAGTCTGTTTCCTAGTGCCGGTTTGAAATTCCTGCAGTTTTCACTGTAAAACCGAGTTAGAGCTTGTACCTCCCCATATATATGTATGGAATGGAGTTTGCAACTGAAAAAGAACTTTGTGTTCCCAACAAGCTAGGTGAAGGACGGCTTTCACACACACTTATCTCTCAGAACTGAGCAAGTGGAGAGACGTTCGTTCATCTAGCACCAAGGGAACGGGTTGCAGGAGGCACTTTTTCTCTGCTTTCTCAGTCTGTTTCCTAGTGCCGGTTTGAAGTTCCTGCAATTTTCACTGTCAAACCGTGTTGGAGCTCGTACCTCCCCATATATATGTATGGAATGGAGTTTGCAACTGAAAAGAAACTTTGTGTTCCCAACAAGCTATGTGAAGGACGGCTTTCACACACACTTATCTCTCAGAACTGAGCAAGTGTAGAGACGTTCGTTCATCTAGCACCAAGGGAACGGGTTGCAGGGGACACATTTTCTCTGCTTTCTCAGTCTGTTTCCTAGTGCCGGTTTGAAGTTCCTGCAGTTTTCACTGTAAAACCGAGTTAGAGCTTCTACCTCCCCATATATATGTATGGAATGGAGTTTGCAACTGAAAAGAAACTTTGTGTTCCCAACAAGCTAGGTGAAGGACGGCTTTCACACACACTTATCTCTCAGAACTGAGCAAGTGGAGAGACGTTCGTTCATCTAGCACCAAGGGAACGGGTTGCAGGAGACACTTTTTCTCTGTTTTCTCAGTCTGTTTCCTAGTGCCGGTTTGAAGTTCCTACAGTTTTCACTGTCAAACCGAGTTGGAGCTCGTACCTCCCCATATATATGTATGGAATGGAGTTTGCAACTGAAAAGAAACTTTGTGTTCCCAACAAGCTAGGTGAAGGACGGCTTTCACACACACTTATCTCTCAGAACTGAGCAAGTGGAGAGACGTTCGTTCATCTAGCACCAAGGGAACGGGTTGCAGGAGACACTTTTTCTATTCTTTCTCAGTCTGTTTCCTAGTGCCGGTTTGAAGTTCCTGCAGTTTTCACCTTAAAACCGAGTTACAGCTTCTACCTCCCCATATATATGTATGGAATGGAGTTTGCAACTGAAAAGAAACTTTGTGTTCCCAACAAGCTAGTTGAAGGACGGCTTTCACACACACATATCTCTCAGAACTGAGCAAGTGGAGAGACGTTCGTTCATCTAGCACCAAGGGAACGGGTTGCAGGAGACACTTTTTCTCTGCTTCTCAGTCTGTTTCCTAGTGCCGGTTTGAAGTTCATGCAGTTTTCACTGTCAAACCGAGTTGGAGCTCGTACCTCCCCATATATATGTATGGAATGGAGTTTGCAACTGAAAAGAAACTTTGTGTTCCCAACAAGCTAGGTGAAGGACGGCTTTCACACACACTTATCTCTCAGAACTGAGCAAGTGGAGAGACGTTCGTTCATCTAGCACCAAGGGAACGGGTTGCAGGAGACACTTTTTCTCTCCTTTCTCAGTCTGTTTCCTAGTGCCGGTTTGAAGTTCCTGCAGTTTTCACTGTCAAACCGAGTTGGAGCTCGTACCTCCCCATATATATGTATGGAATGGAGTTTGCAACTGAAGAGAAACTTTGTGTTCCCAACAAGCTAGGTGAAGGACGGCTTTCACACACACTTATCTCTCAGAACTGAGCAAGTGGAGAGACGTTCGTTCATCTAGCACCAAGGGAACGGGTTGCAGGAGACACTTATTCTCTGCTTTCTCAGTCTGTTTAATAGTGCCGGTTTGAAGTTCCTGCAGTTTTCACTGTAAAACCGAGTTAGAGCTTCTACCTCCCCATATATATGTATGGAATGGAGTTTGCAACTGAAAAGAAACTTTGTGTTCCCAACAAGCTAGGTGAAGGACGGCTTTCACACACACAAATCTCTCAGAACTGAGCAAGTGGAGAGACGTTCGTTCATCTAGCACCAAGGGAACGGGTTGCAGGAGACACTTTTCTCTGCTTTTTCAGTCTGTTTCCTAGTGCTGGTTTGAAGTTCCTGCAGTTTTCACTGTAAAACCGAGTTAGAGCTCGTATCTCCCCATATATATGTATGGAATGGAGTTTGCAACTGAAAAGAAACTTTGTGTTCCCAACAAGCTAGGTGAAGGACGGCTTTCACACACACTTATCTCTCAGAACAGAGCAAGTGGAGAGACTTTCGTTCATCTAGCACCAAGGGAACGGGTTGCAGGAGACACTTTTTCTCTGCTTTCTCAGTCTGTTTCCTAGTGCCGGTTTGAAGTTCCTTCAGTTTTCACTGTAAAACCGAGTTAGATCTTCTTCCTCCCCATATGTATGTATGGAATGGAGTTTGCAACTGAAAAGAAACTTTGTGTTCCCAACAAGCTAGGTGAAGGACGGCTTTCACACACACTTATCTCTCAGAACTGAGCAAGTGGAGAGACGTTCGTTCATCTAGCACCAAGGGAACGGGTTGCAGGGACACTTTTTCTCTGCTTTCTCAGTCTGTTTCCTAGTGCCGGTTTGAAGTTCCTGCAGTTTTCACTGTCAAACCGAGTTGGAGCTCGTACCTCCCCATATATATGTATGGAATGGAGTTTGCAACTGAAAAGAAACTTTGTGTTCCCTACAAGCTAGGTGAAGGAAGGCTTTCACACACACTTATCTCTCAGAACTGAGCAAGTGGAGAGACGTTCGTTCATCTAGCACCAAGGGAACGGGTTGCAGGAGACACTTTTTCTCTGCTTTCTCAGTCTGTTTCCTAGTGCCGGTTTGAAGTTCCTGCAGTTTTCACCTTAAAACCGAGTTAGAGCTTCAACCTCCCCATATATATGTATGGAATGGAGTTTGCAACTGAAAAGAAACTTTGTGTTCCCAACAAGCTAGGTGAAGGACGGCTTTCACACACACTTATCTCTCAGAACTGAGCAAGAGGAGAGACGTTCGTTCATCTAGCACCAAGGGAACGGGTTGCAGGAGACACTTTTCTCTGCTTCTCAGTCTGTTTCCTAGTGCCGGTTTGAAGTTCCTGCAGTTTTCACTGTCAAACCGAGTTGGAGCTCATACCTCCCCATATATATGTATGGAATGGAGTTTGCAACTGAAAAGAAACTTTGTGTTCCCAACAAGCTAGGTGAAGGACGGCTTTCACACACACTTATCTCTCAGAACTGAGCAAGTGGAGAGACGTTCGTTCATCTAGCACCAAGGGAACGGGTTGCAGGAGACACTTTTTCTCTGCTTTCTCAGTCTGTTTCCTAGTGCCGGTTTGAAGTTCCTGCAGTTTTCACTTTCAAACCGAGTTGGAGCTCGTACCTCCCCATATATATGTATGGAATGGAGTTTGCAACTGAAAAGAAACTTTGTGTTCCCAACAAGCTAGGTGAAGGACGGCTTTCACACACACTTATCTCTCAGAACTGAGCAAGAGGAGAGACGTTCGTTCATCTAGCACCAAGGGAACGGGTTGCAGGAGACACTTTTTCTCTGCTTCTCAGTCTGTTTCCTAGTGCCGGTTTGAAGTTCCTGCAGTTTTCACTGTCAAACCGAGTTGGAGCTCATACCTCCCCATATATATGTATGGAATGGAGTTTGCAACTGAAAAGAAACTTTGTGTTCCCAACAAGCTAGGTGAAGGACGGCTTTCACACACACTTATCTCTCAGAACTGAGCAAGTGGAGAGACGTTCGTTCATCTAGCACCAAGGGAACGGGTTGCAGGAGACACTTTTTCTCTGCTTCTCTGTCTGTTTCCTAGTGCCGGTTTGAAGTTCCTGCAGTTTTCACTGTCAAACCGAGTTGGAGCTAGTACCTCCCCATATATATGTATGGAATGGAGTTTGCAACTGAAAAGAAACTTTGTGTTCCCAACAAGCTAGGTGAAGGACGGCTTTCACACACACTTATCTCTCAGAACTGAGCAAGTGGAGAGACGTTCGTTCATCTAGCACCAAGGGAACGGGTTGCAGGAGACACTTTTTCTCTGCTTTCTCAGTCTGTTTCCTAGTGCCGGTTTGAAGTTCCTGCAGTTTTCACTGTCAAACCGAGTTGGAGCTCGTACCTCCCCATATATATGTATGGAATGGAGTTTGCAACTGAAAAGAAACTTTGTGTTCCCAACAAGCTAGGTGAAGGACGACTTTCACACACACTGATCTCTCAGAACTGAGCAAGTGGAGAGACGTTCGTTCATCTAGCACCAAGGGAACGGGTTGCAGGAGACACTTTTTCTCAGCTTTCTCAGTCTGTTTCCTAGTGCCGGTTTGAAGTTCCTGCAGTTTTCACTGTAAAACCGAGTTAGAGCTTCTACCTCCCCATATATATGTATGGAATGGAGTTTGCAACTGAAAAGAAACTTTGTGTTCCCAACAAGCTAGGTGAAGGACGGCTTTCACACACACTTATCTCTCAGAACTGAGCAAGTGGAGAGACATTCGTTCATCTAGCACCAAGGGAACGGGTTGCAGGAGACACTTTTTCTCTGCTTTCTCAGTCTGTTTCCTAGTGCCGGTTTGAAGTTCCTGCAGTTTTCACTGTAAAACCGAGTTAGAGCTTCTACCTCCCCATATATATGTATGGAATGGAGTTTGCAACTGAAAAGAAACTTTGTGTTCCCAACAAGCTAGGTGAAGGACGGCTTTCACACACACTTATCTCTCAGAACTGAGCAAGTGGAGAGACGTTCGTTCATCTAGCACCAAGGGAACGGGTTGCAGGAGACAATTTTTCTCTGCTTTCTCAGTCTGTTTCCTAGTGCCGGTTTGAAGTTCCTGCAGTTTTCACTGTCAAACCGAGTTGGAGCTCGTACCTCCCCATATATATGTATGGAATGGAGTTTGCAACTGAAAAGAAACTTTGTGTTCCCAACAAGCTAGGTGAAGGACGGCTTTCACACACAATTATCTCTCAGAACTGAGCAAGTGGAGAGACGTTCGTTCATCTAGCACCAAGGGAACGGGTTGCAGGAGACACTTTTTCTCTGCTTCTCAGTCTGTTTCCTAGTGCCGGTTTGAAGTTCATGCAGTTTTCACTGTCAAACCGAGTTGGAGCTCGTACCTCCCCATATATATGTATGGAATGGAGTTTGCAACTGAAAAGAAACTTTGTGTTCCCAACAAGCTAGGTGAAGGACGGCTTTCACACACACTTATCTCTCAGAACTGAGCAAGTGGAGAGACGTTCGTTCATCTAGCACCAAGGGAACGGGTTGCAGGAGACACTTTTTCTCTGCTTTCTCAGTCTGTTTCCTAGTGCCGGTTTGAAGTTCCTGCAGTTTTCACTGTCAAACCGAGTTGGAGCTCGTACCTCCCCATATATATGTATGGAATGGAGTTTGCAACTGAAAAGAAACTTTGTGTTCCCAACAAGCTAGGTGAAGGACGACTTTCACACACACTGATCTCTCAGAACTGAGCAAGTGGAGAGACGTTCGTTCATCTAGCACCAAGGGAACGGGTTGCAGGAGACACTTTTTCTCAGCTTTCTCAGTCTGTTTCCTAGTGCCGGTTTGAAGTTCCTGCAGTTTTCACTGTAAAACCGAGTTAGAGCTTCTACCTCCCCATATATATGTATGGAATGGAGTTTGCAACTGAAAAGAAACTTTGTGTTCCCAACAAGCTAGGTGAAGGACGGCTTTCACACACACTTATCTCTCAGAACTGAGCAAGTGGAGAGACATTCGTTCATCTAGCACCAAGGGAACGGGTTGCAGGAGACACTTTTTCTCTGCTTTCTCAGTCTGTTTCCTAGTGCCGGTTTGAAGTTCCTGCAGTTTTCACTGTAAAACCGAGTTAGAGCTTCTACCTCCCCATATATATGTATGGAATGGAGTTTGCAACTGAAAAGAAACTTTGTGTTCCCAACAAGCTAGGTGAAGGACGGCTTTCACACACACTTATCTCTCAGAACTGAGCAAGTGGAGAGACGTTCGTTCATCTAGCACCAAGGGAACGGGTTGCAGGAGACAATTTTTCTCTGCTTTCTCAGTCTGTTTCCTAGTGCCGGTTTGAAGTTCCTGCAGTTTTCACTGTCAAACCGAGTTGGAGCTCGTACCTCCCCATATATATGTATGGAATGGAGTTTGCAACTGAAAAGAAACTTTGTGTTCCCAACAAGCTAGGTGAAGGACGGCTTTCACACACAATTATCTCTCAGAACTGAGCAAGTGGAGAGACGTTCGTTCATCTAGCACCAAGGGAACGGGTTGCAGGAGACACTTTTTCTCTGCTTCTCAGTCTGTTTCCTAGTGCCGGTTTGAAGTTCATGCAGTTTTCACTGTCAAACCGAGTTGGAGCTCGTACCTCCCCATATATATGTATGGAATGGAGTTTGCAACTGAAAAGAAACTTTGTGTTCCCAACAAGCTAGGTGAAGGACGGCTTTCACACACACTTATCTCTCAGAACTGAGCAAGTGGAGAGACGTTCGTTCATCTAGCACCAAGGGAACGGGTTGCAGGAGACACTTTTTCTCTCCTTTCTCAGTCTGTTTCCTAGTGCCGGTTTGAAGTTCCTGCAGTTTTCACTGTCAAACCGAGTTGGAGCTCGTACCTCCCCATATATATGTATGGAATGGAGTTTGCAACTGAAGAGAAACTTTGTGTTCCCAACAAGCTAGGTGAAGGACGGCTTTCACACACACTTATCTCTCAGAACTGAGCAAGTGGAGAGACGTTCGTTCATCTAGCACCAAGGGAACGGGTTGCAGGAGACACTTATTCTCTGCTTTCTCAGTCTGTTTCCTAGTGCCGGTTTGAAGTTCCTGCAGTTTTCACTGTAAAACCGAGTTAGAGCTTCTACCTCCCCATATATATGTATGGAATGGAGTTTGCAACTGAAAAGAAACTTTGTGTTCCCAACAAGCTAGGTGAAGGACGGCTTTCACACACACAAATCTCTCAGAACTGAGCAAGTGGAGAGACGTTCGTTCATCTAGCACCAAGGGAACGGGTTGCAGGAGACACTTTTCTCTGCTTTTTCAGTCTGTTTCCTAGTGCTGGTTTGAAGTTCCTGCAGTTTTCACTGTAAAACCGAGTTAGAGCTCGTATCTCCCCATATATATGTATGGAATGGAGTTTGCAACTGAAAAGAAACTTTGTGTTCCCAACAAGCTAGGTGAAGGACGGCTTTCACACACACTTATCTCTCAGAACAGAGCAAGTGGAGAGACGTTCGTTCATCTAGCACCAAGGGAACGGGTTGCAGGAGACACTTTTTCTCTGCTTTCTCAGTCTGTTTCCTAGTGCCGGTTTGAAGTTCCTTCAGTTTTCACTGTAAAACCGAGTTAGAGCTTCTTCCTCCCCATATGTATGTATGGAATGGAGTTTGCAACTGAAAAGAAACTTTGTGTTCCCAACAAGCTAGGTGAAGGACGGCTTTCACACACACTTATCTCTCAGAACTGAGCAAGTGGAGAGACGTTCGTTCATCTAGCACCAAGGGAACGGGTTGCAGGAGACACTTTTTCTCTGCTTTCTCAGTCTGTTTCCTAGTGCCGGTTTGAAGTTCCTGCAGTTTTCACTGTCAAACCGAGTTAGAGCTTGTACCTCCCCATATATATGTATGGAATGGAGTTTGCAACTGAAAAGAAACTTTGTGTTCCCAACAAGCTAGGTGAAGGGCGGCTTTCACACACACTTATCTCTCAGAACTGAGCAAGTGGAGAGACGTTCGTTCATCTAGCACCAAGGGAACGGGTTGCAGGAGACACTTTCTCTCTGCTTTCTCAGTCTGTTTCCTAGTGCCGGTTTGATGTTCCTGCAGTTTTCACTGTCAAACCGAGTTGGAGCTCGTACCTCCCCATATATATGTATGGAATGGAGTTTGCAACTGAAAAGAAACTTTGTGTTCCCAACAAGCTAGGTGAAGGACGGCTTTCACACACACTTATCTCTCAGAACTGAGCAAGTGGAGAGACGTTCGTTCATCTAGCACCAAGGGAACGGGTTGCAGGAGACACTTTTTCTCTGCTTTCTCAGTCTGTTTCCTAGTGCCGGTTTGAAGTTCCTGCAGTTTTCACTGTCAAACCGAGTTAGAGCTTGTACCTCCCCATATATATGTATGGAATGGAGTTTGCAACTGAAAAGAACTTTGTGTTCCCAACAAGATAGGTGAAGGACGGCTTTCACACACACTTATCTCTCAGAACTGAGCAAGTGGAGAGACGTTCGTTCATCTAGCACCAAGGGAACGGGTTGCAGGAGACATTTTTTCTCTGCTTTCTCAGTCTGTTTCCTAGTGCCGGTTTGAAGTTCCTGCAGTTTTCACTGTCAAACCGAGTTGGAGCTCGTACCTCCCCATATATATGTATGGAATGGAGTTTGCAACTGAAAAGAAACTTTGTGTTCCCAACAATCTAGGTGAAGGACGGCTTTCACACACACTTATCTCTCAGAACTGAGCAAGTGGAGAGACTTTCGTTCATCTAGCACCAAGGGAACGGGTTGCAGGACACTCTTTTTCTCTGCTTTCTCAGTCTGTTTCCTACTGCCGGTTTGAAGATCCTGCAGTTTTCACTGTAAAACCGAGTTAGAGCTTCTACCTCCCCATATATATGTATGGAATGGAGTTTGCAACTGAAAAGAAACTTTGTGTTCCCAACAAGCTAGGTGAAGGGCGGCTTTCACACACACTTATCTCTCAGAACTGAGCAAGTGGAGAGACGTTCGTTCATCTAGCACCAAGGGAACGGGTTGCAGGAGACACTTTCTCTCTGCTTTCTCAGTCTGTTTCCTAGTGCCGGTTTGATGTTCCTGCAGTTTTCACTGTCAAACCGAGTTGGAGCTCGTACCTCCCCATATATATGTATGGAATGGAGTTTGCAACTGAAAAGAAACTTTGTGTTCCCAACAAGCTAGGTGAAGGACGGCTTTCACACACACTTATCTCTCAGAACTGAGCAAGTGGAGAGACGTTCGTTCATCTAGCACCAAGGGAACGGGTTGCAGGAGACACTTTTTCTCTGCTTTCTCAGTCTGTTTCCTAGTGCCGGTTTGAAGTTCCTGCAGTTTTCACTGTCAAACCGAGTTAGAGCTTGTACCTCCCCATATATATGTATGGAATGGAGTTTGCAACTGAAAAGAACTTTGTGTTCCCAACAAGATAGGTGAAGGACGGCTTTCACACACACTTATCTCTCAGAACTGAGCAAGTGGAGAGACGTTCGTTCATCTAGCACCAAGGGAACGGGTTGCAGGAGACATTTTTTCTCTGCTTTCTCAGTCTGTTTCCTAGTGCCGGTTTGAAGTTCCTGCAGTTTTCACTGTCAAACCGAGTTGGAGCTCGTACCTCCCCATATATATGTATGGAATGGAGTTTGCAACTGAAAAGAAACTTTGTGTTCCCAACAATCTAGGTGAAGGACGGCTTTCACACACACTTATCTCTCAGAACTGAGCAAGTGGAGAGACTTTCGTTCATCTAGCACCAAGGGAACGGGTTGCAGGACACTCTTTTTCTCTGCTTTCTCAGTCTGTTTCCTACTGCCGGTTTGAAGATCCTGCAGTTTTCACTGTAAAACCGAGTTAGAGCTTCTACCTCCCCTTATATATGTATGGAATGGAGTTTGCAACTGAAAAGAAACTTTGTGTTCCCAACAAGCTAGGTGAAGGACGGCTTTCACACACATTTATCTCTCAGAACTGAGCAAGTGGAGAGACGTTCGTTCATCTAGCACCAAGGGAACGGGTTGCAGGAGACACTTTTTCTCTGCTTTCTCAGTCTGTTTCCTAGTGCCGGTTTGAAGTTCCTGCAGTTTTCACTGTCAAACCGAGTTGGAGCTAGTACCTCCTTATATATATGTATGGAATGTAGTTTGCAACTGAAAAGAAACTTTGTGTTCCCAACAAGCTAGGTGAAGGACGGCTTTCACACACACTTATCTCTCAGAACTGAGCAAGTGGAGAGACGTTCGTTCATCTAGCACCAAGGGAACGGGTTGCAGGAGACACTATTTCTCTGCTTTCTCAGTCTGTTTCCTAGTGCCGGTTTGAAGTTCCTGCAGTTTTCACTGTGAAACCGAGTTGGAGCTAGTACCTCCCCATATATATGTATGGAATGGAGTTTGCAACTGAAAAGAAACTTTGTGTTCCCAACAAGCTAGATGAAGGACGGCTTTCACACACACTTATCTCTCAGAACTGAGCAAGTGGAGAGACGTTCGTTCATCTAGCACCAAGGGAACGGGTTGCAGGAGACACTTTTTCTCTGCTTCTCAGTCTGTTTCCTAGTGCCGGTTTGAAGTTCCTGCAGTTTTCACTGTAAAACCAAGTTAGAGCATGTACCTCCCCATATATATGTATGGAATGGAGTTTGCAACTGAAAAGAAACTTTGTGTTCCCAACAAGCTAGGTGAAGGACGGCTTTCACACACACTTTTCTCTCAGAACTGAGCAAGTGGAGAGACGTTCGTTCATCTAGCACCAAGGGAACGGGTTGCAGGAGACACTTTTTCTCTGCTTTCTCAGTCTGTTTCCTAGTGCCGGTTTGAAGTTCCTGCAGTTTTCACTGTAAAACCGAGTTAGAGCTTGTACCTCCCCATATATATGTATGGAATGGAGTTTGCAACTGAAAAGAAACTTTGTGTTCCCAACAAGCTAGGTGAAGGACGGCTTTCACACACATTTATCTCTCAGAACTGAGCAAGTGGAGAGACGTTCGTTCATCTAGCACCAAGGGAACGGGTTGCAGGAGACACTTTTTCTCTGCTTTCTCAGTCTGTTTCCTAGTGCCGGTTTGAAGTTCCTGCAGTTTTCACTGTCAAACCGAGTTGGAGCTAGTACCTCCCCATATATATGTATGGAATGGAGTTTGCAACTGAAAAGAAACTATGTGTTCCCAACAAGTTAGGTGAAGGACGGCTTTCACACACACTTATCTCTCAGAACTGAGCAAGTGGAGAGACGTTCGTTCATCTAGCACCAAGGGAACGGGTTGCAGGAGACACTTTTTCTCTGCTTTCTCAGTCTGTTTCCTAGTGCCGGTTTGAAGTTCCTGCAGTTTTCACTGTCAAACCGAGTTGGAGCTAGTACCTCCCCATATATATGTATGGAATGGAGTTTGCAACTGAAAAGAAACTTTGTGTTCCCAACAAGCTAGGTGAAGGACGGCTTTCACACACACTTATCTCTCAGAACTGAGCAAGTGGAGAGACGTTCGTTCATCTAGCACCAAGGGAACGGGTTGCAGGAGAAACTTTTTCTCTGCTTTCTCAGTCTGTTTCCTAGTGCCGGTTTGAAGTTCCTGCAGTTTTCACTGTCAAACCGAGTTGGAGCTAGTACCTCCCCATATATATGTATGGAATGGAGTTTGCAACTGAAAAGAAACTTGGTGTTCCCAACAAGCTAGGTGAAGAACGGCTTTCACACACAATTATCTCTCAGAACTGAGCAAGTGGAGAGAGGTTCTTTCATCTAGCACCAAAGGAACGGGTTGCAGGAGACACTTTTTCTCTGCTTCTCAGTCTGTTTCCTAGTGCCGGTTTGAAGTTCCTGCAGTTTTCACTCTCAAACCGAGTTGGAGCTCGTACCTCCCCATATATATGTATGGAATGGAGTTTGCAACTGAAAAGAAACTATGTGTTCCCAACAAGCTAGGTGAAGGACGGCTTTTACACACACTTATCTCTCAGAACTGAGCAAGTGGAGAGACGTTCGTTCATCTAGCACCAAGGGAACGGGTTGCAGGGGACACTTTTTCTCTGCTTTCTCAGTCTGTTTCCTAGTGCCGGTATGAAGTTCCTGCAGTTTTCACTGTAAAACCGAGTTAGAGCTTCTACCTCCCCATATATATGTATGGAATGGAGTTTGCAACTGAAAAGAAACTTTGTGTTCCCAACAAGCTAGGTGAAGGACGGCTTTCACACACACTTTTCTCTCAGAACTGAGCAAGTGGAGAGACGTTCGTTCATCTAGCACCAAGGGAACGGGTTGCAGGAGACACTTTTTCTCTGCTTTCTCAGTCTGTTTCCTAGTTCCGGTTTGAAGTTCCTGCAGTTTTCACTCTCAAACCGAGTTGGAGCTAGTACCTCCCCATATATAAGTATGGAATGGAGTTTGCAACTGAAAAGAAACTTTGTGTTCCCAACAAGATAGGTGAAGGACGGCTTTCACACACACTTATCTCTCAGAACTGAGCAATTGGAGAGACGTTCGTTCATCTAGCACCAAGGGAACGGGTTGCAGGAGACACTTTTTCTCTGCTTTCTCAGTCTGTTTCCTAGTGCCGGTTTGAAGTTCCTGCAGTTTTCACTGTAAAACCGAGTTAGAGCTTGTACCTCCCCATATATATGTATGGAATGGAGTTTGCAACTGAAAAGAAACTTTGTGTTCCCAACAAGATAGGTGAAGGACGGCTTTCACACACAATTATCTCTCAGAACTGAGCAAGTGGAGAGACGTTCGTTCATCTAGCACCAAGGGAACGGGTTGCAGGAGACACTTTTTCTCTGCTTTCTCAGTCTGTTTCCTAGTGCCGGTTTGAAGTTCCTGCAGTTTTCACTGTCAAACCGAGTTGGAGCTCGTACCTCCCCATATATATGTATGGAAAGGAGTTTGCAACTGAAAAGAAACTTTGTGTTCCCAACAAGCTAGGTGAAGGACGGCTTTCACACACACTTATCTCTCAGAACTGAGCAAGTGGAGAGACGTTCGTTCATCTAGCACCAAGGGAACGGGTTGCAGGAGACACTTTTTCTCTCCTTTCTCAGTCTGTTTCCTAGTGCCGGTTTGAAGTTCCTGCAGTTTTCACTGTAAAACCGAGTTAGAGCTTCTAAATCCCCATATATATGTATGGAATGGAGTTTGCAACTGAAAAGAAACTTTGTGTTCCCAACAAGATAGGTGAAGGACGGCTTTCACACACACTTATCTCTCAGAACTGAGCAAGTGGAGAGACGTTCGTTCATCTAGCACCAAGGGAACGGGATGCAGGAGACTCTTTTTCTCTGCTTTCTCAGTCTGTTTCCTAGTGCCGGTTTGAAGATCCTGCAGTTTTCACTGTAAAACCGAGTTAGAGCTTCTACCTCCCCATATATATGTATGGAATGGAGTTTGCAACTGAAAAGAAACTTGGTGTTCCCAACAAGCTAGGTGAAGGACGGCTTTCACACACACTTATCTCTCAGAACTGAGCAAGTGGAGAGACGTTCGTTCATCTAGCACCAAGGGAACGGGTTGCAGGAGAAACTTTTTCTCTGCTTTCTCAGTCTGTTTCCTAGTGCCGGTTTGAAGTTCCTGCAGTTTTCACTGTCAAACCGAGTTGGAGCTAGTACCTCCTTATATATATGTATGGAATGTAGTTTGCAACTGAAAAGAATCTTTGTGTTCCCAACAAGCTAGGTGAAGGACGGCTTTCACACACACTTATCTCTCAGAACTGAGCAAGTGGAGAGACGTTCGTTCATCTAGCACCAAGGGAACGGGTTGCAGGAGACACTTTTTCTCTGCTTTCTCAGTCTGTTTCCTAGTGCCGGTTTGAAGTTCCTGCAGTTTTCACTGTCAAACCGAGTTGGAGCTTGTACCTCCCCATATATATGTATGGAATGGAGTTTGCAACTGAAAAGAAACTTGGTGTTCCCAACAAGCTAGGTGAAGGACGGCTTTCACACACACTTATCTCTCAGAACTGAGCAAGTGGAGAGACGTTCGTTCATCTAGCACCAAGGGAACGGGTTGCAGTAGAAACTTTTTCTCTGCTTTCTCAGTCTGTTTCCTAGTGCCGGTTTGAAGTTCCTGCAGTTTTCACTGTCAAACCGAGTTGGAGCTAGTACCTCATTATATATATGTATGGAATGTAGTTTGCAACTGAAAAGAAACTTTGTGTTCCCAACAAGCTAGGTGAAGGACGGCTTTCACACACACTTATCTCTCACAACTGAACAAGTGGAGAGACGTTCGTTCATCTAGCATCAAGTGAACGGGTTGCAGGAGACACTTTTTCTCTGCTTTCTCAGTCTGTTTCCTAGTGCCGGTTTGAAGTTCCTGCAGTTTTCACTGTCAAACCGAGTTGGAGCTTGTACCTCCCCATATATATGTATGGAATGGAGTTTGCAACTGAAAAGAAACTTGGTGTTCCCAACAAGCTAGGTGAAGGACGGCTTTCACACACACTAATCTCTCAGAACTGAGCAAGTGGAGAGACGTTCGTTCATCTAGCACCAAGGGAACGGGTTGCAGGAGACACTTTTTCTCTGCTTCTCAGTCTGTTTCCTAGTGCCGGTTTGAAGTTCCTGCAGTTTTCACTGTAAAATCGAGTTAGAGCTTGTACCTCCCCATATATATTTATGGAATGGAGTTTGCAACTGAAAAGAAACTTTGTGTTCCCAACAAGCTAGGTGAAGGACGGCTTTCACACACACTTTTCTCTCAGAACTGAGCAAGTGGAGAGACGTTCGTTCATCTAGCACCAAGGGAACGGGTTGCAGGAGACACTTTTTCTCTGCTTTCTCAGTCTGTTTCCTAGTGCCGGTTTGAAGTTCCTGCAGTTTTCACTGTAAAACCGAGTTAGAGCTTGTACCTCCCCATATATATGTATGGAATGGAGTTTGCAACTGAAAAGAAACTTTGTGTTCCCAACAAGCTAGGTGAAGGACGGCTTTCACACACATTTATCTCTCAGAACTGAGCAAGTGGAGAGACGTTCGTTCATCTAGCACCAAGGGAACGGGTTGCAGGAGACACTTTTTCTCTGCTTTCTCAGTCTGTTTCCTAGTGCCGGTTTGAAGTTCCTGCAGTTTTCACTGTCAAACCGAGTTGGAGCTCGTACCTCCCCATATATATGTATGGAATGGAGTTTGCAACTGAAAAGAAACTATGTGTTCCCAACAAGCTAGGTGAAGGACGGCTTTCACACACACTTATCTCTCAGAACTGAGCAAGTGGAGAGACGTTCGTTCATCTAGCACCAAGGGAACGGGTTGCAGGAGACACTTTTTCTCTGCTTTCTCAGTCTGTTTCCTAGTGCCGGTATGAAGTTCCTGCAGTTTTCACTGTAAAACCGAGTTAGAGCTTCTACCTCCCCATATATATGTATGGAATGGAGTTTGCAACTGAAAAGAAACTTTGTGTTCCCAACAAGCTAGGTGAAGGACGGCTTTCACACACACTTTTCTCTCAGAACTGAGCAAGTGGAGAGACGTTCGTTCATCTAGCACCAAGGGAACGGGTTGCAGGAGACACTTTTTCTCTGCTTTCTCAGTCTGTTTCCTAGTGCCGGTTTGAAGTTCCTGCAGTTTTCACTCTCAAACCGAGTTGGAGCTAGTACCTCCCCATATATAAGTATGGAATGGAGTTTGCAACTGAAAAGTAACTTTGTGTTCCCAACAAGATAGGTGAAGGACGGCTTTCACACACACTTATCTCTCAGAACTGAGCAATTGGAGAGACGTTCGTTCATCTAGCACCAAGGGAACGGGTTGCAGGAGACACTTTTTCTCTGCTTTCTCAGTCTGTTTCCTAGTGCCGGTTTGAAGTTCCTGCAGTTTTCACTGTAAAACCGAGTTAGAGCTTGTACCTCCCCATATATATGTATGGAATGGAGTTTGCAACTGAAAAGAAACTTTGTGTTCCCAACAAGATAGGTGAAGGACGGCTTTCACACACACTTATCTCTCAGAACTGAGCAAGTGGAGAGACGTTCGTTCATCTAGCACCAAGGGAACGGGTTGCAGGAGACACTTTTTCTCTGCTTTCTCAGTCTGTTTCCTAGTGCCGGTTTGAAGTTCCTGCAGTTTTCACTGTCAAACCGAGTTGGAGCTCGTACCTCCCCATATATATGTATGGAAAGGAGTTTGCAACTGAAAAGAAACTTTGTGTTCCCAACAAGCTAGGTGAAGGACGGCTTTCACACACACTTATCTCTCAGAACTGAGCAAGTGGAGAGACGTTCGTTCATCTAGCACCAAGGGAACGGGTTGCAGGAGACACTTTTTCTCTCCTTTCTCAGTCTGTTTCCTAGTGCCGGTTTGAAGTTCCTGCAGTTTTCACTGTAAAACCGAGTTAGAGCTTCTAAATCCCCATATATATGTATGGAATGGAGTTTGCAACTGAAAAGAAACTTTGTGTTCCCAACAAGATAGGTGAAGGACGGCTTTCACACACACTTATCTCTCAGAACTGAGCAAGTGGAGAGACGTTCGTTCATCTAGCACCAAGGGAACGGGTTGCAGGAGACTCTTTTTCTCTGCTTTCTCAGTCTGTTTAATAGTGCCGGTTTGAAGATCCTGCAGTTTTCACTGTAAAACCGAGTTAGAGCTTCTACCTCCCCATATATATGTATGGAATGGAGTTTGCAACTGAAAAGAAACTTGGTGTTCCCAACAAGCTAGGTGAAGGACGGCTTTCACACACACTTATCTCTCAGAACTGAGCAAGTGGAGAGACGTTCGTTCATCTAGCACCAAGGGAACGGGTTGCAGGAGACACTTTTTCTCTGCTTTCTCAGTCTGTTTCCTAGTGCCGGTTTGAAGTTCCTGCAGTTTTCACTGTCAAACCGAGTTGGAGCTAGTACCTCCTTATATATATGTATGGAATGTAGTTTGCAACTGAAAAGAATCTTTGTGTTCCCAACAAGCTAGGTGAAGGACGGCTTTCACACACACTTATCTCTCAGAACTGAGCAAGTGGAGAGACGTTCGTTCATCTAGCACCAAGGGAACGGGTTGCAGGAGACACTTTTTCTCTGCTTTCTCAGTCTGTTTCCTAGTGCCGGTTTGAAGTTCCTGCAGTTTTCACTGTCAAACCGAGTTGGAGCTTGTACCTCCCCATATATATGTATGGAATGGAGTTTGCAACTGAAAAGAAACTTGGTGTTCCCAACAAGCTAGGTGAAGGACGGCTTTCACACACACTTATCTCTCAGAACTGAGCAAGTGGAGAGACGTTCGTTCATCTAGCACCAAGGGAACGGGTTGCAGTAGAAACTTTTTCTCTGCTTTCTCAGTCTGTTTCCTAGTGCCGGTTTGAAGTTCCTGCAGTTTTCACTGTCAAACCGAGTTGGAGCTAGTACCTCCTTATATATATGTATGGAATGTAGTTTGCAACTGAAAAGAAACTTTGTGTTCCCAACAAGCTAGGTGAAGGACGGCTTTCACACACACTTATCTCTCAGAACTGAGCAAGTGGAGAGACGTTCGTTCATCTAGCATCAAGGGAACGGGTTGCAGGAGACACTTTTTCTCTGCTTTCTCAGTCTGTTTCCTAGTTCCGGTTTGAAGTTCCTGCAGTTTTCACTGTCAAACCGAGTTGGAGCTTGTACCTCCCCATATATATGTATGGAATGGAGTTTGCAACTGAAAAGAAACTTGGTGTTCCCAACAAGCTAGGTGAAGGACGGCTTTCACACACACTAATCTCTCAGAACTGAGCAAGTGGAGAGACGTTCGTTCATCTAGCACCAAGGGAACGGGTTGCAGGAGACACTTTTTCTCTGCTTCTCAGTCTGTTTCCTAGTGCCGGTTTGAAGTTCCTGCAGTTTTCACTGTAAAATCGAGTTAGAGCTTGTACCTCCCCATATATATTTATGGAATGGAGTTTGCAACTGAAAAGAAACTTTGTGTTCCCAACAAGCTAGGTGAAGGACGGCTTTCACACACACTTTTCTCTCAGAACTGAGCAAGTGGAGAGACGTTCGTTCATCTAGCACCAAGGGAACGGGTTGCAGGAGACACTTTTTCTCTGCTTTCTCAGTCTGTTTCCTAGTGCCGGTTTGAAGTTCCTGCAGTTTTCACTGTAAAACCGAGTTAGAGCTTGTACCTCCCCATATATATGTATGGAATGGAGTTTGCAACTGAAAAGAAACTTTGTGTTCCCAACAAGCTAGGTGAAGGACGGCTTTCACACACATTTATCTCTCAGAACTGAGCAAGTGGAGAGACGTTCGTTCATCTAGCACCAAGGGAACGGGTTGCAGGAGACACTTTTTCTCTGCTTTCTCAGTCTGTTTCCTAGTGCCGGTTTGAAGTTCCTGCAGTTTTCACTGTCAAACCGAGTTGGAGCTCGTACCTCCCCATATATATGTATGGAATGGAGTTTGCAACTGAAAAGAAACTATGTGTTCCCAACAAGCTAGGTGAAGGACGGCTTTCACACACACTTATCTCTCAGAACTGAGCAAGTGGAGAGACGTTCGTTCATCTAGCACCAAGGGAACGGGTTGCAGGAGACACTTTTTCTCTGCTTTCTCAGTCTGTTTCCTAGTGCCGGTATGAAGTTCCTGCAGTTTTCACTGTAAAACCGAGTTAGAGCTTCTACCTCCCCATATATATGTATGGAATGGAGTTTGCAACTGAAAAGAAACTTTGTGTTCCCAACAAGCTAGGTGAAGGACGGCTTTCACACACACTTTTCTCTCAGAACTGAGCAAGTGGAGAGACGTTCGTTCATCTAGCACCAAGGGAACGGGTTGCAGGAGACACTTTTTCTCTGCTTTCTCAGTCTGTTTCCTAGTTCCGGTTTGAAGTTCCTGCAGTTTTCACTCTCAAACCGAGTTGGAGCTAGTACCTCCTTATATATATGTATGGAATGTAGTTTGCAACTGAAAAGAATCTTTGTGTTCCCAACAAGCTAGGTGAAGGACGGCTTTCACACACACTTATCTCTCAGAACTGAGCAAGTGGAGAGACGTTCGTTCATCTAGCACCAAGGGAACGGGTTGCAGGAGACACTTTTTCTCTGCTTTCTCAGTCTGTTTCCTAGTGCCGGTTTGAAGTTCCTGCAGTTTTCACTGTCAAACCGAGTTGGAGCTTGTACCTCCCCATATATATGTATGGAATGGAGTTTGCAACTGAAAAGAAACTTGGTGTTCCCAACAAGCTAGGTGAAGGACGGCTTTCACACACACTTATCTCTCAGAACTGAGCAAGTGGAGAGACGTTCGTTCATCTAGCACCAAGGGAACGGGTTGCAGTAGAAACTTTTTCTCTGCTTTCTCAGTCTGTTTCCTAGTGCCGGTTTGAAGTTCCTGCAGTTTTCACTGTCAAACCGATTTGGAGCTAGTACCTCCTTATATATATGTATGGAATGTAGTTTGCAACTGAAAAGAAACTTTGTGTTCCCAACAAGCTAGGTGAAGGACGGCTTTCACACACACTTATCTCTCAGAACTGAGCAAGTGGAGAGACGTTCGTTCATCTAGCATCAAGGGAACGGGTTGCAGGAGACACTTTTTCTCTGCTTTCTCAGTCTGTTTCCTAGTGCCGGTTTGAAGTTCCTGCAGTTTTCACTGTCAAACCGAGTTGGAGCTTGTACCTCCCCATATATATGTATGGAATGGAGTTTGCAACTGAAAAGAAACTTGGTGTTCCCAACAAGCTAGGTGAAGGACGGCTTTCACACACACTAATCTCTCAGAACTGAGCAAGTGGAGAGACGTTCGTTCATCTAGCACCAAGGGAACGGGTTGCAGGAGACACTATTTCTCTGCTTCTCAGTCTGTTTCCTAGTGCCGGTTTGAAGTTCCTGCAGTTTTCACTGTAAAATCGAGTTAGAGCTTGTACCTCCCCATATATATTTATGGAATGGAGTTTGCAACTGAAAAGAAACTTTGTGTTCCCAACAAGCTAGGTGAAGGACGGCTTTCACACACACTTTTCTCTCAGAACTGAGCAAGTGGAGAGACGTTCGTTCATCTAGCACCAAGGGAACGGGTTGCAGGAGACACTTTTTCTCTGCTTTCTCAGTCTGTTTCCTAGTGCCGGTTTGAAGTTCCTGCAGTTTTCACTGTAAAACCGAGTTAGAGCTTGTACCTCCCCATATATATGTATGGAATGGAGTTTGCAACTGAAAAGAAACTTTGTGTTCCCAACAAGCTAGGTGAAGGACGGCTTTCACACACATTTATCTCTCAGAACTGAGCAAGTGGAGAGACGTTCGTTCATCTAGCACCAAGGGAACGGGTTGCAGGAGACACTTTTTCTCTGCTTTCTCAGTCTGTTTCCTAGTGCCGGTTTGAAGTTCCTGCAGTTTTCACTGTCAAACCGAGTTGGAGCTCGTACCTCCCCATATATAAGTATGGAATGGAGTTTGCAACTGAAAAGAAACTTTGTGTTCCCAACAAGATAGGTGAAGGACGGCTTTCACACACACTTATCTCTCAGAACTGAGCAATTGGAGAGACGTTCGTTCATCTAGCACCAAGGGAACGGGTTGCAGGTGACACTTTTTCTCTGCTTTCTCAGTCTGTTTCCTAGTGCCGGTTTGAAGTTCCTGCAGTTTTCACTGTAAAACCGAGTTAGAGCTTGTACCTCCCCATATATATGTATGGAATGGAGTTTGCAACTGAAAAGAAACTTTGTGTTCCCAACAAGATAGGTGAAGGACGGCTTTCACACACACTTATCTCTCAGAACTGAGCAAGTGGAGAGACGTTCGTTCATCTAGCACCAAGGGAACGGGTTGCAGGAGACACTTTTTCTCTGCTTTCTCAGTCTGTTTCCTAGTGCCGGTTTGAAGTTCCTGCAGTTTTCACTGTCAAACCGAGTTGGAGCTCGTACCTCCCCATATATATGTATGGAAAGGAGTTTGCAACTGAAAAGAAACTTTGTGTTCCCAACAAGCTAGGTGAAGGACGGCTTTCACACACACTTATCTCTCAGAACTGAGCAAGTGGAGAGACGTTCGTTCATCTAGCACCAAGGGAACGGGTTGCAGGAGACACTTTTTCTCTCCTTTCTCAGTCTGTTTCCTAGTGCCGGTTTGAAGTTCCTGCAGTTTTCACTGTAAAACCGAGTTAGAGCTTCTAAATCCCCATATATATGTATGGAATGGAGTTTGCAACTGAAAAGAAACTTTGTGTTCCCAACAAGATAGGTGAAGGACTGCTTTCACACACACTTATCTCTCAGAACTGAGCAAGTGGAGAGACGTTCGTTCATCTAGCACCAAGGGAACGGGTTGCAGGAGACTCTTTTTCTCTGCTTTCTCAGTCTGTTTCCTAGTGCCGGTTTGAAGATCCTGCAGTTTTCACTGTAAAACCGAGTTAGAGCTTCTACCTCCCCATATATATGTATGGAATGGAGTTTGCAACTGAAAAGAAACTTGGTGTTCCCAACAAGCTAGGTGAAGGACGGCTTTCACACACACTTATCTCTCAGAACTGAGCAAGTGGAGAGACGTTCGTTCATCTAGCACCAAGGGAACGGGTTGCAGGAGAAACTTTTTCTCTGCTTTCTCAGTCTGTTTCCTAGTGCCGGTTTGAAGTTCCTGCAGTTTTCACTGTCAAACCGAGTTGGAGCTAGTACCTCCTTATATATATGTATGGAATGTAGTTTGCAACTGAAAAGAATCTTTGTGTTCCCAACAAGCTAGGTGAAGGACGGCTTTCACACACACTTATCTCTCAGAACTGAGCAAGTGGAGAGACGTTCGTTCATCTAGCACCAAGGGAACGGGTAGCAGGAGACACTTTTTCTCTGCTTTCTCAGTCTGTTTCCTAGTGCCGGTTTGAAGTTCCTGCAGTTTTCACTGTCAAACCGAGTTGGAGCTTGTACCTCCCCATATATATGTATGGAATGGAGTTTGCAACTGAAAAGAAACTTGGTGTTCCCAACAAGCTAGGTGAAGGACGGCTTTCACACACACTTATCTCTCAGAACTGAGCAAGTGGAGAGACGTTCGTTCATCTTGCACCAAGGGAACGGGTTGCAGTAGAAACTTTTTCTCTGCTTTCTCAGTCTGTTTCCTAGTGCCGGTTTGAAGTTCCTGCAGTTTTCACTGTCAAACCGAGTTGGAGCTAGTACCTCCTTATATATATGTATGGAATGTAGTTTGCAACTGAAAAGAAACTTTGTGTTCCCAACAAGCTAGGTGAAGGACGGCTTTCACACACACTTATCTCTCAGAACTGAGCAAGTGGAGAGACGTTCGTTCATCTAGCATCAAGGGAACGGGTTGCAGGAGACACTTTTTCTCTGCTTTCTCAGTCTGTTTCCTAGTGCCGGTTTGAAGTTCCTGCAGTTTTCACTGTCAAACCGAGTTGGAGCTTGTACCTCCCCATATATATGTATGGAATGGAGTTTGCAACTGAAAAGAAACTTGGTGTTCCCAACAAGCTAGGTGAAGGACGGCTTTCACACACACTAATCTCTCAGAACTGAGCAAGTGGAGAGACGTTCGTTCATCTAGCACCAAGGGAACGGGTTGCAGGAGACACTTTTTCTCTGCTTCTCAGTCTGTTTCCTAGTGCCGGTTTGAAGTTCCTGCAGTTTTCACTGTAAAATCGAGTTAGAGCTTGTACCTCCCCATATATATTTATGGAATGGAGTTTGCAACTGAAAAGAAACTTTGTGTTCCCAACAAGCTAGGTGAAGGACGGCTTTCACACACACTTTTCTCTCAGAACTGAGCAAGTGGAGAGACGTTCGTTCATCTAGCACCAAGGGAACGGGTTGCAGGAGACACTTTTTCTCTGCTTTCTCAGTCTGTTTCCTAGTGCCGGTTTGAAGTTCCTGCAGTTTTCACTGTAAAACCGAGTTAGAGCTTGTACCTCCCCATATATATGTATGGAATGGAGTTTGCAACTGAAAAGAAACTTTGTGTTCCCAACAAGCTAGGTGAAGGACGGCTTTCACACACATTTATCTCTCAGAACTGAGCAAGTGGAGAGACGTTCGTTCATCTAGCACCAAGGGAACGGGTTGCAGGAGACACTTTTTCTCTGCTTTCTCAGTCTGTTTCCTAGTGCCGGTTTGAAGTTCCTGCAGTTTTCACTGTCAAACCGAGTTGGAGCTTGTACCTCCCCATATATATGTATGGAATGGAGTTTGCAACTGAAAAGAAACTTGGTGTTCCCAACAAGCTAGGTGAAGGACGGCTTTCACACACACTTATCTCTCAGAACTGAGCAAGTGGAGAGACGTTCGTTCATCTAGCACCAAGGGAACGGGTTGCAGGAGACACTTTTTCTCTGCTTTCTCAGTCTGTTTCCTAGTGCCGGTTTGAAGTTCCTGCAGTTTTCACTGTCAAACCGAGTTGGAGCTAGTACCTCCCCATATATATGTATGGAATGGAGTTTGCAACTGAAAAGAAACTTGGTGTTCCCAACAAGCTAGGTGAAGGACGGCTTTCACACACAATTATCTCTCAGAACTGAGCAAGTGGAGAGACGTTCTTTCATCTAGCACCAAGGGAACGGGTTGCAGGAGACACTTTTTCTCTGCTTCTCAGTCTGTTTCCTAGTGCCGGTTTGAAGTTCCTGCAGTTTTCACTCTCAAACCGAGTTGGAGCTTGTACCTCCCCATATATAAGTATGGAATGGAGTTTGCAACTGAAAAGAAACTTTGTGTTCCCAACAAGACAGGTGAAGGACGGCTTTCACACACACTTATCTCTCAGAACTGAGCAAGTGGAGAGACGTTCGTTCATCTAGCACCAAGGGAACGGGTTGCAGGAGACACTTTTTCTCTGCTTTCTCAGTCTGTTTCCTAGTGCCGGTTTGAAGTTCCTGCAGTTTTCACTGTAAAACCGAGTTAGAGCTTGTACCTCCCCATATATATGTATGGAATGGAGTTTGCAACTGAAAAGAAACTTTGTGTTCCCAACAAGCTAGGTGAAAGACGGCTTTCACACACACTTATCTCTCAGAACTGAGCAAGTGGAGAGACGTTCGTTCATCTAGCGCCAAGGGAACGGGTTGCAGGAGACACTTTTTCTCTGCTTTCTCAGTCTGTTTCCTAGTGCCGGTTTGAAGTTCCTGCAGTTTTCACGGTAAAAACGAGTTAGAGCTTGTACCTCCCCATATATATGTATGGAATGGAGTTTGCAACTGAAAAGAAACTTTGTGTTCCCAACAAGCTAGGTGAAGGACGGTTTCACACACACTTATCTCTCAGAACTGAGCAAGTGGAGAGACGTTCGTTCATCTAGCACCAAGGGAACGGGTTGCAGGAGACACTTTTTCTCTGCTTTCTCAGTCTGTTTCCTAGTGCCGGTTTGAAGTTCCTGCAGTTTTCACTGTCAAACCGAGTTGGAGCTAGTACCTCCCCATATATATGTATGGAATGGAGTTTGCAACTGAAAAGAAACTTTGTGTTCCCAACAAGCTAGTTGAAGGACGGCTTTCACACACACTTATCTCTCAGAACTGAGCAAGTGGAGAGACGTTCGTTCATCTAGCACCAAGGGACCGGGTTGCAGGAGACACTTTTTCTCTGCTTCTCAGTCTGTTTCCTAGTGCTGGTTTGAAGTTCCTGCAGTTTTCACTCTCAAACCGAGTTGGAGCTAGTACCTCCCCATATATATGTATGGAATGGAGTTTGCAACTGAAAAGAAACTTTGTGTTCCCAACAAGCTAGGTGAAGGACGGCTTTCACACACACTTATCTCTCAGAACTGAGCAAGTGAAGAGACGTTCGTTCATCTAGCACCAAGGGAACGGGTTGCAGGAGACACTTTTTCTCTGCTTTCTCAGTCTGTTTCCTAGTGCCGGTTTGAAGTTCCTGCAGTTTTCACTGTAAAACCGAGTTAGAGCTTCTACCTCCCCATATATATGTATGGAATGGAGTTTGCAACTGAAAAGAAACTTTGTGTTCCCAACAAGCTAGGTGAAGGACGGCTTTCACACACACTTATCTCTCAGAACTGAGCAAGTGGAGAGACGTTCGTTCATCTAGCACCAAGGGAACGGGTTGCAGGAGACACTTTTTCTCTGCTTTCTCAGTCTGTTTCCTAGTGCCGGTTTGAAGTTCCTGCAGTTTTCACTGTCAAACCGAGTTGGAGCTAGTACCTCCCCATATATAAGTATGGAATGGAGTTTGCAACTGAAAAGAAACTTTGTGTTCCCAACAAGACAGGTGAAGGACGGCTTTCACACACACTTATCTCTCAGAACTGAGCAAGTGGAGAGACGTTCGTTCATCTAGCACCAAGGGAACGGGTTGCAGGAGACACTTTTTCTCTGCTTTCTCAGTCTGTTTCCTAGTGCCGGTTTGAAGTTCCTGCAGTTTTCACTGTAAAACCGAGTTAGAGCTTGTACCTCCCCATATATATGTATGGAATGGAGTTTGCAACTGAAAAGAAACTTTGTGTTCCCAACAAGCTAGGTGAAGGACGGCTTTCACACACACTTATCTCTCAGAACTGAGCAAGTGGAGAGACGTTCGTTCATCTAGCACCAAGGGAACGGGTTGCAGGAGACACTTTTTCTCTGCTTTCTCAGTCTGTTTCCTAGTGCCGGTTTGAAGTTCCTGCAGTTTTCACTGTAAAACCGAGTTAGAGCTTCTACTTCCCCATATATATGTATGGAATGGAGTTTGAAACTGAAAAGAAACTTTGTGTTCCCAACAAGCTAGGTGAAGGACGGCTTTCACACACACTTATCTCTCAGAACTGAACAAGTGGAGAGACGTTCGTTCATCTAGCACCAAGGGAACGGGTTGCAGGAGACACTTTTTCTCTGCTTTCTCAGTCTGTTTCCTAGTGCCGGTTTGAAGTTCCTGCAGTTTTCACTGTCAAACCGAGTTGGAGCTCGTACCTCCCCATATATATGTATGGAATGGAGTTTGCAACTGAAAAGAAACTATGTGTTCCCAACAAGCTAGGTGAAGCACGGCTTTCACACACACTTATCTCTCAGAACTGAGCAAGTGGAGAGACGTTCGTTCATCTAGCACCAAGGGAACGGGTTGCAGGAGACACTTTTTCTCTGCTTTCTCAGTCTGTTTCCTAGTGCCGGTTTGAAGTTCCTGCAGTTTTCACTGTAAAACCGAGTTAGAGCTTCTACCTCCCCATATATATGTATGGAATGGATTTTGCAACTGAAAAGAAACTTTGTGTTCCCAACAAGTTAGGTGAAGGACGGCTTTCACACACACTTATCTCTCAGAACTGAGCAAGTGGAGAGACGTTCGTTCATCTAGCACCAAGGGAACGGGTTGCAGGAGACACTTTTTCTCTGCTTTCTCAGTCTGTTTCCTAGTGCCGGTTTGAAGTTCCTGCAGTTTTCACTCTCAAACCGAGTTGGAGCTTGTACCTCCCCATATATAAGTATGGAATGGAGTTTGCAACTGAAAAGAAACTTTGTGTTCCCAACAAGCTAGGTGAAGGACGGCTTTCACACACATTTATCTCTCAGAACTGAGCAAGTGGAGAGACGTTCGTTCATCTAGCACCAAGGGAACGGGTTGCAGGAGACACTTTTTCTCTGCTTTCTCAGTCTGTTTCCTAGTGCCGGTTTGAAGTTCCTGCAGTTTTCACTGTAAAACCGAGTTAGAGCTTCTACCTCCCCATATATATGTATGGAATGGATTTTGCAACTGAAAAGAAACTTTGTGTTCCCAACAAGCTAGGTGAAGGACGGCTTTCACACACACTTATCTCTCAGAACTGAGCAAGTGGAGAGACGTTCGTTCATCTAGCACCAAGGGAACGGGTTGCAGGAGACACTTTTTCTCTGCTTTCTCAGTCTGTTTCCTAGTGCCGGTTTGAAGTTCCTGCAGTTTTCACTGTAAAACCGGGTTAGAGCTTGTACCTCCCCATATATATGTATGGAATGGAGTTTGCAACTGAAAAGAAACTTTGTGTTCCCAACAAGCTAGGTGAAGGACGGCTTTCACACACACATTTCTCTCAGAACTGAGCAAGTGGAGAGACGTTCGTTCATCTAGCACCAAGGGAACGGGTTGCAGGAGACACTTTTTCTCTGCTTTCTCAGTCTGTTTCCTAGTGCCGGTTTGAAGTTCCTGCAGTTTTCACTGTAAAACCGAGTTAGAGCTTGTACCTCCCCATATATATGTATGGAATGGAGTTTGCAACTGAAAAGAAACTTTGTGTTCCCAACAAGCTAGGTGAAGGACGGCTTTCACACACATTTATCTCTCAGAACTGAGCAAGTGGAGAGACGTTCGTTCATCTAGCACCAAGGGAACGGGTTGCAGGAGACACTTTTTCTCTGCTTTCTCAGTCTGTTTCCTAGTGCCGGTTTGAAGTTCCTGCAGTTTTCACTGTCAAACCGAGTTGGAGCTCGTACCTCCCCATATATATGTATGGAATGGAGTTTGCAACTGAAAAGAAACTATGTGTTCCCAACAAGCTAGGTGAAGGACGGCTTTCACACACACTTATCTCTCAGAACTGAGCAAGTGGAGAGACGTTCGTTCATCTAGCACCAAGGGAACGGGTTGCAGGAGACACTTTTTCTCTGCTTTCTCAGTCTGTTTCCTAGTGCCGGTATGAAGTTCCTGCAGTTTTCACTGTAAAACCGAGTTAGAGCTTCTACCTCCCCATATATATGTATGGAATGGAGTTTGCAACTGAAAAGAAACTTTGTGTTCCCAACAAGCTAGGTGAAGGACGGCTTTCACACACACTTTTCTCTCAGAACTGAGCAAGTGGAGAGACGTTCGTTCATCTAGCACCAAGGGAACGGGTTGCAGGAGACACTTTTTCTCTGCTTTCTAAGTCTGTTTCCTAGTTCCGGTTTGAAGTTCCTGCAGTTTTCACTCTCAAACCGAGTTGGAGCTAGTACCTCCCCATATATAAGTATGGAATGGAGTTTGCAACTGAAAAGAAACTTTGTGTTCCCAACAAGATAGGTGAAGGACGGCTTTCACACACACTTATCTCTCAGAACTGAGCAATTGGAGAGACGTTCGTTCATCTAGCACCAAGGGAACGGTTGCAGGTGACACTTTTTCTCTGCTTTCTCAGTCTGTTTCCTAGTGCCGGTTTGAAGTTCCTGCAGTTTTCACTGTAAAACCGAGTTAGAGCTTGTACCTCCCCATATATATGTATGGAATGGAGTTTGCAACTGAAAAGAAACTTTGTGTTCCCAACAAGATAGGTGAAGGACGGCTTTCACACACACTTATCTCTCAGAACTGAGCAAGTGGAGAGACGTTCGTTCATCTAGCACCAAGGGAACGGGTTGCAGGAGACACTTTTTCTCTGCTTTCTCAGTCTGTTTCCTAGTGCCGGTTTGAAGTTCCTGCAGTTTTCACTGTCAAACCGAGTTGGAGCTCGTACCTCCCCATATATATGTATGGAAAGGAGTTTGCAACTGAAAAGAAACTTTGTGTTCCCAACAAGCTAGGTGAAGGACGGCTTTCACACACACTTATCTCTCAGAACTGAGCAAGTGGAGAGACGTTCGTTCATCTAGCACCAAGGGAACGGGTTGCAGGAGACACTTTTTCTCTCCTTTCTCAGTCTGTTTCCTAGTGCCGGTTTGAAGTTCCTGCAGTTTTCACTGTAAAACCGAGTTAGAGCTTCTAAATCCCCATATATATGTATGGAATGGAGTTTGCAACTGAAAAGAAACTTTGTGTTCCCAACAAGATAGGTGAAGGACTGCTTTCACACACACTTATCTCTCAGAACTGAGCAAGTGGAGAGACGTTCGTTCATCTAGCACCAAGGGAACGGGTTGCAGGAGACTCTTTTTCTCTGCTTTCTCAGTCTGTTTCCTAGTGCCGGTTTGAAGATCCTGCAGTTTTCACTGTAAAACCGAGTTAGAGCTTCTACCTCCCCATATATATGTATGGAATGGAGTTTGCAACTGAAAAGAAACTTGGTGTTCCCAACAAGCTAGGTGAAGGACGGCTTTCACACACACTTATCTCTCAGAACTGAGCAAGTGGAGAGACGTTCGTTCATCTAGCACCAAGGGAACGGGTTGCAGGAGAAACTTTTTCTCTGCTTTCTCAGTCTGTTTCCTAGTGCCGGTTTGAAGTTCCTGCAGTTTTCACTGTCAAACCGAGTTGGAGCTAGTACCTCCTTATATATATGTATGGAATGTAGTTTGCAACTGAAAAGAATCTTTGTGTTCCCAACAAGCTAGGTGAAGGACGGCTTTCACACACACTTATCTCTCAGAACTGAGCAAGTGGAGAGACGTTCGTTCATCTAGCACCAAGGGAACGGGTAGCAGGAGACACTTTTTCTCTGCTTTCTCAGTCTGTTTCCTAGTGCCGGTTTGAAGTTCCTGCAGTTTTCACTGTCAAACCGAGTTGGAGCTTGTACCTCCCCATATATATGTATGGAATGGAGTTTGCAACTGAAAAGAAACTTGGTGTTCCCAACAAGCTAGGTGAAGGACGGCTTTCACACACACTTATCTCTCAGAACTGAGCAAGTGGAGAGACGTTCGTTCATCTTGCACCAAGGGAACGGGTTGCAGTAGAAACTTTTTCTCTGCTTTCTCAGTCTGTTTCCTAGTGCCGGTTTGAAGTTCCTGCAGTTTTCACTGTCAAACCGAGTTGGAGCTAGTACCTCCTTATATATATGTATGGAATGTAGTTTGCAACTGAAAAGAAACTTTGTGTTCCCAACAAGCTAGGTGAAGGACGGCTTTCACACACACTTATCTCTCAGAACTGAGCAAGTGGAGAGACGTTCGTTCATCTAGCATCAAGGGAACGGGTTGCAGGAGACACTTTTTCTCTGCTTTCTCAGTCTGTTTCCTAGTGCCGGTTTGAAGTTCCTGCAGTTTTCACTGTCAAACCGAGTTGGAGCTTGTACCTCCCCATATATATGTATGGAATGGAGTTTGCAACTGAAAAGAAACTTGGTGTTCCCAACAAGCTAGGTGAAGGACGGCTTTCACACACACTAATCTCTCAGAACTGAGCAAGTGGAGAGACGTTCGTTCATCTAGCACCAAGGGAACGGGTTGCAGGAGACACTTTTTCTCTGCTTCTCAGTCTGTTTCCTAGTGCCGGTTTGAAGTTCCTGCAGTTTTCACTGTAAAATCGAGTTAGAGCTTGTACCTCCCCATATATATTTATGGAATGGAGTTTGCAACTGAAAAGAAACTTTGTGTTCCCAACAAGCTAGGTGAAGGACGGCTTTCACACACACTTTTCTCTCAGAACTGAGCAAGTGGAGAGACGTTCGTTCATCTAGCACCAAGGGAACGGGTTGCAGGAGACACTTTTTCTCTGCTTTCTCAGTCTGTTTCCTAGTGCCGGTTTGAAGTTCCTGCAGTTTTCACTGTAAAACCGAGTTAGAGCTTGTACCTCCCCATATATATGTATGGAATGGAGTTTGCAACTGAAAAGAAACTTTGTGTTCCCAACAAGCTAGGTGAAGGACGGCTTTCACACACATTTATCTCTCAGAACTGAGCAAGTGGAGAGACGTTCGTTCATCTAGCACCAAGGGAACGGGTTGCAGGAGACACTTTTTCTCTGCTTTCTCAGTCTGTTTCCTAGTGCCGGTTTGAAGTTCCTGCAGTTTTCACTGTCAAACCGAGTTGGAGCTTGTACCTCCCCATATATATGTATGGAATGGAGTTTGCAACTGAAAAGAAACTATGGGTTCCCAACAAGCTAGGTGAAGGACGGCTTTCACACACACTTATCTCTCAGAACTGAGCAAGTGGAGAGACGTTCGTTCATCTAGCACCAAGGGAACGGGTTGCAGGAGACACTTTTTCTCTGCTTTCTCAGTCTGTTTCCTAGTGCCGGTTTGAAGTTCCTGCAGTTTTCACTGTCAAACCGAGTTGGAGCTAGTACCTCCCCATATATATGTATGGAATGGAGTTTGCAACTGAAAAGAAACTTGGTGTTCCCAACAAGCTAGGTGAAGGACGGCTTTCACACACAATTATCTCTCAGAACTGAGCAAGTGGAGAGACGTTCTTTCATCTAGCACCAAGGGAACGGGTTGCAGGAGACACTTTTTCTCTGCTTCTCAGTCTGTTTCCTAGTGCCGGTTTGAAGTTCCTGCAGTTTTCACTCTCAAACCGAGTTGGAGATTGTACCTCCCCATATATAAGTATGGAATGGAGTTTGCAACTGAAAAGAAACTTTGTGTTCCCAACAAGACAGGTGAAGGACGGCTTTCACACACACTTATCTCTCAGAACTGAGCAAGTGGAGAGACGTTCGTTCATCTAGCACCAAGGGAACGGGTTGCAGGAGACACTTTTTCTCTGCTTTCTCAGTCTGTTTCCTAGTGCCGGTTTGAAGTTCCTGCAGTTTTCACTGTAAAACCGAGTTAGAGCTTGTACCTCCCCATATATATGTATGGAATGGAGTTTGCAACTGAAAAGAAACTTTGTGTTCCCAACAAGCTAGGTGAAAGACGGCTTTCACACACACTTATCTCTCAGAACTGAGCAAGTGGAGAGACGTTCGTTCATCTAGCGCCAAGGGAACGGGTTGCAGGAGACACTTTTTCTCTGCTTTCTCAGTCTGTTTCCTAGTGCCGGTTTGAAGTTCCTGCAGTTTTCACGGTAAAAACGAGTTAGAGCTTGTACCTCCCCATATATATGTATGGAATGGAGTTTGCAACTGAAAAGAAACTTTGTGTTCCCAACAAGCTAGGTGAAGGACGGCTTTCACACACACTTATCTCTCAGAACTGAGCAAGTGGAGAGACGTTCGTTCATCTAGCACCAAGGGAACGGGTTGCAGGAGACACTTTTTCTCTGCTTTCTCAGTCTGTTTCCTAGTGCCGGTTTGAAGTTCCTGCAGTTTTCACTGTCAAACCGAGTTGGAGCTAGTACCTCCCCATATATATGTATGGAATGGAGTTTGCAACTGAAAAGAAACTTTGTGTTCCCAACAAGCTAGGTGAAGGACGGCTTTCACACACACTTATCTCTCAGAACTGAGCAAGTGGAGAGACGTTCGTTCATCTAGCACCAAGGGACCGGGTTGCAGGAGACACTTTTTCTCTGCTTCTCAGTCTGTTTCCTAGTGCTGGTTTGAAGTTCCTGCAGTTTTCACTCTCAAACCGAGTTGGAGCTAGTACCTCCCCATATATATGTATGGAATGGAGTTTGCAACTGAAAAGAAACTTTGTGTTCCCAACAAGCTAGGTGAAGGACGGCTTTCACACACACTTATCTCTCAGAACTGAGCAAGTGAAGAGACGTTCGTTCATCTAGCACCAAGGGAACGGGTTGCAGGAGACACTTTTTCTCTGCTTTCTCAGTCTGTTTCCTAGTGCCGGTTTGAAGTTCCTGCAGTTTTCACTGTAAAACCGAGTTAGAGCTTCTACCTCCCCATATATATGTATGGAATGGAGTTTGCAACTGAAAAGAAACTTTGTGTTCCCAACAAGCTAGGTGAAGGACGGCTTTCACACACACTTATCTCTCAGAACTGAGCAAGTGGAGAGACGTTCGTTCATCTAGCACCAAGGGAACGGGTTGCAGGAGACACTTTTTCTCTGCTTTCTCAGTCTGTTTCCTAGTGCCGGTTTGAAGTTCCTGCAGTTTTCACTGTCAAACCGAGTTGGAGCTAGTACCTCCCCATATATAAGTATTGAATGGAGTTTGCAACTGAAAAGAAACTTTGTGTTCCCAACAAGACAGGTGAAGGACGGCTTTCACACACACTTATCTCTCAGAACTGAGCAAGTGGAGAGACGTTCGTTCATCTAGCACCAAGGGAACGGGTTGCAGGAGACACTTTTTCTCTGCTTTCTCAGTCTGTTTCCTAGTGCCGGTTTGAAGTTCCTGCAGTTTTCACTGTAAAACCGAGTTAGAGCTTGTACCTCCCCATATATATGTATGGAATGGAGTTTGCAACTGAAAAGAAACTTTGTGTTCCCAACAAGCTAGGTGAAGGACGGCTTTCACACACACTTATCTCTCAGAACTGAGCAAGTGGAGAGACGTTCGTTCATCTAGCACCAAGGGAACGGGTTGAAGGAGACACTTTTTCTCTGCTTTCTCAGTCTGTTTCCTAGTGCCGGTTTGAAGTTCCTGCAGTTTTCACTGTAAAACCGAGTTAGAGCTTCTACTTCCCCATATATATGTATGGAATGGAGTTTGCAACTGAAAAGAAACTTTGTGTTCCCAACAAGCTAGGTGAAGGACGGCTTTCACACACACTTATCTCTCAGAACTGAACAAGTGGAGAGACGTTCGTTCATCTAGCACCAAGGGAACGGGTTGCAGGAGACACTTTTTCTCTGCTTTCTCAGTCTGTTTCCTAGTGCCGGTTTGAAGTTCCTGCAGTTTTCACTGTCAAACCGAGTTGGAGCTCGTACCTCCCCATATATATGTATGGAATGGAGTTTGCAACTGAAAAGAAACTATGTGTTCCCAACAAGCTAGGTGAAGCACGGCTTTCACACACACTTATCTCTCAGAACTGAGCAAGTGGAGAGACGTTCGTTCATCTAGCACCAAGGGAACGGGTTGCAGGAGACACTTTTTCTCTGCTTTCTCAGTCTGTTTCCTAGTGCCGGTTTGAAGTTCCTGCAGTTTTCACTGTAAAACCGAGTTAGAGCTTCTACCTCCCCATATATATGTATGGAATGGATTTTGCAACTGAAAAGAAACTTTGTGTTCCCAACAAGTTAGGTGAAGGACGGCTTTCACACACACTTATCTCTCAGAACTGAGCAAGTGGAGAGACGTTCGTTCATCTAGCACCAAGGGAACGGGTTGCAGGAGACACTTTTTCTCTGCTTTCTCAGTCTGTTTCCTAGTGCCGGTTTGAAGTTCCTGCAGTTTTCACTCTCAAACCGAGTTGGAGCTTGTACCTCCCCATATATAAGTATGGAATGGAGTTTGCAACTGAAAAGAAACTTTGTGTTCCCAACAAGACAGGTGAAGGACGGCTTTCACACACACTTATCTCTCAGAACTGAGCAAGTGGAGAGACGTTCGTTCATCTAGCACCAAGGGAACGGGTTGCAGGAGACACTTTTTCTCTGCTTTCTCAGTCTGTTTCCTAGTGCCGGTTTGAAGTTCCTGCAGTTTTCACTGTAAAACCGAGTTAGAGCTTCTACCTCCCCATATATATGTATGGAATGGATTTTGCAACTGAAAAGAAACTTTGTGTTCCCAACAAGCTAGGTGAAGGACGGCTTTCACACACACTTATCTCTCAGAACTGAGCAAGTGGAGAGACGTTCGTTCATCTAGCACCAAGGGAACGGGTTGCAGGAGACACTTTTTCTCTGCTTTCTCAGTCTGTTTCCTAGTGCCGGTTTGAAGTTCCTGCAGTTTTCACTGTAAAACCGGGTTAGAGCTTGTACCTCCCCATATATATGTATGGAATGGAGTTTGCAACTGAAAAGAAACTTTGTGTTCCCAACAAGCTAGGTGAAGGACGGCTTTCACACACACTTATCTCTCAAATCTGAGCAAGTGGAGAGACGTTCGTTCATCTAGCACCAAGGGAACGGGTTGCAGGAGACACTTTTTCTCTGCTTCCTCAGTCTGTTTCCTAGTGCTTGTTTGAATTCCTGCAGTTTTCACTGTCAAACCGAGTTGGAGCTAGTACCTCCTTATATATATGTATGGAATGTAGTTTGCAACTGAAAAGAAACTTTGTGTTCCCAACAAGCTAGGTGAAGGACGGCTTTCACACACACTTATCTCTCAGAACTGAGCAAGTGGAGAGACGTTCGTTCATCTAGCACCAAGGGAACGGGTTGCAGGAGACACTTTTTCTCTGCTTTCTCAGTCTGTTTCCTAGTGCCGGTTTGAAGTTCCTGCAGTTTTCACTGTCAAACCGAGTTGGAGCTAGTACCTCCCCATATATATGTATGGAATGGAGTTTGCAACTGAAAAGAAACTTGGTGTTCCCAACAAGCTAGGTGAAGGACGGCTTTCACACACAATTATCTCTCAGAACTGAGCAAGTGGAGAGACGTTCTTTCATCTAGCACCAAGGGAACGGGTTGCAGGAGACACTTTTTCTCTGCTTCTCAGTCTGTTTCCTAGTGCCGGTTTGAAGTTCCTGCAGTTTTCACTCTCAAAACGAGTTGGAGCTTGTACCTACATATATAAGTATGGAATGGAGTTTGCAACTGAAAAGAAACTTTGTGTTCCCAACAAGACAGGTGAAGGACGGCTTTCACACACACTTATCTCTCAGAACTGAGCAAGTGGAGAGACGTTCGTTCATCTAGCACCAAGGGAACGGGTTGCAGGAGACACTTTTTCTCTGCTTTCTCAGTCTGTTTCCTAGTGCCGGTTTGAAGTTCCTGCAGTTTTCACTGTAAAACCGAGTTAGAGCTTGTACCTCCCCATATATATGTATGGAATGGAGTTTGCAACTGAAAAGAAACTTTGTGTTCCCAACAAGCTAGGTGAAAGACGGCTTTCACACACACTTATCTCTCAGAACTGAGCAAGTGGAGAGACGTTCGTTCATCTAGCGCCAAGGGAACGGGTTGCAGGAGACACTTTTTCTCTGCTTTCTCAGTCTGTTTCCTAGTGCCGGTTTGAAGTTCCTGCAGTTTTCACGGTAAAAACGAGTTAGAGCTTGTACCTCCCCATATATATGTATGGAATGGAGTTTGCAACTGAAAAGAAACTTTGTGTTCCCAACAAGCTAGGTGAAGGACGGCTTTCACACACACTTATCTCTCAGAACTGAGCAAGTGGAGAGACGTTCGTTCATCTAGCACCAAGGGAACGGGTTGCAGGAGACACTTTTTCTCTGCTTTCTCAGTCTGTTTCCTAGTGCCGGTTTGAAGTTCCTGCAGTTTTCACTGTAAAACCGAGTTAGAGCTTCTACCTCCCCATATATATGTATGGAATGGAGTTTGCAACTGAAAAGAAACTTTGTGTTCCCAACAAGCTAGGTGAAGGACGGCTTTCACACACACTTATCTCTCAGAACTGAGCAAGTGGAGAGACGTTAGTTCATCTAGCACCAAGGGAACGGGTTGCAGGAGACACTTTTTCTCTGCTTTCTCAGTCTGTTTCCTAGTGCCGGTTTGAAGTTCCTGCAGTTTTCACTGTCAAACCGAGTTGGAGCTAGTACCTCCCCATATATATGTATGGAATGGAGTTTGCAACTGAAAAGAAACTTTGTGTTCCCAACAAGCTAGTTGAAGGACGGCTTTCACACACACTTATCTCTCAGAACTGAGCAAGTGGAGAGACGTTCGTTCATCTAGCACCAAGGGACCGGGTTGCAGGAGACACTTTTTCTCTGCTTCTCAGTCTGTTTCCTAGTGCTGGTTTGAAGTTCCTGCAGTTTTCACTCTCAAACCGAGTTGGAGCTAGTACCTCCCCATATATATGTATGGAATGGAGTTTGCAACTGAAAAGAAACTTTGTGTTCCCAACAAGCTAGGTGAAGGACGGCTTTCACACACACTTATCTCTCAGAACTGAGCAAGTGAAGAGACGTTCGTTCATCTAGCACCAAGGGAACGGGTTGCAGGAGACACTTTTTCTCTGCTTTCTCAGTCTGTTTCCTAGTGCCGGTTTGAAGTTCCTGCAGTTTTCACTGTAAAACCGAGTTAGAGCTTCTACCTCCCCATATATATGTATGGAATGGAGTTTGCAACTGAAAAGAAACTTTGTGTTCCCAACAAGCTAATTGAAGGACGGCTTTCACACACACTTATCTCTCAGAACTGAGCAAGTGGAGAGACGTTCGTTCATCTAGCACCAAGGGAACGGGTTGCAGGAGACACTTTTTCTCTGCTTTCTCAGTCTGTTTCCTAGTGCCGGTTTGAAGTTCCTGCAGTTTTCACTGTAAAACCGGGTTAGAGCTTGTACCTCCCCATATATATGTATGGAATGGAGTTTGCAACTGAAAAGAAACTTTGTGTTCCCAACAAGCTAGGTGAAGGACGGCTTTCACACACACTTATCTCTCAGAACTGAGCAAGTGGAGAGACGTTCGTTCATCTAGCACCAAGGGAACGGGTTGCAGGAGACACTTTTTCTCTGCTTTCTCAGTCTGTTTCCTAGTGCCGGTTTGAAGTTCCTGCAGTTTTCACTGTAAAACCGGGTTAGAGCTTGTACCTCCCCATATATATGTATGGAATGGAGTTTGCAACTGAAAAGAAACTTTGTGTTCCCAACAAGCTAGGTGAAGGACGGCTTTCACACACACTTATCTCTCAAATCTGAGCAAGTGGAGAGACGTTCGTTCATCTAGCACCAAGGGAACGGGTTGCAGGAGACACTTTTTCTCTGCTTCCTCAGTCTGTTTCCTAGTGCTTGTTTGAATTCCTGCAGTTTTCACTGTCAAACCGAGTTGGAGCTAGTACCTCCTTATATATATGTATGGAATGTAGTTTGCAACTGAAAAGAAACTTTGTGTTCCCAACAAGCTAGGTGAAGGACGGCTTTCACACACACTTATCTCTCAGAACTGAGCAAGTGGAGAGACGTTCGTTCATCTAGCACCAAGGGAACGGGTTGCAGGAGACACTTTTTCTCTGCTTTCTCAGTCTGTTTCCTAGTGCCGGTTTGAAGTTCCTGCAGTTTTCACTGTCAAACCGAGTTGGAGCTAGTACCTCCCCATATATATGTATGGAATGGAGTTTGCAACTGAAAAGAAACTTGGTGTTCCCAACAAGCTAGGTGAAGGACGGCTTTCACACACAATTATCTCTCAGAACTGAGCAAGTGGAGAGACGTTCTTTCATCTAGCACCAAGGGAACGGGTTGCAGGAGACACTTTTTCTCTGCTTCTCAGTCTGTTTCCTAGTGCCGGTTTGAAGTTCCTGCAGTTTTCACTCTCAAAACGAGTTGGAGCTTGTACCTACATATATAAGTATGGAATGGAGTTTGCAACTGAAAAGAAACTTTGTGTTCCCAACAAGACAGGTGAAGGACGGCTTTCACACACACTTATCTCTCAGAACTGAGCAAGTGGAGAGACGTTCGTTCATCTAGCACCAAGGGAACGGGTTGCAGGAGACACTTTTTCTCTGCTTTCTCAGTCTGTTTCCTAGTGCCGGTTTGAAGTTCCTGCAGTTTTCACTGTAAAACCGAGTTAGAGCTTGTACCTCCCCATATATATGTATGGAATGGAGTTTGCAACTGAAAAGAAACTTTGTGTTCCCAACAAGCTAGGTGAAAGACGGCTTTCACACACACTTATCTCTCAGAACTGAGCAAGTGGAGAGACGTTCGTTCATCTAGCGCCAAGGGAACGGGTTGCAGGAGACACTTTTTCTCTGCTTTCTCAGTCTGTTTCCTAGTGCCGGTTTGAAGTTCCTGCAGTTTTCACGGTAAAAACGAGTTAGAGCTTGTACCTCCCCATATATATGTATGGAATGGAGTTTGCAACTGAAAAGAAACTTTGTGTTCCCAACAAGCTAGGTGAAGGACGGCTTTCACACACACTTATCTCTCAGAACTGAGCAAGTGGAGAGACGTTCGTTCATCTAGCACCAAGGGAACGGGTTGCAGGAGACACTTTTTCTCTGCTTTCTCAGTCTGTTTCCTAGTGCCGGTTTGAAGTTCCTGCAGTTTTCACTGTAAAACCGAGTTAGAGCTTCTACCTCCCCATATATATGTATGGAATGGAGTTTGCAACTGAAAAGAAACTTTGTGTTCCCAACAAGCTAGGTGAAGGACGGCTTTCACACACACTTATCTCTCAGAACTGAGCAAGTGGAGAGACGTTAGTTCATCTAGCACCAAGGGAACGGGTTGCAGGAGACACTTTTTCTCTGCTTTCTCAGTCTGTTTCCTAGTGCCGGTTTGAAGTTCCTGCAGTTTTCACTGTCAAACCGAGTTGGAGCTAGTACCTCCCCATATATATGTATGGAATGGAGTTTGCAACTGAAAAGAAACTTTGTGTTCCCAACAAGCTAGTTGAAGGACGGCTTTCACACACACTTATCTCTCAGAACTGAGCAAGTGGAGAGACGTTCGTTCATCTAGCACCAAGGGACCGGGTTGCAGGAGACACTTTTTCTCTGCTTCTCAGTCTGTTTCCTAGTGCTGGTTTGAAGTTCCTGCAGTTTTCACTCTCAAACCGAGTTGGAGCTAGTACCTCCCCATATATATGTATGGAATGGAGTTTGCAACTGAAAAGAAACTTTGTGTTCCCAACAAGCTAGGTGAAGGACGGCTTTCACACACACTTATCTCTCAGAACTGAGCAAGTGAAGAGACGTTCGTTCATCTAGCACCAAGGGAACGGGTTGCAGGAGACACTTTTTCTCTGCTTTCTCAGTCTGTTTCCTAGTGCCGGTTTGAAGTTCCTGCAGTTTTCACTGTAAAACCGAGTTAGAGCTTCTACCTCCCCATATATATGTATGGAATGGAGTTTGCAACTGAAAAGAAACTTTGTGTTCCCAACAAGCTAATTGAAGGACGGCTTTCACACACACTTATCTCTCAGAACTGAGCAAGTGGAGAGACGTTCGTTCATCTAGCACCAAGGGAACGGGTTGCAGGAGACACTTTTTCTCTGCTTTCTCAGTCTGTTTCCTAGTGCCGGTTTGAAGTTCCTGCAGTTTTCACTGTCAAACCGAGTTGGAGCTAGTACCTCCCCATATATATGTATGGAATGGAGTTTGCAACTGAAAAGAAAATTTGTGTTCCCAACAAGCTAGTTGAAGGACGGCTTTCACACACACTTATCTCTCAGAACTGAGCAAGTGGAGAGACGTTAGTTCATCTAGCACCAAGGGACCGGGTTGCAGGAGACACTTTTTCTCTGCTTCTCAGTCTGTTTCCTAGTGCCGGTTTGTAGTTCCTGCAGTTTTCACTCTCAAACCGAGTTGGAGCTAGTACCTCCCCATATATAAGTATGGAATGGAGTTTGCAACTGAAAAGAAACTTTTTGTTCCCAACAAGACAGGTGAAGGACGGCTTTCACACACACTTATCTCTCAGAACTGAGCAAGTGGAGAGACGTTCGTTCATCTAGCACCAAGGGAACGGGTTGCAGGAGACACTTTTTCTCTGCTTTCTCAGTCTGTTTCCTAGTGCCGGTTTGAAGTTCCTGCAGTTTTCACTGTAAAACCGAGTTAGAGCTTGTACCTCCCCATATATATGTATGGAATGGAGTTTGCAACTGAAAAGAAACTTTGTGTTCCCAACAAGCTAGGTGAAGGACGGCTTTCACACACACTTATCTCTCAGAACTGAGCAAGTGGAGAGACGTTCGTTCATCTAGCACCAAGGGAACGGGTTGCAGGAGACACTTTTTCTCTGCTTTCTCAGTCTGTTTCCTATTGCCGGTGAAGTTCCTGCAGTTTTCACTGTCAAACCGAGTTGGAGCTCGTACCTCCCCATATATATGTATGGAATGGAGTTTGCAACTGAAAAGAAACTTTGTGTTCCCAACAAGCTACGTGAAGGACGGCTTTCACACACACTTATCTCTCAGAACTGAGCAAGTGGAGAGACGTTCGTTCATCTAGCACCAAGGGAACGGGTTGCAGGAGACACTTTTTCTCTGCTTTCTCAGTCTGTTTCCTAGTGCCGGTTTGAAGTTCCTGCAGTTTTCACTGTAAAACCGAGTTAGAGCTTCTAAATCCCCATATATATGTATGGAATGGAGTTTGCAACTGAAAAGAAACTTTGTGTTCCCAACAAGCTAGGTGAAGAACGGCTTTCACACACACTTATCTCTCAGAACTGAGCAAGTGGAGAGACGTTCTTTCATCTAGCACCAAGGGAACGGGTTGCAGGAGACACTTTTTCTCTGCTTTCTCAGTCTGTTTCCTAGTGCCGGTTTGAAGTTCCTGCAGTTTTCACGGTAAAACCGAGTTAGAGCTTGTACCTCCCCATATATATGTACGGAAAGGAGTTTGCAACTAAAAAGAAACTTTGTGTTCCCAACAAGCTAGGTGAAGGACGGCTTTCACACACACTTATCTCTCAGAACTGAGCAAGTGGAGAGACTTTCGTTCATCTAGCACCAAGGGAACGGGTTGCAGGAGACACTTTTTCTCTGCTTTCTCAGTCTGTTTCCTAGTGCCGGTTTGAAGTTCCTGCAGTTTTCACTGTAAAACCGAGTTAGAGCATCTACTTCCCCATATATATGTATGGAATGGAGTTTGCAACTGAAAAGAAACTTTGTGTTCCCAACAAGCTAGGTGAAGGACGGCTTTCACACACACTTATCTCTCAGAACTGAACAAGTGGAGAGACGTTCGTTCATCTAGCACCAAGGGAACGGGTTGCAGGAGACACTTTTTCTCTGCTTTCTCAGTCTGTTTCCTAGTGCTGGTTTGAAGTTCCTGCAGTTTTCACTGTCAAACCGTGTTGGAGCTAGTACCTCCTTATATATATGTATGGATTGTAGTTTGCAACTGAAAAGAAACTTTGTGTTCCCAACAAGCTAGGTGAAGGACGGCTTTCACACACACTTATCTCTCAGAACTGAGCAAGTGGAGAGACGTTCGTTCATCTAGCACCAAGGGAACGGGTTGCGGGAGACACTTTTTCTCTGCTTTCTCAGTCTGTTTCCTAGTACAGGTTTGAAGTTCCTGCAGTTTTCACTGTTAAACCGAGTTGGAGCTAGTACCTCCCCATATAAATGTATGGAATGGAGTTTGCAACTGAAAAGAAACTTTGTGTTCCCAACAAGCTAGGTGAAGGACGGCTTTCACACACACTTATCTCTCAGAACTGAGCAAGTGGAGAGACGTTCGTTCATCTAGCACCAAGGGAACCGGTTGCAAGAGACACTTTTTCTCTGCTTTCTCAGTCTGTTTCCTAGTGCCGGTTTGAAGTTCCTGCAGTTTTCACTGTCAAACCGATTTGGAGCTAGTATCTCCCCATATATATGTATGGAATGGAGTTTGCAACAGAAAAGAAACTTTGTGTTCCCAACAAGCTAGGTGAAGGACGGCTTTCACACACACTTATCTCTCAGAACTGAGCAAGTGGATAGACGTTCGTTCATCTAGCACCAAGGGAACGGGTTGCAGGAGACACTTTTTCTCTGCTTTCTCAGTCTGTTTCCTCGTGCCGGTTTGAAGTTCCTGCAGTTTTCACTGTCAAACATAGTTGGAGCTTGTACCTCCCCATATATATGTATGGAATGGAGTTTGCAACTGAAAAGAAACTTTGTGTTCCCAACAAGCTAGGTGAAGGACGGCTTTCACACACACTAATCTCTCAGAACTGAGCAAGTGGAGAGACGTTCGTTCATCTACCACCAAGGGAACGGTTTGCAGGAGACACTTTTTCTCTGCTTTCTCAGTCTGTTTCCTAGTGCCGGTTTGAAGTTCCTGCAGTTTTCACTGTCAAACAGAGTTGGAAATAGTACCTCCCCATATATATGTATGGAATGGAGTTTGCAACTGTAAAGAAACTTTGTGTTCCCAACAAGCTAGGTGAAGGACGGCTTTCACACACACTTATCTCTCAGAACTGAGCAAGTGGAGAGACGTTCGTTAATCTAGCACCAAGGAACGGGTTGCAGGAGACACTTTTTCTCTGCTTTCTCAGTCTGTTTCCTAGTGCCGGTTTGAAGTTCCTGCAGTTTTCACTGTCAAACCGAGTTGGAGCTAGTACCTCCCCATATATATGTATGGAATGGAGTTTGCAACTGAAAAGAAACTTGGTGTTCCCAACAAGCTAGGTGAAGCACGGCTTTCACACACACTTATCTCTCAGAACTGAGCAAGTGGAGAGACTTTCGTTCATCTAGCACCAAGGGAACGGGTTGCAGGAGACACTTTTTCTCTGCTTCTCAGTCTGTTTCCTAGTGCCGGTTTGAAGCTCCTGCAGTTTTCACTGTCAAAAAGAGTTGGAGCTAGTACCACCCCATATATATGTATGGAATGGAGTTTGCAACTGAAAAGAAACTTTGTGTTCCCAACAAGCTAGGTGAAGGACGGCTTTCACACACACTTATCTCTCAGAACTGAGCAAGTGGATAGACGTTCGTTCATCTAGCACCAAGGGAACGGGTTGCAGGAGACACTTTTTCTCTGCTTTCTCAGTCTGTTTCCTAGTGCCGGTTTGAAGTTCCTGCAGTTTTCACTGTCAAACCGAGTTGGAGCTAGTACCTCCCCATATATATGTATGAAATGGAGTTTGCAACTGAAAAGAAACTTTGTGTTCCCAACAAGCTAGGTGAAGGATGTCTTTCACACACACTTATCTCACAGAACTGAGCAAGTGGAGAGACATTCGTTCATCTAGCACCAAGGGAACGGGTTGCAGGAGACACTTTTTCTCTGCTTTCTCAGTCTGTTTCCTAGTGCCGGTTTGAAGTTCCTGCAGTTTTCACTGTAAAACCGAGTTAGAGCTTCTACCTCCCCATATATATGTATGGAATGGAGTTTGCAACTGAAAAGAAACTTTGTGTTCCCAACAAGCTAATTGAAGGACGGCTTTCACACACACTTATCTCTCAGAACTGAGCAAGTGGAGAGACGTTCGTTCATCTAGCACCAAGGGAACGGGTTGCAGGAGACACTTTTTCTCTGCTTTCTCAGTCTGTTTCCTAGTGCCGGTTTGAAGTTCCTGCAGTTTTCACTGTCAAACCGAGTTGGAGCTTGTACCTCCCCATATATATGTATGGAATGGAGTTTGCAACTGAAAAGAAAATTTGTGTTCCCAACAAGCTAGTTGAAGGACGGCTTTCACACACACTTATCTCTCAGAACTGAGCAAGTGGAGAGACGTTAGTTCATCTAGCACCAAGGGACCGGGTTGCAGGAGACACTTTTTCTCTGCTTCTCAGTCTGTTTCCTAGTGCCGGTTTGTAGTTCCTGCAGTTTTCACTCTCAAACCGAGTTGGAGCTAGTACCTCCCCATATATAAGTATGGAATGGAGTTTGCAACTGAAAAGAAACTTTTTGTTCCCAACAAGACAGGTGAAGGACGGCTTTCACACACACTTATCTCTCAGAACTGAGCAAGTGGAGAGACGTTCGTTCATCTAGCACCAAGGGAACGGGTTGCAGGAGACACTTTTTCTCTGCTTTCTCAGTCTGTTTCCTAGTGCCGGTTTGAAGTTCCTGCAGTTTTCACTGTAAAACCGAGTTAGAGCTTGTACCTCCCCATATATATGTATGGAATGGAGTTTGCAACTGAAAAGAAACTTTGTGTTCCCAACAAGCTAGGTGAAGGACGGCTTTCACACACACTTATCTCTCAGAACTGAGCAAGTGGAGAGACGTTCGTTCATCTAGCACCAAGGGAACGGGTTGCAGGAGACACTTTTTCTCTGCTTTCTCAGTCTGTTTCCTATTGCCGGTGAAGTTCCTGCAGTTTTCACTGTCAAACCGAGTTGGAGCTCGTACCTCCCCATATATATGTATGGAATGGAGTTTGCAACTGAAAAGAAACTTTGTGTTCCCAACAAGCTACGTGAAGGACGGCTTTCACACACACTTATCTCTCAGAACTGAGCAAGTGGAGAGACGTTCGTTCATCTAGCACCAAGGGAACGGGTTGCAGGAGACACTTTTTCTCTGCTTTCTCAGTCTGTTTCCTAGTGCCGGTTTGAAGTTCCTGCAGTTTTCACTGTAAAACCGAGTTAGAGCTTCTAAATCCCCATATATATGTATGGAATGGAGTTTGCAACTGAAAAGAAACTTTGTGTTCCCAACAAGCTAGGTGAAGAACGGCTTTCACACACACTTATCTCTCAGAACTGAGCAAGTGGAGAGACGTTCTTTCATCTAGCACCAAGGGAACGGGTTGCAGGAGACACTTTTTCTCTGCTTTCTCAGTCTGTTTCCTAGTGCCGGTTTGAAGTTCCTGCAGTTTTCACGGTAAAACCGAGTTAGAGCTTGTACCTCCCCATATATATGTACGGAAAGGAGTTTGCAACTAAAAAGAAACTTTGTGTTCCCAACAAGCTAGGTGAAGGACGGCTTTCACACACACTTATCTCTCAGAACTGAGCAAGTGGAGAGACTTTCGTTCATCTAGCACCAAGGGAACGGGTTGCAGGAGACACTTTTTCTCTGCTTTCTCAGTCTGTTTCCTAGTGCCGGTTTGAAGTTCCTGCAGTTTTCACTGTAAAACCGAGTTAGAGCATCTACTTCCCCATATATATGTATGGAATGGAGTTTGCAACTGAAAAGAAACTTTGTGTTCCCAACAAGCTAGGTGAAGGACGGCTTTCACACACACTTATCTCTCAGAACTGAACAAGTGGAGAGACGTTCGTTCATCTAGCACCAAGGGAACGGGTTGCAGGAGACACTTTTTCTCTGCTTTCTCAGTCTGTTTCCTAGTGCTGGTTTGAAGTTCCTGCAGTTTTCACTGTCAAACCGTGTTGGAGCTAGTACCTCCTTATATATATGTATGGATTGTAGTTTGCAACTGAAAAGAAACTTTGTGTTCCCAACAAGCTAGGTGAAGGACGGCTTTCACACACACTTATCTCTCAGAACTGAGCAAGTGGAGAGACGTTCGTTCATCTAGCACCAAGGGAACGGGTTGCGGGAGACACTTTTTCTCTGCTTTCTCAGTCTGTTTCCTAGTACAGGTTTGAAGTTCCTGCAGTTTTCACTGTTAAACCGAGTTGGAGCTAGTACCTCCCCATATAAATGTATGGAATGGAGTTTGCAACTGAAAAGAAACTTTGTGTTCCCAACAAGCTAGGTGAAGGACGGCTTTCACACACACTTATCTCTCAGAACTGAGCAAGTGGAGAGACGTTCGTTCATCTAGCACCAAGGGAACCGGTTGCAAGAGACACTTTTTCTCTGCTTTCTCAGTCTGTTTCCTAGTGCCGGTTTGAAGTTCCTGCAGTTTTCACTGTCAAACCGATTTGGAGCTAGTATCTCCCCATATATATGTATGGAATGGAGTTTGCAACAGAAAAGAAACTTTGTGTTCCCAACAAGCTAGGTGAAGGACGGCTTTCACACACACTTATCTCTCAGAACTGAGCAAGTGGATAGACGTTCGTTCATCTAGCACCAAGGGAACGGGTTGCAGGAGACACTTTTTCTCTGCTTTCTCAGTCTGTTTCCTCGTGCCGGTTTGAAGTTCCTGCAGTTTTCACTGTCAAACATAGTTGGAGCTTGTACCTCCCCATATATATGTATGGAATGGAGTTTGCAACTGAAAAGAAACTTTGTGTTCCCAACAAGCTAGGTGAAGGACGGCTTTCACACACACTAATCTCTCAGAACTGAGCAAGTGGAGAGACGTTCGTTCATCTACCACCAAGGGAACGGTTTGCAGGAGACACTTTTTCTCTGCTTTCTCAGTCTGTTTCCTAGTGCCGGTTTGAAGTTCCTGCAGTTTTCACTGTCAAACAGAGTTGGAAATAGTACCTCCCCATATATATGTATGGAATGGAGTTTGCAACTGTAAAGAAACTTTGTGTTCCCAACAAGCTAGGTGAAGGACGGCTTTCACACACACTTATCTCTCAGAACTGAGCAAGTGGAGAGACGTTCGTTAATCTAGCACCAAGGAACGGGTTGCAGGAGACACTTTTTCTCTGCTTTCTCAGTCTGTTTCCTAGTGCCGGTTTGAAGTTCCTGCAGTTTTCACTGTCAAACCGAGTTGGAGCTAGTACCTCCCCATATATATGTATGGAATGGAGTTTGCAACTGAAAAGAAACTTGGTGTTCCCAACAAGCTAGGTGAAGCACGGCTTTCACACACACTTATCTCTCAGAACTGAGCAAGTGGAGAGACTTTCGTTCATCTAGCACCAAGGGAACGGGTTGCAGGAGACACTTTTTCTCTGCTTCTCAGTCTGTTTCCTAGTGCCGGTTTGAAGCTCCTGCAGTTTTCACTGTCAAAAAGAGTTGGAGCTAGTACCACCCCATATATATGTATGGAATGGAGTTTGCAACTGAAAAGAAACTTTGTGTTCCCAACAAGCTAGGTGAAGGACGGCTTTCACACACACTTATCTCTCAGAACTGAGCAAGTGGATAGACGTTCGTTCATCTAGCACCAAGGGAACGGGTTGCAGGAGACACTTTTTCTCTGCTTTCTCAGTCTGTTTCCTAGTGCCGGTTTGAAGTTCCTGCAGTTTTCACTGTCAAACCGAGTTGGAGCTAGTACCTCCCCATATATATGTATGAAATGGAGTTTGCAACTGAAAAGAAACTTTGTGTTCCCAACAAGCTAGGTGAAGGATGTCTTTCACACACACTTATCTCACAGAACTGAGCAAGTGGAGAGACATTCGTTCATCTAGCACCAAGGGAACGGGTTGCAGGAGACACTTTTTCTCTGCTTTCTCAGTCTGTTTCCTAGTGCCGGTTTGAAGTTCCTGCAGTTTTCACTGTCAAACCGAGTTGGATCTAGTACCTCCCCATATATATGTATGGAATGGAGTTTGCAACTGAAAAGAAACTTTGTGTTCCCAACAAGCTAGGTGAAGGACGGCTTTCACACACACTTATCTCTCAGAACTGAGCAAGTGGAGAGACGTTCGTTCATCTAGCACCAAGGGAACGGGTTGCAGGAGACACTTTTTCTCTGCTTTCTCAGTCTGTTTCCTCGTGCCGGTTTGAAGTTCCTGCAGTTTTCACTGTCAAACAGAGTTGGAGCTAGTACCTCCCCATATATATGTATGGAATGGGGTTTGCAACTGAAAAGAAACTTTGTGTTCCCAACAAGCTAGGTGAAGGACGGCTTTCACACACACTTATCTCTCAGAACTGAGCAAGTGGATAGACGTTCGTTCATCTAGCACCAAGGGAACGGGTTGCAGGAGACACTTTTTCTCTGCTTTCTCCGTCTGTTTCCTAGTGCCGGTTTGAAGTTCCTGCAGTTTTTAATGTCAAACCGAGTTGGAGCTAGTACCTCCCCATATATATGTATTGAATGGAGTTTGCAACTGAAAAGAAACTTTGTGTTCCCAACAAGCTAGGTGAAGGACGGCTTTCACACACACTTATCTTACAGAACTGAGCAAGTGGAGAGACTTTCGTTCATCTAGCACCAAGGGAACGGGTTGCAGGAGACACTTTTTCTCTGCTTTCTCAGTCTGTTTCCTAGTGCCGGTTTGAAGTTCCTGCAGTTTTCACTGTCAAACCGAGTTGGATCTAGTACCTCCCCATATATATGTATGGAATGGAGTTTGCAACTGAAAAGAAACTTTGTGTTCCCAACAAGCTAGGTGAAGGACGGCTTTCACACACACTTATCTCACAGAACTGAGCAAGTGGAGAGACTTTCGTTCATCTAGCACCAAGGGAACGGGTTGCAGGAGACACTTTTTCTCTGCTTTCTCCGTCTGTTTCCTAGTGCCGGTTTGAAGTTCCTGCAGTTTTCACTGTCAAACCGAGTTGGAGCTAGTACCTCCCCATATATATGTATGGAATGGAGTTTGCAACTGAAAAGAAACTTTGTGTTCCCAACAAGCTAGATGAAGTACGGCTTTCACACACACTTATCTCTCAGAACTGAGCAAGTGGAGAGACGTTCGTTCATCTAGCACCAAGGGACCGGGTTGCAGGAGACACTTTTTCTCTGCTTCTCAGTCTGTTTCCTAGTGCCGGTTTGTAGTTCCTGCAGTTTTCACTCTCAAACCGAGTTGGAGCTAGTACCTCCCCATATATAAGTATGGAATGGAGTTTGCAACTGAAAAGAAACTTTGTGTTCCCAACAAGACAGGTGAAGGACGGCTTTCACACACACTTATCTCTCAGAACTGAGCAAGTGGAGAGACGTTCGTTCATCTAGCACCAAGGGAACGGGTTGCAGGAGACACTTTTTCTCTGCTTTCTCAGTCTGTTTCCTAGTGCCGGTTTGAAGTTCCTGCAGTTTTCACTGTCATACCGAGTTGGATCTAGTACCTCCCCATATATATGTATGGAATGGAGTTTGCAACTGAAAAGAAACTTTGTGTTCCCAACAAGCTAGGTGAAGGACGGCTTTCACACACACTTATCTCACAGAACTGAGCAAGTGGAGAGACTTTCGTTCATCTAGCACCAAGGGAACGGGTTGCAGGAGACACTTTTTCTCTGCTTTCTCCGTCTGTTTCCTAGTGCCGGTTTGAAGTTCCTGCAGTTTTCACTGTCAAACCGAGTTGGAGCTAGTACCTCCCCATATATATGTATGGAATGGAGTTTGCAACTGAAAAGAAACTTTGTGTTCCCAACAAGCTAGATGAAGTACGGCTTTCACACACACTTATCTCTCAGAACTGAGCAAGTGGAGAGACGTTCGTTCATCTAGCACCAAGGGACCGGGTTGCAGGAGACACTTTTTCTCTGCTTCTCAGTCTGTTTCCTAGTGCCGGTTTGTAGTTCCTGCAGTTTTCACTCTCAAACCGAGTTGGAGCTAGTACCTCCCCATATATAAGTATGGAATGGAGTTTGCAACTGAAAAGAAACTTTGTGTTCCCAACAAGACAGGTGAAGGACGGCTTTCACACACACTTATCTCTCAGAACTGAGCAAGTGGAGAGACGTTCGTTCATCTAGCACCAAGGGAACGGGTTGCAGGAGACACTTTTTCTCTGCTTTCTCAGTCTGTTTCCTAGTGCCGGTTTGAAGTTCCTGCAGTTTTCACTGTAAAACCGAGTTAGAGCTTGTACCTCCCCATATATATGTATGGAATGGAGTTTGCAACTGAAAAGAAACTTTGTGTTCCCAACAAGCTAGGTGAAGGACGGCTTTCACACACACTTATCTCTCAGAACTGAGCAAGTGGAGAGACATTCGTTCATCTAGCACCAAGGGAACGGGTTGCAGGAGAAAATTTTCTCTGCTTTCTCAGTCTGTTTCCTATTGCCGGTGAAGTTCCTGCAGTTTTCACTGTCAAACCGAGTTGGAGCTCGTACCTCCCCATATATATGTATGGAATGGAGTTTGCAACTGAAAAGAAACTTTGTGTTCCCAACAAGCTACGTGAAGGACGGCTTTCACACACACTTATCTCTCAGAACTGAGCAAGAGGAGAGACGTTCGTTCATCTAGCACCAAGGGAACGGGTTGCAGGAGACACTTTTTCTCTGCTTTCTCAGTCTGTTTCCTAGTGCCGGTTTGAAGTTCCTGCAGTTTTCACTGTAAAACCGAGTTAGAGCTTCTAAATCCCCATATATATGTATGGAATGGAGTTTGCAACTGAAAAGAAACTTTGTGTTCCCAACAAGCTAGGTGAAGGACGGCTTTCACACACACTTATCTCTCAGAACTGAGCAAGTGGAGAGACGTTCGTTCATCTAGCACCAAGGGAACGGGTTGCAGGAGACACTTTTTCTCTGCTTTCTCAGTCTGTTTCCTAGTGCCGGTTTGAAGTTCCTGCAGTTTTCACGGTAAAACCGAGTTAGAGCTTGTACCTCCCATATATATGTACGGAATGGAGTTTGCAACTAAAAAGAAACTTTGTGTTCCCAACAAGCTAGGTGAAGGACGGCTTTCACACACACTTATCTCTCAGAACTGAGCAAGTGGAGAGACGTTCGTTCATCTAGCACCAAGGGAACGGGTTGCAGGAGACACTTTTTCTCTGCTTTCTCAGTCTGTTTCCTAGTGCCGGTTTGAAGTTCCTGCAGTTTTCACTGTAAAACCGAGTTAGAGCTTCTACTTCCCCATATATATGTATGGAATGGAGTTTGCAACTGAAAAGAAACTTTGTGTTCCCAACAAGCTAGGTGAAGGACGGCTTTCACACACACTTATCTCTCAGAACTGAACAAGTGGAGAGACGTTCGTTCATCTAGCACCAAGGGAACGGGTTGCAGGAGACACTTTTTCTCTGCTTTCTCAGTCTGTTTCCTAGTGCTGGTTTGAAGTTCCTGCAGTTTTCACTGTCAAACCGTGTTGGAGCTAGTACCTCCTTATATATATGTATGGATTGTAGTTTGCAACTGAAAAGAAACTTTGTGTTCCCAACAAGCTAGGTGAAGGACGGCTTTCACACACACTTATCTCTCAGAACTGAGCAAGTGGAGAGACGTTCGTTCATCTAGCACCAAGGGAACGGGTTGCGGGAGACACTTTTTCTCTGCTTTCTCAGTCTGTTTCCTAGTACAGGTTTGAAGTTCCTGCAGTTTTCACTGTTAAACCGAGTTGGAGCTAGTACCTCCCCATATATATGTATGGAATGGAGTTTGCAACTGAAAAGAAACTTTGTGTTCCCAACAAGCTAGGTGAAGGACGGCTTTCACACACACATATCTCTCAGAACTGAGCAAGAGGAGAGACGTTCGTTCATCTAGCACCAAGGGAACCGGTTGCAAGAGACACTTTTTCTCTGCTTTCTCAGTATGTTTCCTAGTGCCGGTTTGAAGTTCCTGCAGTTTTCACTGTCAAACCGATTTGGAGCTAGTACCTCCCCATATATATGTATGGAATGGAGTTTGCAACTGAAAAGAAACTTTGTGTTCCCAACAAGCTAGGTGAAGGACGGCTTTCACACACACTTATCTCTCAGAACTGAGCAATGGAGAGACTTTCGTTCATCTAGCACCAAGGGAACGGGTTGCAGGAGACACTTTTTCTCTGCTTTCTCAGTCTGTTTCCTCGGGCCGGTTTGAAGTTCCTGCAGTTTTCACTGTCAAACAGAGTTGGAGCTAGTACCTCCCCATATATATGTATGGAATGGAGTTTGCAACTGAAAAGAAACTTTGTGTTCCCAACAAGCTAGGTGAGGGACGGCTTTCACACACACTAATCTCTCAGAACTGAGCAAGTGGAGAGACGTTCGTTCATCTAACACCAAGGGAACGGTTTGCAGGAGACACTTTTTCTCTGCTTTCTCAGTCTGTTTCCTAGTGCCGGTTTGAAGTTCCTGCAGTTTTCACTGTCAACAGAGTTGGAAATAGTACCTCCCCATATATATGTATGGAATGGAGTTTGCAACTGTAAAGAAACTTTGTGTTCCCAACAAGCTAGGTGAAGGACGGCTTTCACACACACTTATCTCTCAGAACTGAGCAAGTGGAGAGACGTTCGTTAATCTAGCACCAAGGAACGGGTTGCAGGAGACACTTTTTCTCTGCTTTCTCAGTCTGTTTCCTAGTGCCGGTTTGAAGTTCCTGCAGTTTTCACTGTCAAACCGAGTTGGAGCTAGTACCTCCCCATATATATGTATGGAATGGAGTTTGCAACTGAAAAGAAACTTGGTGTTCCCAACAAGCTAGGTGAAGCACGGCTTTCACACACACTTATCTCTCAGAACTGAGCAAGTGGAGAGACTTTCGTTCATCTAGCACCAAGGGAACGGGTTGCAGGAGACACTTTTTCTCTGCTTCTCAGTCTGTTTCCTAGTGCCGGTTTGAAGCTCCTGCAGTTTTCACTGTCAAACCGAGTTGGAGCTAGTACCACCCCATATATATGTATGGAATGGAGTTTGCAACTGAAAAGAAACTTTGTGTTCCCAACAAGCTAGGTGAAGGACGGCTTTCACACACACTTATCTCTCAGAACTGAGCAAGTGGATAGACGTTCGTTCATCTAGCACCAAGGGAACGGGTTGTAGGAGACACTTTTTCTCTGCTTTCTCAGTCTGTTTCCTAGTGCCGGTTTGAAGTTCCTGCAGTTTTCACTGTCAAACCGAGTTGGAGCTAGTACCTCCCCATATATATGTATGAAATGGAGTTTGCAACTGAAAAGAAACTTTGTGTTCCCAACAAGCTAGGTGAAGGATGTCTTTCACACACACTTATCTCACAGAACTGAGCAAGTGGAGAGACATTCGTTCATCTAGCACCAAGGGAACGGGTTGCAGGAGACACTTTTTCTCTGCTTTCTCAGTCTGTTTCCTAGTGCCGGTTTGAAGTTCCTGCAGTTTTCACTGTCAAACCGAGTTGGATCTAGTACCTCCCCATATATATGTATGGAATGGAGTTTGCAACTGAAAAGAAACTTTGTGTTCCCAACAAGCTAGGTGAAGGACGGCTTTCACACACACTTATCTCTCAGAACTGAGCAAGTGGAGAGACGTTCGTTCATCTAGCACCAAGGGAACGGGTTGCAGGAGACACTTTTTCTCGGCTTTCTCAGTCTGTTTCCTAGTGCCGGTTTGAAGTTCCTGCAGTTTTCACTGTCAAACCGAGTTGGAGCTAGTACCTCCCCATATATATGTATGGAATGGAGTTTGCAACTGAAAAGAAACTTTGTGTTCCTAACAAGCTAGGTGAAGGACGGCTTTCACACACACTTATCTCTCAGAACTGAGCAAGTGGATAGACGTTCGTTCATCTAGCACCAAGGGAACGGGTTGCAGGAGACACTTTTTCTCTGCTTTCTCCGTCTGTTTCCTAGTGCCGGTTTGAAGTTCCTGCAGTTTTTAATGTCAAAACGAGTTGGAGCTAGTACCTCCCCATATATATGTATTGAATGGAGTTTGCAACTGAAAAGAAACTTTGTGTTCCCAACAAGCTAGGTGAAGGACGGCTTTCACACACACTTATCTTACAGAACTGAGCAAGTGGAGAGACTTTCGTTCATCTAGCACCAAGGGAACGGGTTGCAGGAGACACTTTTTCTCTGCTTTCTCAGTCTGTTTCCTAGTGCCGGTTTGAAGTTCCTGCAGTTTTCACTGTCAAACCGAGTTGGATCTAGTACCTCCCCATATATATGTATGGAATGGAGTTTGCAACTGAAAAGAAACTTTGTGTTCCCAACAAGCTAGGTGAAGGACGGCTTTCACACACACTTATCTCACAGAACTGAGCAAGTGGAGAGACTTTCGTTCATCTAGCACCAAGGGAACGGGTTGCAGGAGACACTTTTTCTCTGCTTTCTCCGTCTGTTTCCTAGTGCCGGTTTGAAGTTCCTGCAGTTTTCACTGTCAAACCGAGTTGGAGCTAGTACCTCCCCATATATATGTATGGAATGGAGTTTGCAACTGAAAAGAAACTTTGTGTTCCCAACAAGCTAGGTGAAGGACGGCTTTCACACACACTTATCTCACAGAACTGAGCAAGTGGAGAGACTTTCGTTCATCTAGCACCAGGGAACGGGTTGCAGGAGACACTTTTTCTCTGCTTTCTCAGTCTGTTTCCTAGTGCCGGTTTGAAGTTCCTGCAGTTTTCACTGTCAAACCGAGTTGGATCTAGTACCTCCCCATATATATGTATGGAATGGAGTTTGCAACTGAAAAGAAACTTTGTGTTCCCAACAAGCTAGGTGAAGGATGTCTTTCACACACACTTATCTCACAGAACTGAGCAAGTGGAGAGACTTTCGTTCATCTAGCACCAAGGGAACGAGTTGCAGGAGACACTTTTTCTCTGCTTTCTCAGTCTGTTTCCTAGTGCCGGTTTGAAGTTCCTGCAGTTTTCACTGTCAAACCGAGTTGGATCTAGTACCTCCCCATATATATGTATGGAATGGAGTTTGCAACTGAAAAGAAACTTTGTGTTCCCAACAAGCTAGGTGAAGGACGGCTTTCACACACACTTATCTCTCAGAACTGAGCAAGTGGAGAGACGTTCGTTCATCTAGCACCAAGGGAACGGGTTGCAGGAGACACTTTTTCTCTGCTTTCTCAGTCTGTTTCCTAGTGCCGGTTTGAAGTTCCTGCAGTTTTCACTGTCAAACCGAGTTGGAGCTAGTACCTCCCCATATATATGTATGGAATGGAGTTTGCAACTGAAAAGAAACTTTGTGTTCCCAACAAGCTAGGTGAAGTACGGCTTTCACACACACTTATCTCTCAGAACTGAGCAAGTGGAGAGAGGTTCGTTCATCTAGCACCAAGGGAACGGGTTGCAGGAGACACTTTTTCTCTGCTATCTCCGTCTGTTTCCTAGTGCCGGTTTGAAGTTCCTGCAGTTTTCACTGTCAAACCGAGTTGGAGCTAGTACCTCCCCATATATATGTATGGAATGGAGTTTGCAACTGAAAAGAACCTTTGTGTTCCCAACAAGCTAGGTGAAGGATGTCTTTCACACACACTTTTCTCACAGAACTGAGCAAGTGGAGAGACTTTCGTTCATCTAGCACCAAGGGAACGGGTTGCAGGAGACACTTTTTCTCTGCTTTCTCCGTCTGTTTCCTAGTGCCGGTTTGAAGTTCCTGCAGTTTTCACTGTCAAACCGAGTTGGAGCTAGTACCTCCCCATATATATGTATGGAATGGAGTTTGCAACTGAAAAGAAACTTTGTGTTCCCAACAATCTAGGTGAAGGACGGCTTTCACACACACTTATCTCACAGAACTGAGCAAGTGGAGAGACTTTCGTTCATCTAGCACCAAGGGAACGGGTTGCAGGAGACACTTTTTCTCTGCTTTCTCAGTCTGTTTCCTAGTGCCGGTTTGAAGTTCCTGCAGTTTTCACTGTCAAACCGAGTTGGAGCTAGTACCTCCCCATATATATGTATGGAATGGAGTTTGCAACTGAAAAGAAACTCTGTGTTCCCAACAAGCTAGGTGAAGTATGTCTTTCACACACACTTATCTCACAGAACTGAGCAAGTGGAGAGACTTTCGTTCATCTAGCACCAGGGAACGAGTTGCAGGAGACACTTTTTCTCTGCTTTCTCAGTCTGTTTCCTAGTGCCGGTTTGAAGTTCCTGCAGTTTTCACTGTCAAACCGAGTTGGATCTAGTACCTCCCCATATATATGTATGGAATGGAGTTTGCAACTGAAAAGAAACTTTGTGTTCCCAACAAGCTAGGTGAAGGACGGCTTTCACACACACTTATCTCTCAGAACTGAGCAAGTGGAGAGACGTTCGTTCATCTAGCACCAAGGGAACGGGTTGCAGGAGACACTTTTTCTCTGATTTCTCAGGCTGTTTCCTAGTGCCGGTTTGAAGTTCCTGCAGTTTTCACTGTCAAACCGAGTTGGAGCTAGTACCTCCCCATATATATGTATGGAATGGAGTTTGCAACTGAAAAGAAACTTTGTGTTCCCAACAAGCTAGGTGAAGGACGGCTTTCACACACACTTATCTCACAGAACTGAGCAAGTGGAGAGACTTTCGTTCATCTAGCACCAAGGGAACGGGTTGCAGGAGACACTTTTTCTCTGCTTTCTCAGTCTGTTTCCTAGTGCCGGTTTGAAGTTCCTGCAGTTTTCACTGTCAAACCGAGTTGGATCTAGTACCTCCCCATATATATGTATGGAATGGAGTTTGCAACTGAAAAGAAACTTTGTGTTCCCAACAAGACAGGTGAAGGACGGCTTTCACACACACTAATCTCTCAGAACTGAGCAAGTGGAGAGACGTTCGTTCATCTACCACCAAGGGAACGGTTTGCAGGAGACACTTTTTCTTTGCTTTCTCAGTCTGTTTCCTAGTGCCGGTTTGAAGTTCCTGCAGTTTTCACTGTCAAACCGAGTTGGAGCTAGTACCTCCCAATATATATGTATGGAATGGAGTTTGCAACTGAAAAGACACTTTGTGTTCCCAACAAGCTAGGTGAAGGACGGCTTTCACACACACTTATCTCTCAGAACTGAGCAAGTGGAGAGACGTTCGTTCATCTAGCACCAAGGGAACGGGTTGCAGGAGACACTTTTTCTCTGCTTTCTCAGTATGTTTCCTCGTGCCGGTTTGAAGTTCCTGCAGTTTTCACTGTCAAACAGAGTTGGAAATAGTACCTCCCCATATATATGTATGGAATGGAGTTTGCAACTGTAAAGAAACTTTGTGTTCCCAACAAGCTAGGTGAAGGACGGCTTTCACACACACTTATCTCTCAGAACTGAGCAAGTGGAGAGACGTTCGTTCATCTAGCACCAAGGGAACGGGTTGCAGGAGACACTTTTTTTCTGCTTCTCAGTCTGTTTCCTAGTGCCGGTTTGAAGCTCCTGCAGTTTTCACTGTCAAACCGAGTTGGAGCTAGTACCACCCCATATATATGTATGGAATGGAGTTTGCAACTGAAAAGAAACTTTGTGTTCCCAACAAGCTAGGTGAAGGACGGCTTTCACACACACTTATCTCTCAGAACTGAGCAAGTGGAGAGACTTTCGTTCATCTAGCACCAAGGGAACGGGTTGCATGAGACACTTTTTCTCTGCTTTCTCAGTCTGTTTCCTAGTGCCGGTTTGAAGTTCCTGCAGTTTTCACTGTCAAACCGAGTTGGAGCTAGTACCTCCCCATATATATGTATGGAATGGAGTTTGCAACTGAAAAGAAACTTTGTGTTCCCAACAAGCTAGGTGAAGGACGGCTTTCACACACACTTATCTCACAGAACTGAGCAAGTGGAGAGACTTTCGTTCATCTAGCACCAAGGGAACGGGTTGCAGGAGACACTTTTCTCTGCTTTCTCAGTCTTTTTCCTAGTGCCGGTTTGAAGTTCCTGCAGTTTTCACTGTCAAACCGAGTTGGAGCTAGTACCTCCCCATATATATGTATGGAATGGATTTTGCAACTGAAAAGAAACTTTGTGTTCCCAACAAGCTAGGTGAAGGACGGCTTTCACACACACTTATCTCTCAGAACTGAGCAAGTGGAGAGACGTTCGTTCATCTAGCACCAAGGGAACGGTTTGCAGGAGACACTTTTTCTCTGCTTTCTCAGTCTGTTTCCTAGTGCCGGTTTGAAGTTCCTGCAGTTTTCACTGTCAAACCGAGTTGGAGCTAGTACCTCCCAATATATATGTATGGAATGGTGTTTGCAACTGAAAAGAAACTTTGTGTTCCCAACAAGCTAGTTGAAGGACGGCTTTCACACACACTTATCTCTCAGAACTGAGCAAGTGGATAGACGTTCGTTCATGTAGCACCAAGGGAACGGGTTGCTGGAGACACTTTTTCTCTGCTTTCTCCGTCTGTTTCCTAGTGCCGGTTTGAAGTTCCTGCAGTTTTCAAGGTCAAAAAGGGTTGGAGCTAGTACCTCCCCATATATATGTATGGAATGGAGTTTGCAACTGAAAAGAAACTTTGTGTTCCCAACAAGCTAGGTGAAGGACGGCTTTCACACACACTTTTCTCACAGAACTGAGCAAGTGGAGAGACTTTCGTTCGTCTAGCACCAAGGGAACGGGTTGCAGGAGACACTTTTTCTCTGCTTTCTCAGTCTGTTTCCTAGTGCCGGTTTGAAGTTCCTGCAGTTTTCACTGTCAAACCGAGTTGGAGCTAGTACCTCCCCATATATATGTATGGAATGGAGCTTGCAACTGAAAAGAAACTTGGTGTTCCCAACAAGCTAGGTGAAGGACGGCTTTCACACACACTTATCTCTCAGAACTGAGCAAGTGGAGAGACGTTCGTTCATCTAGCACCAAGGGAACGGGTTGCAGGAGACACTTTTTTTCTGCTTCTCAGTCTGTTTCCTAGTGCCGGTTTAAAGCTCCTGCAGTTTTCACTGTCAAACCGAGTTGGAGCTAGTACCACCCCATATATATGTATGGAATGGAGTTTGCAACTGAAAAGAAACTTTGTGTTCCCAACAAGCTAGGTGAAGGACGGCTTTCACACACACTTATCTCTCAGAACTGAGCAAGTGGAGAGACTTTCGTTCATCTAGCACCAAGGGAACGGGTTGCAATAGACACTTTTTCTCTGCTTTCTCAGTCTGTTTCCTAGTGCCGGTTTGAAGTTCCTGCAGTTTTCACTGTCAAACCGAGTTGGAGCTAGTACCTCCCCATATATATGTATGGAATGGAGTTTGCAACTGAAAAGAAACTTTGTGTTCCCAACAAGCTAGGTGAAGGACGGCTTTCACACACACTTATCTCACAGAACTGAGCAAGTGGAGAGACTTTCGTTCATCTAGCACCAAGGGAACGGGTTGCAGGAGACACTTTTCTCTGCTTTCTCAGTCTTTTTCCTAGTGCCGGTTTGAAGTTCCTGCAGTTTTCACTGTCAAACCGAGTTGGAGCTAGTACCTCCCCATATATATATATGGAATGGATTTTGCAACTGAAAAGAAACTTTGTGTTCCCAACAAGCTAGGTGAAGGACGGCTTTCACACACACTTATCTCTCAGAACTGAGCAAGTGGAGAGACGTTCGTTCATCTAGCACCAAGGGAACGGTTTGCAGGAGACACTTTTTCTCTGCTTTCTCAGTCTGTTTCCTAGTGCCGGTTTGAAGTTCCTGCAGTTTTCACTGTCAAACCGAGTTGGAGCTAGTACCTCCCAATATATATGTATGGAATGGAGTTTGCAACTGAAAAGAAACTTTGTGTTCCCAACAAGCTAGTTGAAGGACGGCTTTCACACACACTTATCTCTCAGAACTGAGCAAGTGGATAGACGTTCGTTCATGTAGCACCAAGGGAACGGGTTGCTGGAGACACTTTTTCTCTGCTTTCTCCGTCTGTTTCCTAGTGCCGGTTTGAAGTTCCTGCAGTTTTCAAGGTCAAAAAGGGTTGGAGCTAGTACCTCCCCATATATATGTATGGAATGTAGTTTGCAACTGAAAAGAAACTTTGTGTTCCCAACAAGCTAGGTGAAGGACGGCTTTCACACACACTTTTCTCACAGAACTGAGCAAGTGGAGAGACTTTCGTTCGTCTAGCACCAAGGGAACGGGTTGCAGGAGACACTTTTTCTCTGCTTTCTCAGTCTGTTTCCTAGTGCCGGTTTGAAGTTCCTGCAGTTTTCACTGTCAAACCGAGTTGGATCTAGTACCTCCCCATATATATGTATGGAATGGAGTTTGCAACTGAAAAGAAATTTTGTGTTCCCAACAAGCTAGTTGAAGGACGGCTTTCACACACTTATCTCTCAGAAGTCAGCAAGTGGAGAGACGTTCGTTCATCTAGCACCAATGGAACGGGTTGCAGGAGACACTTTTTCTCTGCTTTCTCAGTCTGTTTCCTAGTGACGGTTTGAAGTTCCTGCAGTATTCACTGTAAAACCGAGTTGGAGCTAGTACCTCCCAATATATATGTATGGAATGGAGTTTGCAACTGAAAAGAAACTTTGTGTTCCCAACAAGCTAGGTGAAGGACGGCTTTCACACACACTTATCTCTCAGAACTGAGCAAGTGGATAGACGTTCGTTCATGAAGCACCAAGGGAACGGGTTGCAGGAGACACTTTTTCTCTGCTTTCTCCGTCTGTTTCCTAGTGCCGGTTTGAAGTTCCTGCAGTTTTCACTGTCAAACCGAGTTGGAGCTAGTACCTCCCCATATATATGTATGGAATGGAGTTTGCAACTGAAAAGAAACTTTGTGTTCCCAACAAGCTAGGTGAAGGACGGCATTCACACACACTTATCTCTCAGAACCGAGCAAGTGGAGAGACGTTCGTTCATCTAGCACCAATGGAACGGGTTTCAGGAGACACTTTTTCTCTGCTTTCTCAGTCTGTTTCCTAGTGCCGGTTTGAAGTTCCTGCAGTTTTCACTGTCAAACCGAGTTGGAGCTAGTACCTCCCCTTATATATGTATGGAATGGAGTTTGCAACTGAAAAGAAACTTTGTGTTCCCAACAAGCTAGGTGAAGGACGGCTTTCACACACACTTATCTCTCCGAACTGAGCAAGTGGAGAGACGTTCGTTCATCTAGCACCAAGGGAACGGGTTGCAGGGGACACTTTTTCTCTTCTTTCTCAGTCTGTTTCCTAGTGCCGGTTTGAAGTTCCTGCAGTTTTCACTGTCAAACAGAGTTGGAAATAGTACCTCCCCATATATATGTATGGAATGGAGTTTGCAACTGAAAAGAAACTTTGTGTTCCCAACAATCTAGGTGAAGGACGGCTTTCACACACACTTATCTCTCAGAA